>NW_024609879.1:54671057-55287309 GCF_016920785.2 Ixodes scapularis
CACACTGTGCTAGTTCCAAAATCAGAGGACGCCGACAAGCTACGACGTGTAGAAGGTTATCGACCAATAAGTCTATGTAATGTAGATTATAAGATATTAGCCAAAATACTCAATGGAAGGCTACAGCACGTAATTCGCGAATTGGTGGGTGACCACCAAACGTGTGGCATAAAGGCCAGGACGATCCAAACGAACGTTCACGTAGCCAGAAGCATTTTAGAATGTTGTACAGAAGAAGAAAATCAGATTGCCATGCTTCAGATTGATTTAGAAAAGGCATTTGACCGCGTACGCCATAAATTTCTTTGGGCCATTTTGCGGCACATCAACATTGGAGATGTTATTTATGAAGGCGTACGAATGGCATATAGTGGCTGTTCTACGCGACTAATTGTAAACCGTAGCGTAACTTGCAGCATCCCTGTAATGTCCTCAGTACGTCAGGGTTGCCCACTCTCGCCTTTATTATTTGCGCTTTATCTTGAGCCTCTCTGCTTGAGCGTTGCTAACAACAGAAACGTTCATGGATTCACGCTTAACTCCATAGAAGTCAAGGTATTGGCTTATGCTGACGATGTAGAAGTTTTTTGCAAAGACAAAAAAAGTGTAAGCAGCGTTATTGATTTAGTTAAACACTTTTGCGAAATTACCGGTGCGGCTGTAAATTTAGAAAAATGCGCAGGCTTTTGGCACGGTACATGGGCCACAAAGCCCTCAGAGTTTGAAGGGATCAAGTGGAGCTCAACACCTACGAAGTACCTCGGTGTACCACTCCAGCACATGCGTAATCCAAGTGTTTACTGGTCCGAAGCCACGGCTGAATTAAAAAAGCGGGTAGCACGGTGGCCTAAACGCGACTTATCAATTTTTGCTAGAGCAACGGCCTGCAACATATTTCTTCTTGCTAGGCTCATGTATGTGTTTCAGGTGTTGCATTGTGCTCAAAGTGTAATGAGGAAAGTTCATAGAATATGTGCCACATTTATCTGGAAATCAAACTGGGAGCCAATGAGAAGAAATAACCTCTTCCGCCGTATTCCTTTAGGGGGATTAGGTTTATCGCATTTGTTTGTCCGGCAGCTCGTGTCGCGATTCATTTTCCTACGGGATACTGAACAGCCTTTCATGCGCGCGGTGTTTCAGACGAAACTGGCCGGGCACTTGCCTTCCTTTTTGGTCTCGAGTCATGGCGAGCAGTCAACAAGAATTGTTGGATTTCTAAAGGAGGTCGTTGAAGCATACCGTTTTTTGGCGGTGCGCTATTCCAGAGAATATTTGTCTTGCATAACTAGAAAATCTTTGTGCAACGCCCTGTATGACACCCTTTTCCCGGAGCCTTTGTATCGTGCACTGTACAACCAGGGAACCGGTCAGGATGTTCTTTGTCGCGTCAAGAGAATGGCAATCCAGCCACGTGCCAAAAGCTTTTTTTTCAAACTTCATACCTCGACGCTCCCCGTGAAAGTGTGGCTTCACGAGAAAGGTATTTTTGTTCCTTGGACCACTAATTGCTTGCTGTGTAAAGCTCCCGAAACTATAGAGCACGTGTTTATTTTCTGTTGGGATGCCCTGTTGTTTTGGGACGTGTTGCAGAGAACCTTAAAAAAAGACCTAAAAATAACAGCACATTCGATCCGTTTTCTTCCGATTGCTTCACAGGAACTTGTACCGTACGACCTTATAATGTTAATTGGCTTGTACAGCATCTGGTGTTCGCGAATGGCGGTGAGGCATGCGGACCTTAACCCGCGACCGGTTGAGGCATACTTTATAGAATTTGTGACTGAAATACGTAGTACCTATGCACATCAGGATACTGTTCCTGAGTGGGTTGGGATGTGTGAGAGACTTCTAAAGAGCCCCCAACGTATTAATTGATATGTACTAATCAAAAGACTGTACGCTTAGCCTGAACGTGTTTGTGCTGTGTATGCTGTAATAAAGATTAAAAAAAAAGGATCGGTGGCCGAGTGGTCTAGCGCACACCAGCTCGGAGCACGTGGAGCGAAAGCTCGCGCTGCAGAACCCAGGGATCCTGGGTTCGAGCCCCACCCCTGCCCGTTTCGATCTGGATGAGCATCGTACCGGCGTGCGGTCGTGTATCACTACTGCGTGATGCACGTTAAAGACCCCAGGCTAGCGGCTGTACCGCACTGGCTAAATTTCTCATCTACAGCTGGGAGACTCGTCGCCCCTGTGAGGCAGACCAAGTTCTAGGCTGTATAAACACACACACAACCCAATTTTTTAATACTCCCTATATTGACGTGGAAATGGCGTGTGTGTAAGTGCGCCCTCGATCGCTTTTTTGATTGAGAATTGACGTTTGGGGGCACGTGCATGGCAGTCATAGTACATGACAAGGTGATCAGAATTGTGTCCTATTTATTTCCAGCGAGTTTTATATGTTGCTTTCGAATAAAAGTCAGTTGACAGTCAGCGCTCTCTCTGTCTACGACACCTGTTGTCCTTGGTCATGTTGGCGCTCTTTTTAATTTTTCAACCGACGTGATGCTTACCTTAGAATTGCCAATTCTTATTCTCACTTTCTGCCGCCGATTTTGAAACTTTCAGGAGCTGTGAGGAGTTTCACCAGTTGGGATATATGTTTTTAAGTACAAAACAAACTCGTGAATACAGATATTTCATCATCGCGCGGAGAAGATGCGAGGTGCAAAAAAATTATAACCAGCGGTTTATGAATAACGAGCTAACTTCGTGGTACGGTAAAAAAAAGAAGCGTCAATAAAAAGAAACGCAGAGAGAGAGGAGGTGATAAATGTCGTGCTAAGCTAACCTGTATTACTGACGAATTAAAGCGAAAGGCCGAGATAGCGAAACTGGAATCTGTTCCCTGGACACCAAAGCAAAAAGTGATTCAAAGGGACTGTGGAAAGTCTTTAAATACAATTGTTAGAAGAGATTGGAACTTTATCGTTCTGGATTATGCGGTTATTTAATGACTAATAAATGCCTTTTGCTGAGATAGCTTCCTATCTAAATGGAGGTATGTTTAATGAAATACCTAAGAGTGAAAGTACGAAATTACCAGCCTAGTGTACAACTTCAAAGGCGGAAAGGCTATATGTCTCAGCTCATGGTATTCTCAACGACCTCGTCAAATTGTATACACGCATGATTCGAGTAGTGGCGTTGCTGTGAAGACAAACCCACGACTCCTGCGTCACACCGCTTAGGTAGCGCTGCCGTCGGTATGGTGCATGCGCAGGGGCAGACGCTTTTCCCCACGTGTGTCTGGTCTGTTCCGGAGAGCCTAGATTTCAAGAGAGGGTCCATCACAAACCATGAGGAGCGTGTATTGCAAATGCATCCCATAAACCACGTGACCACAAATCGAACAGTTAGAAACACTCTGCCATACAGACTCTCTAGTCTCTGTACGCACACGCGCAGTGGCCACACTTCGTGTAGGCATGCGCTGAAGTGTTTGTAAACAGCGAAATCGGTGTATTAGCCCCGAGAAGTGGCGCCTACTGGTGGCTCCTTGTCGTGACGTCGGATCATGTGACGGCTTCTGCGCCTCGTTGGTAGCACGTAGGTTGGAACCTATCGTTGACGATTCATGTTCGATTCCTAAATATAGCGAGAGTCCCCGTTATGACCACTACGAAATCAGTCGTCGTCGTGGCTTCGGAGGTTTGCTAAGCGACCAAGTGAGTTTCCTTTATTTTTTATATCGCAGCTTTAGGCGTATGTTTCTGGGCTTTGCGGTGACGGCGTCGGCGTAACCGCGCGCGTCGCATTATGGGACGTTTCCCCGCTAAAGTTAGTGGGGAAATTTTCCCGCCAAATTTGGAGGGATATTTTTTTGCTAAATTTAGCGTGGAAATTTTTCCGCTAGTTTTAGCGGGTTAACGTCCCCGCTATATTTAGCGGGGAAATTAATGTCACGTGACCTCAACACGAATCCAGTTCCCCCTAAATTTAGCAAGAAAAATGGCGTCACGACTTGGTGTCACGTCACCCATGAACAAATTAAGTTGCAGGAGGAGAGGAGGAGGAAAGGAGGAGGAAAAGAGGGGGGAGGGGAAGAGGTGGAGGGGATAGGAGGAGGGTAGGTGGAGCACGAAAGGAGAGGGTAAGAAGCAAAAGGAGGGGCATACCCTCCCCTAGATACAGCGAGCGATTCATTCGCGCTCCGTAACGATCTCAAACAAGATGAATGCGCCAACGGAAGCCACAGAAGCGTGATCGAAAAGGTCGAAACGAAGGGCGCAGTGGACCGCTGCCCCTTTTCAGTTGAAAAGCGATTAATTCAGCAGTTAAAAACGATTTGATTTAAAAGCCGACAAAAAAATTAGCGTAAAGTTCCGTTTTGGGCATCTCGCCTCGATACAAATTAAAGCGCTATTTATGGAACTGTAGCGTGCCGATAGCACGTCGACAAAACAGTGGTCAAGATGAGAACACATTCGTACCGCTGCCTTTTTTTTTTTTTTGAGTGTATAGTCGAGGAAGTAAAGGTGCTTCCATTGGATAACCGAAACAGCAGTTAGCGTCCCGAAAAAAATTTGATCGTGCTACAAAAACAAATTCACGTGCTATCTATTGAACGGCGGTTGGCCGCTAGCATATGGACGTGCTCGGATCCGTTTCGCGCTGCTAAATGAAATATATCTTACAAGTTCGATAGTTTCGTGCGTCGACGAGCGAGTTCACCACTGTTGTATTTCATTTCAATTTGAGCAGAATGGTAGCTGAATAAATCGATCAATCGATCAAGGTAACTTTCTGCCCATGCGCTCTAGGCAGTCTAAACCTTTCAGGAGCACTCTGCCGTTCGATACAGGCCTTAATCAATTTATATTCGAAATAATTTCGGCTGATTTATCTTGGAAATATTTTCGGAAGAACTGCGTCAGGGCTCGGTTGGCAGTCGGCTTAGCGACTTCCGTGCCTTGTTGGGTTAGGTGCCAGCAACATAATACGTTATCTGTTGATACGCGATCCGTAAGCCACCGATTCCAGGAAAGTTAGGAAACATGAAAAGGTCTTACGCTAGCTGGGAAATGCGGATAAATAATGGGTTCGCACTACCAACACCGCCTGGAAAGACAAGGCCGTAGTGCTGACATTTTTGCGTCACCAGCCAAGGTAAACGCTGCACACAGTTTGGAAACGAGGGCAGCAACGGCGCTCGACTTCGAGTCAAGTTTGAGCCAAACGTTGTCCCAGTCGTCGCGTCCAATCTGTGCCCAGCGTTGGCCTTCTTTGATGACGTCATCTCATCCAGCTCTAGGGCTTCGTCATCCAGGAGGTGTTGGTACTACAGTCTGGATGAGCTAGAGCTCTTTGAAGTGCGTTCTTCCGTCCTGAGAAAATACTGATCGGAGATGGAATAAACGAACAAATATAATCCCCTCGGATGAAGACGGCGAGCGTTATATTCGCTTCAGCTTTACTCAATCCCATTTGGTTTCCATGAGATAATCGGTTGAATACAACGAGAAAGAAAGAACAAACGGTAAGACAGCGACATACTTGAAAACCCTGAGACGGAGACCATATAAAAACGACAAAACAACACAAAAACCTCATTGGGTTAAGAAATAAAGGCTAGAAACAAAAGAAGATGATCGATTAAATCATTTTTCTATTTTTTTTCTTTTCTTACAATTTCTCGCCCGCCGTTGAGACAGATAGCCAAACCAGACAGAAGAAAATTTTATTCATCCGAGCTTGGCGCGGTTCCAATGAAGGGCTTCTGGTCGGTGATATTCTTAGCGTTCGTACGTTCGCAGAATGCACAATTCAGTCTAGTTTGTTTATTTCTTTCCAAACAAAAAAATGAAATGGGGGTAAAAAAAAAAACTGCCATTTCAACATGACGAGGCCTCTATCTCCCTTTACAGTACTGCGCCAAATATACATCTGCGAAAATACACATGCACAATCAAACGACGTTTCATAATAAACGCTTGCACCAGGTTTAAGACTATTAAGACAAAAATAGTAATTACATTAAAAAATACTTTTTTTTCACATTTTGTTCCTCAGTCATAAATGATATCACTGTCCACCAGGAGTTCTTAAATATTTATCTTAAAAATCCGAAAGGAATACTGAAAATTTACCTTTTCTTCAATTCCGTTTAAGAAGGAGATAACTTAATAATTCAATTGTTGCTTGCCATAATTAGTTTTTACTTTAGGTTATTTCCAAATACCTATCTCAGTGCGTGTTCTGAGCTAACATTCTTCGGGATAAGGTAGAGCGTCCCTTTTTGGATAAGCTGAAGTAATTTAAAGTAATACATTTTTATATCCTTTCGCATAGTGTATTTTTTTCAGACAGCACGTGGGTCCGTCCGCAAGTCTCTCAACTTACCCTTAAAATTTTCGAGCATACGAAGTATTCTGTTTTGAAGGACTATTATTTCATTATAGTTCGTCATATTTGTGGTACCATATAGTAATGCCCCGTATGATATTTTTGAGTAACATAAAGAATAATATAATTATTTCTTCACCATAGAGGTAGGTGTTTGTAAATTCTATATATGCATCCTATTCATTTAGATAATTCGGAACCAAGTTTATGTTTTTGCCTCATGCACCCGCTCGAAGTCTTCATTGAACCACATTCCTAGGAATTTTTAATCTTTGACCTCCTCTAAAGCTATTCCATCAAACATAATATGCATAGAAGTTTTTTCTTGCTTGTACCTTTGTACCGGCTGCCTTAGATCCTCTTAAAGGGGCAGTCAGGTGGATTTTGAGATCGTTCATTTCTTTTGATAACATTCTACAGGCTCCGAGCACCCTAAACGACTCAAAATTACACTCATTGGTGCCCGATTTTGTAATTAAAAATGCATTCAACGATCGTGACACACCCCTTTGTCTGCGTCTTCCATCAGACACCATGGGGCGCGGTGAGACGGCCTTTTCAAACATTAATTGCTGCATCACGTCTTCTACACCGAAAAATGTGACGTTTTTGTCAATATATATAGCACAACGTATCTATAAAAAAGCCATAATTGTAACGTTCGGAATCTCTACGCAATTATATATGTTTATTGTTTATATTTTATTGAGCTTGTGGGTACTCGAGGATGGTCCTTTAAAAGAACATTACGACCGTGTATCTCTATTGCTGTAGGTTAACTAGGATGTCTTGACAACTAGAGCTGGTCATTTTTGATTGGCTAAATTTCAACAAGCCATGTGCCAACATAATAAAATTCTACAAGAAGCGCTTAGTGCTCCTTAAAACCTCTTAAGACGGGAAAACATATTGACGCGCTGGCGCCATATCTCTGGGGTGGCCCCAGAATTGAATTTTATTAGAACGGAGGTTTTACGGTTATTTGCGAGATAAAATGTGCGTTGTGCTAAATACTTAACAAAACTATTTAAGATGAGATACTAAATACCTTTTTCAAGATGCATTAGTATTTAAGTTACAATTATTACGTACAATCTTGAGTAGAGTAAAATATTTTAAAAAGAAATTGAATTACATTCGAAGATAATCGGTAAGTATGGGTAGGAAGCTTTTAATATAAAAAAAATCAAAAAGCCAAAAAGGGGTGTTCAACTCGCAATGACTTCGCACAAAATCACATAGCCCTGTGACCTTTTTTACTTCCAAGAAGTGATGTAGCTGCTGCAATTGAAGTTTACTTTGATATAATTTTTGATATTGTCACGAATGACAAATGACGAGGCGGCGAATGACAGGACGAACTAAGCCTTTAATGGGGGCGAACTTGTGCCCAAAACAAAAAAAGAAGGTTAGCGTCGGATTAAAACTTGGGTTTGGGCGAATTTGGTTCAAACTAATTTAAAAGCGCAAGCAAAACAATCAAAATAAAGGACAAAACTAAGCGTTTAATGGGGCGAAGTTGTTCCCGAAACAAAAAAGAAGGTTAGCATCGGATTAAAACTTGGGTTTGGGCGAGCTGGTTCACACTGGTTTGAGAGGCTATAAATCTTAAACAAAACAAGGACAATAAAGGCACAAATGCGACACGAGGGGCACTAACTCACAATTGATTTTATTA
Organism: Ixodes scapularis; assembly: GCF_016920785.2. NCBI lineage: Eukaryota > Metazoa > Arthropoda > Arachnida > Ixodida > Ixodidae > Ixodes > Ixodes scapularis. The sequence continues at coordinate 54,679,087 of NW_024609879.1, forward strand.
GAAAAACATTGTAACTTATATACATTAAACCGTTTGCACACCTCCAATACGACCAATCAAAACTTTCAGAAGCAGCTGTCTAGAAATGTTACTGCGTTTCGGAGCAAAAAAAGAGAAGGCACGGTAACACAATCCTCATCGTTCCTTTTGATGTAAAATGCCTCTATATTCTCCCTGTCAGTTTCATCAATTTTGTTTTAAACATTTAAGGCAGCCAAAGAGGCTTACAGTCAGCGCATTTCCCCGCTCTGTTGCGCATGTGCGCAACAACGCGAGGGTACATCGTGCTCACCACTGCACGAAATGCACTGACTGTAAGCCTGTTTTGGCTGCCACAAAGTTTTTAAAATAAGCTAAATATAAAACCGAGAGAGAAATTATAACGGCGTTTTACATACAAAAGGAAAGATGACAACTGCGTTATCCTGCCTTCTCTTTTTCTGCTGCAAAAATAAGTAACTTCTCTAGATAGCTGCCTGTAAGAGTGATGTTTCGTTGTATCGGAGGTGCGGCAAACGGTGTTTTGTATATAAGTGGCGATGTTTTTCTAATAAAATCAGTTGTGAGTTAGCGCCTGTGCTGTTGTCTTTGCGCCTTTATTGTCCTTGCTTTGTTTGCGATTTTTAACCTTTTAAATGAGGTTAGCGTCGCAGGCGTAACAGCGAAACCGCCACCGTTTAATCGATTAATTATTCGACTAATTGGTTGCGTCCATTCCTATGCAAGCTAAAGCTTTTAAAAAATAGAAATTAATTATGTTTCTTTTTTACCTGATAAACGGCAAAATGTAGAATTTCAGATTTTAAAACAACTTCGGTGTGTACAGTGAAAAGACTCCTTTCATAGTTCACAATAGTCGCTGCTGCGTTAAACGGACACTCACACGGCGTTGAAGTGGATGGGTCACGTATGACCGTCTCCATGTGTTCGGAGTTACAAATCTTGTCTCCACAGTTTATTATAGGTCAGCATCTCTCCTAAGGTTTGTCTTTATACAGATGTACTCGTCCACGTCTGCGAGGTAAAAGCATTTAATTTTTACTTATTTTGCTCGCCAAATTTTAAGATATTAGCCAGTTAAAAAAGTTAATGGCGATGAAATAATTAGCCGATTAATTGGTAGCTTGAGTGATCAACTGCCGAGCGCCCCCATAAATAAGCTAAAGTTCGACTTGTGTGCTCATGCGCGAAAATAAAAAACAGTCTGACGCTACATGGCAGAGGAAGTGTTCTACTTCTGTTGTACATCGTCTATATTTTTTAATTGTTTCATGTCGTTAAACAAACAGCCCTGTCTGGCGGTCACGATAAGGCCCCGGTCAGACGGGCACACAAGGGGCATTGTAGGTTGGCATATGACTCAACTTGTTTTGACATTATTTCAGCTCCACTGTGAACGAACGACTTAAACATTTCCAGGTTGTGTCTGTTATTTTTCTGCCTGATGCTTACAAAGTTTGATTCAGAAACACTGAAGCATGTACCGAATATTATATAAGATATTCATGAAGTTTTTGTTTTGGTTAAGGAACATATATGTAATGTCAAATTTAATTAGAGTTGTGAAACCTTTCTCTGATATTTCTCACAACGTGGGTTTTTTTCTGAGAAAAATAAAATGCACATCTTTTTTTTAATGAAAGTTCATACACCTGTGGTCTATTTTTCAAGCTGTTTGCGAAAAAATATCATACAAAATAAAAAAAAAAACATTTTTAACGAAATACAATTCATGATGTTCAGTAAATAAAAAAGGAATGTACTACTTGACAAAAATATTCTCCGACAGCTCCACTAGTTAGGGAGAACATGTTCCTTACGTGTACAGAAACAGAAGTTTCGAGAAATAGAAATTGCCAGTTTGGCTCATCAGCGATCCTGTCCTAGACTGTCCTGTCCTGGCACTAGTTTTCATTTTTCTTTTTTTCTTGCTTTCCATAAGGGCCTGGAAGTCAGCTTTTGTGATTCAGATGTTGTCCATTCGGTTAAGGGTCGGGTCACAAAACACGCCTGCTGTTACACCAAGGGACTCAAGACCTTCTTTTTCTTGCTTTTTTGCCGTTGTTATAGAACACAATTGCGTCGTAGAAAGCTGTGGACGTTCCAGCAATTGTGTTTTCGACACCTACAAAAGATCAATTTGTTTAGCGACTCACTTGCAATCTACGTGCTTCCATGAAACGTCCATGATTCGCCCATGCTTACATGTAACACAAAAATTGTAAATGCAACATATCTATCAATCTTACACACAAAAAAAATGACATGTTTTGTTGCTTTTATTTAGGTTTAGAAAGTGAAAAGAGCGATTCAAGCAATGTCTTCGTAAAGCCACGCGCATTTTGAAGGGCAGATAGGTGTAGTAAGCACCATTTTTTAAACGTCTTCTAGTGCTCACTCAAACGTGCTATTCGAAGGACAGGTGCTACAAGAGCCCTGCTATTGTTTCTAGGTAAAACTTAAAAATCACTTTTATGGTCGATTTTAGCTACCACTCCCCTTAAAGGCCTTCAGAACGTAATTATTTAAAGCGTCGGCGAACCAGCGCTCGCTGATACGCAGGAGATCTGGAGCTAATTCGCCGATTTTTTCCAGGAGGTCGTTCTGAAAGTCTTTGCCGTGCTCACCTAAAAGGTGGCAAGCATTAACAGAACACATATTTGCTTTTATTTTTGCGTGATCACTAGAAATCAAGTTATAATATATAAAATAAGCTACTTGTAGACGGTTTGTCTAGTCTTGTCCCTTATTTTATTTAACCGTGTTTAAGCTAGGCTTTCAATTACGTTTCGTTACACACCGGCGTGCATAGTTTCGCTTGTTTTAAAGGTGGCCGCATTTCACGCGTCGTCGAGACGGTGTTTAGTTGTTTACATGTCCCAGTGTGTTGTTAACCTGATTTTTTTTTCACTATCCAAGACGACTTGCATTTTTTACATGCCGGGCCCGCAGCTCTTCCCGCTACGGGCAGATGCATTCGGACAGGCAGATTTAGGCGGCCAACAGAGTGCCTATGTGCGCTTATGAACGGTTGGTCGTTTCGTAAGCAAAACGACTTGTCACGGCGGAGACTAAAGCGCGGACCATGCAGGCGGAAATCTCGGATCATGTTCCAGGCGGTTTGTAGGCTAGCGGGACGGGTCCCGAGTGCGACCGACGTTGATGCGCAAACGTAAACACCGCATTGAGTGAACCCCGTAAGGTGGCTTCCATAGTCTTGAAATCGCGTGTGGTCGTCCGCTACGCTTACGTTAGAAAAACGTATGTGTCTTGTATCTGTTACGTCCTTCGTTTACGTATTTTTAAAATACCTAAAGCTCGTGCTTCGTGGTTAGACGTCCATTTTCCAATATAGCACGATTTTGCGATTCTCTCCGAGATCGTCTGAGTCAGTTCATTAGGCACTTTTAGCAAACCGGTACCGTATTTTGCGTACCGAACTACCGGAGCCTTCGAATCGTACTTTTAAAGGCCGACCAACAAGCAGAAAGAAGGAAGCTCACCCTCAATTTTCTCCCCTCCGTTATTCCCTGAACACGAAAAGAAGGAAACAACCCATTTTTTTACCGTTGCCGGTTAGGATTAGAAAAGATTAGTCTAGTGCCCAGTTAGTAACCACGCAAAAAAATCAGAAGCACCACCTTCTGTTTTCCCCACTTCCCGCTTCTTGACGCTATTGTGCAGTACAAGTTTAAAAGAGCAGGACGTAGCTCCTGCTACAATGCCTCATCCCCATTTCCAGTACTACTTCCGCACAATAAACACGTTCGTGCGAAATATTATGAGTACGTTTACTGTTTTTACATCGCGTCATAATATTTCAATTTCGAATACGTTCAATATTAAATTCAAAGAAGGCTACATATTCAAAGATTAAAAATAAGGAAAAACACTCTACACGACGAGAACGTGTTAAAACAAAACACAAAACCAAAGTATTTTTTTTTATATTTGTAATTCGGACGTTACCGCCAAGCGTTGACTACCAAGTACTACATTAAACGACTAGTTATATATTGTGAAAAATGTTTTAGATAACCGAAGAATATAGGAATCCAGGGAGCACTATCTCTGCCCGTTTGGACCGTATCACATCGAATATCTTTTTCGTTTCGCCGTCCCCAACATAAAAAGGCGGTGCCCCCGACGGCTAACGTCTTCTGTTCTGTAATGTTCACTCATTTGTCCCCCGCCGCTACCCGTCTGACTTGCATTATGTCTGGCTTGCACTTCGAGTACAAGCTCCCCTTGTGGTCGTGGGGCAGCCAGCGCCATCGGCAGCAGCCCGGCAGCAGCCCGGCCACTCAAGGATCCGAAGCCCCAAATATATCGTTAGCGAAACGGAAAAGTACAACACCTACGAGAAAAATAAGCAATGCCGCAAACTGAGTAGAGGGGAAAGACATATGGTACCGAGCGCGTACGTGAAACTTCGGGAGCAGAATCGGTCTCAGAGTGTGGAAGACATGTGTCTCATGACCAGCAAGCTGACTGGCACAAATCATAGATAGGTGTTTGAGATTACGATGGAAGCGAAGCGCCGAAATGGTGAGCTGACTACTGCGTCAAGGAAAGAACCTGCCGGTAGGGGTGGCCGTCGTTGTTTCGTCACGTACGGTTCCTTCGCGTTAACGGCACTGAGGAACTGCGTCCACGACTTTTCCCACCGCAATAAGGTCCCCACGGTGAAGAAGATCGCCTCCGAGTTCGCACTTAGGGAAGTTCTTGCATACCTCGATCCCTGACGATCCCTCGCCTCCTCTTGGAAATAAACTCGAAGTTAGAGATGCCGAGCCGACGATCCGTGATGATTGAGAGGGAGGACATTGTGACTTTGCATCAGAGTTAAATACGGCAGGTTGAGCAGTACCGACGGGAAGGGCTACCCATGTACTACTGGGATGAGACCTGGCACAATGAAGGCCACTCAGTCAGCAAGGTGTGGGTGGACAGCATGGTGAAATCCTCCGGGGATGCTTTCCTATTTGGCCCTCTCACTGGACTGAAGAACCCAACAGGGAAAGGCCTCCGCCTAATCATTGCACACACCGGAGACGAAACTTGATTTGTTGAAAGCTGCCTCCACATTTGACGAGGACGGAAGAGCAGAAATTACCAGGATGAAATGAACGGTGACCGCCTTGAGCGCTGGTTCCACTTACTGCTCAGCAAAATACCCTAAGGCAGCATCATTGTGCTCGACAGTGCGTCGTACCACTCCAGACCGGGGGAGGATATTCCGAAACAGAGCTCCCGCTAACTGGACATCCAGGTATGGTTGACCATGAAAGAAATTCACTAGGATCCGGCCACCGTAAAGGCCTAATTGCTCAGCATTGCTTTATTAAAGTAGCAGGAGTATTTCAAGCTCCGGGTTCACAGCGCTGCCAAGCGAGCTGGATGTACACTTCTGGTTTTTCCCCTACCACTGCGATCTGAACTTGATAAAGTTTATCTGGGGACTGACTGCTGGGAACGAGAAACACAACGTTGAAGATGAGAGATGTGGAGGTTCTTTTGATGGAGGAGATGTACAAGGTGACACCCGATAACTAGCGCAAAGTAGTTGATAACGTAAAATCGAAGGAAGCATGGTTCAGGAAACAGAACGGCATGCACGATGTGCGAGATCCCTTCATCATTTTGCCTCGATAGTGACGACTCTTCTGACGGGAAATTTTCCGGCATTGAAATCCTGGAGTAAGATGCTGGTGGTTAGCGGCATCTCATTTCGTATTTCTCAATTCACGCCATGGTAGTGGCTTACGCGACAGCAGCTAAAGATTTTGTTTATTACTTGCGCGAGTCGAGCAGCTCGGAAGATTGTTCTCTGGTATTATGCCGATGTCTTGGTGCGCGGAATCTCAAAAAGCACTTTCGTTACTTTTGTCAAGTGGGGCAGCTGTCCTTCGTCTCATGGCCAGGTCTTGTTTGTGGCAGCGGAAGGGACATTTTCTTTGAATTTCTGAAGTTCGTCATCTCGAAAAAACGCACTCTCTTCTCTTGCCATGGCATTGTTTGTGCCACGGCATAGAACTGTTTATTCCATCCTAGACGATGGCTCGCAGATATCAAGACAAACACACGAAAGGTAAAAGCGTGCTTTTATCTTACCAAATTCACGGAAAAGATCTGACTGCTTCAACTTTTGGGCCAGTTGTAACTGAACTCGATTTATGTGCGTTTAAACTCCGCAGATCAGCTTGCACTTGATCCTATTTCGGGATACCGTGCCTTCCATGTCAACACAGCACAAATGTCTGTGGCGCAATCAATTCCGCAGCACCAGAATAGCTTAGCAATTGATGTCCTCAAAACTGCAAAATTTCTTAAATCGGCGTCACAGATCTGGCGTTCGTTGAAAACAAACGGGAATCGCAGAGGTTGACAACGGTATAGATTACTTGGTAAGTTTTTCACAGGCAGTCCAAGTGCTGCAGTAAAAATGTTGCCTTGCATTTTCAAGGCGGTCAAAAGAAAGGAAATGCCCATACACCTGCACGCTCGGCACTTGTGACTGTGCACCCTGCATGAGCGCTGCCATTTTGAAAGCGTTAGTTCCTGACGTTTCAAAAAAGACGCTCTCGCATTGGCTGGCGTGGTGACACCACTTTATTTGAGCGACGCGTGCCGCTGTCTTTCTTGACTTGCATCAAACGATAGACTTCACTTTTACCCTCGGACTTGAAGCGCCAAACGTGCCGTGGATTCTACGTTCTTGTCGGTCCAGTCATACGCCTCTCTTTCCCCACGGGGATACGACACCGCCCATACCTACGCCTAGAGAGCGGGGTCAGGCGATGAAAGGAACCCAAACAGCACACCATTGTTAGACCAACATGGGCCCGCCACTGGCAAATATTGCCTCCAATATAGGGCTAACGTTGGTTTTCTCGAAAGCGATACCCGATTCAATATTGAACCATTCGCTAATGCCAATGTGGGGCCGTGATTCGACCAATATTTAAACCAACATTGGCCTAGTCATTTATGCCATCGTAGGACTGCCTTTTAACCTACGTTTAAGTCAACGTTGGGCCACACTTTAACCAACACCTGAGCCATCATTGGACCACTATTGATCATGGGTCTTACAACCATCTAAGTTTGGCATCTAAGTTTAATCACTGGCTTATTCAATATTTACTCCCAACCTTATGCTCTGGGTATTTTGATTTCGGCCTCTGATTTTAAGCTAGGGCTGCACTATTTTTCGCAGCCATTTTAGCGGGCATACAGGATTTTTTTTCAAATGTATTTCTAGTGTTCAGTAGAACACTATATACATATCTGAAAAGAAAGCTGCAGTAGACAAGCGACATTCACTGTAGAAAATCTTAAGTGAATATTGCATGCAGGTAAATGTAAAAGTATCGAATACAATAGAAAAGTATGCAATACAATAGAGTTTATTAGGAATTTCAATTGAAAAAAAAATTAAAACAAAAATGAGTGCTAGAATTCATCACTGCAAGCTGTGAACCGGGTAGGAACTTGACAGGGTTCCATGCAGGCGCCTGGCCACAGGGCTCTAAAAGAGACAGAAGCGGGGGTTTAGATTCAAGTGATGGGTTTCAGAGGCCACATATCTACCAGTTCCCACTAGACCACCTCATACCACTGTAATTTGAAATATTCCTTAACCTTCAATCTTTAGTCACTCTCAGTTCTGTCTTACGCTTGTCAATATTAAATGTAAAAATAAATCATAACTTCATTATTCGCCACGCTTTAATTAACTATTCGATTAATCGGCTCAGTTGCTCTTCAGTATAAAATCTCGGAAAGGCCTACCGGCTTTTTCTCCTGCTTACTTTTCCATATTACAACCTTTATTTTCCAGCGAATGATTTTTCGTCATTTTGTAGATAATGAACTTGAGTATTCTAGGAGACAACAGTACTGCCTTCTAAAATAAATAGATGCGCAGGTAAGACACCTGGGCCGGCTTGCTGGAATCAGCCTCTCGGCTGCATCTGTGTGAAAGACAGCACTGGAAAAGCTGGGAAGCGCAAGCGTCTTGAGTCGGGATTTAAGTCCCGCTCAACCCGTGCGCTGGCTTTGACAGTGCTTTTTTCCTCCGTCTCAGCTGAGACGCTGTTTGTAGCAAAACGGCCGAGGCGTTTACCTTTTGTTTATGTCCGTCCGACTTGTCCTTAAGCGCCGTTCACATATATGCGACCGACTAACACCGAGAGAGACCAAAACCGGTTTTTAAGACTCTTGCGACGTCTTCGGACCGGATGTGTTGCAGCGGAGCTGGTCCTAAGAAGTCTCAAAAGGCATAAAAACCGGTCTGGTCTCTCTTGGTCTTACTCGGTCGCAAGAGTGCGAACGGGCCTTTACTTGACCTATCTAGATTAAAATATCGATAGTGATTAAAAAGGCTCGAGGTTTACCTAAGCGCCTTTTATAAGTTTTGAACCGGAAGTCATGCATGCCGCTCTTCCGCTCCCTTCTTCCGTCTGCGGCGTATTTGCGCCGATGGTACAGCGCGCGCTAGCTCACCTTGGCGCGCTGACCTTCGGTGGTGGAGCCGCTGCATTACGGACAACAGCGCCATGGGGTGGCGGTCGTTGAAACTGACGTGCAGTGGCCAATGGGAGCCTCGCTTCTTGAAACTATGACGCGCGCCAGCCAATGGGACCCAAGCCGAAACCTATCAGCTTTACTTAGCTCCTTTGGGATCTGGAAACTATCTGCCGTTTGGTTAAGCTTTTCGCGTGGTTTCAAAGCTTGGAGCCAGCTTCACTTGGAGAAAGCAGTTTAGGCGCCGTTTGGCGCGGCTTCAAAGCTCATGACGTTAACTCATTCCATGGGACCCAGTTTATGCTTTCACATTAAAAAATATTCAAATAGTAGGAAAGTTAATCCATGAATTGTTTAGCCCTACTCTATACTCCGCGACAACTTTTCTTGGCAATGCAGTGGAAGGTAAAGGCCCGCGTCCCCTCTCCCATTTTGAGTGTGCGCGGCCTCTCTTTCTCTCCCCGGAAATGGGGGAGGAGGAGAGCCTGCGTAGAGCCCGCGCACACTCAAATTGGGAGAGGGGACGCGGGCCTTTACCTTCCACTGCATTGCCAAGAAAAGTTGTCGCGGTGTATAGCAACATCACAGTGTCCTTCTACCCTTCATCTAGCCTCTAGACCTGTTAATTAGAATCTCGCGATTTAAGTTCACACCTATATTTCTACTTTGATCCGAAAAAGTGTTTTTAGACTGACGGTATTTGCGGCACGGAAATATGTAGTTTATAAATGTACCCATATGGCCTCCATATTATTTACAAGTTATAAATCAAACCGCTGGCCGCCCTCTTCAGCTCACCAGTGTCAAATGTGCTACTAACCTGACAGTCCAATAAAAAAAATGAAAGCCGTTTACAACTCCCTGTAACGCCGAATTCGAGCGCAGCTCTTGAGGAGGAGGAGGGAAAGGTACTGAGGTTCATGTGTTATCAGGAGGGAGGGGTGGTCACGTGACCTTGGAGGGGTCACATGACCCCCTCGCCCAGGTCACGTGGGTTTCACGTGACCACGGGGGTCACGTGACCTCGGGGGGTCACCCGACCTGAAGAGAAATCTTTCCACTAGATGGGGAAATGTTTTCGCTAAATTTAGCGGGGAAATTTTTCCGCTAGATATAGCGGGGAAATTATTCCGCTAGATTTAGCGGGGAAATTTTTCCGCTAGATATAGCGGGGAAATTATTCCGCTAGATTTAGCGGGGAAATTTTTCCGCTAGATTAGCGGGGAAATTTTTCCGCTAGATTTAGCGGGAAAATTTTTCCGCTGTTTAGCGGGGAAATTTTTCCGTTAGATTTAGCGGGGAAAGTTTTCCGCTAGATTTAGCGGGGAAATTTTTCCGCTAGATTTAGCGGGGCAAATATTCCGCTAGATTTAGCGGGGAAATTTTTCCGCTAGATTTAGCGGGGAAATTTACCCATAATGCACCGCGCGGTTACGCCGACGGCGACGGCGACGCCGACGCCGCTCAAGCCGGAAATGGGCGCCTAAGAGCTGCGCTCTAAAAGTGAAAGCCGTTTACAACTCCCTGTAACGCCGAATTGGAGCGCAGCTCTTGAGGAGAGGGAAGGGTACTGAGGGGAGGGTAGACCCCTCCTCCTCCTCCTCCCCTCATTCTTTAATATGCTCCGGGGGGGGGGCCACCTCACCTCGGGGGGGGGGGGGGGGTGTCACGTGACTTCGGGGGGGGGGGAGGGGGGTCTCACGTGACCTCGGGGAGGGGGCCACGTGCCTTCGGGGGGTCACGTGACCTTGCGGGGTCACCTTGGGGAGTCACGAGACCTTGAGGGGTCACGTCACCTTGGGGGTCACGTGACCTTGGGGTAACCTTGGTGACGCCGACGCCGACGGCGACGCCGCTCAAGCCGGAAACGGGCGCTTAAGAGCTGCGCTCTAATACCCTGTTATACGAAAGAACATGACAGTTGAACGCAAGATGACATTTGAATCAATCAAGAATATAACATAACTCACGCAGACAAAAAAAAAGATTGTTAAGTAAAGACAATTACTGGCAAATACACTCACGTAGCGCGGTGACATAACTGACACTCCACTTCCAACCAACAAGCCGAATCTTGGTAAACCTAGGACTATTTCAACCTAGGACTTTTTTTTTCCGGGCAACCTTGTTTGTTTTTTGATAGTGGAACAAAAGAGTTTATAAGTGATGTTTGGTTCAGTCCGACCTTGCATTCCCTTTTCGAGTTAGTGTCCCTTTGTATTTTTGGGCGTGTTTGCTTTGTGTGCGTTTGTCGGTTTATGTTGAGGGTGAGGGTACTCTGTGAAGTGGGCGAGGAGGTCTTTTGAACTGTTTTGGAGGTTGGTGACGTGTATATAAGACGATGGTTGTTAAATAAATTTTCAAGCTGTGGTAGAGACTTCGTTGTACTGTCCGTTTTTTTCTATTTTTCCTTCGTCTCAGGGTTATTGTGGATACCATTCACCAGCTCGCCTGTGCTTTTTACCTTTCTTCACTATTTCAACGCTTTGTGATATTCGGTTTTGCATATAGACCATTCCATGTAGCGCTCTCTGGGCGACACCATTTTGTTCGACCGCAGCGCCCTCTCCACACATCCGGGAAGCTCAGCGGGTTCGGCGGGGTAAAATGAGAGAGAGGCAACGCGCCCGACTCCGCTAGCAGACGACAAACCGGGAGGTTACCGTTCTCCATCTTTGGGCTGTATCGGCGGGCTCTACCGAACATCGAACTCTCGCTCGTGCCTGCCGTTGTGAAGTGGTTCGCGTTCTTAGAATAGTTGTGGCTACTCCAAAATCAGCCTTTAGCTCTCTGTTGTTCTATTTTGCTAAATGATCAACTAGCATATCTTTTTTCCGTTATTAAATAACAGTTGAGTCAGCCGGCAGTAGTATACCCTCAACTACTGCCTGCATTGCGGCAGGAGAGCACGTTTTATTTATTATTTCAGGCTTCCACTCATGGTCGCTAAAGGCCTACACCAGTACGAACTTTGTATAGTTAAAAAGGTACAGCAACTGGATTTACTTTTCGCCCAAGAGACCGTCCAATCTGACACAGTTTTCCCTATTTTTTGTTTTTATTTGCACGCAGGTAACTGCGCAATTGGACCCTGTGAGTCATTTTATCTAGCATGATATTAAACGACAACTGGCATACCAAAATCTTCGCATCTGCGCTTGAAAGTTCCAAAATGACGCGATTTTAAACAGAGTTTGCACGCCGGCCGGACGCTAGCTACACCCCACTCGGCGAAGCGGACGACATGCGGTTTGAGAGGGGGAGTGCATTTTTTTCTCTTTTACCCTCTCTGCTGTGACCCTAATGGAACGGTCTATACTGGGAGGACTTTACTAAAGCAGGCTTCTACCGCTAAGAAGACGACCATATTTTAACAGAAGAATAAAATAAAAGTCATTTCGGACACAAAAATAACCAATCAGGACGTCTCTCACGGGCAATTATGACAAAAAGCTTTTAGAACTATCGCTCTAAAGGGCCTTTCGGGCCAATTGTCGCAGAATACACGCTGGACTCGTCGGAGATTCCTGGCTCAGAGTTCGACACGGTCCAAACTCATCGGGTCATGACAAACCGTACATTACGTAGCAAGAAAACCTGTCTCCGATGGTCAAAAGGTCCTCGCCTTGTCACTGACATGGAAGAGAAGGCGATCATTTGTGTCTTCGATCCGCCGAAGCTAGTGGCCACACGCATGCCCAAAAAAAAGGAAGATCAGAGGTGTGTAGGCGCTGACGACAATATATCCATGGTCTTGGCCATCCGCATGTTGAAGATCGCGCTTGGCTCTAAGACGAAACGCGCTGCTGGTGATTGAAGCTCTAGAACCAATGCTCTTGCTGGTTCAATTTGGGGTAGCGTGGGTGGCGGGTATGCCGAGCCGTTTCGCCCGATAAAGACCTCCGCTAAGCAATAAAATGCAGTCAGGCAACTTAGAAACTGACTCCACGGTGTCCTGACATGCGCAAGTTGATCTTGAAATTTTTTTTTAAGAGCAAATTTTGCAGAAAAAAAAAAGCCTGCATAAATTCACCTTTTGGCGAATATGTGCTGCCACCAAGACACTCGACTGGGTTCGAGACTAAATGGCTAGACAACAACGCGCGCGCAAGGCCTGTCCCACCCGTTTGACACTCAAAACGTAAGCAACATCGTATTCTCCCACTAAGCCACTGTGACCTAGATTTGGCTCCCCCAAACTTGCGTTTGTAGCCATCGTGGGTTATCTTCTGCCGGAAGTCGACACAAAGAAACCAGCTTTCCTCTCTGGTCGGCCAGAAGGAAGAGACACAGGGTACTACAACCATTTATTCTCGAACTGACGTTTTCACAAAAGGTCCATTGTGAAGCGAGTCTGCCCATTTGCAGTTCACGGATGCGCGTGTTGGAAATTAAGTGGACCGTCCCTACCATCTTTCAGACCCTGCCTTATCGAGTGTCCTTGGTTCACGGGACCCCACTTGCTGGGCGTGCGTGTGTGTGTGTGTTTCGCGGGCTAGAATCCGTCACCCCTAAGCTGAGACTGTAGAGGAAATTAAGGAGCTCGGTGAACCAATCGCATCTCTACCTTTAATCATGTGATCACGCTCCTTCCCGTAACCACGCGCAAAGAGGGGGGCAGGTGATGACTGGTCCACTTGGCACTTAGCACCCCCGGCACTCTCAGCTAAGATATGAAGGGAGTCCTCCTCGCTCAAGGACGCCGAGTCCTCTTCGCTTACAAAGGAGAGATTTGGAGAGATTGGTGATGGTGTTTGGGGAAAACGGGAGGGGAACTATTCGCCGTCACCCTCGCACGCCCTTTCCCAGGCAGAGATAGAGTTTTTGCGAATTACGAGACAGAATGTCCAACGAGCCTGAAAGTCCAACGAGACGGAAGATCCAGTAATGAATATTCAGGCAGTTGGACATTCAGGCTTGTTGGACATTCCATCTCGGTTGGATCCTTCGTCTCGATGGACATTCAGGCTCGTTGGACATTACGTCTCGGTTGGATCTTTCGTCTCAATGGACATTCAGGTTCGTTGTATATTCCGTCTCGGTTGGATCTTTCGTCCCGTTGGGCATTCAGGCTCGTTAGACATTCCGTCTCGATTGGATCCTTCGTCTCGATGGACATTCAGGCTCGCTGGACATTCCGTCTTGGTTGGTTCTTTCGTCTCGTTGGACATTCAGGCACGTTGGACATTCCGTCTTGCCTGTCACGTGCTAGAATAATTTTCCTTCTTAAATGTACAAACTTGTGTGTATATTTAGTCCGCGTTCCTGCAGGCATTGCAGTAGTTTCATCATATTCAAATTTCCTGCCACAAAAGGCGACGTTGACGAACCGACAAAGAATCAGAGCAGACACAAATATTATAATTTAATCTATAGGAAGGCATGGTTAGTTAGCTGAGTGCCGATGCGCAGCTATGTACCGATCGGTTAAAGGTGTCGATTGTACGACGCCAAACGCCCCTTTGATATGAACAGTTCAAATGTTTGGAATGTTCCGATGACGTATGTCAGCCAATTTGAAATATATAGTAGGGATGCAATGTCCGGGTGTTCTATTGCATCGCGATGGGGGACGTCTATGAAAGCTCAGCCTCAGATCCCAGGAATTTCTAGTTCAGTCCTCATCTCTGCCCATTTCGATATATATAGATGAGCTACATACGGAGACCCGCTTTGTAAACACATGACCGCCCGCCAGCGCCATTGACTATGCGCAGAGTCAATATTTAATTTTTTTAAAGGAGCTTTGGGAGTTGTGGGTGCGATGGGTGCGAGGCATGAAGAGTTTGCACACGCGTAATTTCCCAAAATTAAAAAAATATAGACTTTTTTTCAATAAAATCTGCATCTAACGCGTCTATAAATGCATGGGGGTGGTAGGGGGTGTGACCCGACAATTCCTGAGTAAATGCAGAACAATTGTGTGAATTTGACAAATTTTTATTTTTGTTCGTTTATCTCTGGAACAGACAACTACTCACTGTAGACTGCAGTCGTCAGTAGTTTACATACGCATGCATTCCCTGCCAATAGGTCTGTGTGTCAGTGAGAAGAGCGGTAATACTACTATCACGATGTACGCAACTTTTTTTTTTGCATGTGACATGCTTATTGGTTTTCAGAAGCCCATGTATATTAACTGACTCCTGGAAGCACTCTAAAGCTCGCTATTCTGTCGAGGTAATTCATGACGTCGGAGCTTGACTGCTGATAAAGGACGCGAACGGATCTATCTCGTTGTGCAGCAGAAGGTTCACACCCGGATGTACTAACAGCCTACATCATGTGTGAATATAACGATAGATTGTTCCACGTGGCTTTCTATTCTTGTAGGGGAAGCGTATTGCACCACGAAACCGGTCACTTCGTCGAAATTCTATTGGTCTCTGGACAACTGGAAGAAGGACAATTCGTCGAATAGGGCAATTCGCCATAGGCCGATTCGCAGAATGAAGAATGGGGAGAAAGTGCCCGTTTGTCGAAATGTCGAAAAGAGTTGATTAGGGTTGGGTGTGTAGATTGTCGGTGACAGTGGGAGTCAACAATGAGGCCTCCTTTCCAAAAAAAGACAGGATGACAAATGCAGCTCTCAGAATTGGCAAGGGTCCGGTAGTAAATCGTACCCGGGTTTTCAAAATTATAAAAGTAGGGTTCTTCGTGAATATTTTCACTCGCAACACTAGCATTATGGAGTTTGGGAAGACCGAGCGAGGGGCTGACTTCCTGATATCGTGGTCATATGTGCACTTCTAATGTGCGCATACGAATAAATCACGGTCGCACTGTCGCAGCGGCTCTCTGGCAGAGTTAGAATCAGTTGAAATTCGATCGCAGCCTTCGTATGCTACCTGGGCGCGTATCGGTGCGATTGCTGCCTGCCACGTGACCAGAAAAGGCAGAAACGTCGGAAGCCAATCCTAAAAGGTATTGAAATAATTATTAATATTGCCTACCTGTTGCTTAATACATGGTTCACTGCGACTGCAATCGCTTTGGTGGCCGAAGCATGCGAAACTAATCGTCGCGATAAGCGTCATTGTGCCGAATCCTCCGCACAATCACCGGACAAAAGCTCACCACTTGAGGACATTACCTGCACAAAGACTTAATAAAAGGAACGTTGTATTCTATCACTGATTTTGATATGACGATCGAAGTTTTTGTTTCTGGGGACCGAGAAGTCCAATCAGAAATATCTAAAACTTTCATGTTCGTTTTGTAAAAAAAAGAAGGAAACAAAAACTACAATTTAGTGTAATTACACATACTACGCCGAGGTCACATAACAATAATGATAATACTAAAAATTCGATTAGGCGTTTTTCTCCCATGCGAGGGACATCATCTTTGCGGGAATAGGGACACGAATAAGAAAAATACAGCAACTCGTACAATACGCAAAAACTGTGGCTGAGGATAAGCACGATTAACGATTGTAAGAACTCTCGTGGGTCCCACATTTGTTTCCGCTCCAGAGGAACGACCGTTCTAAAATCAAACGCTTGACAGATTGTCAATGGTCAACGAGTTCGGTCTTTTATGTTGTATCATGTGTGACCTTTTAAACGTCATTTTTTTTAATAATAGAAATCATCTTTAAATTTAGATATATAAAACGAACAATAAATGCGTTGTTTTGGGGGTTTTATGAGGTCTACAAAATACACGAGCGTAATTTTAATTTCATTTTGGGGACTTCGCAGAGGAAACGTCAGTGGGACAAGCTCAGCGGCACACCAAAACAGCCATGCATCAAAAATCCCGGTACTGAAAAGCCCGGTGCCGAAGCGACCACATACCGAAATGATCGCGTGCCGATATCTCCGCACCAAAATGTCCGGTTCCCCATTTCATCGAAAGCATTTTTCACCGCCGTAACTATCAGTAATCCTACAATTCAACAAAGAAATGTCTTCTAAATTCTTTGCAAGATTCATTCTATATCCGTTGGATATTCAGGCACGTTGGACACTCAGGCTCGTTGGACATTCCGTCTCGGTTGGACCTTTCGTCTCGTTGGACATTCAGGCACGTTGGACATTCCGTCTCGGTTGGACCTTTCGTCTCGTTGGACATTCAGACTCGATGGACATTCCGTCTCGATTGGATCTTTCGTCTCGTTGGACATTCCGTCTCGCCTGTCACGTGACCGATTGGACATTCAGGCTCGTTGGACATTCAGTCTCGTTGGACATTCAGGCCATAAGCGCTCGTGACCGATTGGACAATAAGGATATAAGCGGTTCTTGCGCCAGGCCAAGCGACCTTCGTAAGCAACTCGTTCCGAGGCCGTCGGCGCGCCTTTCTCCTAAACTCTTCCCTCTTTTGAATTCTTCCGTTTGTCTCTGCTCGTATTTGCTATCAGGGTATCCAAAAACAAATGTGATAGATATTGCTTAGGCATGATAACTCTAGATCGAGTGTACAAAAACGGACTGACAGACACGAAGCTCCCAACTCAGCTTGGAGTACAATGTCTAAATTAAATAGAGACAATGATAAATGAAATGTCTCCCCCCCCCAAAAAAAAAAAAGAGCAATATAAATTCCTAGGAAACATTCGGCCACTTTGGCGTTTCCTCAGGCAACCATTGAAGCTTATTCTAGCTTATTCTAGCTTCTAACTAGCTTATTCCTCAGAGCAAAAAAAACAACAAAAAAACAGGAGAGCATGCGCACAACAAAATATGCACACAAATCGCGGAATGCGCCATATCGGCGGTCTAAAATACCATCGATATGTGGCGCTCGTACGGGTGAGGCATGATAGCCCCAAGTGCAGAATCCCTGTGCGTGCTTCAAGCAGCATTGTTCCATGTCTCAACTTAATATGCTGAGGGTCCACAAATGGCGGTATGATTAGGTTGCACACGCTCGTTTGCACACTTACTGCTCCTCAATCAAAAGCAGAATACTCTGCCATCATGGTGAGGACCCGGCCACATGATCTCGGGATTCCCGTTATGGGCTCCTGATGAAACTGGCCTTTTAAAGGCGGGGTGTCAGTCGTGGGGCATTTGACACGAGGCTTTTGAACCCGGGGGCTTTTCTGCGCCACCCGATCGTACATAGGGTATCAACTTTCTGCAAAGCAGTCCCCGTTTGGGGAACTTGGCATTCCACTGTGGTAAGTGTTCGTGTAATCCTTTGCTGGAGAAAACACAGATGCAGGGCAAATAGGAATCGAAAACAGAACAACATTTTCGAGGCGTTCAAGATCAGTGTAAAGAAGGATGACAGTTGCATCAGCGCGTCGTCACTCGTTTTATCAATAAGGAAATCAGATGCATTTGGGGTGCGGTATAATAAAGTTTATATATATATTGGTGCTTTCCAAATAAAATTCAGTTGCCAGTAGCACTCCGCGTGGGCACGCCTACTTCTTTGTGTTCGTCGTTTTTTGTTTGTTTTTGTCGCGCTTTTCAGCATAATTTTTTTTCTCTAAATTCTCTAAACTCTAAATTTCATCAAACATTGTCATCTGCTATCAGTGCAGTGCCTTGGCGCCATGTTGGAGGCATTCGGCGTCTTACTAGTGCGGCAGTATTGCCGAAATGTCCGAGCCGTGTTTGTATGATCACATTTTAGAATATCTTCTTGTCCTAGACAATCGAAAAGAGGTTATTCACCTGACACGAAGTGCAATCCACAAATCCATAGTTAGGGTACGAAACTTTTTGAGTGGGCATCATAGGGACAATATAATAATCTAGAGCCAGCGTTACTAAAACACTCAGTTGGGAAACTCGCCGTCGAAACCTGGGCCGCTGGCGTCCACCGAGACCGAGCTAAATGCGACAACAGCGCCACTCTGTATCATTTGTCTGTACTGTGGTCACCTTGAGCTTTTTGAAAGCCCGTTTTTGCGTAAAAACAAACGAAAAAGACTCTTTTTGTATGAAATTTATTGGAGTTCAGTACAAAAAGAGGGGCGCGTTATGTTTTTAAAATCTTTAGTTTGCAGGGTTTTGCGGCACAATTAATATTGTTATTATACAACCATGCCTCAGCGGGCCTTTCAGGTAGCGCGTCCCGCCCTAGGTGCATTTTAACTTCGGTAGTTTAACGCGGCACGTCCGCCAGGGAGACGGGGGTGGCACCCCGCTTGCCGCCTGAATATCCATCGAGACGGAAGATCCAACGAGTCGAAAGATCCAATTGGTCACGTGACAGGCGAGACGGAATATCCATCGAGACTACATGTCCAATTGAGACGGCATGTCCAACGAGTCCGAATGTCCAACGAGACAGAAGATCCAACCAGGCCTGAAGGTCCACTGTGGCTGAATGTCCATCGAGATGGAAGATCCAACCAGGCCTGAATGTCCACTGCGACTGAATATCCAACGAGAGGGAATATCCAACCAGGTCTGAATGTCCCATGAGGCTAGATATGCAATGTCCCATGTTCATTTAATTCTTGTAATTTATTCATTATACTGCTCCCAAATAAATAATGATAAGCTAAGACCCTTTTTTTTGTCGTCGGGCGTTTTTGTATCTTACGTGAAAGGCCTTGCTAAAATGCTCCAAATTATATTTAACAATGTAAAGAACACATAAGATTCGTGATCTCCGACCACCAAATAAGAAGAGTTTTTTTTTTTTTTTTTGTCTTTTTTGTTAGACCACGAAGGAATGGAAAGTGCTGCCTAGGGAAATTGTTTGGGCCACAAATGCCGAAAACCTTTTTCTTAATATTTTTTTGCCCTCTGCGATAATGCCTGATAGTGGCGCCGCAGGCTCAAAGTAAATAAATATAAATATTAAAAATAACAAAAGCAACCAAAGTCAACACCGAAGCTTTGCAGTCTAATGCACTCCTAAATAAATTTTAATAGGGAAAAAAAAAAAAAAAACGCCGAAAACTGAAATTAAAAGGGATGCAAAAAACAAAGAGTCTTCAACGCAGCGAAGCATCGCGAACTTCCTAAACAGGGTTCTACACGGAGTCTAGAAAACAAAAGCGACTGTTCCCTCCGAGACCAAAAAGTAGGCGTACAACAAAGAGGTCTTCGAAATTTTATTTTCAACACATGCACGTCCCATGTCACTCCCTTTCCGGTTTTGGACCAAAGTTCTTTTGTATTGTAGTGACCTCAAATCACTTGCCAGGTTAGAAAAGTTCAATATTTCCAAAAACTCAAGACGGAAGCTACAAAGACGGGACAAACACAAGGCGTCTCGTCTTGTGTTTGTTTTCTGTTTGTAGCCTCTGTCTTGGGTTTTAGAAATGTTTAACTTTAACCAGCTTGCCTGCCTTCTTACGTTATCTTATGAAGGTTCGCCCTTGTTCTTGGTTCGATATAACAATGTTACAACACCACCTGAGTGGGTTCAAACCTTAGACCGCAGACAAACGAAACCATCCACTTACAAACAACGCTTGTTCCGGGTCGATATTTCACATGGCTATATAAAGGACTGCTATTTCACCACTTGGAGAAGACAAAGCTCAGAACCCTGAGCTTCGTCTTCACCAAATCACTGAAACGCAAATACTGTGAGTGTTGTTTTTATCTGTCGATTATTAATGTGTATCTACTGCGACACCGAAGTACTGTAATTGCATCTAAAATATTGTAGTTATTACGCCTTTGTACTTTGAGCTGTCTACAAATAATCACTGTTAGCTATTTATGCAGAGGAGTAAGGACTTGGAATTTGAAAATTTCAAGACACCATGAGAGGCTCAAGTTTCTCAAGTGCAATTCGAAGTTTCAAGTGCCCCTCGTCTGATTGTATGTGTCGCGTTTTGATTACAGGCTGCAGCGTACTCGCTGAGCCAACGAGATGAATCATGGGCACCTCGGTGTCCCAACGTTCGTGCCTTCTCACTACGCTCAAGCAAGCCAGTCATACAGTACAAAACCCGTCGCTGGCCCAACGCAGTTCTTGAATTTTCGTTCAAGAGTGCCAACCCAAAAAATCCTAGCATCGGGTACTATCGATGCATCAAATGCTTTCATCTCAGCAAGCACACGGTGACCAGGAAAAAATGTCCGGTAGCGCACCTTACGCTTAACAACGGAGCTATGGTGTCCGATCCTGATGATCCCATGACTCCGCACAGCTGCAGCCCAGACAAGGACTCCGATGTGACTGCAGTGCTTACGAAGCGATTCATGTGCGAAGTCTGTACGGATGTACGTACCAGCCGCAGGAAGCCCCGTGAGGCATTCGACGAAGCTGTGACGTCCGTCCAGGAAAGGTTTCGTGAGTACGGAGATGAGGTCCAAGATGGCATACAAGCCAGCATGAACAGTGCATATGGATTTTCGTCCAAGAGAAGAGCCCTCTCACGCTATCGCCATCACAACAGACTAAAGGGCAATGCATTGGACGCTATTCTCCCGGAGCTTCGCGTCACCAACGACTTCAAAGAGTTCTTCCAACTGTAAGTCAAGACGGAAGGGAGACGGCTCCTGCTTTTTTATGGTGAAAAAGACCTGGAAGTGCTTCTCAATGTTGAATTCATTGTGGGGGGCGGCAATTTTAAATATAACCCCAGGGAATTCCACAGCTTAGGGCAATTCTACACTCTACATACCATTGCTAAAGGGGAAGCGCATTTCATCGTTTACGCTCTGATGCAGTCATGCGACGTTCAGGCCTACGAGGTTGTTTTCGGCACCTTAAAGACTTCACTTCAGACCAAGTTCGGGGGAGTCGGTGGCCTCTCAACCTCCACCACGTGGCATTTCAACTACGAGTCCGCAGCTATCCAGGCTGTGATGAACGTCTTCAAGACCCCGCGGGACTTCCGAAGGTAAGAAAAGTTCTGAAGCATTGTTTTTGAGTAAGTGAACGACTTAAGTATGGCGATAAATAAAGCCAAAGGTGGCAGAGTACTATATCTAGGATTCAGTTACGCGCCTGTTGCAACTGTGATCACACATGTGTGGGCTCCAATATATATTTTCGCTCGTTTTACTCCCAGGAACGCGGCTGCGGATTTCACTTTGCGAAAACCATTAACACCAAGCGCGACGAACTTTGGCTCAGGGCTCTTTGCCGTGACGACCCTGAGGTGAACAAATGGTTCGTCAGAATTCGTCACCTGCCTTTCGTTCCGGACCACTGCCGCCTGCTGCTTATTTATTTATTTATTTATTTATGCATTACCCACAGCGCCAAATCAGGCATTACAGTGGGGGGGATATACATACAAAAAACAACGTACAATGTCAGTCAGACCTCTGCTCCACGGCAGATGAATCATTCAAACAACATATAAACCTTAATTATAAACCATACAAGGAAATAGAAACTTATAAACAACACATATAAACATAGCTTATAAACCACACAGGGAAGAACTCAAGCTAGATTTAATCTAACAGAGAAAAAAAGTAATCATTTGACAGTACACCAACCATAGACGGAGGCAATCGATTCCACTCGTAGATAGTTCTTGGAAAAAAGGACATCCTAAATACCTCTGTTTTGAACGAAATTTCTCTCACCTTGAAACTATGGTCGACGCGCTCTGATTGATAGTGGGGCCGCATTATATACATGTCTCTTCGTATGCCAACTGTCGAATGATAAATGCAATGAAATAACTTTAAACGAAGTCTCCTTCTGCGAGTTTCGAGGAGCTCCCATTTTAAAACATCTTTTGTGCGTGTTGCGCTGAAATCTATACTATAATTCCCGGTAACAAACCGAGCAGCTAACTTCTGCAGTCTTTCTAGTTTCATTTTGTCACGTGCTGTCGGCGGGTCCCAGACCACGCAGGCGTATTCCATGACTGACCTGACGTATGTTTTATAGAGCAAATCCCGAGTATCTTTATTGAAATTTCTTGCATTACGACGGAGGAACCCTAATGTTTTACCAGCCTTGGCAACTACGTAATCAACGTGCGTGTTCCATCTTAAGTCAGTCGTGTAATTTACCCCAGATATTTATATTCTAACACTCTTGATAAAATATTGTTATTTATGGCATAAGATGCAGCGTACGGGTTTTTTTCCTTGTGAATGTCATAAAAACAGTTTTCCCTAACTTTAACTGCATACGCCATCTGAGGCACCACTGGTTAATTCGATCAAGATCCCGCTGTGTGATATTAGCATCCTCAACAGAAGCAACAGCCCCATATAAAACGCAGTCATCCGCGAAAAGTCTCATCTGCGACACTACTCGCTCGGTGATATCATTAATGTATAACAAAAAGAGAAGTGGCCCCAGGACCGATCCATGCGGTACACCAGATGTGACTTGCACAGTAGAGGACTGTGAGCCATTTACAACGACAAACTGACTTCGTTGTCTCAGATACTCGGAGACCCAGGAAACCACTTGCGGGTTAATATTGTAGTTATTCAGTTTTGCAATTAGTAAAGAGTGCGGTACCGTATCAAAAGCTTTCCTGAAATCTAAAAATACACAATCTATCGAGAGACGTCTATCTAAAGCATAGGCCAGGTCATGGGTAAATTCGGTTAGTTGTGTTACACAGGATAGTCCCCTCCTGAAACCATGCTGACGGGGATTAAATAAACAATACCTATTCATGTGCTCTACGATACTCGTATACAAAATGTGCTCTAGGACTTTACACGCAACACACGTTAGCGATATCGGGCGGTAATTTCCTGCGTCATTACGCGGACCAGATTTGTGAATTGGGACGACTGCAGCGGTTTTCCAGTCATCTGGGAGGCAAGCTTCGTTCAGTGATTTCATAAAAACTATTTTTAGAAAAGGTCATAGCGATCGCGCACAGAGTTTGAAAATGTGGTTTGGTAAACCGTCAGGACCGCCTGCTTTAGAAGTATTCAGCCCCTGCAAAAGTGATTCAATTCCACGTTCACTGATAACGATATCATTCATATCACCCACCCCTCCTCGGAACGCCTGTCTATCCCCGTCATCACTTGGTATTACGGTGGTGAAAACTGAACTGAAGTACTGATTAAATCTTTCTGCTTTAGCGATGTCATCATGGACAATGCCATCACTGGAAGTGAGCGGCGGAATGTCTACGACATCCTTTCCATTTCTTTTTACATGTTTCCAAAATTCTTTCGGGTTGTCTTTTAGACGTGACTCAATTGAATTACTAAACGTATTTTTGGCTATGCAAATGGCTGTTTTTAATCCAAGTGATTTTCTTGCAGCGAAACCAAATCAACCCCAGCTGAATGCCGCTTGCCTGGACCAGTTCATTCGGTACTTCAGGAACTTCTGGCTATCCCATAGCATTATCAGAAAGTTTTGGGGACGGTTTGGAAATTGGGGTCCAAGGACGACGAACGTAGTTAGGGGGTGGCACAACGGCCTAGATAGTCGCCTTTCAAGTCGCCATCCTGACCTGACTGAATTTATTCAGTTCCTTCAGGTTGCGCAGCATGCCGAACAGAATCGAATTCAAGCTCTCCTGCTTGACCCGCTCTCTGTGGGAAGACCTAAATCAAGCTCCGTCTCGGCAAGAAACGAGAGGCTCCACGCAGAAATGGATGCCTCTGCCTCATTCACCAGCGGCAATGCTGCCACCTACCAGGACGTCTGATACTACGTGGACAGAATCGCGAGCACTGGTGTGCTCCCAGCGGCTACTTAACAGTTTTTCAGTAGTCATTTAGTGACGCATGATGTTAATAAATGTGTCATGGTTTCCGCTGATCAAGTTCTCCTCTTTTGAAGACGCCGAGAAAGGTGCCGAAAGCGGAAACCTTCTCCGCAAAGTTTTTCTCTAAACAGTTGCTCTGGTGTGCACCAATCACTGATTGTTGTATGTGATTACATTTTATTCTTGAAGTCAAATTACTGCCATAGCCTTTTCTTGCTTTTGCCAATAAATCTATTATTAAAGCAATAACCTACTTAAATCATGCTTCTAAAATAAATATTGAGATTTTTTTGCAGTTAAGGCTACGCGAAGTTCCGCGTTTTTTTTAAATATTTTTCAGCAGTTTTAGATGTATTGCAAAATTAGCGAAAGTAACCGAAAGATGCAAAAACAAAGATAATATATAAATTTGTTTGGTCATAAAAAAGTCAAATTTGGAGGTTTTATGTGCCAAACCTACGACGGGCATCTGGCACGCCCCAGCGGAGGACTGAGGATTAATTTCGACCACCCTGGGGATCCTTTGACGTGCAACCGAAAGCTCGGTTACACGGCGCCTTCTCCGCAATAAGCCTCCGTCATATTGCGGGCACCTCGGTCAGGATTCGAACCCGCCACCTGGGGATCCGTAGGCTGGCGCTCTCGCCTCGGAACCACCAAAGCAGATTAATTTTTTTTTTTTTTTTTTTTTTTTTTTTTTTTTTTTTTTTTTTTTTTTTTACCGAGGCGGCTTGTTTGGTCTTGCTGACACGTTACGACGGTGGTAGACTTTTCAATACCGGGCGGTCACGTTTAATTGAAAGCGCAACAACGGCGATACTTTACATCAGTACAAGAACGCCCCTCGGATATTTTTGGTTCCCAGTCCCCCAGATCGAATCTTCTTTCCTGCCCTGCCGCGCGACATTAAAGGTTCTCGCCTCCTCTCCTTCTGGGGCCGCCAATCACTCATTTTGAAATCTATCGGAGTCACGGGATGTCCACCGTCCAATTGTCAACTGGAGGCCGCCCAACGCGCTCATTAGTACGGATTATGTTTGCAACAGACACGGGGTGATACGCCCGTAACTTCGGCAGCACAAACGGCCGGAGCCTACTCGGCGCCACGCCAAGCACATTCACGAAAATTGTTTCGCAACTTCGTAGTTTTGCTTTGCCGCTTTATATTCCGTTTGCTCCAAACTTGAGACTGCGGTGGAAGCCACGTCCTGTCTCTAAGTCGCCACGTCATCACGCTCCCACTCATACCAACGCAGAGGGCCGGGTTAGGTAATAAGAGGCAGGCGGCTGATTAATCCGGCGGGCACGCAGCTTCCACTGCAGTCTCAGCCGCCGTCTCAACCAAGCACCCTGCCAAGGTGCCTCTGCGAAGGCCGAAAATGGTTGGTAGAGGAGGCACAGGGGAATAGAAAGTTTTCGTAGACCGCGTTTCCCCTTCCGCTAAGCCTTCCGCAACGAAGAAGCCGCTACTGCGCCCGCGTGCCGACGGCCTTGACTGTAGTGTTCCGGTTATCGTAGCGGGTTGCGGAGAGCATTGCGGGACGGCGAAAACGTTCTACGAAAACTCTTTAATAACGGCACCCGAATTCCTCCGACAACCCCAAAAAGCAGACTCCGGCGGGAGCAAGCTATGTACCCCCCCAGACGCGCGTAAGCCGGCGAAGGCCACACGCATCCCTCTCCAAAACGAACAATGACCAGCGGTTTTTTTTTTTTCAAATGGAACGGCCCACATAGGAATAAACATGCTAAAACAAGCACAAATATGTATAAACCGTTAGGCAATTCAATATTGTGTCGATCTTAACAGCCAAGTTTAACCAACCTGCATCCGCCTGAGCAACCAGCATTCTTTTTTAAAAATTTGAAGATCTACCAGCTCGAAATACGTAAACAATGCGAAACGCGTTGCTCAAATCAGGTATCTACTTGGTTACGTGGCGGGCGAGACTGATATCCATCGAAAGTAATGTCCAATTGAGACGGAATGTCCAACGAGTCTGAATATCCAACGAGACGGAAGATCCAACCAGGCCGGAATGTCCACCGTGACTGAACATCCATCAAGACGAAATATCCATTTGACACTGAATGTCCAACGCTTATGGCCTGAATGTCCAACGAGACTGAATGTCTAACGAGCCTGAATATCCAATCGGTCACGTGACAGGCGAGACGGAATGTCCAACGAGACGAAAGATCCAATCGAGACGGAATGTCCATCGAGTCTGAATGTCCAACGAGACGAAAGGTCCAATCGAGACGGAATGTCCAACGTGCCTGAATATCCAACGAGACGAAAGATCCAACCGAGACGGAATGTCGAACGAGCCTGAATGTCCAACGTGCCTGAATATCCAATGGATATAGAATGAACCTTGCAAAGAAGTTAGAAGACATTTCTTTGTTGAATTGTAGGATTACTGATAGTTACGGCGGTGAAAAATGCGTTCGATGAAATGGGGAACCGGACATTTCGGTGAGGAGATATCGGTACGCGATCATTTCGGTATGTGGTCGCTTCGGCACCGGGCTTTTCAGTACCGGGATTTTCGATGCACAGCTATTTTGGTATGCCGCTGAGTTTGTCCCACTGACGTTGCCTCTGTGAAGTCCCCAAAATGAAATTAAAATTATGCTCGTATATTTTGTAGACTTCATAAAATCCCCAAAACAATTCATTTATTGTTCGTCTTATATATCGAAATATAAAGATGATATCTATAATTTAAAAAAAAAAAAGATGTTTAAAAGGTCACACATGCTACAAGATCAAAGACCGAACTCGTTGACCATTGATAACCTGTCACGCGTTTGATTTTAGAAGGTCGTACCTCTGGAGCGGAAACAAATGTGGGACCCACGAGCGTCCTCAGCCACCGTTTTTCCGTATTGTACGAGTTGCTGTATTTTTCTTATTCGTGTCCCTAGTCCCGCAAAGATGATGTCCCTCGCATGGGAGAAAAGCGCCTGATTGAATTTTAGTATTATAATTATTATTAGGTGAAGTCGGTGTAGTATGTGTAATTACTCTAAATTGCAGATTTTTTTTCTTCTTTTTTACAGAACGAACGTGAAAGTTTTAGACATTTCTGATTGGACTTCTCGGTCCCCAGAAACAAAAATTCGATCCTCATATCAAGATCAGTGATAGAATACAACGTTCCTTCCATTAAGCCTTTGTGCAGCTAATCTCCTCAATTGGTGAGCTTTTGTCCGGTGATTGTGCGTTGACCCTTATCGCGACGATTAGTTTCGCATGCTTCGGCCACCAAAGCGATTGCTGTCGCAGTGAACCATGTATTAAGCAACAAATAGGTAATATTAATAATTATTACAATACTTTTTTGGGGTTGGCTTCCGTCGTTTCTGCCTTTCCTGGTCACGTGGCATGTAGCAATCGCACCGATACGCGTCCAGGTAGCCTGCCAAGGCTGCGATCGGATTTCAACTGGTTCTAACTCTGTCACAGAGCCGCTGCGACAGTGCGACCGTTATTTATTCATATGCGTACATTACAAGTGCACATATGACCACGGCATCAGGAGGTCAGCCCCTCGCTCGGTCTTCCCAAATTCCATAATGCTATAGAGTTGCGAGTGAACATACTCACGAAGAACCCGACTTTTATCATTTTGAATAACCCGGGTACGATTCACTATCGGACCCTTGCCAATTCTAAGAGCTGCAATTGTTATCCTCTCTTTTTTAAAAAAAAGGTTTCACTGTTGACTTTAAAACTTGGGTTTGGGCTAGTTGGTCCATTACTGAATAAAAGGTTAAAAGGCGCGAACAAGCGAGGACAATAAAGAAATACGGACGACAGGACAGGCGCTTCACTCTCAACTGGGTTTTATTAACACCATTGTCTCCTATATATACACAATGCAAAAACCACAGAGCCAACCTTCCAGAAACACCATCTCACTCTGGAGCAAATACAAAGATGGATCGCTGACGCAATTGTTTTCTTTCTTTTTTATGTAGAATGCCTCTATAATCTCTCTTTCCGTTTTTTCCTCTGCCTTTCTTAAAAACTTTGTGCCAGTCAGGTCAGGTTTACATCCACATCGCCTACAATGGTCAGCGAAATGGCCCCCGCGTTGTTGCGCACACACAAATTATGTTCACGTGCTCTATCATTGAAGCAGCGCCCAGTCTGCCCAATGTAGACTCTGCCACAACTAAACGGAATCTCGTACACCACATTGGCGACGCACGCAGTATATTGCACCGCGTGTTTTTTGGAGCACGGTGCCTTTTTCTGCCTTGTCAACATCGGACATTTCCTGGCCAGTTTACACGGTGCAGAAAAAACCAAGTTATTGTCGTATCTACCAGCTACCTTTTTTACATTATGAGATACGGTATGCATGTACGGAATGACTTGCACTCGTTTCCTTTCTTTACGTGCCTCGCTGCCTTTTTTACTTCTTTTTAGCTTTTGAAGAAGGCTCCCACAACAACTAGAGATTAGATTAGGGGTACCCCGCGTCTGTTAACCTTTTTGATTGTCGTTCAAAACTGATTTACATCTGGTGATTGCAACTTTTTTTCCAGAGCCGCACTTAGACATGTCCAGGCTATACCCCTCTTTACCAGTTTAGAGAGTGCACTTTCAAACAACACCAGGCTTTTCTTAGTGCGCGGACAATACTGCCAACAGACATGTTCTTCAGAAAAGAGGATCAAAATGGATAAAAACTGAATGCAGTTATTCACAGGCTATTCCCAGGTAAATTTAAGTCCACCTGACACCTCCCTAAACAGTCCGACAATCTTCTCAACCGTTTTCTCCAAACCCGAATCTGTATCTAAAATTAAAAGAATAGTCATCTACGTATCTATACGTCTTTAAAACATGGAAATCTGCAAGTCTATCTGAAATTTGCCTGTCCAGAAATGCCAAAAAAATGTTTCACAAAACAGGGGCAACTGTCGACCCAAAGCACACACCAGACTTTTGTACAAAATATCTCTCGTCAAAACTGACGGCAGTCGACTGAAAAGAAAAAACTAACAGCTCCAAAAAATGATCGCTGCTAACACCAGCGGAACTTTGAAATGTAATTTCTCCAGACTCGTTGATCTTATCCCGAACAGCCTTGAGAAGTCCATCGTGAGGAACGGAATAATACAAGTCCTCAACATCTACAAATATTGCGGTGACAGCATTCTGAAAACCTTCTCTAAGTTCATTGACTATTTCTAGCGAGCTTTGCACCAAAAAGGGGTCTTTTAGCGCAAGAGTGCTGTAAGAACCGACTGATCTGAACCTGCCAAGTGTTCTTTTCTGACAAAATGACTCGGAAAGGACACTCAGCTTTGTGTGTTTTTCCCGCGAAGAAAATTTCCAAAATTTCACTTTCTGCTTTGTCTACAGCTTTCCTTAGCATGTCTAGGTTCAGACCGTTTAACAACTCAACAGCCGCAGATTTTTGAGACTTTTATCGAAACTTAAGTTCTTTGAAGTTCTTATCTATTGCTCTCAATGCTTTTTCCTGGAATTGACCCTTCGACATTACAACAAATCCCCCTTCCTTATCGGCCTGCACAAGCGAGAGTTCGTTGAGCCTGAAAAAATCTACAACCTTCTTAAAAATTGGTTTTGCCTTAGGGCGTCGACTCACGGATTCTTTGAGGCAGTCCACACCATCACCAATAGCACGCTAACTGTTCTGTTCCCCAGCGCTGTTCGCCACTCTTCGTACCATGGCCAGCAGTTATGGTCGAGATGTTGACGGTTCGAAGCTGTACGTTGGTCGTTTGTTCAGGAAATCCTTGATCTTTTTTGGAAGCGCCGCTCCCCCCAAGACGGTAACGCTGTCCATGCAAATGGCAGCGCTCTTCTTTTTTGGCGGAAGCTGCATTCGCGTCTGTTGCCAGATAAACTCCGTTGTTTGCGACGCCAATCTTTTGTAGTCTTCAAAGCGGCGCTTGGCATGGTAGTCCCCCTGTTCTCCCAGTACGATGATCCAGAGCACAAAGTTTTGAAGAAAGGCCAAGGAAAAAACGGAAAGAGAGATTATAGATCTCTCTTTCCGTTCGCTGCCTTTATCAGCAGTGAAGCTCCCACCTACCAAGACGTCATGAACTACCTCGACAAAATGGCGAGCTTTGGAGTGCTTCCAGAAGCCAGTTAAATTACATGGGCTTCTGAAAACCACTATGCATGTCACATGCAAAAAAAAGGAAAACAAATATGCGAACTGTGTGATACTGGTATTATCGCTCTACACACTGACATACAAACGTATTGACAGGGAATGGATGCGTATGTAAACTACAGACAACTGCAGTGTACAGTGAGTAGTTGTCTGTTCCAAAGATAAACGAACCAAAATAAAAATTTCTCAAATTCACACAATTGTTCCGCATTTACTCAGGGATTGTCGGGTCACACCAGCCAGCACTCCCATGCATTTACAGGCGCGTTAAATGTATATTTTATTAAAAAAAATATCTATATTTTTTTTATTAGTGGGAAATTACGCTTGTGGAAACTCTTGATGCCTCGCACCCACAGCTCCCAAAGCTCCTTTTAAAAAATAAATATTGACTTTCCGCAAAGTCAGTGGCGCTGGCGGGCGGTCATGTGTTTGCGATGCGGATCTTCGTATGTAGCTCATCTATAGATCGAAACGGGCAGGGATGAGGACTGAACTAGAAATTCCTGAGTTCTGAAGCGCGGCTTTTATCGACTGAAGTTGAGCTAGTTGGTACATAATTTAGGTAAATGGTCAGCTAGAACGATAGGGACAAAACACAGACAGAGAGAAACAGAGACATACACACCGCTGACTATCAACTAAGACTATATTTCTTCTTCATCACTTCGACCCAAAGATTCACACCTAAAGTAATGCCAATGAATCATCTTAAAACCTTAAATTACACTACTAAATTAAAATAAAAAAATTAATTAATTATTAATTACATTATATTACTAAATTTTGGTTACTAACACCTCCCTGATCCAACCGACATACCACCGCCCACCCCATTACTAAATTAAATTACTAAATTTAGTAATTTATTGTAATTAATTAATCAATTAATTTTTTGTATTTTAATCTAGTAGTGCAATTTAAGGTTTTAAGATGATTCATTGGCATTACTTTAGGTGTGAATCTTTGGGTCGAAGTGATGAAGAAGAAATATAGTCTTAGTTGATAGTCAGCGGTGTGTATGTCTCTTTCTCTCTGTCTGTGTTTTGTCTCTATCGTTCTAGCTGACCATTTACCTAAATTTTATAGACGTCCCCGAATTGCGATCCACTAGAACACCCGTACATTGCATCCCTATTATATATTTCGAATTGGCTGACCTATGTCATCGGAATATTCCAAAAATTTGAACTGTTAATATCAAAGGAGCGTTTGGCGTCGTACAATCGACACCTTTAACCGATTGGTTCATTGCTACGCATCGGCACTCAGCTAACTTTTTTTTAGTATGATGTAGCTACGGCAATGCCTGCAGGGACGCGGACTAAATATACACACAAGTCTGTACATTTAAGAGGGCAAATTATTCTAGCACGTGACAGGCGAGGTGGAATGTCCAACGTGCCTGAATGTCTAACGAGACGAAAGATCCAACCGAGACGGAATGTCCAACGAGCCTGAATGTCCATCGAGACGAAAGATCCAACCGAGACGGAATGTCCAACGAGCCTGAATGTCCAACGAGACGGAAGATCCAACCGAGACAAAATGTCCAACGAGCCTGAATGTCCAACGTGCCTGAATATCCATCATTGGATCTTTCGTCTCGTTGGACATTCAGGCTCGTTGGACATTCCGTCTCGTAATCAATGTCCAACGAGTCTGAATGTCCAACGAGACGAAAGATCCAACCAGGCCTGAATGTCCAACGTGCCTGAATATCCAACGAGCCTGAATATCCACTAGTGGATCTTTCGTCTCGTTGGATCTTTTGACTCGTTGGATATTCAGGCTCTGAATCGTGGCACCCCCATGTAACCTTTACCGCTGTGTCTGTTCTTAAAGCCAAAATAGAAGTCACGTGCAGTTCCTCGAGCGGCCGCTGCGGGAGAAATGGTGGCGTTGTGTTCGTCATTAGCTCGGTGCTCGGAGACAAATTGGGGCCACTTTTTCAAAGCTGTCTCTATGGGAGTTTCCCAACTGAGTGTTTTAGTAACGTTGTCTAGAGCGAAATGTCCCATGCATTTGATCGCGACGGAACGGCGAGGCATAGACGCTGAAATCGGAGACCGAAGTTGGCGGTCCCGGTGAGCCTACATCGCTGGTGACGCCTTAATATGCACAATGAAGGAGCAAAACATCACCTGTAAGTTCTGCACCTTGTTACTCTTTTTTACTTTGCCAAGAAGCACCCGAGTCGCGCGTTGACAAAATTAAATAAGTTGAAAAGCGCTCGTGAAACCTTAACTTGTTGAGGCAAAACGAACACGCCTAAACTAGACTATTCCAACCTCCGTCCAATACTAATCCAATGGAATTGTCACACTAACACTGACCATTATATTTTTTTTTATACATACTGCAGCCCCGGAGGAGCTATGGCAGGAGTAAGGGTTATACACCGACTGTCCAGACGTCACTATGGATCACTGTCAACGGCACACAAAAATTCATCTGGTTGTACTGACCGGGTGTTTCCTGGTAACAAATTCCAGCGTTCAATGATGCGAGGAAAAAAGCTATATTTAAACATATTAGTACGAGGAGGAAAAGGTAAAATAGGACGTTGTATTCTTGCAATTTCGATGAGCCAATGGTACTAACAGGACAACATTGGCAATTATAATCTCGTGTTTATTCAACTTGGGGAAGCTCGACAGACGAGCCAAGAGTGCCTATTTGATGCCAGTCCCCATCGGATATTGAAATGCAGATGGCACGGACAGGCCAACATTAACCGTTTTATTCCAGTGTTATTCCAATGTTAGCAAGCCAAGTGTACTCAAAGGCCAGGATTGTCGGGTTTATGCCAGTATTCATCAAATATTCGCAAGCCAATGGAACTGACAGGCCAGCGTTACTCATTTTATTCTAGTGTTCATTAAATATTCGCAAGCCAATGGAACTGACAGGCCAACATTGCCCATTTTATGCCAATGTTCATCCAATACTGGCGAGCCAATCGAACTGACAAGCCAAGATTGTCAATTTTATGCTAGTGTGCTTTCTATATTGATTGGTCATTGGATAAGCTGGGCCATCACTGAAGATTCTACATAATTGCATAGACAATTTAGGGAGCAGATTGGCTAAAGTAGACCATCATTGGACCTTCTTTTGCCAATGCTCTTTCGATATTTCCCCAACACCGTGTACTGGCTGGGAAGTGGTTGAATGCTCCGGCCAGCAGGCAGCTCCAACCGAGCCTTTAGTTTTCGCCTAACAGTGTACAAAGAAGAAAAAAAACTGAAATCAGCCAAGCAGCTACTCTTCACATATGCTGGCGTCTGCTTGCCCCATCGGGTTCTTCCCGTGGTTCGTTGATTTCAACAACTGTACCTCCCACCGCACCTTTAGTTTTGGGCTAAACAGGGTATGTACGAAAATTGAAGACAGCCAAGCAGCTTTCTTCACGTATGCTGACGTCTGCTTGCCCCATCGAGTTCCTGCTCACGTGGTTCGTTTATTTAAACAACTGTAGAAAGTATTTTACCGACAAGAGAACATCAAGGACTGCTTTCTTTCTCAACGACAACTTTTGTCTCAACGATATTTTGCTTTTTTTTTTTTGTTTCTCTTTTTTATCAGAGAAGCAAATATGATTATTTACTGTTCGAGCAATTGCATCACACACTAAAATGGACGCAGATTTTCCGAAAAACAAATTTTGGCAAATTTTACACTTGGAAGACATTTGATAAATATTTATCACTCAAATCGTCACGCCGTCCAAACAGTACAAAACGAACCCCTTCCAATCGTAAAATATCGGTCCCAGCCAATATTCCCGTAATTTGTACTGAGCGAAATCCACGGAATTGCATAACCATAAAAATAAAGTCGCTTACAGTACAACACACTTTGAGGTCTCTAAGCCTTTATCCTCTGCTTTTTTTTAAGAAAAGGACACGGGACGACCGCCCAAAAATATACACCTGTCAGAGGAGGAGACTGCGGTGGGGCATTAGCGTAGCATTTCCGGCTGAAGTTGGCATGACAATGTTCGACCTTCCTCTGAAAGAAGCAAACGCTGAAAATTAATGCACTCAGTGCCATGGCCATGAAAGCTCTGCTGTGCGTCTCCGATACACCTCGGTGTCCTCGCACAACCCCTCAATATGCGAAAAACAGCTTACAGTGAAATTTTAGTCGTTGTCATTCGTTGGTGACATAGCTGCTCTTCTGAGTATGACCCCGTGCCTACAACCCTTAGTTCGGTGGATAATAATAAGAACAAAATACACAAGCAGGAGCTCAAGGCCACGGGTTCTAAAAGAAATTAAGAAAAATATCCGTCGACCCCTGAGTTAACGGCGCTTTGGGAGATACGCCTCGCCGGACCAATCAATCGTCTCGCTTTCATCGCTCGATCCGCACCCTGCGCGTGTGTAAGGGCTTAAGCGTGATCACGTGGGTGAAGATCTGAGATGGCAGTAATGACAATACTGTAATGAAATTATAGTAATTTAATTACTTTTTGTAAAAGTGAGTAGCGTAATACAGTTCAGTAACGCAATGAATTATGTTCGGGCAGCACTTTCGAGAACATTACTCGTAACTTTTGAAATTACTTTTGTCCCAAATGGAAAGCTTGCTTGCGATCTATAAGAGAAAAAAAAATATTTTGCATGGTGAATTTGTCGTGAGAGAGACATTAGAGCAAATGAATGACGGCCATCTGAGCGCAAAGGATTATACCATGAGTGTGACATACGCACAAAGAGTGGTAGACAGGCGGAGAAGATAGATGGGCAAAGGCTCTCTTGTAAAGACATCGCTGGAAGGCTGTGGTTCGCGAACTCCAGACAAGACATATTCACGCCGCCACACCATCGCGACGGTATTACACACTCTTAAACAGTAGAGTAGTACTTTGCCCTTTGAGGCAGGGGAGGGGGGGGGGGGGGGGACTAAGAAGCGACTCGTCTCTCTGAATGATCTCCAAAATGGGTAACAGCCAAACTTACTACACTTTACGTGTTACTTTTTTACGTGGGTCCTTACTGGGAGTAATTCTTTCCCAACCCAACTGACCATTTTGCACAATATAAAATTGCTGTTGGGGGACGAACTTGGGGCACCATTATTGACTTCTTTATAGAGGTCGATAAGGGTCCCCAAGTACCGCTAGTTAAAGTAAAAAAGAGTAATCTTTCCTCCATTTGGGGATTTATAATACCACATTGGGGGATTGAAATTAGCAAATGGGGAAGTAACTTCACTTCCTTTTGAAATTAATGTTGCCACTTTAGATAAGTTAAATGTAGTGTAGAAAGAAAGGAAAGGAGATCTTTTACGAAGGTCGTTTAATTTGACTCTGAAGATGGCAATGATAACAAAATAATTAAAAAAAATGAAAGACATTTACAACTCCATGTAATCCCAAATTAGAGCGCAGCTCTTGAGGAGGAGGAAATGGTATGAAGAGGAGGTTATGCCCCTCCTCCTCCTACGTACCCTCTCCCCCTCCCCTCCTCCTCTTTTCCTGTTCTCTCCTCCTCATTTCCTGTTCCCTACTCCTCAGTCTCCCCTTCTCCATCCTCTTCCTCCTCGCAATCTCTTCCCCTCCTCCTCCCCCTCTCTCCCTCCCCCTTGTGACGTACCTCGTTACATTACTCGTGACGTCACTCGTGAAAGCCTCGTAAAGGTCGTGGCCTTCGCAGCGGCTTTCACGAGTGACCTTCGTGACGTCATTATGGGAAGCGTCCCAAAATCCAACGCGTGGTTATGAGGGACGTCATTTGTGACCATCATGAAGTCACGTGTAATGTCATCGTGGGAACGTCCTAAAATGCAACCGGCGATTACACTGACGGCAATGCCGACGCCGACGGCGAAGCCGCTCAAGCCGCAAGCGGGTGCCTTAGAGCTGCGCTCTAAAAAAACCCCCTTCGCGGCTGGAGCTTCTCTCTTTCTAGCCAAACTCTATCTTTTTCTTATGACAGGCCATGTTCTTGCAGGATATATTGCATCTTCCTCTTCTCAAATGCCGCTTACTGAAAGACATCTTCAAGAAGGTACAGGAGCTGACTCCGCCTTTTCAGTCTTGTTTTCTGGTTTTATCAGAAGACACGCGATACATATTTTTGCGGCAATGCCATTGTACGGGGCCGAGGGCTGGTCAAGCCTCCTTTGAGGCTTTAACCCTTCGATGCACCATGCTTCATGGAAATAAACTTTTATTATTATTACAAGGCCGTCTCGTCCTTGGTGTAGCCTTTCCACCTTGCAGATTTTCTAGTAGACGCGATGTTTCTTGTCTCCAAACGACACCGACTGCCCGCCTTTTATCTGGCTGCGTCTCATATATCTTGTTTAGGGCGCTTCCCTTATTTCCTTTAGATACTCCTCGTGTCATCGGCTCCACCAGTCTCCTGAAAAAGGTTGCTTGGATCTCCAGGCGTCTTTGATGCCTCCGCACAAGCTTGCAGGAGAACTGAGGCGCCGCTTTTTCCCTCCAATTATACCTGCTGGCGTAATGGCGACAGGTTCCTCCTCGTCCTTGTAAAGGTACCTGAACGGGCCGGGTGTACATTGCACTGTCCACTTCTGCTGTCAGCGTGAGTATTTCTTCACCACTGAGCAACATGCATCCAAGGGCCTTTCTCATTGACGCTTTATGCAGGCATGTAGCCAGGGGTGGGGGGGCATGGGGCCTGGGGCCTGTCCCTCCACCCCCGTTATCTTTTATTTTTCTGGGGCTTCGCTCCCCCTCCCCCTCAGACAGCATTTTGTCATGGGCGCCCCCCCCCCCCCAAAAAAAAAGAAATCAAAATCCTGGCTATATGCCTTCTTTCATGCCTCTGATCATGCGCTCGTAGAAGCCACCCAGCCAATGTGCTTGTTCCGTGATATATTTCACCTGATCTGATAAGCTGCACTAAAATATTTTAGTGACGAGTCCTCCATAAATATTAGCATTTCACTAATATCAGTGCCTGCTCTCTTAAGTATTCTGGCAAGTTGTCGCTGTACACCATAGAGCACATTCCTCTCTAAGACATAAACCTTCGAAACGCTTGCATAAAGCTGCCTGTCGAATGCTCTGCCGGACTTCCAGGTGCACA
Organism: Ixodes scapularis; assembly: GCF_016920785.2. Taxonomy (NCBI): domain Eukaryota; kingdom Metazoa; phylum Arthropoda; class Arachnida; order Ixodida; family Ixodidae; genus Ixodes; species Ixodes scapularis. Next base: position 54,716,430 of record NW_024609879.1, read on the forward strand.
GCTCTGAATACTGCGCATGTGAAAATTTCGATGTACATCTTCGACACCTATGCGGGAGATTTTGCGTAAAGAGGTGCGGCAAAATCTATGACCAAAACAGCTAACGGACGACTCTGGGTAAGCCTGCCTGCAAGTAAGGGAGCCATTTCTTGATTCAGTGGTATCGCGTTGTATCTCTTGCACTCCGAGCATTTGTTCAGAATCTCCTTAACCAATTGCTACCCTTGTAGTATCCAGAAATTTGTCCTGAGGCGTGCCATTGTGTTCGTCCCCCTTTCGTGAAAAGTGAGACGGTTAACACGCGGCACCAGTAGATCGGTGAGGTAGCCCTCCCTCGGTAGAACGCTTGGGTGTTTCCCTTCCGGAGCAACACATTCTGAGTGCACAATCCTTTTCACGTCAATGAAACAGGGGACAATTGCTTTCATGTTGAATTTGACTTGCCACACTTTCTTGGGCTGTGGCTATCTGGTAGTTTTTTCATTGGCTTGACTGCTGTCTTGCTTTCGGAGTCGTGAATGTAGCACCAGTACTCATCTCTGCTCATGACTTGGCAGAAAGAAAATTAGTGTTTTCCACATACAGCTTCTTCGAGGCACGGCACGCATTCAAGCAATAGCCTTTTTGTTCAGCTGTGCCCAAGCGAGGAACACATTTTGCTGCAAACCATTTTATTTGCAAATCATCCGATACAATTTGCTCACAGGAGCTCCACAAAGCTCTAGCAAACTTCCCGATTTCATCAATCGTCCGGCGGCAATTATCGAAAACGACTTGAAGAATTCTTGCCACAGTCTTTTCAGTTCGGCTGGTCAAAGGACATGCGGACCCAGTTTGATCGTCAATCAACATTTTGTCTTGTTTAAAAGTTAAAAGGCATTCGTAAACTTGTGGGTTACTCAGAGCTGCTTTCTTGTAAGCCATCACAAATAGCAAATGCGTAGAAAGGTACTCCAAAAGCAATCCACTGAAGCTGAAACCAGTGTCTCACAAGAACGTCGGCTGCTAAACTCCGTTTCACGATAACTTAGCGAACTGTGGAGGCTTTGGCCCTCCCACCGAGAAAGAGCGACGGAGCAAGGCGTATGACACCACGTCACGGGAGCGTGTGTGTCACTGTGCCGAATGCGAAACCCGGGGATACCGGCTGTCGTCTGCTGGCCAAGGGTCGTCTGCTGCGAATCCAACTTCGGATGAACGCCCACCGCCGCAACAATGCCGTCCGCTAGAGTAGCGAGCTCTTTGAGAGCAGTTAATCAGGCAACTGTAAACTCAATTTTCCCGTGAATCTGTTGCAGGTGCTAATGCGAGGGCCCAGTGCGATGTTTTGAGCGGAAGCGTTCGATTACACGTCTTTGACCCCCACCGGCTGCGGCACTTCAAGGAGAGAAAAATTATGAGCGGATACGGATACGGATACGGATGTGGCGTCACTTTTTTGTTTTAAATACTAATGAAACTCTTAAATTAGGGAATATTTATTCCCTATCTTTATATATTGTTGATAGAGATGGAGACGCGCGAGTTAATTTTTTGATAACAACAACAAAAAAAATAAACACAGAACTATTTTTGTAGCGGTCGGCGCTGTTGCTGTGCCATTAACGAGGCCTCCGTGGCCTGGACTATGGAGTGTTATCAGGTGCCTTGCCCCGACGCTCATATTGGGCTGCGGGGGCTGCAGCCACTAGTTTGCCAACTTAGCGCGAAACCAAGTATACACGGATGAAAACAGGTTTCTAGGAAAGGCACCTAGCGAAGCAAACGTCTGCTAGAAGGAGCCTCAAAAGATAATTACCGTTACTTATGGCTCCCCTCGTATATCCTTTTCATCAAGATAATATAACTAAGCTATTTAACAGATCAGCGTCATTCGTTCAACACACGTACACTCCTCTTGAAAATTAAAACCCTAAAAAAAGACAACAAATGAAAGTGTTCGGGAAAGCCAAAACAAATAAGGCATAAAAAGTCGGAAATACTTTTACACAAACATTAAAAAGGAAGGAGCAATTAAGACTTTCGGAGAAGCTTTTGCTGCACACATAAAGTCCATTCAGTGCACAACAACCCAACCGGAGACCATCATAAGTCTGAGAATAAAAACGCTCTGTCCTGCAGTTTTAACAGAAAAGTAAATGTTAAAAAAAAAACATTGCCTTGCTCTGTTTTGACTGATTCCAAAACAATTATTGAGAACCGATTACTTGGCAACTAAACAAAAAGAGAAACATTTCTTATGTTGAGAGTACCGCGGTACCCGAATAAACATTTTCAGAGGGCATAAACAACGGGAAATAGAACAGAACTGATAAATAACATGCCGTTTTCCTGTGCTCCTTAACAACAAACAAATCCCACGATTATGTATGTTATCACTAAGACGACTTGAAAGCGAAAGCACAAACGGCGATCCCGGTGATAGCGAACCTCCGAAGACAGCGCGCTCTTTGACGACGCACTTTTGGAGACGTTAGCAAATACTTTACTGGGGGTAGTACTGGACACTTGCTCATTTGCATTAGACGGAGCGATGGCCGCGCCGATTCTTCCCTTGGTGGCACTTGATAGTTTGGATGTGTCCATCTCCCTATTTTCTCTCTTCGCCTCTCCCCTTTTCTGCTCCTGCCAGAACACGTGACCGATATGCGCCACCGACGATGCCAAACGCCACACGGGTGGGCGATCACGCGGGCGCCAGGCTAGGACAAGCGCGACGACTATCAGCGGCCACCTTTGCGCGACCTGTGACCGCAAGTTGGTTCCGGCGTCCTTCGCTACGGATTACACACAAGTGTCCTTTTGTAACGCACCAAGTATGACGCGGTCGCCGCTGTAAGTAATCAGTAAAGATGGCAGGAGGGACAGTGTGCTCTGTTCTCCATTGCAAAAACCGGACCTCGCAGGGCGCAGGATTTTAATGTAAATATATTAGAGGATTGAATTCAAGCAAGAGCTCTCACTAATACGCTGAACTCCACGGGCTTTCAAAATGTTATTACATCCGCGATAAGAGTCACATTATCTACATCAAATGCAATTGATATTTTTATTACCAATACTTCTACCGACGTCAAAGCATGGAGCCATTAGCAGTGATATCAATGATCATTGTCCTTTTTTTTTCATTGTGTAATCACAAAACGCAGAAAGAGAGTTCGAACGCTACCGCCACCTTTCAGAAAATGTCAGACGATTGTCTACTTGCATTTTTGGACGCGGTCTTAAATTGCGATTGGACCCCTATTTACACTATGATAGATGCGGATGAATCTTATAGCAAATTCTTACACATTTTCAAAGAACTTTAGGACTTGCATTTTCCGGTCAAAACGGTAACTGTAAATAGGAAGATAAGGAAACCATAGGTAACCCCTCTTCATATAAAAATGATGCAGAAGAAAAATCGCTTATATAGGGAGTTTATACCTTCAAGGAGTCAGGACAAGTTATTGCGTCTTAAGAAATTTAGGAACAAATTAACGTCTGAACTAAGAAAAGCGAAATCGTCATACTATAAGCAAAAATTCTATGACGCCACAAAACAGCGCCCTGGGGTTGTCTGGAAAGTTATAAATGAAGTTCTTAATCGCAATAAGGTATCTTCTTTTATAGGAGAATTAACCGTAGAAGGTCGATCTAAGTCGTGAGAGTGTCTGGCAGATTGTTTTAACGCCTACTTTACAGATACGCAGACTACCACCTACGATGAGAGTGCCATTCGTTATGTCAGTCATGTCGATGACACTTTTTTCTTGAACCCCACTGACGAGGAAGAAGTCTTTAATTCATTCTTAGGTCTCAGAAACAGTAACTGTAGTGATATCGACAAGCTTGAAATAAAACCAGTTAACTTTGTAATGGAAATTATTGCACCATGCCTAGGGCATATATAGTAGGGTGGTTCAAGTCACCAGGCTCGATCCAAAATGGACCGTAAAAATCGACGCCTGCACGAGCCATCTAAACGTTTCGTCAAAGGTGTATTTCACAGGTCCATTTTTTCTTGTAAAATTACAAAGCGTAGCTCTGTTTCTGTAAAACATTAGGCCAAGAAACTTGCCAGGGTCTACGGCGGGCAGCAACGCAGACGACAGGGGTCCAGTAGCGGGTTGTGTTTGGCGTTCGTATTAATAGATGGCGCTACCTCCTAATCGCGACGGCTCGCGACCACCGTGGTTTATTAAAATTATGGTGCCTGGAACGCGTCTCCGACTGGTGTGTTTAACGGGTTCAAAAAAGTGGTCCCTTGATTTCCGCCTGATGACGTCATAGAAGTGTCATGCTGTCGCCTGTTGCGACCCTGGCGGCGCCCCAACAGTTGTGGTAGCAGTGGCAGACGCCTGTTCTGCTGCAGGTCGCTTTGCACTGTGACAGTTCACGGAAGCTGGAGCAGCCGGAAGTTGGGACGCCTAAAGGGACGCCGCGACGAAAGCGACACTCGCGTTCGCTCGCGCTTTTCGCCAGAATTTCTACGGCCAACCGCCAGGATCGCGACAGGCAATAGCATGACACTCGCGTCATTTGTTGCCACATTGGGACCACTTTTGATGTATGGGCGGGATAGGACGCTAAACACATCAGTCGAAGACGCGATCCAGGCACCATAATTGAAATGAATATAATCTTTTTGAAATGTACCTTTGGTTAAAAAATGAATGCCAACAATAAATGCAAAACTTAAAAAAAAACGCGTCTGCATAACGGCGGCGCTTTTGCTGCCAACGGATTTCGTCTGCGTGTCGTCTGCTATCTTTCGCTGGTTGGCTGCACTTTCAGACGCTGCTTTCGACGCCATCTATCAATATGAACGCCAAACGCAGCCCGCTACTGGACTTGGTCGTCTGGGTCACCGCCCGCCGCAGATCCTCGCAAGTTTCGTGGCCCTATTTTTTACTAAAAGAGAACTACGCTTTCTAATTTTACAAGAAAAAACCGACCTGTGAAGTACGCCTTTGACGAAAAGTTTGGATGGCTACGTACAGGCGTTGATTTTTACGGTCCATTTTAGATCGAGCCTGGTGGCTTGGGTCATCCTATACATAACTCATCATTATCTTCCGGAATTATACCCGCAAGTATGAAGTTTGCTAAAGTCTCGGCCATATACAAAGGTGGTGATAAAAACATGGTAAAAATCTATAGACATATATCCGTGCTGCATGTATTCTCTAAAGTACTCGAGAAAATTACTCTTACACGACTCGATAACGTTTTTGTAAAACATTGCGTGTTAAGAGACAATAAGTTTGGTTTTCGAAAAGGTAAATCAACTGAAGCTGCGTTGTTATTCCAAAAGGAAATTATATTACAAAACATAAAAAAGACACTAACTACGTTAGGTGTATTCATTGATTTTAGCAAAGTATTTCATGCTTTAAATCACAAAATTTTGCTTGCGAAATTAATTCGTTATGGCGTCCGTCGTGTGCCACTGGCTTTATTGAAATCACATTTACAAGATCGGAAACAGTGTGTTGTTATTGATGGTCATTGCTCTTCTCCTTGAAATGTAGAGCAAGGCGTCCCGCAAGGTAGTATATTAGGACCTCTTTTGTCTTATGTCTTGATCAATGATATTGTAAATATTGATAATAAAGCACAATTCATTATGTATGCAGACGATACAAGCCTCTTTTTGTCTGGTACTGATTTTAATGCACTAATATGCAAAGCAAACTCTGTTCTAGAAAAGTTTTCTCAATGTTCTGAGGTAAATCGGCTCAATGTAAACGCAACAAAATCGAAGGCTATATTATTCAGGTCTACCAATAAACCAATCGTGGTAAATTATACTCTCCAACTTGGCACTTCGGAAATTAAACTAGTAAATAAACATAAAACTTTAGGTGTATATTTCTTCGGGGCGCTTGACGTGGGAATCTCATGAAAACCATCCAGTTGGTAAACTTTCTTGAATTGTCGGTATTGTCGCTCGTTGTCGGTCTCACTGTTTCAGTCTCACTTAAACTATTGCCATCTTGTGTGGGCTACAGCGACAAAAACTAATCTTTAAAATGTACTACTACTGCAAAAAAAAAATAGTAAGCTATATTGCGGATGTTTCATATGGATGCCACACAGAACCTTTGTTTACAAAATTTTGAATAATTCCTGTTGCGAGCATGTTCGAAGGCCGTTTACTCTGCGCGATTCGTTTTTCATCTCAAGCATTTGTAGATTTTTGTAGATTATTTCAGGACTCAAAACGAACGAAAGCAATCTTAACACACGTCGTACAGACGCATATGTGCTTCCTCAATCTCGCACGAACTACAACTTTCAGTGACTATATTATAATGTACCACGCTTATTAAAGAAGTATATCACAGATAACATAAACATTTACCCGTTAAACGAAAAATACCTGCGCTTCTACTTTCTGCAGCTTCGCGAAGTGGGATTTTGAATTGCATGGCTTTTGCTGTGACTTTTCGTTCTTATATATATATATATATATATATATATATATATATATATATATATATAACATATGTTTTTCAGTATCAAAGCTGCTGCCAATGTAAAGGGATCCCAGACCCAGGCAAGCTGTTTTTTAGCAGCTTGCTGACTGGCGATCCCTCCAGTTTTCTGAAAATAAAGATTTGATCTGAAAAAAAGACCTGTAATTTATTAGGTTCCCTCGAGATCAAATCACGTAAGTAAACAACTTCGGAGTCTCCTTTCTCAGGCTCACTTTTTATCGTCAGAGAATACTTGACAAGATGTTACCGTTTCCGATGTCGCTAGTGCGTCGTCCGCTACCACAGGTCCGACATCAATGACACTTTTAAAGGTCGTGAAGCGGAGTACTTGAACAGCAGATATCGGGTGTGCTCCGAACGCTTTTATGACAGCGAGTTTAATAACCCAAATATGAGAAGTTAATGGTAAGTGCGCAGAAGCTATATAGGAGCACATGCGATGCTATGGCTGATATGATTGTCAAACCACGTATAAAGTTAATAGAATTTTGAAAGAGCCTTGATTGTAAGACGCTATTATGGAGAGAGATCTTTGTGGAATGCAAAGCTGTACAAATTCGTTAAATGTGCAATAAACATTGTTTCAGTAAAAACAACAATGACGAATGACATTTGAGCACAATCTGAGTTCGGACCTTCAATTATCATTGTCGAAATACTTAAATAACTCAAATTAACTTTGTTCAAAGCCAGCGTGGTCTATTATGAATACTTTGGGCTATCCACGAAGTAATAAAAAATTATTCCGATCTTCCTGAATGTTTTTCCTGTTGCCTTGGGCTGCTGCAAAGTACCATCTATTCGCAATCTGAAAATAGCAAGAAATATATCAATCGATTGAATCGTCTCATATCTACTACACATAACCCCTCGCCTAATTTCAGAATTTTGCGCCAACCAGACATTTACGAAACGGACACTTTGAAAAATTCCCGACATGCCGAGCTCGCGAAATTAGGGTCGTTTACTCAAGGTGCCTACTCGGGCGCTTCAGCGATAATCACAGTAGAGATACATTGCGGTGAAGTATATGACAATACCTTGCAGGGCCTGCTAAACGTACTTCTCGTGTCGACATAGTTCCTTAATATTAGTTGCTCCGAACTGCTTGAAGTTCGATTACAACTGACAACACTTATCAGAGCAGCTTTCAAAGCCGCGCGTACAAATTTCGATACCCGTTGATTGAGTTACATGAGAGCGTAGACATAGAGCTCCTTCTACTTATAGCGCCCCCTAATTGAGTCACCAAAGTAGTGTCCGCTGTTTTTTTTAATGTCAAGAGACGATCTACGTCGCTGCGACCGAACAGCGTGTACACATTGAAGGAAGTTCGGCGGGTAGTAAAATATCCCGCACCGAGAGAAGGCGCTGCTAACCATTCTATTTTAAAGTGGAAAACCACAACGCCAAGACACACCTAGCTATTCAAAATGCGCAAAACCTGTCGTTCCCGAGGCCACTGTATTCTCACGGAGTGTCCTCTGTTCCATTTCGTAAAGTAGTTGTCGTTAATCTCACGGCATGTCTCTCGTCCGCATTTCACCACTGCCCGAACGAGAGTTTCCTATTTTGCCCCTGGATTTGCGCCGCGCGCGCGCGCGCCTGCGCCGATTTTGTCAAAAGTAACGCCATCTCGTGGTCCAGTAACAAACCGCGGGTTTAGCACCTTTCGTGTCGCCGACCTGTTTTTGTATATTTTCTGTTGGCGGCATTTTTTCATACACTTCGTGTCGTCGAGGTGTTTTCGCTCGAGGACTTTAAAGGTGGACTGAACGATGAGACATATAAGGCTTTCGCCTTAACAAAGAATGTATCTGCCTCCGGTCTGACTTAATGTAAAACATTTATCAAGAGCTAGAAGATTCTTAGGCAGCAGAGCGAAAATCTCGTCAAAATTTCTTACAATGAAAGTGCCGCGGTACGCCCAAAAGCAATTTCTACACGACAAACACAATACACAAAACTTGAAGGCAACTGATAAAAAAACACAACTTCTCGGCCGTCCTGAACAAAAAAGTAAATCAGAAAAAAAAGATTTATCTGCTCCCTTTTGATTAATTCCAAAACAGTTTTCAAGAACTCCAAGATTCTTGGGCACAAAAAAATGAAATCCGTTTACAAATCCCTGTAACGCCGAATTGGAGCGCAGCTCTTGAGGAGGAGTAGGGAAGGGTACTGAGGGGGGTCACGTCACCTGCGGGTAGTCACGTGATCTCGGGGGGGGGGGGGGGGGGGGGGTCACGTGACCTCGGGGGAGGGTCACGTGACCCCCCACCCGGTTACGCCGACGGCGACGCCGACGCCGACGCTGACGGCGACGCCGACGCCGCTCAGGCTGGAAACGGGCCCCTAAGAGCTGCGCTCTAAAAGACGTTTACAAATCTCTGTAATGCGAAATTAGAGCGCAGCTCTTGAGGAGGAGGTGGGGAGGATAAGTAGGCAACGGTATGCCCCTTCTCCTCCTCCGTACCTTTTCCTCCTCCAATCCTCCGTCCCCTCCTCTCCCCTCCTCCTATCTTTCAATTTCCCCGCAAAATTTAGCGGGGAAAATGACGCCACACGAGATTGTTTCACGTCATCTGGGAACAAAGTCAGTTTTTCGATTGCCCGCTAAATTTATAGGAGAAGTAGAGGCGTTTTGTGGTTACGTGAAGTCCATTTTCCCGCTAAATCTAGCGTAGAATTTCAATTATTTCGCTAAATCGAGCGGAGAAACTTAGCGGGGAATCGACTTGCTGTTGTGTTCACGTAGCGGAGCATTGAATTGGTGTTGAAGTCACGTGATGGCAATTTTCCCACTAAATTCAGCGCGGTTATGCCAACGCCGACGCCAGGAAACACAGAAGCGGGCGGCTAAGAGCTGCGCTCTGAAACACAAAACATTCCATAGTTTGTCGATGAAACTACCGTGGTACAACAAGAAACTATTCATCACACGGCAAACCAAACTAAAAGGCCTGAAAAACAACCAAAAATAAAACACCTAAAGTATCCATTTCATTGTTCAAAAGCAACTAATTAAGCCTCACCGATGTTAAACAAAGTTCCAAGGCCGACAAAAACACACACAAAAAAACATTCTATTAAACGCGAAGATTAGGAAAGAAACGGGATAAAAAAGAGCCAAAACGACACAAAAATGGAAAGAGAGCGCCTCAAACATCTTCACAAAATTGATTTTATCCAGATCCAACATACCAGTTCCAAGGTCGTCATTGCCAAAGACGCCAGTGTGCATTTCTCCTTATACAACGCACACTTTCGAAGACGTTTAAAATACTTATAGCCGAATCATTCATCCTGACGAAAATAATTTCTGGAGAAGGGGAATGAGAGGGACAATGGACAAGCACAAATCTCTGAATACAGTTGGGTGACTGCTGCGCGACCGAAAAAATCCGCCTGGTCCGGGTTTTTCGGTCGCGGACCTCTCCATTTCCAGTGGAGCGCTCTACCAGCTGAGCTAACCAGGGGGTAGCTCAGTAGAGCAAGCAGGTTGCATAATCGTCACCAGTCTAACACCAACAAGGGTGAAAGGCTTGCATTTTCACGTTACGATTATGATGCAATTAAATGCAAAGGTGCAAGTGAGCGGGACAAGAATGACGAAAATAATCCCTGGAGAAAGGGAGAAAGAGGGAAAAAAGGACAAACTCAAATCTCTCAACACGGCTAGGTCACTGGTGCGCGACCGAAAAAAATCCGCCTGGTCCAGGTATCGAACACGAGACCTCTCCATCGCCAGTGGACCGCTCTACCACCTGAGCTAACCAGTGGTTAGACGCCACTAGGGCCAACAAACAGGTTTCATCAGCTGCCACCAGTCTAACATCGAAAGGGGTAAAGGCTTGCATATCAGGGTTATGATTATAATGCAATTAAATGCAAAGGTGCCAGCGAGCTGAACAAGAATTACGAAAATAATCTCTGGAGAAGGGGTACAAGAGGGACAAAGGACAAACACAGATCTCCAAACCCAGCCAGGTGACTGGTGCGCGATCGAAAAAATCTGCCTGGTCCAAGTACCCAAACCGCGACCTTTCCATTTCCAAAGGAGAACTCTACCAATTGAGCTAACCAGGGGTGAGACGTCAGTAGAAAAAACAGGTTCTATCAGCTGCCACCAGTCTAACACCAACAAAGGCGAAAGGCTTGCATTTTAAGGTTAAGATTATAATGGAATTAGATGAAAAGGTGCCAGCGAGCTGAACAAGAATGATGAAAATAATACCCGGAGAAGGGGAATAAGAGGGACAAAGGAAAAAACACAAATATTCAAACACAACTTGGTTACAGGTGCGCGACCGAAAAAATCCGCCTGGTCCAGGTATCCAACCCGGAACCTCTCCATTTCCAGTGGAGCGCCCTACCAACTGAGCTAACCAGGGGTTAGACATCAGTAGAGCAAACAAGTTTTTCCAGTTGCCACCAGTCTAACACCTACAAGGGTGAAAGGCTTGCATTTTAAGTAGAGTGTCGAACCGAAATTTTTAGCGGTTCGGTTCCGGTTCGGGTTCACGGCTTTCGGTTCGGTTCCGGTTCAGTTCCGGGGAGCAAAAAATAACGGTTCAAACCGGTTCGAACCGGTTTGAACCGCAAAATTAAAAATATATTTTCCGCGTTGTTCTATCAATAGACAATATTTACACCGTGCAACGATTAACTATATAGTTTCTTCGATTGTCCGTGCAATTTACTTTTGTTTTTAGGTACCAAAGTATGAAATTCAGTTATCTAATTTTGAGGCAAGAGTAGAAGAAAATCTACATTAACGTACATAACGTAGTGTTCATACGACTCACCATCCTTTTGTTTACCAGTAACATATATTTTACCTGAATCGAAATGTTTAAGTGCAAGAGGGAAGAGTTGACCTTGTTGGTACATACCTGTAAATCTATCAGCTTGAAATTTAGAACTATACCCTATTTTCTTGTCCTTTCTTCGCGTTTAAGTAAAATTCTTAAGTTCAAGTTGATTTATTTACACGGTATAGCATATTGTTCCGAAGTGTGGTAGGTCGCCTAAAATATCCGTGGTTGGTACAACTTTGTGCCGCAGCATTAAAAGTGAAATCGTGATTGTGTCTTTGAATCAAGGAAATTAAATACATCACATAAAATTAAGAATTAGCACGTCGTGGCCATATATATTACTAGATATGGTTTACGAAATCCGCTTTACAGTATATACGTATAAAATGATGACACAACTGAGCTAAAAGCAATGAAATTTTCAAAATGTCACAAAAGTTTTAGAATAATTCCTTTCAGACTATTTTTTATAGAAACACAGAGCGGCAATCAAAATGCTTGTTGTTCTAACCAAACATTGTTTACACTCAGCACCGCATGCATACGACTAGTCATGCATCAAGGAGTAATCGCAATTGTTCACTCCAATCTATACGCACCTCCGCACTCAGATCAAATCTGGCCAAAAATAGCGCCTGTCCAAGTGAACATTTTCTTATAGTACAGGAGAAGCTGGCATTGGTTTGTTCTTGACAAGGTGCGGGTCAATTTAATTGGCAAATGAGCATCACCCTTGCTAATTGATGACTTTAACGCGATAGCGTTAAGGAGCTCATGTCGCAGAAAAGCCGATGTCGGTGGCGTGACTAGAAAATTTTGATTGATCGATAAGCTGATGACGTCAGAGCTACATGCCCTCGCGCACAAATTTCAAACAACCCACAATGCTCATGTGAAAAGCGATATCACGCGTGGAATGAGAGTGATTAAAACATGACATGCAATGCGAATTAAAGGTCGCCGTATGTCTCACATGATTTCACTTCTTAAAGTAATTCCTTTGCCTTGGAAAAAAAATCTAGAATTTCAGGCCGGATTCGAACCCATGACCTTTCGGATGCGAGTCAGACGCTTTTGACTAGGCCACGCGAGGCACGCTTTCGTGGCAAATGAGAATACGATGCAAACGAGGCCCGTTAAGGCTATCGAGTTCCACTTTTAAAGGCGAAGCTTAAGCTTCCTCCAGGATTATTTTTTGTTAAGTAAAACGCAGTAGTATTTCGCGCTCTACTCGACATGGCAGCTAGTTAATTGGACACTTTCTAACGGTTTGCGTGCGTAATCGTCATAGTTCCGCCGCGCGCCCTTGTTTACTTTGTTTTTGTCCAGCCCACAGGCACATAAAAGTAATTTTCACCACATAAAAGAGGCAATAACAGACTTCTATAAGTTTGAGAAGTTATATGAGTGAGGAACACATAGTTATTTAAATTAGCTTCAAAATCAGGAATGTGTGTAAGGCTGTCCCATATCACTTACAACGAGCCTGTCGAGGATAAGAACGCCAGAAAAGATTGGCAGAACATTTTTCAGATAATTTGGGGTGCATTGCTTTAGGGTGGTCGGCCACTTATTTATGTTGTCAAATATTCAGTTAGTAAATAAATATATGTTTATAACTAACAGAAAATTTTACTTTATAAAGTTCACTTAAGCGCTTGAGACCGACGTGGAACGACGATACTTGAAAGTTGAAACTACGCGAGCTGTGGAGTCAGCGTAAACGTGTCTTTCTGTTTGCTGATTGGCAGTGTCAAATATCGGGTTGCAGAGTACGCCAGAAAGGTCTCTGTGCTCACATGATAGATTGGAAGTCAAATAATGAAATGTTCAAAAAGAGAGAGACAGTTAATGTTATTTTTCTAAATAATCCCATACAGAACGCCTCACTGCAAAAAGAGATTCGTAAAGATGCACGCAATGAAATTTACAACTTTACATAGATAGGGCGAAGGACAGACAAAGATTTTTAAATTCTTAGTATAAATCACATTTCATCAGCTTCCATGAGCTCGAAAATCCGCGAAATACTGACTCGGGAGGCCCATGTTATATTCGGTTTTACCTGCACTTGTTTTGGGCGCTCACTTTAGAACCCTATGCTTGAATAGTCATGCGCTCTAACATTTCTTTAGGCTGCCATATATCATCGCGAGACTGCTTGAAAAACTGCTCAACTTTACAATTAGGACACGTATTGTTAGTGCTGCAAACATCGCAATTCACCAGTGAGCTGAACTGTTTAACATGGTATGCACGTGACGTCATCACACTATAGGCTGCTGGTCATTGTGATTTCTTCTTGCTGAGAAAATTGAATTCGATGGTGCAAAATGCACGCTGCAGGAGGTTCAAGCCCAGTGAAAGCCAAGTATTTTAAGGGCACGTATTGCCTTTCTTGGTGCATCGTCGTGAGGAACTGCGCGAGCGTCTGGAACGACAAAAATGTGCCTTTTGGCAAGAGCGTTTTTGCACACAAAGTAGTTTCCGGGGTTACCCCCCTTCACCCCACACACACGCACGCACACACCCACAAACTTCTTTTTACAGCGGAGCTGTTAAGGGCTAGTTTCCCCAGTATCGTGCCCGTCAGCAAACAAATGATGACACTAAACTCTGGACAGCTACCGACATCTGTAAGTGACGATGGGAACCAGACAACCGGCTTGCTGGCTGTCTGGTTACCGCCGTCACGCATAGATGGTGGCAACCTCTACAGCCTTTCCACTCTGGCTTGCCGAATTGCCGGCCGGCCATTGCTTCATTCCCACCATAGTACAGCTTCGCTGGTCTTACTTCTTCACCGGAGTGGGAAGGCTGATAGTATTCCTGTTATATTGCCTCCTCCGTTCGTGTGTGCTAATTCGACAATTTTAGTTGTCACTTGTTAAGAGCAACCCTTCACTGCTTTTATTTTGGACCCCGTGAAGTTGAAAGGGGTCATAAGACGATATCGGGTCGGAATGTTCATCATTTTTCCGAGACGTACTGTTGCTAGTCTGACCCAGGTATACTCGCACAGGCCGCCACTGATTCAGAAGCTTCTTTGTCGGGGTGAAATCGCGAGGCTAAAATCAGACTATTTCTTTTAGTGTTGCCTTCGCAAAGATTGATGTCGTAATTGTGGTATCTAACCCACCCGCCTGACGACAGTCGAGCGCGGCTCATGGATTTAATAGGAGAACTGCGTGAGCACTGTGCATCGGCTCGTAACAAGCAATGCTTCGGCGGACACTTGGGCAGTGGCTCGTGTCCAACCACTGCGGTAATGAGAATAGCCGAACACTAACAATGCCTGAAGCTCAACACGTATTTTCTTCCTTTCCAACCCCAGCGCGGGGGTATGATTAGCGTTGGCGGCATAAGACAGGCACCAGGCCACGTGGCCGCTTCTGGTCTGAGTTGAGGGAATGAACGATGCTCATATTTCTCTAATTTTTTGGCGACTGCCATTTCCTAGAAAAATGAGCGAAGCCAAGTTCAATCAGTTATTAATGTTAGGGAGTGATCCTGAGTAGAATTTAGTGTATAAAAACCTTTTTTTTTTATAGCTTCTTTAAGCAGAATACAGAGGGGATCGAAACTTGGGCAATAGCTTGAGAACCACGCTCGTGTGAGACTTGCAGCGACTGCCAACGTTCGGCTGTCCCTCTGAGGTCAATAAAATCTTCTTTCTTTTTTTTAGGTATTCCTTCCGTACACACATGTAGTTCTATAAAACGTCATGTTGATAAGTCGCATTTAAGTCATTTCAATACTTCTCGGTGACATCTTTCGGATGCAGTTCAGCAACAACAAACACATTTTTGGCTGCCTAGGTGAACGATGTAAAATTGGTCTTGCAACATTTTTTTGTACTTTCAATAAATAATGTTAAGAAATAACCCCTGACGTTGATAGCTTGCGAAAACATCCATCAGTTTTTCCCTCCGCGCAATAGCAGATGCAGAAAAATTAATGGAAAGAGACAGCTGTCGGTCCCGTTCTCAACTCGCAATTTGAACAAGCGACTACGTGATCTGACACTAATTATATACCGTCAGTGTTCATCATAGTCATGCCCTAGGCGGCTAGGGTTTGGAAAGCAAAGGCTTGGGATGAGCTTCAGATATTGTTAGAGTTGGGCTATTAATTATCATATTTATTTGACATGAGCCGTTATCCGAATATTTCCGATGCTGATTGTCATGAACCCGAACACTCGACTAGGGGTTATGAAAATCGCTTACGTCTCGGTGTCACGTGACTCTCGGTGCAAAATCGTGATGTCATGTTACATCATGCTGTCAACAATGCTAATACATCTAGTCACTTCCTCAAATTAAATCGAGTTGACGCAGCGAGTCACGTGACGTCACGAGGTCACGTGATATTACTTGACAATATATATTGACACCATGACGTCACGTGACAACGTGACACATGGTTAATCATAGCGCCAATACAAAAGCACCGCGAGTACCCACAATTTACCCCACGTTAGAATTCTTTATATGACAATTTCATCAATAGATAGAAATACAGCCGCCAATTTTTTATTCTGATATGTTCATATTGTGATACTAACGAGAAATAAAAAAAATAAATTACCTTGAACCGTTTTGAACCGGTTACCGTTACATTTTTTTCGGTTAGGTTCCGGTTCACTTCCAAGATGGCACCGAAGCTTTCGGTTCGGTTCAGTTTCGGTTCGGCTAAAAATAACGGTTCTGTTCCGGTTTTAGGTTCGGTTCGGTTCCGATTCGACACCCTGATTTTAAGGTTGTGAATATAATGCAATTAAATTCAAAGGTGCAAACATGGTGGACAAGAATGACGAGAATGTCCCCTGGAGAAGGGGAGCAAGGGGGACAAAGGAGAAACACAAATCTCCAAACACCAGAAGGTAACTTGTGCGCGATCGAAAAAATCCACCTGATCGAGGTACCGAAACCGGGACCTCTCCGTTTCCAATGGAACACTCTACCAACTGAGCTAACCAGGAGTGAGACGTCAGTAGAAAAAACAGGTTCTATCAGCTGCCACCAGTCTAACACCAAGAAAGGCGAAAGGCTTGCATTTTAAGGTAAAGATTATGATGCAATTAAATGCAAAGGTGCCAGGGAGCTAAACAAAAATTACGAAAATAATCCCTGGAGAAGGGGAACAAGAGGGACAAAGGACAAAGACAAATCTCCTAACACCACTAGGTAACTGGTGCGCGATTGAAAAAATCCGCCTGGTCCAGGTACCCAAACCGGGACCTCTCCATTTCCAATGGAGCGCTCTACGAACTGAGATAAGCATGGGTGGGACGTCAGTAGAGCCAACAGTTTTTATCAGCTGCCACCAGTGTAGCACCAACAAAGGCCATAGGCTTTCATTGTAAGGTTATGATTATAATGCAATTAAATGCAAAGGTACAAGCGAGCTGGACAAGAATTACGAAATCAATCCCTGGAGAGGGGGAACAAGGGGGACAATTAAAAGACAAACACAAATCTCTAAATACCGCCATTTGACTGGTGCGTGACCGAAAATATCCGGCTTGTCCATGTATCGAACCCGGGATCTCTCTATCACCTGTGGATCGCTCTACCAGCTCAGCTATCCAGGGTCCCTAAACTCGTCAAACACAAAGTTGGAGCAGAAAGTTCGCGGAGCGCGCAGGTCCCTAAACTCGTCAAACACAAAGTTGGAGCAGAAAGTTCGCGGAGCGCTCAGATTGGACTTCGGCGAAAAAAAGCGCCAGGTCATCGTCGTGATAGGCCAATCAGGGGACTCCGTGAACTTCGGCCCCAACTTTGTGTTTGACGCGTTTAGGGGTCCAGGGGTTAGACGTCAGCAGAGCCAAAAGGTTTTATCAGCTGCCACCAGCCTAACACCGAAAGGGGGAAAGGCTTGCATGTTTAGGTTATGATTATAATGCAACTCAATACAAACGTGCAAGCGAGCTGGACAAGAATGACAAAAATATTACCCGGAGAAGGGGAACAAGAGGGACAAAATAAAATCCGCCTGGTCCAGGTATCCAACCCGGAACCTCTCCATTTCCAGTGGAGCGCCCTACAAACTGAGCTAGCCTGGGGTTAGACGTCAGTAGAGCAAACAAGTGTTTCCATTTGCCACCAGTCTAACACCTACAAGGGTGAAAGGCTTGCATTTTAAAGTTGTGAGTATAATGCAATTAAATTCAAATGTGCAAAAGTGGTGGACAAGAATGACGAAAATGACCCCTGGAGAAGGGGAACAAGAGGGACAAAGGACAAACACAAATCTCCTAACACCACTAGGTAACTGGTGCGCGATTGAAAAAATCCACCTGGTCCAGGTACCCAAACCGGGACCTCTCCATTTCCAGTGGAGCGCTCTGCGAACTGAGATAAGCATGGGTGGGACGTCAGTAGAGCCAACAGTTTTTATCAGCTGCCACCAGTGTAACACCAACAAAAGCCATAGGCTTTCATTGTAAGGTTATGACTATAATGCAATTAAATGCAAAGGTACAAGCGAGCTGGACAAGAATTACGAAATCAATCCCTGGAGAGGGGGAACAAGGGGTACAATTAAAAGACAAACACAAATCTCTAAATACCGCCATTTGACTGGTGCGTGACCGAAAATATCCGGCTTCTCCAGGTATCGAACCCGGGATCTCTCCATTACCTGTGGATCGCTCTACCAGCTCAGCTATCCAGGGGTTAGACGTCAGCAGAGCCAACAAGTTTTATCAGCTGCCACCAGCCTAACACCGAAAGGGGGAAAGGCTTGCATGTTTAGGTTATGATTATAATGCAACTAAATACAAAGGTGCAAGCGAGCTGGACAAGAATGACAAAAATATTACCCGGAGAAGGGGAACAAGAGGGACAAAAAAAAATCTTCAAACACAACTAGGTGACCGGTGCGCGACCAATAAAATCCTCCTGGTCCAGGTATCCAACCCGGAACCTCTCCATTTCCAGTGGAGCGCCCTACAAACTGAGCTAGCCTGGGGTTAGACGTCAGTAGAGCAAAAAAGTGTTTCCATTTGCCACCAGTCTAACACCTACAAGGGTGAAAGGCTTGCATTTTAAAGTTGTGAGTATAATGCAATTAAATTCAAAGGTGCAAAAGTGGTGGACAAGAATGACGAAATTGACCCCTGGAGAAGGGGAGCAAGGGGGACAAAGGAGAAACACAAATCTCCAAACGCCTCTAGGTAACTGGTGCACTATCGAAAAAATCCGCCTGGTTCAGGTACCCAACACGGGACCTCTTCATTTCCAATGGAGCGCTCTACCGACTGAGGTAGCCAGGGGTTACACGTGAGTACAGCAAAAGGGTTTATCTGCTGCCACCAGTCTTACACCAACAAGAGTGAAAGGCTGGCAGTCTAAGATTACGTAGGTCTACGTGTGCTGGTGTTGCCTACATAATGCCTTAGCCCCACTAGAGCGACAAACAAAAACAAACGACTGCCAGAACTTTCAAACAGATGCAGCATACTCGCGATGGTATCTTTGGCCGGCGTTTAGTCATTCGGCGCTCGTGAAGTAAGCACGGGTGATTGAAAGCCTGCTAAAAACACCCTCGCGTGCAGTATACTTGTGCTTTACTTTGTTCCTACTTTATTCTAAGAATTCTGTCAAATCGGAAAAGACTCTGGTTTTTGACTTTTTGATGTCGTTTGTTTCTGATTGTCGCTCTAGTCGAACTCGTGAATCACGCAAATTGTGGAATGAATAGCGCAATATTAAACACAAAGTCACACATAACTTTAATTTCTGCTGCGCTGTTGTAAGAAATTTGGATAATGTCTGAGAGTATAGGTCAGTGGCTCTCAACCATCGATGTTCCGGGGAACCCTTCTGGAATGACGGACAAGATGGAGGAACCCGTTCGTTGTAAGAGGAGATGCAAATATAGGTTAAATATAATAATGTATTAATAAATGAATATAACTAAAGGTAGTGTGAAGTAGACCTTTCTTATTGACATACAAACTAGAAAACTTGCCCGAAAATTGAAACATTTCATCTCGACCTGAAAAAAGACAACTTTTATAGCCGGACTTGGCTAACGAGGAAGGGCCTCGTGGACCCTTACAATGCCTTCGGCCCCCATTTGAGAACCGCTGGTATAGGTCATTGTCGTATTTTCCGAATGACTCTTGAACATCATCATCGCCGATCTGTAGAGTTATTCAAATGGGCCACTTGTAATTAATCCCAATGCTTTTTTTATTTACGTGAACGAATTAAGTTAACTGTTTCTTGTTGTTCCCTTCACGCATAGCACGTACATCAGTGAGGAACGAAATGTATACCGGGGACACTGATTTCTACTATAGGGAGTGATGGCGCATATCTGCTCCCCGAGCCTGATGCGAGTGGAGTCACCGGAAATTCAATTCTTGGCCAGGAAGTCGACCGTCTACTGGGCTTCCTAGTGCACTGAGTCGATATTTTTGTCCATGCCTTTTCGTGCCTTTAAAGACGTTTCAATAATCTCGTTTCATATTAAATCCCGAGAATAAGGCGTTTGAACGTGGGGCATAAGCCCACTTCATTAAATAAAATCTCAAAATTTTCACTTCGAATGGCTTTCTAGGAGACTCCTCGGGTGAGCTTGCGTTGTTACTGCGTAACAAACTAACTCTCTTAAAATTACAACAAAAAAAAAATCCATCGCCCTGAACACTGTTTGCGCAAGCAAACAGCGTTCAGGGCTGAAAATCCCATTAAGCGCCAACTTCCGGGACACGCCGCTTACATTCGAGAGAATGAGGCCGGGGCTTTTTTGGCACGCGAGGAATTGAAACGGGGTGCTTGAGCGCAGGGTTTTCGAACCATGAAACAATGGACCTTTTCCACGTACCGACGGCACCAAACGGTGGCTGCGCGAACGAAAAATCGTGGAAGTGACCTACCTGCGCTACCAATCGATAATGGGGGCTACACTACCAGTTTCTTCTCTTTCTGAGCAGCTGCGCGTGCCCAACGCGACTTTAAAGAGGGGAATCCGTGGCGTCCACTCAAACGTCGTGTTTTCCTTTCCGTCGACGTTCTTTTTTTGTGTGACACAATTATATATATGCTGCAGTTACGTGTTCTACTCGCTGATATACAGCCTCCTTCTGAATGTCCTCGATTTTTCGTTCCGACTTCCGCCGCTTGGCATCGGGCGCTCGCGCGTGCGCAGAACGCTTCTCGGAAAAGGTCCATTGACCCGGGGTTTTTGCGACAGCGTTTCTGGAAGCGGGAAAACACAGAAAAACACGGTCCGCCTTCCCCACGGAATAGAAAATAAAAAAGGAAATTGCTAACAAGCCGGCATCAAACCTTATCTACTTGTGAAATAATGTGTCAGGACCGATTTGAAATCCCTACCAAGCTGCATGAAATGTCTGGCTCATACAGTTGTCTGAAGTCTGTGCCATGATTTTGTTTTAGATTTCTTTTAATATCATGAAAGGGGTGATGAAATGACATCGCGTTGGATTGTTCATGAGTTTACAGAGCCATACGGGTCCTTGTCTGGCCCAAGTACTCGCACGGACAGCCACTGACTGATTCAGAAGCTTCTTCGTCGAGGTGAAATTGTGAGGATAAAAGGGAACTCTTTGTGTAACCTTGCCTTCGCAAAGCTTGATGACATAATTGTGTTATCGAAACCACCCACCTCTTGATAATTCAGCGCGGCTCATGGATTAGACACTAGAACTACGTGAGCTCTCGACAACGGCTCGTAACAACCAATGCCTCTCCGGACACTGGGTAGTGGCTCGTCTCGAAACAACGTTGTGATTAAGATAGCCGAACTCTAATAATGCCCGGTGCTCACCACGCGTTGTTTACTTTGCCGACCACAGCGCATGGCTATGATTAACGTTGATGGCATAGGATAAGCACCAGGGAACTTAGCTGCTTCTTCTGGTTCCAAGTTAAGAAGATGGACGATGCTAAAATTTCTCGAATTTGTTTGCCGAGTGCCCCCCCCCCCCCCACCCCGCCATTGCTTGCAAAAAAAAAAACAAAAAACCAAGGTAGGTTTATTTGGTGATTAACGTTAAAGAGTTATGCTGAGTTTTATCGAAAGTAGAGAGTTTGTTTCATAACCCCTTTAACCTGTGTGTGTGTAGCGTATTTATCGAACTTTGCTGCTTTAATTTCACGCAAAAGCCTACATCGCTTAGAAATCATCGTCAGTATAACGATGATTTCTTACAGATTTTATCACTTCCAGTTATCATTGCTGGTAGTAAGGTAGAACGCTTCTAGGACGGTGTTGTCCAGGGGTTTTTATTTAAAGCACTGAAAAGTGGAAGAAATAAGGTCACTAGTTGGTAAAGCGCTGAAGAAATCTTTTCATTATGTTTGAAGTGCGCTTAGCATTAAAAGTAACTGCGTAAAATTGACTGGCTATAGCTTGGAGTTTATCAAAACATGTGCACGGACAACTCCTAGGCACCTTTAAGAGCGTTAAAAAGATTCAAACGAAAAATATTGCGGTGGTTCCTTAGTTTCCTGCTCTCTCGCACTGTAGGCTTGAAATTCAATATCTACGTGGTTTTCGGTCGGACTTTTGCTCACTCAAACTCACATTTTTTCGTTCGGGCTTGAAAGTTGTTACGGTAAAACCCATAGAGATCATTCGGTGAGCTGTGTCAAAGAGGTGGTGTACAAGATTTCCTTGGACTGCGGGTTGTGGTATGTAGGGTAGGCGGGGCGTTGTTTCAATGACTGCATCAGGGAACACAAACGATGCGTAAGAAATTCCTCGCAGAATTTGGAACTTGCTAAGGATGCCGGATAGTGCAATTTATGTTTCCTCTTTGGGAAAAAAAACCTCAGTTCAATGCAACGTAGAAAAATTCCAAGGACACCTAACCACTTCTTATGAGATCTAAATGCGAAAGCATAAAGGCACGTTCGCACAGACCCGTTTAGTCACGTTACATTATGAAAAGTCACCTGGAAATCTGTGCTTCGTATTAAGCGCGGCTACCAATTCAAGGAGTAGCCTGGCACGCGGCAGTCAAGACACGAATGTTTCAATGACTTCGATGTAACGTAAGAAAACGGTGCTGTGTGAAAAGTTGAACCAAGCTAAACTCGTCACGTTATGTTATGACGAGCCTTGTGTCCTTGGTTACCACGGTGACTCACCGTCCTATCTCGTCGTCACCGAAACATTCGTGTCTCGAATATCGCGTGTCAGGCTATAGCCTTGAAATGGTAGCCACGCTTAATACGAAGCGCAGATCTCCCGGTGAGTTGTCGTAGCGTGACGTAAGAAAACAGGTCTGCGTGAACGAGCCTGAAATGTCGTTCTTCCGCTCCCTTAGTTCGTCTGTGGCGTAGTGACTTGCACGGTCACGTTTCCCCGGCCGACGGCCGCGCCTCGCTCAGCTCGGTCGTGCACCCTCCCCGGAGCTTGCCCGAGCGGGCTCAGCCACCAGGCCCGCACCATAGAGTAATAATATACGCAAGGTAAAGAGCGGACACTGCCATAGGCGGTAGCGGCCCAGATAGGCGAGTGACAGCTAGCGCTCCTAGCGGGCGGCACTAAGCGTAATCTAGTTCCCGTTCCGGTCAAGTTAGTTTCGGTTTAGGTGTTTCTGATCCGGTTCTCTGTTACTTCTGTCCTCTCTTTTCTTCTCTCGTCACTCCTCTCCCGGCTCTCGGGAGCTCCTCGGCTCCCGGAGCCGCTGTTTCTCTTCTTTTTTTTTTAATGATGACACAGTTTTATTTTAATTTTAACAATAGAATTCGTACAAAATGTATAAAACAAAATTTCTACTTCGGAAAACAGAGGTGTATATCTTGTTTGTTTGTTTTTTCTACAGTAAAAAATTGAAGCTACACAATCTCCACATTGACTCCTGACTAGTGGAGCATTTTAAGGTCAACAACAGTAAGTGGTTCGAACACATATTATTGGACCACATTCCTATATACATGATTTACTTCACACGCTCCGTATGTAAGAAACAGATACCAATACTCACAAAAGTAAATGAATATGAAGGAGGTCGGCTTATCATACACTTCGTAATACATTTTTAGCAGAACCAAGTTAATAAACACTTTCCACAGGTAACGTGCTGAATGATCCATTCGATTTCACACCGACTCGGGCATGGGAAGTGCAGAAATCAATAAGATGTCGCTATCATTACCACTCATAGGAGTATAATGAGTGTGAAACAGACACCGGATTGTACAAATTCCCAATTTCCGGCTATAGAAAGCACACTAACATACACAGCCTAAAACACACTGCGGGCAAGCCATTACCATACAATGAGAACTATATTCGGAATCTGAAAAGATTCAACGTCCCTAAACGTTCCCCGAAATGCATTTGATCAGAAAGGAAGTATGGCTTAAAAAATAGTGCCGCGCGCCAAGTAGGCAGCGTGGCCGTGGCCTAACTGTTATCGCGCTTGCCTCCCACGCGAAGAGCAAGGGTACGATTCCCGGGAGTTACACGCCCTTTTGTTTATTCTTGCAGTTTAATGTTCTGGTGAATTCAAATACTCTGACGCCTGTCCGAGGTGCGAATGTTCTAGTCGCCGAACCTTCCAGGTCGATTTTTCCAGAAGCCAACGCGTGTACATAAGGGGCTCCGCGTGCGACCTGCAGTCGGTCTCGCCCCAGTGCTCGAACCTGCTGCTAAGCCGACTTCGACGCCCGCGACGCTTTGTTCTCATCTTCTGTTGTTGTTTTTTTTTTTTCCTTTTTGTTTTGGGCACAAGTTCGCCTCCTTAAACGTTTAGTTTCTTCAGTTATTCTTCGCCTCAGCATTTGTCATTCCTGACATTTTTGGTGGAGTTGCGGGTTAGGAAACCCGTGCAGCGTACCCCTACAGGAACCCGTTCAGCAAGCCCCCTTTCCCGACGACCCTCCGTTGAAGACACGGAGCATCGTGCCAGCCGCCGTCTTCAAGGGCAAGCTCCAGAACTCGGACCCCTCCCGGCGAGGACAAGGCAAGCGATAACGACGATGTCTTCATCGACGGCGCAGACCAGAGCAGCCCCCCCCCCCCCGGTCGTTTACCTGCCCGTCGCCCCTCGTATGCCGGCGTCTTTCAACGGCAAAATCTACGAAGACGTCGAAGATTGGTTGCAGCAATACGAACGGGTGGCGCAGCAAAACCAATGGACTCCGGAACAGCGTCTGCAAAACGTCTATTTTTCTCACAAGGGCACGGCGCGACACTGGTTCGAGAATCGTGAAACTTCGATTACATCAAGGGAACAGCTGAAAGGAGAGATCCGAGGGATGTTTGCCAGTCAGCTCCAAAAGGAGAGAGCCGAGGACCTCCTTCGGACGAGGACGCTAGGCCCCAACGAAAGCGTCACCAGCTTCGTTCGAGACGTCCTGCGTCTGTGCGCGCGTGCCGACCCACAAGCCACCGACGACAGGAAGCTGCGCGTCCTCATGCGCGGGGTGAGGGACGACATTTTTGGGGGCCTCGTCCGCAACCCTCTGACCACCGTCGAAGCGTTTGTCATGGAGGCAACGAACATGGAGCGCGCCCTCCAAGCACGCGCCTCCGACTACCAGCAACATCAGGCGTCGTTGCCTTCACGCTGCTTAATGACGAGATCTGCGCCAGTACCCGGGATATCCGTGACGTTATCCGCGACGTCGTCCGGGAGGAGCTCCAGAAGTTGCTACCTGCGGCCAGTCCTCCGGCATGTCCATCGCTGAGGCTGTCCGTGAAGAAATTCACCAGACACTCCGGCCTAAGGTTCCCTGCACCATGGTGGCACAAGAGGAGCCGACACTGAGCTACGCCGCCGTAGCCCGCCGACCGCCGCCTATTGCCCATCAATACCAGGCGTTATCTTGACGGGACCATCCAACGCCGCAAAACCCTGGACGCCAAGAACAAGTCCAGGACGTCCATTCTGAGCGACCCACGCCGAGGAAGAACGACGTGTGGCGAAAGGCCGACCGACGCCCGCTCTGCTACCATTGCGGGAGAGCCGACCACATCTACCACAGCAGCCCCTACCGTCGTCTTGGGCTGCGTGGTTTCCACCCGAACGACCCACGCCCGAGGTACGGCGAACGCCCTCGCGATATTGAGGAGTACCTCCGACGCTCACCCTCACCAGTGCCGCCTCTCCGCCGTGAAGCCCGCTCCCCATCGCCACGACGTTCCGCGTCCCCAGCACCACGAACCCGCCGAGAGAGCCTGTCTCCCCTTCGCCGCCGGGAAAACTAAGTGCGGCACCTCTCGGAGGTGACGTTGCCGAAAACGACCGAAGCAAAGAGCCTCCAACAACGCCGTAGCGCTCCCACTCTCCCGACGCCTCGCATCGCACCGACGCTCCTGCATCGGTGTCCAACAATCTAAACGTTATTATCGACGGCCACGACGCATCGGCACTCGTGGACACCGGAGCAGACTATTCAGTCTTGAGTGTGAGGCTCTCTCGCCGCCTTCGAAAAGTGATGACGCCGTGGGAGGGGCCGCCGATACGGGCTGCTGGGGGACACCTCAGCCGCCCGTATCCAACTCGAGCAGTAAGGCGCACTGCTCCAGTTGAAATCCATGGTGAGACGTGCACTGTCAAGTTCCTCGTTCTGCAAGACTGTTCGAGGGACGTTATCCTCGGAATGAACTTCCTCTCTGAGCATGGCGCCGTCATTGGCCTGGGAACAAACCGGCTGACGCTACGAAAACCTGTTCCATCACCGGATGAACACAAAGCGACGTCATCCGCGGTCCGAGTCCTCGCAAACCACGTAAACTTTCCACCGCGGTCGAGTGTTTTCGTACTCGTCGCGATCGATGAAGCTTCCTGCGGCGAAGTTCTTCTCGAGGGAAGCCTCGAATCGCTCCTGGGAAGAGGAATAGGCATCGCAAGAGGAGTGGGTGAACTTCAAGATGTGCGGACTATATTCCTCGTGACGAATTTTCGAAATGAAACGCAAAACCTCACGAAAGGTGCAGCCGTGGGCCACGTCGAGGAACTCTGAAACTCCGCCGAAGTCGCCGTGATTACTGACGAATTCTCGCCACCACAACAAGACAGTACGTTACTAGCTCAGCTCGACATTGACCCTAAACCTCCGGATCCGAAACGTGTGCAGCTGATTAACCTCCTCGCCGAATACTGCGACTGCTTCGCGACGTCGTCGAAGGTGCTTCACACCGCCGTAGCGAAGCACCGTATCGTTACCGAGGACGACGCGCGCCCTGTCCATCGATCGCCGTACAGAGTTTCCGCTAAAGAAAGGGAGGTGATCCAGGAGCAAGTTCGAGAGATGCTGAACGACGACAAAATACAACCTTCAAGCAGTCCGTGGGTGTCTCCAGTAGTGCTGGTTAAGAAAAAGGACGGAACGCTAAGGTTCTGCGTGGACTACCGGCAGCTGAAAGCGGTGACGAAGAAAGACGTCTACCCACTCCCCCGCATCGACGACACTTGAGACCGGCTGCGCCACTCTCGATATTTCTCATCGGTGGACCTGAAGAGCGGCTACTGACAGATCGAAGTTCACGAACGGGACCGAGAGAAGACAGCCTTCGTCACGCCGGATGGACTGTACGAGTTCAAGGTGATGCCATTCGGACAATGCACGGCGCCAGCAACTTTACAGCGTGTCATGGACACAGTACTGACAGGACTGAAGTGGCAGAGCTGTCTCGTCTGCCTCCACGAAGTCATAGTGCTTTCCAGCGAATTCGACGAGCACTTGCAACAACTCAGAGCTGTTCTCCAAGCCATGCGGACCGCCGGACTCACCCTGAAGCCGTCAAAGTTTCGGTTCGCCGATGACGAACTGAAGTTGATAGGCCAAGTGGTTAGTAACGAAGGCGTCCGTCCAGACCCCGAGAAGACTCGCGCCGTCGCGTCATTTCCAGGGCCGACAGACAAGAAGGCCGTGCGATGATTCCTTGGACTTTGTGCCTACTATCGACGCTTCGTTCGGGATTTCGCAAGGATTTCCGCACCGCTCAAAAAAGTCACGAAGGACGCCGAGAAGTTCGAATGGGCCGAGGAGCAGCAGCAGGCACTCGACGAGCTGAAGCGACGACTGCAGACTCCTCCTGTTCTGGGACATTTCGATCAGGATGCTGAAACCGAAATTCACTCGGACGCAAGTAACGCTGGACTTGATGCGGTACTGATTCAAGTGTAAGACGGCATTGAGCGAGTTATCGCCTACGCAAGTCGGACACTGTCTAAGGCGGAGAAAAATTACTCCACGACTGAGAAAGAATGCCTTGCGGTCGTCCGGGCAATCACGAAGTTTCGTCCGTATTTTACGGGAGCACGTTCCGTGTTGTCACGGACCACCACTCGCTCTGCTGGCTTGCAGACCTCAAGGACCCGTCAGGACGCCTCGCTCGATGGAGCCTCCGTCTACAAGAGTTCAACATGACTGTGGTTTACAAGTCAGAACGCAAGCACAGCGACGCTGCCTGCCTGTCCAGAGCCCCCGTCGAAACCCCTTCCGGCTGCAGTGACGACAATGACGACGAGTGCTTCCTAGGAGCAGTGAACACCGACGACATGGCACGACGTCAACGGGGCGATCCTGAGCTGCGCGCATTAATAGAGCACCTGGAACGGGGCGGGAGTACCGTGCCACGTGTCTTCTCACGAGTACTGCCGACCTTCGCCATTCGACGAGGTGTACTTTACAAAGAGAACTTCAGGGACAACAACTCGCCGTGGCTGCTGGTAATCCCGACCGACCTTCGGGAGGATATCTTTCAAGCATGTCCGGACACCTTGGTTACAGCCGGACAACGGCCCGTATTCGCGAAAAGTATTACTGGCCCAAGCTCCCCAAAACTGTCCACCTCTACACCCGATCATGCCACGAGTGCCAGCGACGCAAGAAACCACCAACAAAGCCGGCAGGTCTCCTGCAGTCAATCACCCGCCGACTGCACTATTCCAGCAGATCGGAATGGATCTACTTGGTCCTTTTCCGCCGTTGACCCTTGGGAACCGTTGAATAATCGTTGCCACCGATTATCTCGCGCGGTACGCAGAAACGCAAATCTTTCGTTCGGGGACAGCTGTTGAAGTCGCCAAGTTTTTCATCGAGTCCATCGTACTCCGGCACGGCGCTCCCGAAGTTTTGATTACAGATTGCGGATCATCGTTCATGGCACAGCTGACCCAAAAAATCCTCCAGCTCAGTCACACCAGCCATCGTCGTACCACTGCCTACTACCCGCAGACCAACTGGCTGACGGAGCGACTCAACAAGACAACCGCCGACATGATCTCTATGTACGTCGACGTAGAGCACAAGACGTGGGACGAGGTGCTGCCCTACGTCACGTTCGCCTACAATACGGCGGTTCAAGAGACCACTGGGCTCACACCTTTCCAGCTGGTAGATTGTCAGAAGGTAACGACCATGCTGGATGCGATGCTGCCCCATGAGCCAGCTGACAATGAGACCGACGACGCCCAGGTGGTTGATCAACGGGCCGAAGAAGTCTGCCAGCTCGCCCGACTCCTGATTCAAGACCAGCAACGCGTCGACGCGGGCCGTTGCAACCTTCGTCCCAGGGATGTCCACTTCCAGCCAGGAGGCAGGGTGTGGGTGTGGACACCCATCCGTCGCCGCGGCCTCAGTGAGAAACTTCTTAAACGGCACTTTGGACCATACAAGGTACTTCGTCGCCTCGGGGAGCTGAACTACGAGGTGATGCCCGACGAAACAAGAACATCATCACGCCGCCCAACACGACCTGAAGTGTCCACGTCGTGCGCCTGAACCCGTACTACGCTCGATAGGACTGTGGACCTTGTGTGTTTCAAATGACGCTTTAGTTTGCCGTCTTTTTATGTGCTTTGTTTTGTTTTGTATTGCGTCGGGGCGATGGACTTTTTAAGGAGGGGGGGGGGGGGAGTAATGCCGCGCGCCAAGTAGGCAGCGCGGCCGTGGCCTAACTGTTATCGCGCTTGCCTCCCACGCGCACAGCCAGGGTTCGATTCCCGGGAGTTACGCGTCCTTTTGTTTATTCTTGCAGTTTAATGTTCTGGTGAATTCGAAAACTCTGTCGCCTGTTCGAGGTGCGAATGTTCTAGTCGCCGAACCTTCCAGGTCGATTGTTCCAGAAGCTCGGTGCCGACATGAAGTGCTTCGATAGCTTACGCTTCCTTGTACTTCAGGTTTTCTTCGGTGCCTGGAACATACAAGACGGCTCAGCAATCCTTCGGACCACAACAGACCTGGAGGTATCGGCATTATCGGTGACCTGGATGACATCGGCATTCCCCCACCACTCGACTATCTATGACTGCCCACACCGGATGACTATCAGCTGCCGCTGATTGCCATGAACTTCGATGCCAGGGGACCAAAAGCGGGCACGGCCTTTGACTACAACCTACAAAAGGAGCGTCCAGTCACTGCCTGGACGGGGCTTGGTGCCGACATGAAATGTTTCGATTGCTTACGCTTCCTTGTACTTCAGGTTGGTCTCTCTTATTATGACGTTAACTGCCGTTCAAAACAAAGTTACTTGTCGGTGCCGTGCCCCAGCACCATCGTGTATCTGTGTATTCATGCCATCTGTGAAACCTTGCTATTTCAATGTGCTGTTGAAGCGTATGTAGTTCAGCTGTCGTTAATGATGTCCGGAGATGTCGAATGCAACCCTGGGCCATTTACAGAGCGACAAGCGGAACAGCTGCTCAAAGCTGTTTCGATCCTGCCGAAACTAGAAAAAGGGCAAGATTATCTTTTAAGCGAATTAACAGTTACAAAACACAACCAGCTTATTGTTAACACAAAATTGGATACCCTGTCGGGCAAAATGACTGCACTAGAAACAAAAATGGCGACGCTAAGTACTGTGAAAGTAGAAATGCAAGAGATAAAGGATGTCGCCTCAAAGCTTACTAAACAGGTCGATCATCTGTCTGCACTACAGGATGACTTGGAAAATAGATCGAAACGTTGCAACCTTATCTTTTACGGAATTGGCGACGACCAAAAAGAAACGTGGTCCAGGCACAAACCAAAGTTATAGAAATATGTGTAACTAAACTCGGAACAAAACTTTCCGAATCAGACATGGAGCGCTCCTATAGGCTGGCACGCTTTAGATCTGACAAGCCGAGACACATGATTGTAATTTTTTTTTGTCTTTTAAAACAAAACACCTTCTAACTTTGGAATCTAAGCTCAAGAATTCTGAAATTGCGATTAGCGAGGATTTTTCCGAAAATGTGCCTTACGAACGAAGGCAGCTTTTGCAATTTGGGGAATTGGAAGGGGAAGGCTTACTATCGGTGACTGTACCTTTTTTTATGACAATAACAGTCAATATGTTAGAACTCAATCATAACAATCCCGTAATCGGCATCATCAACCCGTAGCTCCAGTGAGGGATCTTCTTTTTCTGCTTTTAAACTGTCGCAGCATAAAAAATAAGCTCGATGACTTCTCCTCTCTTCTTGCATCAATAAAACCTAGCCTAGTCATTGGCACTGAATCCAGGTTGGATGCTTCTATTACTAACGCCGAGGTTTTTCCATCTGATTTTTGT
This sequence comes from Ixodes scapularis, assembly GCF_016920785.2. NCBI lineage: Eukaryota > Metazoa > Arthropoda > Arachnida > Ixodida > Ixodidae > Ixodes > Ixodes scapularis. The sequence goes on from NW_024609879.1 coordinate 54,747,235, forward strand.
GTTTATCATAAAGATAAAAACACGCATGGCGGTGGGGCCTTTATCTTGGTTCATAACAGTTTGCAGAGCACTGGAATCATTACAAATGACAGTGCTGAGTCAGTATGGTGTAGGGTAGCACTTCAAAACGGTGCATTTTTGACGGTTCGTTCTTTTTACAGACCTCCGGGTTCTAGTAGTCAGTCGCTGCTAGAAATATCAGACACGCTGCTATCTGTTTGCCCTGAATATTTGATACTAGGAGGTGATTACAGCTTTCCCGATGTGCAATGGAAATCTGGTCTTCCTCGAACGACTAACATGTCTTCCCTTTATTCTTCATTCATCCATTTTATTTCAAGTTGCAATCTTTATCAAAACGTATTATCGCCAACACAAACTCGTGTTCAACGGGCCAGTGTGCCAGGTCTTCTTTTTACGAATCAAAAAGCTATTACGTCTTCTCTATCTGTACTGCCAGGAATCAGCGACCACGACGTCGTTATTGGTAATTTGAAATGCCCTCAAGCTAAAACTTCTAAATGCGTTCCCAGAAGGGTTTACTCCTAGGACCAGGGTGCTTACTCTAGCCTGACGAAAGAGCTAATTTCTTTTCTTTTGGAGTTTGAGGAACTCAGTTTATCTTTAAATATGGACGATCTTTGGAATACGTTCTCGTGTAAACTAAAGCACTTAATTGATATTTATGTACCATCAAAAATACTACGGTCAGGGCAGCGCAAAGTTAAGCCCTGGATAAACGGAGAGCTGCGATCCATGATAAAGAAAAAAAGGCGTGCTTATTTACGGTATCGTAAAAACCAAACCACTGAGAGTCTTAGGCAACTAGAACAAATAAAGAGTGTGTATAAACAGCTGCTGAAAATGGCGAAACAAAGCTTCTATAATTCTCTGGAACAACGTTTAAAAACAAATCGCTAAGCTGTATGGAAATATATCGGGAGTAAGAAAAAAGAGGATACTGGAATACCTCCAATTGACAGTAATGGTGCAATGGTATCTGATGATTGTGAGAAAGCATTATGCTTCAACAATTATTTCCAGTCCATTTTTCCCCAACCAGTCACTGACGTGCCCGATCACTTTCTAGCTGATTCACTCCCCCCAATGTCGAACTTAGAAATAAATGTGACGGAATTCGGAGCCTCCTCCTAAACTTGAACATAAATAAGGCCACTGGCCCTGACGAAATCCCAAATCGCGTTTTGAAGGAATGTGCTGACGTGGTTTCCTCTTATCTCTCTATTCTCTTCACAAAATCCTTGTCATCCTCAAAGCTGCCGGCAAAGTGGAAGGTAGCCAGCGTTGTGCCTGTGCATAAAGGTGGACCTAAGAGTAAAGTCGATAACTACCGGCCTATATCTCTTCTACCCGCATGCTCGAAACAGCTCGAGCACATCATATTTAGTACTTTAGTCAATCATCTAAGCTCGAACAACTATTTCTCTCCCTTCCAGCATGGGTTTAGAAGCGGCTTCTCGTGCGAAACGCAGTTACTCGAACTTTTTTCATATTGTGGCGTCTTCGTATGATAGAGGTTCAGGTGGATTCTGTTGTTCTTGATTTTAAAAAAAGCGTTCGACTCTTTTTCACACGAATTAATCTTACTTAAATTATCCTCATTAAATGTTCCAGTTAATGTGTTATTGTGGCTAAGAGATTATTTACTGAGCGAAAACAGTGAGTAGTAGTAAAGAGTACAAAAATCTACATATGTGGACGTCACTTCGGGGGTCCCGCAGGGATCCGTTCTAGGTCCCCTTTTATTTCTCATTTACATTAATGGCATTACCATGGGCATAGAGTCAAGTATTCGTCTTTATGCCGACGACTGCGTGATATATCAATCAGTTCAGAACTCTGATGATAGCACTGCCTTGCAGCGGTATATAGGCCGCATTTCAGACTCGTGTGAAAGTTGGCGTATGAATCTAAACATTGATAAATGTCATCATGTGCGTTTCACAAAAAAAAAATCTAAACCGCTGCTTTTCTCATACAGCTTGAATGGCACTACACTGACCGTAACACCGGAGGTAAAATATCTTGGGATAACCTTTACAGAGCGGTTATCTTGGCAGTCCTATATTAACAACATAACCGCTAAAGCGACTGGTATGTTGTATTTTTTTGGACGCAACTTTAGAAACTGCCCTCCCAAAGTTATGGAGACATTGTATTTGACAAATATAAGGCCCATTCTTGAGTATGCTTGTGTACTCTGGGACCCCCAGATACAGTATCTGTGTGACGACCTTGAAAGGGTTCAGAACGGAGCAGAGAGATTCGTGACCGGAAGTTATGATTATACTGTAATGTCGAGTTTCCTAAAAGACTGTCTTGGTTGGCAGCCGCTAAAATGCCGAAGATTAGCTTCACGTTTAAAACTTTTTCATAACATTTATAATAACAAAACGGGCATAAACAGGGGATCGTTCCTTCAGCTGCCTCACTTCATATCACGCAGGGTAGAGCATCAGACTAGGGCTCGCGAATATTCGTGCCGCACTAATATCTTTAAACACACTTTTTTTTCCTCTTACCACTCATCAATGGAACTGTCTACCCGAGTCGCTTGTCATGGTATCATCCAACAATGTGTTTTTTTTTCCAGACTTATTGAAGAGTGCCTGTACCTTAACTCCTGATGTGTCAAATGTATTATTAATTGTATAAAGCTTACTATTCTTCTTGTTCTTTCCAATAGCAAACTTCATGACACAAATCTCAAGTTCGTTTATTGTTTTCCTCTGGCTGTATATCCCCCCCTTCTGTAATGCCTCTGGGCGCTGAAGGATATATTGATTAAATAAATAAAAAAAAAAAAAGTAAACGCGTGTCCATAAGGGGTTCCGCGTGCGATCTGCAGTCAGTCTCGCCCCAGCGCTCGAACCTGCTGTTTTACGCCGACTTCGACGCCCGCGACGCTTTGTTCTCATCTTCTGTATTTTTTCCTTTTTTGTTTTGGGCACAAGTGCGCCTCATTAAACATTTAGTTTCTTCAGTTATTATTCGCCTGAGCATTTGTCATTCGTGATAATAGCGGCCAAAAGACTATAGACAGTGGATACAAATGTGGATACATTTTATTTCTAATGTCTATATAGCCTCGATACACTATTTTCTATATAAATGCTTTAAAAAGTGGACAAATACTATTGCAAAAGGGCCGTGATACGCATTTGCTGGAAATAAGGGAAAGAAATGTTTGGAGTGCAGGCTGCACACGCTTATTTAATAAGCACTTTCTGTTTATGATTTGGCAACCACCTCCGTTAATACACTATTACAGGTAAACTTGTCTAGTTGCTTTACAGCAACTGAAGCGTGCAATCAAGCTTTATCCCAGTTCCGGTTGAGAAGTCGAGCATTCCAAGACAAACGTATTCTGGAAAACATTTTAAAAACCATTTGTGGCACTCTGCAAAAAAGCTAAAACTACCCAGAGTATGTTACAAGAGAGCACACACTCCTCGAACATGCGCCATACTTTCTATTACGGAAGAAAGCGATTTTCCACTTTCTGAATGAAATTAAACGCAGCCTGGGATGGTATACTAGATTCTCGAAGAGTTTTGCAGCACGTGGTATGCTTTAAGCATAAGAAAGTATTGGTGAGGTCTGATCAAGCTGTCACACTCTTCCCTTAGCAGCTGAGAACAGCCACAGCTTTGGGTTGTCAGTTTAAGGAAATGATTGACTTCTAACGTAAGAAGTGGACGAGTCATCAAATATGTTAGACGTAATGTCTGATGACAGCTCAGAAATATGCTCTAGTGTCGGGAAGCTATCAATTGGAAGACATTCCACAGTGTCTGCAATTGGACTTTCATGGCGCAAAAATATTGGCAACTCATTGAGAAGGTCAGTCTTGTCATTCTCTCCGTTTCTATTGTCCTACAGTTTGAACGGCTTTATCCTTATATGTTTTAGTCCTGAGGTGAGCTGGTACACCTTTGGGTTTGTATTGCAGCCCAGCATTTGTCACAAAGCTCTAAAAGTGTTCTTAAGTGGGTCTTGCTGCAGGCGTCGTGTACGTAAGAACTTAAAATAATGGCTGCTTGAAAGCTCCACCCACAGCATGAGGACACTCTTTATAGTAACTTGCCACCCTATGACGGTTTTGGCTGCCCTACTTTGGAACGTCTATGCTGAAATTCATCCTAGTTGCAGGTGACGGAAATGGAGTACCTCAGATTCTCCTTTCAGAATGGCATGACGCAACTTCTGGCCTCCCTTCTTGAATTGTGAGATATTTAGAAAATCTGTCCATCCTATCCCAGAAATAGGCTGTAGCCATGGCTGCCTCAAGGAAGCTCCTTTCATAAACCTTTCATAAACAAGGGATAGGAATGCAAGACAGACTCAGGCACTCATTACCTGTGTGCCACGCTTTATTTCATGTTACTGAGATGGTTTTGAAAACTGTGTGTTTCAGTAAGTTTCGGAGCCAATAGCAACCTCATCTCATGAGTAGAACGATAAAATTGAACATTATGGGACCACTCAATGACCTCATGCAGAATTTGTGTGCTGGGAAATTGTTCCTGGTTGTTTTGATGAGGTGCGGAACATCAAAGGAAACATATTCGTTGTCAGCTGCAAAAGATGGCTTACCCACAGACACACCAAGTTGGTTGGCCAAGCTTACGTTTGAAGCCAATTGATCACAGACCGAGGCCTTTACTGTGAAGCCAACAGTCATAAGCTCCCACAATGAGAGAAATGAGGAAATTGTGGGTAACAGAAGAGGGTGTTGTGCACAACTGTGTATGCAAGGAGCTTAACCCATTTCCTGGAAATTCCAGAGAGCAGAACAACCAATGCTATATCTGCACTACCGTTTCAACACCGTCATCTGTAAATCCATGGTTTAATGTCGTTCGCAGGGTCAGAAGTCAAGTCCTTTTTCAAAAAAAGTGTCATCGAAAATCAAGGTTCACACACGATTGCAGCCCGACAGCCCGACGGAAGAAACAGCGCGAGAAGCTCAAGCCGCTCGGCTCCACAAACTCACGCCGAGCATGCGAGCACGCGGGCGGCAATGAGTCACCTTTTTTTATGTCAAGCCAAACGAACACGCTGCAGCAGAAAGCACAGACGGACGGCACTGACGAACGACGCACGGACGAGCGAAGGCCAAGCAGAATGGTGCTGAGGCGACGGCGTGCAGGCAAGCGGGCGGGCAGGCCTTACGGCAGGCCGTGTCAGGCGCCATTCCTCACGTGATTTTTGTGACGTACTAGATTAAAACTATTTAGTCGTTTTAAGTACTTTATACAATTCTAAAGCATGACAATTTCAACAAATGATACTTCTCATAGAAAGAGTTCGAATTAATATTAACCAAATTACAGAAAAGCGCCACATAGCGGAGGGAATTAGATGCACTATCTGGGCCGCGAATCGGTCTTTGTGCCCTCCCTCTTTACGTTTACTATATTACTCTATGCCCGCACCGCCGGACCTATCTTACCGACGGCCGGGCCGCTGGGTGCACTGCGCCGCCATGGAAAAAGCTTCTCTGGTGGTTTTTCTTGAAACTACGCCGCACGGGTGCCAATGGGAGCCTCGTTCCTTGATAACGCGCGCAAGCCAATGGGAGCATAATTCACCAGAAATCGGCTTCACTTCGCTCCATTGGGAAAGGAGATTTTAGGTGCCGTTTGGCCAACGTTCGGCGTGGATTCAAAGGCGATGACGTCGGTTCGCTCCATAGGACACTTAATGTAAACGAAGGTTTGAGAGACTAATTAAGCCGACTTTGTGTATAGAGGAGCTTAGTAACTGTAAAAGTCAACAATTCTTCATTATAAATTTTCCGATGAAGGAGCTTCAGTTCTTATTGTGTGTACTGCTTTTAAGCGGGTTGAAAACGGATTGCTCCCAGAAGATTGGTGATTTAAAAGTTAAAGGGTTTTGTAGTTCGCCAAAAAAAAAAAAAAATTTGCCTCTTACGGGAGGCGGTTTTGTTCGCTAATAGAGGGAGCATTTTCTGTCCAAGTATTCAGCCTTGGCAGTGGCTTAGACTGCCCGCTAGGGGTGGTTGGCTCCCTGCTTATGTATTTTTGGTCCCTCTTTTCTTCTTTTTTGTGCTGAGTAGTTTGATAAATGGTATGCTTGAACCAATATATTTTAGTTGTGTTCGTAATTATTTGTTGTTTGTCCATTTATTTATCTTCTCCGCTTCCTGGTTCACAAGTATGACGTAAATTTTCTACTTTGAAACATGTATAGGACGCGGACAATGTTCCGGGTAATACTGTGATTTGCCCGTGACCAATCTGCTATACAATTATTAAACTCGACATGCTAGGCTATTTAGTTAGACGTGTGCATCTTCATGTTTGTTTTTTATCGCAATTTTTTTAAGGCTATCATCACGGTCAACCAAAGAAGAACAGGAAGTGAAATGAGAGGCACATCTCTCAGCTGTACAATACATTCTTCGAGTGTTTCTATGTTGAAAAACGAAGGCAAAGATTGTACTCACTCGTTGAACGGATAGATCAGATCCGAAGGCATGAGCTGATCACGTCCAGCGGAATATGCACCCTGTTTTTGGCGCGCGCCTCCTCGTCGGGCGATAACAAGCAACAGGCAGTCAACACACAGACACCGCACCCCCACCGCACGAGGAACCCGCACAAAATAGTCAATAGAGGTCAGAGTAACATGCTCAAAAGTTAGACGTGAGGCCAAGGAGGCGGTCATCTAAATGACCTAGGAGTCATCCAGAGAGGCGAATCAAAGAGAACGCTGTTCGGAATGAGAGCGAATCTGGCGGTCAGGTGAGGCGCGTCTCTCCCCGATGGGACGACGAACGGGTCACATGTTTTGCAGGAAGGAGCTCCGGAATGTCGAGGGAAGCGTTTCCCCATTCCTCTCTCCTCATTTTCCAGTTTTTTTTTCTTCCCTAAATCTGGCTAGGCGAAGAGAAAGGGGCGAAGCGCTGCATGCGGCGCCATCTTTTGCGTCGTTTTCGCACCCAAGTGGTAGAGCTTGGAAAAAGGAGCGCAACTTAAACGTACGTTCGGTTGCGCTCTGGCGCTATGGGTAATGTTTTCATCTCCGGAGTTCAATTTCAGCCAAGTCGGATGGAGTAATCTCTTCACCCTTTTTTGTAGCGAAAATTTTAATTTTTGTCGGAGCTTTTGTGTGTTGCTCATAAAATTCAAATGTTTCCCGTACTATCTTCACGCCGTAGGAATCAAGTACTTTCTGTGTTCTCCGCATGTTTTCAGTGAAATCGAAGAGTATTTTGAGCTTTTGTTTTTCTGAAGAAACTTCTGAATAAAAATATAAAGAACAAGTATGGGCGCGAAAACGGAAGTGGTAGACGGTGTTGCAACCCTTCCTACCCGTCGATCTCATCCATTTCAGGTTGCATGTAAACTTATTTTTACGTAAATGATTTCCACCATGGGGCATCCCTAAAAAATATTTTAAAAATACCGAAGAAAATCACCCCCCCCCCCCCAAAAAAAAAAAAAAAAATTATGTCCCAGGATTTGAAATAAAGGTAAAGGGACGGCTTAATTTTTTACAATTTGGATTTCTCGAGTTTGAAGGCTTTTTCGTAATAAATCGCAATCCGCACTTTTCTTAGAGGCAAGTGTTTGCTCTTTAGATCCAAGGGGAAGCATACCTTTAGATGCAGTTTCACTCACTAGACTTCACACCTTTAGGACGGTCAAAATTGGTGTCAATGCCAGCCAGTGGCGCAGCCAGAAATATTCTCCCGTGAGGGATGGTTAAAAATGCCAGGATAAAGCTTCGGTATTCGTAAGAGTAACGCACATCTCCCCACCACACGTCAGTTCTTCCTTTCTGTGGCAATAAAACCCCTTTTTCCCTCTTTTCACTTCCAGCAGACCACGCCATTTTTGAGCGTGGCGGGCAGGCCGACCTCTCTTGTTGCAGCGTTCACCAGCCCAAGGGAATTTTTTTTTGTTTTTTTTTTTTTTGTGTGAATTGGCATTACCTTTTTTTTCGCGTGGGCTATCTACCACTATATTAAATCTAAGAAGTTACAGAAACAGCGGTTTCGAAATAATTCTTTCATTACAAGCCAGATTACCACCGGGTTCGCAGAAAATGCTTCGTGAAGAACGCTCGTAAACAAATATAATTTGGAAGGTAAAATCAATTTAATACTGGTTGGTCTGTGATCGGGTGGGAAAATTTCATCGAACGCTGTTTTATAGGACACCGTTACCAAACACCTTGGACGAAAATACAGGAAACTTCGGAGTGAAATGGGAGACGGAAGCAGAAAGCGATACTGGCGCCAGGGAGGGGCAACTAACCATTTTTCACCGGAAATGTAGCAAATTGGTATGACTCAGTAGACAGGTTGATCATATGATAAAATATTGCTTAATTTCATAGAGCATAAGCCCGTAGTATTGAAGGTCTTGGTATTTTCGTGACGAAATGCAGTGTGTGCTGTATAGATGTGTCGGGATTTGAATAGTGATTTGGTACAATCTAAACGATAATTATTTACCTTCTTTATTTTTTTTTAAATTTCAACTGAGGCATGTTTATTAGATCTGATTGGCTCCTACGGAGCTTAATTAGCAGTGAGAATCAATGTTGTGATATCAAATTGAAATGGCCCTAAACGACAACAAGCAATGTTTATTCATTATATTTTTCTGTGTGTTTGTTTACACATATGAATGGCTTGAAGAAGCCTTTTTAGCTATTAAGTCTATCTTTGATCAGATTGACTTAAAATGGATACCAATGGCTATAGATGAGATAATTGACGATTCTGTGCTATATCTATTACTCTCAGCTTTGATTGGCGATAAGCCTTCAGTCTTACATATATTTGCTTGATATGGCTACAAATGGCTACTAAAGACTACTATTGATAACTTTTAGCTATTTCTTTGTTTATGACTGAAGGGCTTCAAGTGGCTATTGATTGCTATTGGCATATATTTCTGACCAGATTGGCTTCAGATGTCTACAACCCTTACGAAAATGGCTTATATATAATGGCTATATAAAAATCGAGCATATCTCGCAATATCAAGCACAACAGTTTATAGAAGGCAAATCTAGACAGATATGCCCAATTTTTATATATCCATTCCTGAGCCTTCCAAATACTGCCACCCATATAGGCCAGATATGTCCCAATCAAATAAGGCAACCTTTATATATAGTGTTGTTTTCTACAAATAACTACCAAAAGAGATTCTGATCTGTATAAGGAAAATACCAATTGGATATTGAGCATGAACCCACTTTTATTCATTTTTACATGAGCTGTGCTTTACGCCACTCCTGATTTCGCTTAACTTAATTCCCAGGAAAAGCAGGATTATCGACATTCGCAAAGACCGACCAAAGAAACCATTTTCCGCAAGGTAGGAAAATGCCCCTCGCGCCCCTCCTCCTTTCACCCTCTCCTAAGAGTCACGTGACGGCAAGAGCTTCTTTAGTGTCGGCTTTGCCTGTAGGGATTATCCTCAAAAAGCGCAAAATGAGCGGGTAGCTGCGAGCTCCACAACGACCTTGAGACTTCCAGGTGTCTTCCCTCGTTGACGCGGGCACGCTCAATCCGCGAAACTCAGCGCGACCGAATGTGTTTTTCCATGAGCCGCACGCCCGAGGCCGCTCGGTCGGGGGCCGCGGTATGCTGGGGTCATTCTAGCAGCCCCCCTCTGGCATCGCGCGCTGGTGGAACCATTCCCGTGTCAGCACAAGGATTGGCTTGCGCAATAAAGGGTTCAGGTCGTCTATTATACATTTCTTTCCAAAACATATAAATCAAGTGGCTTTTCCTAGTCTCGTCATTACTGTTCGAAACATATATCCCCTCTCATAGGTTGTTCATCCCACTTTTTTGCGTATTTATTCTTCCTTACCTCTGAATGATTACTATTTTATAACTTGATAAAGGCATGTAAACATTGGCGCGGGCTTGCGCGATCAACGCTGTACCGGATTTATCCAATATTGGAAAGATTGACGTCGGGAGGGTGGAAGAAGCAAACCGAAATTCTGGCTTCTAATGAAGGCGGCGACTTCGTAGGCGGATGAAGACTTCATCCGCCTACGAAGCGCCCCATCGTTTGCCCTGTTACAACTGCTTAGTAACCTAGCTGAGTACCACATTTTACTCATGCTTACTAGAGACGTGGCCCCAGAGGCTTTCCCGTTATGGACGAGTCGACTTTTTTATGACCGGCGACTCTCCTCAGTGAGAATAAATATTATCACCTTCCCACAACAACCACCCCTTTCTCTCCCCCCTCCCCCTACTCTTTCCGAGTTGGGGAGATATCAGGCCACTCCATGAACCAGCCTGCGTGAAGACTGCGCTTTTTGGCTACTCATTCTCAACAGATTCAAATGTGGAAGTAAACACATTGCATGAACGACGCCCAGTTTATTTGCAACCCAACTAATGTGGCTCTACTGTTGGGACCCAATGTCATCATCAATCAATATTTGTTATGATTTCATGGTGAAAGTGTGTTCATCGTGATGCCCCAGAAGTGATCGATCCAAAGGAAGAAATAGGTCCTCGTATTTTTTTTTTTTTTTTTTTTGCGGAAATACGCGCTTTTGTGGCACTCCAGTGCGTAAGGTCAAAGCACCCGAGGCAGTGCGTAATATTCGCCTGTCGTTGACGATGATATATTTGTGGGAAGTGCGTTAAATTGTTTACACCGTATTGCAGCACCTTAAAAAACAAAAGCATACCTAAACACAACAAAATGTCGCAATCAAAAAAAAAAGAAATCAGCCTGCGGAAATTGTTGTTTGCCCCCTCCCTCTCTCTTTTTTCCGCGTCACTAAAAAAATAGCGGCCAAGCAACGAATATCCACCAAAACCTCGCTTCCTGGAGAAAAGACTCCAGGGTATACACGAACTCATCTCTGTTACGTCATGGCGGGGTGGTGGCGCATCCGGCACACTTCCGGTACGGGGCTGTGGGTGGAAGTCCCCATGTGAGACATGTATTCCTGCGTTGTTTTGGAAGGAACCTGACCAAAACCTGCCTTCTCGTCAAAACGCCACGACTGGGGCTGTACCAAAAGAGTAGAGGAATGTTCGAAGATCAGATTTCATGCGCTCGGTTCGTCCGAGAACGTGGATATGCGCCGTGAAAAGGGAAAACCAGACGCCGTCGGACCACGATTGCTTGGGCGGGAAGCACTTTGGGTAAAATTCACGGATACTTGTGGTCATCAGATTTATTTGTTTTGTTCCAACGTCTACGCCGGAAAACTGTCAAGTTGTACAGACCACCTGCGGACTACGTTCAGTGCGTCTTCAAGTTCAAATGATCGCCTGATCGTTCGAACTGTCGTCTGCTCTTTTAGACGACACCGGCCCGTAAACTAAACGTGGGCCCGGTATTTCCTAAAAGAAGTAAGTGCAGGCCTCAAAAGACTTAAGTTTGAAGGCTGGTACGCAGGCTCGATGTAAATAGTAGTTACAAGGTGATGTTGATCATTGTAACCAGTGGCCATCAACGACTTGTTATGCCTGATTCACTGCGTCCGATCCTGCTTTCGATTTTCAAAATCAACGTCGACATCTCAGCTACGGTTCACTTTTTTGCCACCCGAGCGACGTCGCTACTGAAAATTGCGAGCGAAATCTCATCACATGAATCAGGCTTTAGCCTACATTCTACGGCGTCCACGTGGAATGAATCGCCGCGTGTCACATTATTCACGCGAAGTTTTGCGGTGTAACGAGCCTCGGTAATTTCGCTGAGGCCGCTCAAGTAGTCAGACATTGCCCCCAGGAAGAGGTAGAATCAACAATTCGAACGCGAGAAAGGGCAGGGGGACTCACACCGACGCCGACAACCTCGCATTTTAATGATTTATTTATGGGCGATGGCGAGCTTCTTGCCCACACATGTTGGTGTATACACCAACGTGAGTTGGTGTATACACAAACTCTTGTTTACAAACAAAAAGGAGTGCCCCTAGCGGACGCCACCAACGGCGCGCATGCGCGATGGGGGTGTGGACAAGAAGCTCGCTGACGCCCATAAACAAACCATTGGAATGTGATGTTGTCGGCGTCGGTGTGAGTCCAAGCGCTCTTTTTCGCGTTCGAATTGTTGATTCTTCGTCTTCCTGGTAATGCCTGACTACTTGAGCGGCCTCAGCGAAATTAACGAGGCTCGTTACGCCGCAAAACTTGGCGTGAATAATAGGCAGTTTTCGTAGACCGCGTTTCCCTCTCCGCTAAGCCCTCCGCAATGAAGCAGCCGCTACTGCGCCGGCGCGCCGATGACCTTGACTGTGGAGTTCCGGCTAGCGTAACTGGTTGCGGAGAGCGTTGCGGGACAGCGGAAAAGATCTACGAAAACTCCCTAAAGTGACATGCCGCGATTCATTTCGCGTGGACGCGGCAGAATGGACGCTAAAGTCTGATTCACATGGTGAGGTTCTGCTCGCTGTTTTCAGTCATGACGTCGCTGAGGCTGCAAAAGCCTGAACCGCAGCTGACATGTCGACGTCGATGCTGAAAATCGCAAGCAAAATCGGACAGAGTGAATGAGGCATATCAAGTCAGTGACGGCAACTGGTAACAATTATAAACATCTCCTTATGTCTACTGTTTACACCGAGCCTACTTACCCGAAGCAACCTTCAAACTTAAACGTCTTTTGAGGTCTGGACTTCTTATCGCAATTACCGGGTCAACGTTTGGTCTACGGGCCGCTGTCGTTTGAATGAGCAGACGACAAGCAGAGACGTTTGAGAAAGCAGACGACAGCTGGAACGATGAGGCGGCCGTTTGAACGTGATGACGCACTGAACGTAGTCCGCAGGTAGTCAGTGCAACCTGACGGTTTTCCCGCGTTCATGTTGGAATAAAAGAAATAAATCTGACGAACACAAATATCCGTGAATTCAATCCAAAGTGCTTTCCGCCCAAGCAACCGTGATCGAAGAACGTCTGTTTTTTTTTGTTTTTTTTTAGCGTTTTTTGTTTACGTTTTCGGACGAACCGAGCAGGCAGAGAACGCGTGAAAACTGACTGTCGAATGTTTCAGGACTCTTTTGGTAAAGCCCAAGTAGCTACGTTTTGACGAGAAGGCAGGTTTTCGTCCGGATTCTTCCGAAGTAACACAGGAATGCACGTGTTCCATGGCGGCTTCCGCCCACAGCCCCAGACCGGAAGTGCGACCGACGCGCCACCACCGCGCCGTGACGTAACAGAGATGAGTGAATCTGTCAGGAAGTTTCTAGAAATATTAGGCGACCATTGAATCTAGCCTTCTGCACAAATATCATGCCCGGGATATTTCCATTTTCCTCCTACGCGATTAGAAGGCAAGACGCTGGGGGAATTCATGTGCACTAACATGCTGCTTCTAAGAAAGTGTACGAGGTTTACAGTGCATATTGATTTAGATGTAAATGGTTTAAACACTGTGCAGAAACGTTCGCGGCCTGGAGGATGACATGGAAGCATGGCGGAAGGCAGCTTGCTAGAAATAGAAGTCTCTATTGCATTGCAGTGATGTGAAAAAGTTATTGCGTATTTTTGTCTTATTTCTGTGCGAAAATAAAAACAGCGTTTAGAAATCGAACACTGTGCGTTTTGAGGAGCGCCGAAAGTACATAAAAAACCGGGAAAACCTGAACAATACGAGTCGCCTTGCATCACTCAGCTTCTCCTGTTTTATTTTGTTTTTCTTTTTGTTATTTCGGAGGCTTTCAAAACGGGATTAAAAATTATGAGCCGACTGACCGAACTTACCATATTGAAGCAGTTCATTGTTATTACGACAGGCTCTCTTCAAGCATCTTTCATAGTTAAGCTTGAAGTGGTCTGTTTTTTTTTTTGTTTTTTTTTTGTTTTTGAAAACTGACTGGACCAACCTACCACATTCATAATTTGCGGAAACGGAGAAGTGGAAATGCGACCAAGGGAAAGATTCGCCCACGTTATTTGAGGCCTCGAAGCTACAAAATCGCCCTCCTCCTCCCCCCCCCCCCCCCCCCCCCCCCCGCCGCCGCCGCCGCCGCTAGCGCTGCCCTTGAGAACCCCGGATTATGAGCTTATCACGGCTTGTCCCACCCTAAAATGCAGCAACAAAAGAAGTCCCCCGTCGTCTGGATAGCAGAGTGGAAGAGGGGGAAATCGGAAGTGTAGCGAGAAGGATTTTCCTCCTAGTTGAAAAAGGCTTTCCTGGGTCGGTCTGTAAAGGTCCATATGCACATTCGCGTTTGAACGCGTTTGAGTGCGTTGCGGAGTCCTTGCGGCCAGGCGCGGTCGCTTGCGGATGCGACGCGCGCCTTCCCGCAACGCTCGGTAGCGCGACGCAAGCGAGTAGAGACTCGCTCAACTTTCCGAAGCGTTGCGGTGCGTTCGGGTGCGTTCGACCATTCAGAAGCCGAAAGAGGAGAGGGGTGAGCTCGCCCCACCCGGCCTACTCGGCGAGACGTATCCGGTTCGCCGGTCGCAGTGCTTGCTTTTTCGTTTTGGGGAGCGGTGGGGACTGTATTTTCCAAGGCTCAAGCTTGACAAAACGTCGGGGAAGCCGGCGAGATTGTCCCAAGATCGAACACTTCGACGCTGTCGCCGTGCGCCGCCATGTTGCCTTGGATTTCGCTTACTATTGGTGAACCACTAGCGACTATAGCGCGTTCTTATTGGCTCTTGACTGCGGTTGACTGCGGGTCAACGCAACTGTGCGTACACGTTTGGCGCAAGCGGTCTTCGCAACGCAACGCGTCCGCTTGCCGCTACGGAACGCACCGCGCTCAAACGCGAATGTGCATATGGGCCTTAACGAATGTCGATGGAACGTTAATGTCGTCGAAACGTGTGTTCGTGAAACGTGTATCCACCAGAAGGTGGGCGTGGAACGTTTTATCACGAAACGCAGGGAGAATAAAAAAAAAAAAAAACATTATTCTACCTGCAGTTGTGACATGATTTTAAAATTTGGGAGAAATTATATTCCCGGCTGCCAGGAGATAGACACAGACTAATTCAAGAGGTAATCTCGAAGAGTACCTTTAGGAAAACGATCGATTGTCGCGAAGTAGGTTGCAGCACACTTGCGTTGACGAGACGGGACTTGAAAGGTGTAATCCGAGATATGTGTCGACACGGCCACGGCAGAACCACCCCTCAAACACAAAAAACGTGAAGGAAGATGTCCGCGAAGGTTCAACACGATGTAGCACAAGCTGTCATTTGTAGAACCGAACACTAAACGCATCACAAAAAATTCCTGGGCTTCTTTGAAGAAATCGCTTGTTGCCGATACACGGGTAGGACTTTTCAAATTTACTACAGAAGCAGAAATCCGTAGCAGCCACGTAGGCAGGGTCGCCAGGTAGTTTCTAGCTCAAGCCGCCAAATGCCAGACGGTATAGCCCAAAAGTAGCCAAAAGCAAGAGATTTATGTAGCCCAAAAGTAGCCATACTCTCCAAAGCCCAAAAAGTCGTGCGCTCGAATGTGCGAGCTCAATTCGAAGACCATGCGTCTGCGTACTAGGGTTTAAGAGTAGCTTGCAAGATCTATGACATCTTGAAATATATTGAACGTTTTATGTCAAACACAAATGTACAAAACTTTTCCACACTCGTTTTTACTGTCACATAGTTATGAAGCACTCGCTCGAGCCCGGCGTACTCGCCTCATACATGAATGTTGTGTTAAAACGGCCAAAAACCTCTTCAGTAGGGTTGGCGTCCTTACAGCAGTCGTTCTTCCTAAGGAAAGCAAACTTTACATAGAGGACGTTTTGAAGAGTTGGAAGGGACATGTTTTTCTTTACGTCTGACTTTGTGAGGGACACTGGACTGAATACTCTCTCCACGGCGGCATGGCAAGCTCGGATACAAACGGAAACAGGGCTGCTCGCACGCATCTATCTTGGCTATGTTCGAAATATTCATTATACCAAATATCTTGTCTTTTGTTATGGCTCGTTGTGCTTTAAGACACTTCCAAGTTTTGCGGAAAAGCCTCCTCTGTTATATCCGGTACAGCACGCGTTATCGGGCGTCATCAAATTCTGCAGGATCTTTTGAGTTGCCTTTAGTATTATTTTTCCTCGGGTCAGGCGCCTCCTGTGGGAGGATGGTGGGAAACTTGAAAAAATAAGAGACGCCAGTAGGAAGCAGAAAACACTTGGGAGCATAGAATAAGCCACGATTAATACAAAAGCGGTATCGTCGGAGCTGAATCTAAGTCACGGTAGCTCACTCGAGCTAAAAGGTTCTGGCCTTACGTCCACGATTCTTCACGCAGAAAATCCCTGAAAGCGGGAATCCGAAAAGGCTGGACTGTCGCTTTGTGTCCATGCTGAAGTGTTTTTCTTTTTTTTTACATCTACTCTAAACTAAGCGAAAAAAAAGTGCCGCGTTAGGATTCAATATAGCCCAAAAATAGCCACATAGCAGTGTTGGAGGTAACGCGTTACTAATGATGACGTTACTGGTAACGCGTTACATCTTTCGCTAACGCAGTAACGTACTCGTTAGTATTCTGAATGACTAACGAGTAAAGTATTTTCGTTACCTTTTTACGGTATCGGCTATCAAATTACGTTACTCGTTACTCGTGACCAAAACTGGTGAAATACATTAGGTATTCGGGAAAAGGTCACGACACCTGATCTAACGTTTAGAATAGCAATCTTGTGCATAAAACTAGAGACGTCAGGGGAACTAAATTCAGGTCACTAAGCTCAATGGAGGATCTATCTTCTCTGCTCGAGGGGCAACTACTTGCGCTTGAGCACACAATGCCCAGGCAATGCCGTATCTTGCTGCTAAGACTTCTGAAACTTCGATTTCCTAAAACGGTGGTTTCCACTTATCAGTCCATCTATTCACCCATCCATCTCAAAATCCTGCACAAGTTTATCGCTGAACGGAACCAGCATCCGTCACAGTAGACTTAAAAAAAAGAAAAAGAAACCTTTCTTAACACTAGAGACATTCGTTAAAAGGCGACACAGTCTCGCTTCTTGAATGCGAAAAAACCATGGGCTACAAGCTAATTATGTTCGTCCTCTTTTTTTTTTATAGTGTCATCACTCACAAGGCTCCAACGAACGACTGCGTTACAGCCCCCCCCCCCCCTCCCTCCTCTTCCCCCTCTGCTTTGTGCAGCGCAGGGGGGGGGGGGGGGGGGAGAGACACCCGTTTAAAGCAGTGGACTAGTGGTGAAGCGATTTGCTCGTTTCTCTAGTTACAAAAAAAAAGCAAAAAAAAAACACCCTTTGTGGAATTTTTACTCTCGCTCTCCCCCTCGCTGCCTGAAAGTTCCTGACCCACTTTTGGACACAGAAGAATCTTTCGCTTGATTAGCCTTTACTTCCCTAAGGACATAATAAAAAAAAAATTTAAAAGTTTTAAACCTGCAAAAAGAACTTACAAACACGAAATCTTTTTTTTTTCTCAAAAAAATTAAGAGCTACTGCTGGTAAGAGGCAGCAAGCGATTATAACCAGTGTGCTGGTAACCGGTGTCCTGTTCCACATAGTGAAGTAAATCAGTCTCTGGTAATAGCATGAACCGGACAGTTACTAAAACCGGCGTAAAGTTGAGGGGCGTTGGTTGGCTGGTTGTGTTCCAGCACTCCTTGTTCGCATGCTGTAGTTTCTAAGAGCCGATTGACTACCATCTCCGACTCATTCTGCGTGTGAGATGGACATGAATAACGAGACTCCATGGCCATGACCAGGACTGAAGGAAATGTATCAGCTAAAGGAGACGGTATCAGATAATTTACAGTTTCAATTCCTACTGTGCATGCCGAAAATTAGGCTGCTTCGCGCATCAAAGACGACTAGTTCTAACTTGAAAAAGCACATCAAGCTGAGTACGTTTCTGGATTATAATTAGTTTTCTCTTCAGTTCGTTTTTCACAATGTTCACAGATCGCTGGTATTTTTTAGAACTTGCTGATATTTCACTCTCCTCGTCGCTTTATGCCAGTGCTAGCGCTCCCCGAACCTCTTAATAAGTTCATTAACGCATTCCGCAAACATGTCGGCCATGGTTATAATCTGATATATAAAGCAGGTGGGCTAACAGTGAATAGTTTTCTCTTTCACAAGACCGAAGGCATGTTTGTAAGCGAAGCGACGTCATAAATTATTCGAGCGGCCTGCACACCTTTCCAAGATGCATAATAGCTGAGGTTATTGAAAGCAATTTTAGATAATAATTACTTTTTTTTTAAGTATTTCTTGCGGCGGTACACTGCTAATCAGGAATCGGCATAAAGGCCTCGCCGCCGTTCTTATGCCCTTAATTTATTTTCTTCGTCAGAGCCTTCATGAACACAAACTATCAAAGTTTGAAGTGCTTAAAAAAATTGAAAGATCGAGGCCACGACCTCCTGCACCGACCAACCAGTGTTGAAGCAGATGAAGATTGACAACATGCACCAAGGTCCGGTTTCTTAAGAGCGCTTCGACAAGCTTGTGGAGACGTTCGTGGTAGGGACGCTACAGCCCTTTTCCGTCGTGGAGGAGCCATCGTTTGTGAGCCTCTTGGAGTCAATTGCTCCTGAAAAGAAGGTGCCCACGCGAAAGATGATAATGGCGACAATGGACGCAAGCTTCCACAAGATGAAGGTAAGCCTTCGTGAGAGGTTTCGAAACCTCAAGTATGTTGCGGTAACAGCTGACTGCTGGACACGATTTCATATGTTTGTTTGTTTTTTTGCTTTTTTATTGAAACAACGGCAGTCTTCATTCTAGCGGTTACACTTTGTTTTAATGGACCTTTTTAGAAATACCTACGTGCTTGCAGGCAACCCTTGACGCATGTGAGTTCGACATTATACGCGTTTCGTGACAGATTGGTAGCGTTACTATAGTCGCGGTCAACTTTCTGTGGCATAAGAGAAGAAGGGAAGAGAGCGCTGGCGCTACAGCTTCGATCGGCGCTCAAAGTGGGCGAGGGCATCATCACCTATAGCATTGGCTGCATTGCCACAGAAAGTTGACCCCGGGTATACTGCTGTATTTTTGTAGTCTTGCTGGGCAAGCATAGTAGAAAGATGTCTCCTTTGTATCGACCTCGCGACGAGATAATCCATAAGGGGAAAGGGCCATTTTTAGGGGAGCTTTATCGAGGTCACAGCAACCCAAAGTCTTCAATTTCTATAGATTAGAAAAAAGGCCGTAGGCCGTTTGCGCCAGCACTTAGTCGGGAAAAGGTCTAGCGTTTCTCAAAATGTTAACCCTTCGCGAACACCCTTGTCACAACGTAATTTGTTTAACTTTCACTAACACCAGAGCAAACCCAGTGGTGTTTGTAGTTGTCGATTAAAATATATTATATTTCATTACAAGTTGATATTTAATCTCGGTATACCTTCAGCCAGGCACGAGGGGGCCAGTCATTAGTAACTATGAACCTAACCAAATCGCGTCATCGAGACTAAAACTACAGAATCCGCATTGGCGTGCGCATTCTGTAGTCTGGTTTCTAGCCGACCCAGAGCAAGACGCGCGCGCCAAGGCGTCAAGTGGCTGTCGTCCAGTGATAGGCGGCCAAGCTGTCACGTGGCTGACAGGAAAAAACCCATCGTCGCCCTGGCGCTTTGACTGCGGTCCCTTTTTTTTTTCTTCTTTTGATCGCCGATTGCACGTGCGTTATGGTCGACACGCGTGCGTTCAAGGAACAACTCATTGGCGATGTTGAAAAGTGCCCCATTTTTTGGGGACCTGGCAGAAAGTGACGACAAGAAAAAACAAGACACTTCTCGGTGTCAACTTTCTGTGGCAATGCAGCCAAAGCTATAGGCAATAATACCCTCGCCTACTTTGAGCGCTCTCGAAGCTGTGCACGCCCTGTCTTCCTTTCTTCTCTTATGCCACAGAAAGTTGTTTCGTAATCAGCGCAGTTTAGAGGGTTCAAATACATTTTTATTTTGCGCTTAAAAATTTGAGCTGCCTTTGATTTGACACATAAAAACGTTGTGTCTACTTATTCGATATTTTAATTTTATTTGTGTTGTATTTGCGTCGACAATTACAGCGCGCGTTTAGAACCTTGTAATCTGGTAGCGCTCAAAACGCGACATCGACGGCGTTTGGCTGTCTGTGTGCGGGTGACTCCGCGTCGGCTTCCGCGCGAGCGATCGAAGCGCGTCACGTTTTCGCGTGCAAAAAAACGCTCTATGCGGTCTGCGCTTGATAGGCTGCGCGGGTGAGTGTATTTCTTGGTCCCCGGTGGGACCAAAAGGTACACTCACCCGCGCCACCTATCTTCTTTATGACATTTGCTCCTTGATCATTCCATAGATGGTACCTGGGGGCATTGCGCACTGGCTTGATTCGCATACACTGGTACGAAGGACCGCCTCCCACGCTTGCCGTCGAATGAAAGGAAGTGTGACATATGAAAGCCTAGCAAGGTTTCTGGAAGAGATATTCAGCGACTGCGGTCTCCAAAGTTATCAAGACTGCGGATCTAATTTCATCAAGGCATTTCGGTAAGTGTTTTTACCTTACACAAAATATTCCACAGAACACCGCCAAAACGTTCACAGAAGAAACGTACGGAGAAAAAGAAGATAGGTAGAGTATCGGTCACTGCCAATGTTCCTATAAGGAAGTCCACAGCGCTGGTGCTGAATGAGCTTTCAATAAATAATAAAGGCACCGTTTCAGTAAGAAAATTGCTGTGTGCATCATCGCAAACCTCACAATAATTTCGTTTTTTTAGAAATGTGTTGGAATAGCAGTGATTTAACACTGCTCGGGAAACTCCAAAGCAGAATGCTCCACCGTGATTTAAATTTTCTAGGGAAGTTGCAGCAATAATATACACCTGAGGTTTATATCTTGTATTGGCTGTTTGCATTGGTCGAGCGTTCGAATATTATACCAAATGCTGAGCACCTCCCTAAATATGCCCTTCGCAGCGCGTTGTCTGATTCTTGCAGAAATGTTTTCTAGCCCTACATAAAACTTGTTGGAAGCCTGAACAGAGCGTATAGTATAAATTGCACTTATATACACTAATCAATGTTTATTTTGTTATTTTTTAGAGTATTCACCGAGGTGCACGCGAAAGAAGAGGTGCCTGAAGAGAATGAGTTTGTGCCGCTCTGTCCCATCATTGACAAAGTTGACGAGTTGAGGTACCGCTTGCCGCCTCATCAACACTGTGTAGCTCATACACTCAACCTGATTGCGATGGTCGACGGAGCACGAGCCGAACAGACGAACCAGGACTACCCGAAGGTTGCAAAAGGCGTGTTTTCCAAGTGCCACAAACTGGGGAACAAGCAGGGGCAGTCCGCTGTCGCAGCGGACGCGGTCAAAGCTCACTGTGGAATCTACCTGCCGCGTCCTGCCATCACGAGATGGAACTCGTTTTTCAAGTCGATGGAAGCCATCGAGAGGCAGCTCAAGAAAGAAGATGACTTAGACGAACTGTTCTCGAAACTGGCTGTGCCAAGGCTTCAACGACCCAGCGAGCCCAGATTCATCGAGGAGTTCTGCCTAGTGAGTACAAAAGCCCCTAAATTATTCCTAAACACATACACTGGCACTAATGTGCTAGTGCTACTAAACAAGCTTACAAAGTCGATATTGAATCGGATTTGATTAGTCCGGTATTCTAACAGGTAATTCATATCTAGGTTATGAAACCGCTTGCTTGTACATTCGACGTACTGCAGGGAGACAAACATACGCACTCAGGGTATATCCTGCCGACCCTCTCTGTTCTCGTGAGGAGGATTAAGTACGAGATTATGTCTGGGTTGAAGCACTGTGTACCACTTGCACAGGCGTACTGGATGGCATTCACAAGAGGTGCGTGAGTCTTCTTATCCACTGTGAATATTTCTGTGTTGGTCGGTTTTTTCTTGGCATAAATTAGAAAGAACTGTCTTTTAATGCAAGTTTGGCTCCATGATGGATGACAATAATCTTCTTGTTGCCACAGTATTGATACAGGGTGTCTACCAACCGGGAAAACCGGGAATTGTCAAGGGATTTTGAATAGTCTGAAATATCTCAGGAAAAACTCAGGCAATTTGTGCTTCTTTTTATTTTTTATTTTTTTTAAGTGTTACAGATGGACTCTCACAGTCCAAAATTCTTCAGATATCAATGGAATGGGCCAAACGTACAGTCGAGCCAGGTTATATCACTCCCGTGTATTTCGAATTATTACAGTCCAAACATCCCCTAGAAAATCACATTGTTTTTCTGTATCGAACGCCCATAACTCCCAATGCGGGGACACTCGATGTAGCGAACGAAGACAAAGCACGGCCAAGCACTGCAGTCCTTCGCTTTTTCCCGGGATCGGATTGTGCGAAAAAGCAATTGTATCAAAAATAATAAAAAGAAACTATAAAAACAAAAAAGTGGAGGATGGCAAAAGCAAGAGGAGGGGCACCCGCACGTGTAGGGAGGGCAGGAAGTGCCCACTGTTGGAACAGCCGCGTGCGCTCTTTTCCCCAAACACCGCTATCGCTGCGCGACTCCTTAGCCCCCAAAAAATGTAAGCAAAAATAAAAATATTTCGTCAAGTGGAGTGTGTTGACAACAAGGGTTGAACAATCGCACTTTGAACGCCTTATCTTTGTTTACCATTTTCTTTCCCCGTTATTGCTCCCGTTTTTCTTTTAGAGCGCAGCTCTTAGGCGCCCGTTTCCGGCTTGAGCAGCGTCACCGTCAGCGTAACCGTGAGGTCACGTGACCGCCCCCCCCTGAGGTCACATGACCTTACAAAGAAAAGGGGGGGGAGGTCAAGTCCACCTCAGTTTACCTTTTTTTATATTTTATTCGCTATGAATTTTACTAACCACTCCGTTCTGTTTTCTTTTTGAATCTAATAAAAGTTACTCGTTACCATTAAAACTGTATTATGTCGTTTTTTTAATTTAATAACATGCTTTTTACAGAGTGGCAGCATCTGGCGACATGGTGTCAGCCCATCTTGACCTAAAAGAAAGTTCTGTGTCACTCAGGGAATTTCACAAAATTACTCAGGGAAAACCTGGAAAACTTAGGGAATTCGAAAATTTCAACTTGGTAGACACCCTGTGATACCAAAGTTGAAGGTAGCCTGGCTTCACGACGAAACAAAGCGGAACGAGGTCTTTGGGTATATGAAGGACGAGCTCGTGTGCTGCAGCGTTTCTGGAGACGACGACACGGGATAAGTCTTCGGTTTCCAAGAACGACGTAGAAGGGACGAAGAGGATTTCTTCTCTTTTGGGACCGGTGCCACAGCCCAAGCTCCGTTGCCCCAAGAAAAAGAGCTAACAAAGTTCCTGTCCGTTGCGAGTGACTTCCCCCTCGACAAGATGAAGGAGAGTTTCCCGCGAGTGCTCCCGCTTTTCATTAAAATGTACATGGCGTTCCCGTCTAGTGCTTCTGTAGAGCGGTTTTTCAGCGTCGCCACAGACGCTTTCGACAAAAAGCGGGGGAAAATGTCGAAGAACTTTGAAAAGCAGCTGCTCCTCAAGGTCAATATCACGTGAATATGCGAAACGCTTGTCATGCGGCGAATATTAAACACTATGAAACCACTCTGTAAATGTCTACCTTTATCGAAGCTTGTTAAGGAGGCTTATCAATTTATCATACATCTCTGCCAAACATATGTACTCGAACACAAAAGTAACGTAAAAGTAACGTTCGTTATTCTTGAAAAATAACGGTGACGGTATATCGTTACGTTTGTAAAAAAATATCGTAGCTTAATAACGCATTAATTTTTACCAAACTAACGAGCAATGCTATTTCGTTACTTTTTTTGGTAAGGGGCACAACACTGCCACATAGCCAACTGCCCCAATTCGACGCCAAATGCATGACAAAGTAGCCTAATTTAGCCATAAATAGCCCAACCTGGCAACCCTGCACGCAGGGCGCAACACACGCCAAACTAGGTACGGCAGAACCCATTCCGAGATTGCCGACCGCTAATGCGTCATACGTCACACTACACCACCACGCGTCTGACATCACCCGCGCACAGAGAGCAAAGTCTACGGCTGGTTAGTTCCGAAAGCGCGTACGGTATACCACGTTTTCAGCTTAGGGAGAGAGAGAAAAGGGGAGAAGGAAAGGCTAAAACAAGAGTGCACATACAAAAGGCTTATCGGCTTATCTTCTGGGGCCTCCCAACAATGACCACAACGAGAGGATTGGTCACTTGTACCCAAGGTTGAATGCTATGTGTGGCCTTGAACTTGAGGCAGGTGCCATGTTCTGCCTTATCACCAGCTTCTAGACTGTAGGCCCGTGACCCTAACCGGAGACACGATTGGCCTAAGACACGCATAGCGTCTACCCTGCTGTCAATACCGATTGAACTGGACAGCTCTATGAAGTCCAGCTCTTGAACTTCCCAAGAAGCTGTCCAGCCCAAAATTTGATTTTAAATGAAAAACTATGCGCGGCTATTTTTGGCGCACCGATGTCCACAAATATATATATATATATATATATATATATATATATATATATATATATATATATATATGTATATATATATATATATATATATATATATATATATTGTCCATAATAAAGAAAGTCTTAACAGGAGAGCATCTTGACAAAAACATAAACACCTCGTACGGCTACATGATCGAGCTCCGCCAGCGCTTGGAAGACAGCTGCCGGATAGCACAGGAGCAGCTCAGAAGGGCGAAGATAGTGCAGAAGAAGTACTACGACAAGAAGACGAGAGTGCGCCAGCTCTCTGTTGGAGACAAGCTTTTACTTCTGCTCCCCTCCGATAATAACAAGCTCATCCTGACCTTCAGTGTTTTGGAGAGAAGAAATGACACCGACTACGTCATTGATCTGGGAACAAGAACCAGTCTATTCCATATTAACATGCTGAAAAGGTACGAGGAGAGATCGGTTTCCAACAAAACATCCCAGAATGCTTCAGTCGCGGTTCAGCACGAGGAGGTAGAGAAAGAGGACATACCTTCTGTGACACCCCACAAGAAGAAAACTCACCAGGATGTGAAAGTCTCGAACGACCTAACAGCTTCTCAACAAGCGCGCGTCTCTATCCTCTTGGCTGCGCACAAGGAAAGTTTCACAGATGTCCCTGGAAAGACCCGTCTAATGGAGTGCAAACTGAAGACCATCATTGACATTCCTATTGGAGCACAGCAATACCCGGTACCGTTCGCTATCCAAGAAGCGGTGCAGGAGGAAGCCCAACAAATGTTACCGCGGGGCATAATTGAACCCTCCGAATCGCCGTACCAATCACCCATAGTGGTGGTAAAGAAAAAGGATGAATCAATGCGGCTGTGCATTGACTTCAGGCAATTGAACAAGGTCCTCGTCCCCGACAATGAACCCATCCTAAGGTTGGACATGATCTTTGCTAAGTTGG
This sequence comes from Ixodes scapularis, assembly GCF_016920785.2. Classification (NCBI taxonomy): domain Eukaryota; kingdom Metazoa; phylum Arthropoda; class Arachnida; order Ixodida; family Ixodidae; genus Ixodes; species Ixodes scapularis. Next base: position 54,772,601 of record NW_024609879.1, read on the forward strand.
GATGCAGCCAATAGTTCTCAAAGTTTGACTTTTCGAAAGGTTATTGGCAAGTGCCGATGCACGAAGGATCAAAGCAAATGATAGCTTCCCTACAGCCTCGGGACTTTTCGAGTTTCGATTTATGCCTTTTGGCATCAAGACTGCGCCTGCGGTGTTTACCCGGCTCATGAGGAAGGTGGTCCAAGGCCTGAACGTCTACCACTATTTTGACGATGTCCTCATCGCCGCCGAAAACTGGGAAGAACACCTAGAAACACACAAGTCATTCTTCCTGCGGCTGAGAGATGCCGGTCTGACGATACGGTCAAAAAAGAGCGAAGTCGGCTTTGCATGAGTGAAGTTCCTCGGTCACATCATTGGTCATAACCTCCTGCGACCACAATTCGAGACGCTAATAAAAGATTCAAGTTGCCAAGCCACCCGAGACAAAAAAGGGTGTCCGTTCTTTTCTTGGCCTGACAGGCTATTACAGAGATTTCGTTCAGCTATATTCTGAAATTTCACAACCGCTAACGGAGTTGGCACGAAAAAGCGCCCCGAACAAAGTGAGTTGGGGGAAAAAGGAGCAACATGCTTTTGAGAAACTGAAAGAACTACGGTCCTTCGACCCATCTTAAGGGCACCAGACTTTTTTGAATCTTTCGTGCTTAGTACGGATGCATCATCCACAAGCGTGGGGGCGGTTCTCATGCAGCGGCATAATGAAATAAGCCATCCTGTAGCTTACGCGAGTCGTAAACTGCTACGTCGTGAAGCCGGCTACTCGACGATAGAGAGAAAAGGCCTGGCACTGGTATGGGCAGTTACAAAATTCCACGTGTACTTGTACGGGACACCATTCATTTTGCAAAGCGACCATCAGACTTTATTGTACATAAACTCCGCAAAGCACATAAACAGCCGAGTACTACAGTGGAGCTTAACGCTCATGAAGTACGACTTTACATCAAAATCATCTGTTGGGCTAGTTGGTTACACATGATTAGATAAAATCAGCGCAAACGACAAGAGAAGAAGCGCTCTGTCCTGTCCTACCTTTCTCTTCTCTTGTCGTTAGCGCTAATTTTATCTGATCATACGACTTTACAGTCGAATATATCGAGGGCTGTGAAAATGTGGCCGCCGATTATATGAGTCGCATGTCTATTTAAACCAGAATCTCAACTTTCTTATTATTCTTTGTAGTGATGCATTGTGTACTATGGTCATAAAATAGCTTTTTTTAATTATTAGTTTAACGTGCGTGTGATGAGGTTGTTGAATCAATTACTTTGCATATGTTTGTGTGTGGGAGAAACCAAAAGTTTGAACAGTTAAAGTGTCAAATGTTTAGACTGTGATATAGTGTGTGGACGATTTTTTTTTGTCATGTTGTAGACATTGTTTGACCGAAAAAAACTGTCTTAAGTGAGGAGTAATTGTGGTGAATTCGGATTTCAATGGAGAAAAAAGAGGATGACGACGAGGAGGAATCCTGATCTGGCTGGTTGACTGTGTGTTTGTGTGCACGGAGGAAATTCGGCGCGAGTGGCCGGTGGTGGAAAAAAGAAGGAGGAAGCCAGGAGGCGACAGAACAGAACAAGTGACCAGGACCCGGAGGACGACAAAACCGACCCGCAACGATAGGCGTGGTCGGCACGGCTTCAGTTCGTCGTCCACAAATATAGGCCTGGTCAGCGGGCCTCCGGGGCTGCCCGAACGCTACTTCGAGCCAAACCGTTCAAGCTATCCCGTCGTCCACTACCCGGCCCCAACCCGCTAATCTACCTGGCATCACGACTTCGGAGTGTCAAGCGTGACCAGAATTCAGACCCGCTTCACGGACACTGCTATGTAGTATTCTTTAATTACCTTTTAACCATTAGATTTTCCTATAATTAATTTTTACATTGGCTCATTCTCTAGTATATTAACGCTTTAATATATTTTTGTACTGGCCCCAAAATGTCGTCTCTTTCTTCATACACTTTGCGTCGCACACTTACGCAAGCGTGAACACGGTCCAACACACACACACACACACACACACACACGCACACACACACACACGCACGCACGCACGCACGCACGCACGCACGCACGCACGCACGCACGCACGCACACACACACACACACACACGCACGCACGCACGCACGCGGGCACGCGCACAGACACACAGACACACAGACACACAGACACACAGACACACAGACACACAGACACACAGACACACAGACACACAGGCACACAGGCACACAGGCACACAGGCACACAGTCACACAGGCACACAGGCACATATATATATCCGGGATGGGCAAAATTCATGCAAATATGTGTCGAAATTCAAATACAAAATACTTCGTCAAAAATGTATTTAATTACAAATCTAATTACATTTCCAAAGCAGCATTTAAGTACAAGATATAAATACAACCAAATGTATTTGGTCTCCTCCAAATACTTTTCCAAATACATTCCTCAAAATTTGCGTCAGCGACTAAAGGGCACCTGCAACGGGTTTCTGGGTATCTCATTTTAATTTTGCATCGCACACTCGGGAGTTAGTGTGCAGGAATTTGGTAACGTAATAGAAATATAATCACAAAAAAATGCAATCACCTTGGACGTAATAGGTGAAAAAAGTACAGAGCTTCAAGCAGCCTTTTTTGTCGATTACATTTTGGTATAGACTAACAAAGAACCGAGACGTCTAAGACGCACAGCACTAGCTAGAAAATTTTTTTCTGTTGCAACTCGCACCAGTTACGAATATCTGTACGACCCGCGCATTTAGAATGTTCCAGGCAAAAATATGGATGAAAATCAGGCAGGAAAGCATCACAAGTTGTCACAGGCACTTATTTAGCCAGTCTGCCTGCGAACGTCGATTTCGTCACTATTCTCGCCCTGGACTACCACCGTAATCACAAAGTCACTAAACGCTGGTGCTTGATTAGGAGACACTGCATTCGGTGCAGAACGTAGTTTTCTTTGTATAAAAATTCAAAAGCGCAAACACCAAGGAAAAGAAGAGGGGACAGGACAGAGCGCTTACTCCAACTGGAAGTTTAATGCATTCCCCTCTGCTCTGGACAGTGACAATAAATTTGAGGGATGTATTTTTGCCCACCAAATTGTATTTAATTACAATTGTATTTGAAATACTGCCCATCCCTGATATATATATATATAAATATATATATATATATATATATATATATATATATATATATATATATATATATATTTATCAATAAATTTAAAATTATGTGTACGGACAGCACATCTTCCGACTTTCAACACACGATGAATCGCCGACGCTCGCAAACGGAAGTTCGCGATGCTGCGCGGACCGTTTTTGAAAGATGCTGCGTAAGGCACTCCCGGCGCAACGGCTTCGCAGCCGTTCGAAGGGAAAAGGATTCGCGACGACGAAGTAGCGTCTGGCATTTTCAGTAAACTAACGGTTCGTGCTTCCCCGCTAAATTTAGTGGGAAAAAAATGAACAAAATAAGTTTTACTGCTAGATTTAGAGGGAAATTTGACGTCACGTGACATAAGCACCAATTCTCTTTCTTGCGATATTTAGCGGGGTGGTCACACCGATGGCAACAGCGACGCCGACACTGCTTAACGCGGAAACGGACGCCTAAGAGCTGCGATTTAAAATCCATTTTCGATTAACTCGCTTTCCGATCTTATGCACTTGGTCATATTGTTACACGTCAAACATACAACGAAATTTCATCTGTCTTTCAATCTTCAAAATGAGCGACTGATTAATTGTTCCAAATATCTAGAACAACTTCAATTTAAGGATTTTAACAATAGGTAACCAATTCCATGATACTCATGCAATATAGATAAATAAACTAGTGTCTTCGCGAGTACATAAAACTTTTTGCTTGCACGACCGAAACGGGCCCTAATATCATTATCAGGGAATAAACTTTTACCCATGTATGTCGTGAACGGGCTATATAAGCAGTATTTGATTTTTTATAAAGCGACATATGGCCCTATCTGCACGCGTATGTGGCGATTTATGGCAGTGTTTGCCGACTTATATGGCGATATGTGGCCGTGTTTGATCCTATATATGGCAGAATATGTGCATATTTGACTCCGAATATCATCATTCATGGCCATATATAAAATATATCAGGGCCAGATATGACATTTTCGTAGGGGTAGTGAGTATAATTGACAATTCTCTGCTATATGAGTGTCTATTATGAGAAAGCCTTCAACTGGCTGTTTTGGGCTATAAGTATGGTGTCTGAAACGCGACTCCGACTGGTGTGTTTACAGCGCCCAAAAAAGTAGTTCCTCGATTTCCGCCTCATGACGTCATACAAGCGTCATGCTGCCGCCGGACATGATCGTGACGGTGGTAGAGCAGCGGAGGCGTTCCACGGGCGAGGCCTCTGTGGAGTATCAGTTGTTTGCCACCGACGCATTGCACCCGAGCAAAAACGTCGTCTGCTATGCGCCGTGTGAGTAAAATACACGCAGATGACAACAGCATAACGAAATAGACTAAAGCAACCCCGTTTGTTTGTATTAAACGACCATATAAAAAAGTGAAAATCGTTTACAAATCTCTGTAATGCGAAATTAGAACGCTGCTCTTGATGCATTTTGATTTTGCAATATACCGTGCTAAATGAGAAATATCTATATGAACAATTATATATTGCACACTCCTGCATTCATAATATAACTATATATATATATATATATGTGTGTGTGCGTGTGTGTGTGTGCGCGCGCACGCGCGAGCTCGCTTTTTTGTCTTGCTGGCTATTCCCAGTCCTCTGTTGTTGAAATGGCAGGACGTTTCTTATTTGCTGTTTCTTCCTGTATCTTGCCCGCTCTCGGATTTGTTTTGTTATATCTTTCGTCGTGTGGCGTTGTCTCCTTCTTTTACTTTCTTTTCTCGTGTGCCTCCACTGTTCTCCTTGCGAGTAAAATTTTACTGTACGATAGGGGCGTGCGAATAGTGATTTCTGAAACCGAATGGAATACGAATCGAATAATTGTGGCACCGAATCGAATGATTTTCCAATAGTTTTCGTATAGTAAGTAGACAGCTGCTAAAGAAGGGTGAAGAGATTATAAAACTATTTTTATTGTTCCAAAATGTTTCTAAAAATTATTGTAACAACACTACTAGGCCATAATGAGTAGAGTTCAACGATATATAATTAAATAGAGATAAAAGCTACAAAACGTTTAGAATACTAAACATTATATCACGGTTCTACCGGATGTTGAACATAAAATCAAAGTTCGCTTGAGCCTGGTACATCCTGAAGCAATGTACTTAGTAGGAAATCTACATTTTCTTTTCATTCCTTGTTGCAGCAGATGTCCTTCAATCGAGGATCAAGGAAGGTGGCGAGGGCGTGATGTGCATGAGTACTTACGTCCAGGAACCTTGCTTTCACTGATCTGAGAAGATTCTGGGAAAACGCGTCGACTTGTTTCACTGGCGCCATAAGAAAGCAAACTTTTCACACACTAAACAAGTGGAAAAGCAATGGAAAGTATTGGGAAAGGCTAGACACCAGCAGCGGTTGTGGCTTCTTCCATTGGTTGGATGGGAGCGGCCGAAAAACTTCCATGCTCTACAGCGCTTTCTCTTCGAACAACCTCCCGCTTCTGCCACCTCTACTTTGCTCATACAGAGTGGCGGTACCGTTGTAACCAGTTCTGAAACGGTTCGACGTCACGCTTTCCGAAAGCGTGCACGAGCATTCTCGTGCGAAAGCGGTCCCTAAAGGCTGAACCGTATGTACGCGATTTAGCGAGAGACGAGAGGAGCGAGAGCGACGAGAGTCAGCGGCGAGTGATGAAGATTTCTCACTGTCGCTCGTCGCGTCGCTCGGTGTTTGGATTTCTAGAAAACGCATCATCGCCTTGGTCGTTTGCTCACGCCACTTCCTTGCGGCTTGCCTCATCGCGCGACTGACCGAGCGACAGTGAAGTGGGTCGACGTCGCCTGCCTCGACTCTTGCCGAATCGCTTTCATGCGGGTTATACCTAACTAGTCTTGTGCGAATAGTGCATTTTGAGTCCGAAGCGAATTCGAAGCCAATAGCGGTTTTGCCCGAATATTTTTGATTCGACTATCGAATAGCTTTTCTACGGCTTTCACTACCATTACATAATGCTTAGACGAAAACCCGGCTAAATCTGTAAAGGTGTTCCACTTTTTCATTCATAAGCTAAGCTTTATCTATCTATATTTATGAACTGTGATCTCAGAAGGTCTGGTGTCTTGGGATGGCAAGTAAACGACGGATTTGACATAAAATCAATCCTATATAGATTGCCAACTGTACCAATTGAGTTAATTTACAAATCTTGATATATAAAATAGTCTTTCCTATTGAAAAATCCACCAGACCGGTTTGGTGTGTCCTAGTGTTTTCTGACGTAAACATCAGACCGGCCTGGTGTGTTCTGGTGCGCACGTCAGACCAGCCTAACGTGTTCTGTTGTCCCCACCAGAACACGTTAGCCTGGTTTGGTGTGCCCATCACATCATCCTAGTGTGGTCTGATGTGCACATCAAAACACACACCAGACATCACAACACAGCACACCAGAATGGCTTGATGTGCACACTACGCCACACCAGACTGGTCTAATGTCCACACCAAGGCACACTGAACTGGCCTGACATGCACACCAGGGTGCCTCTGGTGAGCACACATTAAGGTTATATGTATGGTGTTGAATGAAAACATGTTTTCTTGTAAAATTAAATAAGATGTACAGAGCTCAAACACCACATTTGATTTTATAAGGTGCTTAATTGAAGGGGCGATGCAACGATTCACTTCAAATAATATGTACTTTGCGTAAGCATGTTGGCACAGTGTAACAAACATTTACCTATATGCAATAGCCTGATGGAAAGAATACAGGTTTGTCTCGTCAACAATCGTCAGCATCTTGTCATCAATGAAAACTTGAAAATATTTCAGTCGGCATTTGACATCATCAGAGGCCGTAAACATGGGTTCCGCAGGCTCCAGAAAACACCGGTCTTCTTTTCCCCAGTCAAAAACTTGCGGCGGTGACTTTTGCTTCTTTCTTGACGTTGACAGAAGTGGACAGGCGGGCGTTCTGCCTTCAGTTTCGTTATCGCTTGGAAGTTCTGTTGTTAGGCCGTTTGTTGGCAAGTTCTCCTCGTCACTGCCACTCACTTCACTATCACTAGATCCCGCATCAGACACTGTTCCACTTTCTGGAATCAAAACCAAACAGGGACGATCGCGACACCGTGTCTGGTAGAAAGATCCCGATGGAATTTCCTTCGGGCAGCAGTAGAATACGAAGCCTAAAAGAAAAGAGCACCACGTCAAATTCTACCAGAAAACAGGGATGTACTAAACCACGCCAAACAGGAAGCTTTCTCCCGACAATTACAGCCGATTCCTCGTGCACAGGTATGTAAAATTCAGAGTGAACGCCCGCCCCCAAAAGTACTCTACTGAAACGCTGCCAAATCAGAGCACGGAACGGAACACCACAGAAATCACAGAGCTACTATGCCACTCCTCTCTTATGACAGCTTCACATGCAGCGACTGTGCGAAAAAAAAAAAATCGGTGCGACAGTCGACGCAGCGAGTGCGATCGCAATGTTTGGTTTCACATGCTTTAACAACCACGCGATTTCTGTCGGAGCGGCTGGCACTTCGGACACGGACGCGACGCGTTTCACTTTGTCTAAAATACAACAAAAACGTCTTAATAAGCATACATGTTTTAGGAATGCAATATGTAACCAGAAATTTATAATAACGAAGCATTAAATCAGAAGCTTTTATGTGCTTACATTTATTTTCGCGGATGAAAGCTGGCTAATGAACGGCTGATTGACGAGAAAGCGATCGCACCGGCTCTGCGGCAAAATACCAACTTGGTGGAAACCAGTTGCAGAGCCGCTGCGACAGTGCGACTGCGATTTTAATCGCACATATACTAGAAATCGCACCGATTTCGGGCGAGAATCAGAGCATGTGAAAGAGCCCTCGCATATCTACTATGTACTTTTTTTTTCCCCGACCTTCATACGTTTCAGGGTAAAATACGTCAGCGCTATGGAATCCAGAAATTGTAAAAATTCTAAATTAGCATACTTCGCAGCAAAGTACTGCTTACCTTTGTAACAGCAGGTCGAACTGCGTAGCACGGCGTGGACGATACGCATCTTGGGCGCCGCCATGCACATCGCAGCCGACGGAGCGACGGAGTATCTGGAAACCCCTCGCGGCGAAAAGTCGAGACCGCGAAACCGAAACCAGAAAATGTATTTCCTAAGATACGTTAAACATTTTGCATGAGTATTGCTTTGGGTCCCAAAAAACACTATTTTTATATTAAATGTGTTTGAAAAATACAGAAACATTTTTAAAGTACCTAAAAGGGTTAATAAAAATAAAAACGAAAGGAAAACTTTAGTGTTGTTAGAAGTGCTAGGAATCGTCGGCGGCGTCGGTGCACACTGGGCAATTTGCCCCGCCAGTATGGTGTACTAGAACTGGGCAGTGTGTCGTCCGCGCCGAGAAGCAACGGAGGGAGGAGGTCGGCGCAGCGATGACAGCGAGCAAGGACGCCAGGGGGCGCTGCGGGTAACAGGCGTGCTCCTCCCCGCTCGGATTGCCGTGTGGTCGTACTGCATGTGATCGCCTGGTTCGCGTCGTCGCCTTGTTTTGCTGCAGTTCCTTTTTTTTTTTTTTTATGGTTGAGTGAAATGGATTGTGATCGGTGCCGTTCAGTGGGATGTAGACAACGCGTACAATGACGGAAAAACGGCGGGACAAGAGAGACGGGCCGTGTTTTGTGTCGAGGCAGTGATTTCCCTACACCCCTCTACGGGGGTGCACTCCCCCCTTGTCTTTCGGAAAGCACCCGTATAATTCGCAACGACTCTTATATTCTCAATGCCCCCCGAAACCCCCCCTTTCTAACCTCAATTCCTGGGGCCCGTGCCGGGTTGCAACAGTGGCTACCGGTCCTCCAAAAGAGCCCGTTCCCTTTTTCGTGCCCCTCTCGAGTTCGATCGGCGTCAGTCGTGATCCCGCAACAATAAAAGGAGTGACAGGGAGACTCTGCTTCATGTGACGCACGCAGTCATGACAGTCTTCCTCTACATTTTTTTTTTCGGACTTTTTGCACTTTAAAGTATCTGCTAAATCGGTCTAATAGACACTGGTTTCGACACACCGAAGGGTCCTGTGCACGCTGACTGCTTTAGAAAGGCTTGGAGAAGTGACTGTGAAAATGTGACGTTAACGGTTATGGCCTCACATGAGCAAATTATTATTATTTTTTTTTCTTAACGGCTTTAAAAAGATGAGGGTTGGCCCAGCACTCCGTCTCTTCAATGAAAAGGTGCTAAGAGGCCTCTTTTTACCGCAAGAAAATTGAAGGGTCTAATGGCCCAGCGGAAGATACTGAGTCATTTATCCTGAAGATGTCGAAGCTCATCAAGATCATGACCTCACGTCGGAGAATGCAGAGGTACAAAACGCCATAGGCGCCGACTACGGGGGAGCTCAGGAGCCTCCCTCTCCCGAGCTCCTGGGAAAAGCAAGTACCATCGCCTCCGGAATCCTTGGGTGCACCTCATTAATCTCATCTGTGCGCTGGCGCCCAGTGTATCATTAAAAATTTATCTGTCTGCCCTGGTACCCACATATCAATATAGCTGGTGCTCAGTGGATAAATAAGAATTTATCTACTGTGGTTACTACCAGAGCTGGTGAGTGGATACATTTTTCTAACTATTCGCACAGTCCTGTTTGTTGAGCCTACGAAGTAACAGCAACTACGATAAAGGCTAGTGATGGAAATTCCTTCGAAAGCCCGTGGAAGTAATTGCGAGAGTCGACAGTGGCACCTCCATGCAGCCTACGGAAGTAGACGATATAATCCGTTTTGTAAGCCCCATTTTGTTTTCCCAAACATTGAAACAATTCATTAGGGTAGTGCGCTTCAACCACGGAATTCATTTATCACAACTACAGTGACAGCGAAATTATAGGGGAGGCACTCACTTGATCGAATGACGTTTTAGCGAACGCCCACGTTTCACCGAATGACACTTTAGGAATAGTCGGACGCCGCCAAGCGGCGTTTTCGGGTGGGCCAAATGGGTTCACATTTTTGTAATGAGCCGCCGCAGACTGTCGCCGCGAAGCCGCGTAAAGCGCAGCGCGGCGGATGGGTTAACGCGCGCCCCCGTTATTCGCTAAAACGTCCATTCGCTCAAATGTCGCTGTTCGATAAAATGTCATTCGCTCATGTGATATGGACCAAATTATAGAGTCACAATTAAAAGCAGACATTTGTTTAGGTATCATGCCATCAGCATGCTTATCCTACGTTATTCAGGGGATGACACACGTTTGCGACGTCTCTTTCAAGATACTTCCCGAACGTTTTTCTGGGGGATGGATTTCCCGCCTATTCAGAACGCAACATTGTTAGCGCGAAAGAGCGATCGCCGTTTTTTTTTTTTTTTTGTGAGAAACCAAAGAAACTTAGCAAAGTTCTACTTGCTGGGGAAAAAGCTCATTCGGGTCTATAACGCAGGTGATAAAAGTTCGCCCTCACTAATACTCTTTCGAAATAAATGCGAGAAAGCGCCAATGTCTTGTTCGCGCTAGCAGTGCCGCGATGTGTACTGTGGCGTCCTGTCCGAAGATGCACGTCTCGGGTAAAGCATTTGGCAACGAATTAGTGCGATAAATAATATGTGAAACAGCAGAAATAAAGAATACCGTAAAGAGTTAGCCAAACAATACGAAACAATCGAACCCGTGCGGAACGCCAAGCCAGCCAAGCGCTACCGCTGCCTGCGCTCCGCACTCCGGCAGCACGCCTACTACACGTTGCGCCCTCTCGCGGCCACCGATCCGGTCATCGCTGAAAGAGCCCCCCCTCCGCCGGCGCTCGCTACACTGCCCAGTCTTCTAGTACACCATACCGCCAGCGAGCTGCTGAGCGCGAAGGAAAAAACGGTCGTAGGAGAAAAGGTAAGGATTAAGGATATTCTTTGTTTCTTTTTGTGCTTGCTGCATTACCATGTGGGGATTTCGCATTATTAGGTCCGCTGAGACACTTGTAGCTTTATTTTCAGTAAACGATTCGAGCCTGAATGTATAGCTTTACAGAAGAAAAATTTCCGGGCGGCTATCAGTTCGAAAGTCTTTGGTACCCAGCATTGCTAGCCGGCAAGCATATTCTAGAGTTGTCATTTGGACACCAGTTTGAGTTGTCTTCAGTACTTGTGGGGTCTCTCTGTAATGATCGCCGGGCGATCGGCATGTGCCTCGCTCGTCTCCCAGAGAGTGACACAATACAACGAGAAGATTGCGAATCGGTTTACTATACTTCCCAGTTGTCCGTCTTCGAGAGCCGGCACTGCGGCCCGCCGAGCCGGGTTGTCGCCCGTCATTCAGAGCTCGCAGTCGCTGTCCGTGTCCAGGCCTGCGGATCGTCCTCCCCACGCCAGCGCTGCGTAGGCAAGCTGTTCCGGGCTATCACAGCCCGAGTCTCGCTGCGGAACCACTCCGGGATCGTCATGGCCTAGGTCGGTGTGGCCAGGGCTCGCCTTTTCCGCCGGTCCTGATCTGAACCTCGCTTGCGGAACGCTCAAGGAGTCGCCATGAGCCAGACCAGCCAGAACGGCTCCATCGTTCCTGCGTGGCCCCAGCCTGGTGCGGCACGCTCTTCCTGTTTCCTCGCGCTCGCCCCCGGCTAGAAAATGTGAGTAATTAGAAACATACTCTGCATGCTAGAGAACAGTATGCGCGTTACAATGGCTGTACCGTGATATGCAAGCCTGGTGTGAAAAGGTGACAGGCAACAAAGTGCACATGTGAGAAGGATATTTACGCTTCACTTGAGCTTTTTCTAAAGAAAAACTTACGCATCCTGTTTTCTGCACGCCGTCACATTTGTTACCAGATTCAGCGTTAAATTTTGTTGCCGTAACAAACAAAGCTTTATGTGCCGCGTAAATTTACTGTTTGAGAACTCGCAGGTTTGGAAGGTTTTGGTTACGACCGCGCGTGTGCCGAACGGCTATGCGCACATACAACTACGACTGCCGGGACGGGCCTCTCGCTTCTTGAAGGCCTGATCGCCTGATTCTGGACGTCACAGCGAAGCAACAATCGGCCCAATTGTTCCTATTGTATTTCCCTATGTGGTGTCTATAGTCTGTTGCAACCTAAGAACGAAGGGCGAGGGTAAGACGGGCCGGGGAGGAGGAAGCAGGCGGAACGCTAAAGAGAGAAGGAGGTTTTCCCCTCTCTTCTCCAGCGTTCCGTCTGCTTCCTCCTCCTCGACCCGTCTTACCCTCGCCCTTCGTTCTTAGGTTGCAACGGACTATAGTGACTCGTAGAACAACTTGTATAAAATCGTTATTTTGCTGAGTAGCCTGCAAAACAAGTTCGTCAGACCACTTTCCAAGCCTGCACGTCTATTTTCGTTCACTTCAACAGCAACAATTACTGTAGAATTTACTTACCTGATGCATCACACTGCAGTGATCCACTTCTGTTTCCGTATCACTTCCGAAGATCTCAAGGGGAAGCGGTATAGTTTGACGCTTGAGTCGCCTTCGTGACTGTGACAGTCTTTCACGCAGCAGTAGCGACATTTATTTTTTGGGGGAACCCTATCGAACCCCAGCGGGCTCCTGTGGCATCTCACCTACTACTATAGGAGTAGGCAAGATGCTACAGAAACCCGCTGGGTTCATGGACACGTGAAGCCGGGACTTACTTTTAAGAAGAACGGTTCCCAAAAAGGCTGACGCTGATCCAAAATGCCACATTCACACTTGGTTTCTAAATGCACCCGCCTGCAGTCCTTGCGATCCGGGCTGTCCTGGCCTACCCAGTCTTTTATTTTGCAGCCGCTAGATGGCGCAATACGCAGTGACAAATTGCATTGCCGGTTAATATTTGGGTCACATAAAGTGAGGGGAGTGGGTGGAGTGGAATGGGGGGGAGAGATTTGTATTATCGAGATTCTGCTGAGTCGTTGCCCAAGACGCCTCCGACTGTACGTTGCAAATCTTAATTTGTTTTTCATCTGTATAAAAGCAGATATTAATTTACTGACATGATGACAGTGCTGGTGGGCCCAAATCTAATTATGTATTTACAATCTGAACTGCTGATAATGTAGTTGCAGGTAGTGACAATCTCAATTTAGTGGAGCAAGTCAATTGATTGTTCAGGAGAGGTTCTGCCCAGTACTGTTACTCACACGCTTCAGTCCCCTCTACCCTTAAGAAAATAGTGTTTCACCCTCTTTGCACACAGGAGCAGAGGGATCAAAAGTCGCTTTTTTAGGGGCAGCCCTACCGAAAAATCCGGTATAACTTTTCACTATCCGGATTATGGAACCGGAAATTTGTTACTGGAAACCCGAAATCCAGATTGCAGACAAAGGAATTATTTCTGAAAACCTAAATTCCAGATAGATTCCAGATAGATTCCACATAAATTTCCGGTTCCATAATCCGGATAGCAAAAAGTTATACCGGATTTTTCGGTAGGGAGGACAACACTGTCATACTACTATAGCCAGACTTTTAACTCAACAAATGGTTGATGACAGAACAGGAAGACATCATTTCATGACTTCTTTATGCAGCGTAGCACGATACAGTCATTGCTTACCTGACAGGCGAGTAGTTGTAATAACGAGAGTTGGTAAGGTTGCCAGTATCCCACATGAATAAATACTATCTTAAAGGCGTGATTTCAAAAGGTAGTGTTCATTTATTTAGTGCATAAAGCAGCCTGGCTGTGGCAACAACATAAGCAACAATACTACCTTAATGGTAGTGACCACAGCCCTTGTGTCACCTTACTAAAAGTACCGCAAGAGCTGACATTACCTCTACAGGTTTGCATCGTCACAAATTAAGTTAAAGCGATTTGCTAATGGTCTGAAAATCCTAAAACAAGTGAAAGTCATTTACTGGTGGAGTGAAATTACGAAACATTTTGAGGGCATGCATTGCTGAAATCTCACCCTATTAGCAACTGTAGCATACATTTTGTTTGGGAATATACATGCTTCCTGCTATTACTACAACAAAGAAATGGGGTTTAATGTTTTGATTAACATAGCTCCTGAGCATAGGGCTAGATTGACGTTCTGAAGGAATATTGTGCTTTATTTATACTGCATTGCACGTCATTTTGAATATGTTGTGCGGCTATCTTTTTCTTTATTACAGCTACAGTATGTCCTAGCGTATAAACAAATCAAGACCTTGATGTTTCTCGTCGCTCTAACCTTTAATTTGCTATCCTAGGTGCTGCAGTGGCTGCTCCACCTGGTGAGGCCGTGGCCTCCTCTTGGCCACCTCTCTTTGCTGTCCAAGATGGTGAGGTACGTATCTGGGCCTACAAGACATTTTGTCTATTGTTTTCACTTTATTGACTTGTTCAGGAGAACAGACTAATGGTAGAAAAAACAAGGACACAAACAGGCAGGCACACAAAAAGGCAAACACAGGTACTGACTTAAAGGTGCACTAAAGATGTTTCTCAGATTGTCTGTTCTTGGTGATAACTCATTCGACAGGCTCTAAGCATCCTAAATATCCAAAAAATTATGCTCGTTCCATTCCTATTTTCCTTCTAAAAATAAAAATAAAAGAACATACTTAAGTCTTGCCGTAGGACGGGCAGGTGAACTGTCTTTGAAAAAGTGTACATGCGGATGACAGTGACATCAGTGCTATCTGATAGCCGTGTCCCACAAATTACAGTTTAGCAGTGCCAATAATACCTATCCAGGGGTTAGTAAGCTAGCCCGCTTCACTTGTATAGACTAGCAAAGAAGGCAGAGTATGGATGGATGGTAAGGGCTTATACCCTTTGTAACGGGCGGCAGCTTGTGCCACCTAGCCTTACATTTCGTCATCCCTTCTTTTTTTTTAAATTGTATAAATTTTGTTCTAACACAACCCCACCCCCCTTTTTAAAGTGATCATATTGCTTATTTATATCATTTTGTTTATCCTTCCCTAGATATTTTCCACCAATCTTCCAATCTCCTCTTAGTTACCGCAATTCTTTCTCTATCCATTTGTCCATCCATGTCCGGAAAACCCAGTGCCCCCTCCAAATCCGTAGTTATCCGCTCAAGAGGGTGGGACGAAGCCCCGTGCGCCTTAAAATTACATGTTCTATAGTTTCCCTTTCGCGGTTACATACGTCGCACAGAGCGTCCTCTTCCTGGAATTTAGCCCTTTACGTTCTCGTTCGTAGCACCCCCATTCTAACTTTAAACAACAAAGAGCTCCCCACTGAATTATCATACAGCTGTTCGTTCTTTATTTTTTTTTTTGTTTTTATGCCCTGTATATTGTTAAAGCTGATCTCCCCTGCATTCTCTCTTCCCACAATTTCCTTTCTGTTTCCTTTACTCCCTTTTCTTCTGATATGCTCTGATCGGCTCCATCTCGTTGAATGTACTTAAATATCAGCTTGCGGGTTCGGTTTGTTCACTTAGTGTTTAGACTTTTTATATATAGCTACTTGTACACTTTCGCTGCCCACAGTGTCTCCTCAATTTCACCTAGTCTTATTTCAAATTTAACTTTACTTATCGCCTCTCTACTTGAAAGATGCCCAACCCATGTCCCCCTCTACTCTCTCATTTGTAGTATTCCCATGTGCCCCCAATGCCAACCCACCCACACTCCTTTGCTGTATCTCTAAACCTGCCTGGATTTCTGACCTCATACACAATACCGCATTCCCAAATGACAGTCCTGGCACCATGACTCCCTTCCTTACACCCCTAACGACTTCACATCTATTATAGTTCCACAGTGCCCTGTGTTTCATGACAGCTGAATCTCGTTTCCCCTTCTTTATTACAATATCTTCATGATCTTTTAGACACTGTCTTCCTTCACTTAACCATATTCCCAGATATTTGTACTTTTCTATGTGTTCTATCAATCTGTCCTCTATCTCGAGGGGTTCCCCCTTCTCGTCTTTATAACCGACTGCGATTATACCCGACTTGTCCCTACTAAATTTTAGTCTTAAATTGTCCCCTCTCTGCTGCAAATCCTGATGAGTTCCCGTATTGTGTCACGACTTTCTGATACTAGTTCAATGTCGTCTGATACATTAACCGTGGCAATATTTGATTTACTTTTTGTCCTGCCTTCATGTTAGTCAGATCAAAACCTAGGTTGCACTGTTCTAACTTTTTCCCATCTCACTGAGGTATATCATAAAGAGCAGGGGAGACAATGGCCAAACCTGTCTGAGATATCTTTTTATTGCTGCTGGTCTTGTAGTTTCGGCTTCCCATGTTATAATCACCCCTATTCTCCGTATAAACCCATTCTAGAAACTTAACCATGGTTCCCTCTAGCCCATATCCCTTCAATTGATTCCAGAGTTTTTCCTGATTCACATTGTCATATGCCCCTTTGATGTTTAAAAATGCTACCCATAATGGCCTTTGACTTGTCATTGCCATCTCTATGCACTGAGTGATTATGAATAAATTTTCATCCAGTCGTCTACCTTTCCTAAAACCATTTTGAAGCTCCCCCAGAATCTGTTTTCTCTTTGCCCATTCTTCTATTCTTCTTTTTACAATTTGCATAGCTAGTTTGTATATTTCTGAAGTTACTGTGATTGGTTGGTATGATTGACACTGTCTTTTTTTCCCTCGCCCTTATATAATAATCTCATCCTGCTCAATTTCCAGTCCACTGGGTACCTCCCTCCCATAAGTATCTGGTCAATCACCTGCCTTAGTTTCAATTTGCTTGTTTTCCCTACAACTTTTATCAATCTCATTGGTATGCCGTCTGGACCTGTTTCAGTGCCAGCCAGAACCTTTCCTTCTACTTTTTTTCCATTCCTCTGTGGTCCTTTCCTCTTCCTCACTATGATCCTCCGCGTGTGTTGTGTAGATGCTACCATTCCCTACGACCTGATTTGATTCTAACTCCTAAAATACTGCTTCGATTGTATGTCTAATGTATTCTCCTGCCTCATCCCCTTCTACCTTTGTCCTTTCCTGTGTTGTTAGTGCCTGCTGGTACGCCTCGGTCATTTTTCCCTGTGCACTGATGTGTTCCCAGAATCTTTTTGCCGCATTCCTATCCTTTTGGCTTATCTCTATCATCCACTGGACCCCTGCTCTCCCAATTTTGGCCTGTATTAATGCTAATGTCTCCTGCTTTCTTTCCTGAAATTCCTCCCATTTTGTCGCTACTTCGGCTAGTTTGGCCCCCTTTTTCTTTGCCCATCTGTGTTCTCTAGATGCCGCTTGGCGTCTCGATATTGCTGCCTTAACCTCTTTATCCCACCAGCTTTTGGGCTTGCGTTTCAGTTTTCTTCATCCTTGTTTGATTCAATATTTCTCTAACTCTCTTTTGAAAACACTTAGTCTTCATATGTCCCTTCTCTTTCCGGTTGCTTGGATACAATGTTCTCGATCTGCTTAAATGCCTCTTGTAACTGTTTAACATTTAAGTTATTCCTACCCTCTTGTTTTTGATTTGGCATTTCTGGTTTTCTTGTGCCGAATCTGATTTTGATTCTCTTATGGTCGTTCCCCAGACCTTAGACCTACATACCTCCTAATCTGTTGTATATTTTACGTGACATTAAACAGTAGTCAATAGTCGAGTGCGAGTTCTTTCTTTCCGATGCTATTTTTCCATCACATTTCACCTGAGCGTTAACCCATTAACATTAACCCATTAACCTTTGCAGAACGCCTCTAACATCCTCCCTGTTGTATCTGTATGTCCATCAAAGTCTTCCAAATGTGCATTCACGTCCCCCAAGATAATTATTTCCTTGCTAGTGGCAATTTCCCTAACGTCTCCTGATATACATGTCAAGTGTTCTGCATTTTCCTCCCTTGCATCACTCCCTGTTTTTAGATAAACAAAACCCAGGATTGTGTCCAAACGCCCAATATTGCCTTTGACCCACATGTGTTCCCTGCAGCCCTCTCGTTCCCTTTCCCATTCCTGAACCTTAACTAACACCCCCAATCCCCCTCCCTTGTGTTCCTCATTCGTCTGGTTGCATCCCATCCAATGATATCACGGTATGTATGGTGGTTCTTCCCTATGCCTGAGATGTGTTTCTGCTAATCCATACACTGCAAAGTTGTCGCTTTCAAATCGCTCCTTAATCTTTTCCTACTTTATTCTCTTCCTGCCCTCCTGCATGTTTATGAACGCTGTTTCTTTTTCCTAGTCCTGCAAGGCTTCCTCTCACCCTCCCAAACCCTCCCCCCTGTATCTACATTTTGGCCCTCATTTACACCGGCGCCCTCAGGGCTCTGGGGCTCCGCAAAAAATGTATGATGTGACATCCCATCCTATCGCCTACCGTGCTCCCAGTGGTTCCACTGTAGTGGATGCCCATTGTAAAAGGGTCGGAGCGAGCTTCGTGCACCGCCCTGTTTACTTTCATTACTCCATACTCAAATCGTCGGCTCAACGCCCTTATCACCTGGTTAGCTTCCACCACCCGCTTCTCTATCTGCAAAGACTGTCCCCAGACCTCTGGGACAGTGCATATTTGCACATGCACAGTCTCAGAGACGTCCCTCAGCTTACGTAACCCCAACTCTATCTGCCTGGCGAGGTTCTGGCTCCGTGCCTTTAACACATCATTTAGTCCTGTGTGTACAAACACTAGGTTCTCTCCTTCCCTGTTTTTCCACACCTCCACCTTCGCTTTGGCCATAGCATCTACCATGCACTTTCCTGACTGAGCCATACGGTTACCCTCCCATCCCCTTTCACCCTGTCCAGCAGCCCCTCCTTAACCCTTGTTATGTATGAGTCTCCTACCACCAGCACCCTCTTAACCCCCGACTGCCTGTCTTCACCCCCTCCAGCTCTCTGTGCTTTCTCTGCCTCAAGTTCTGCTGCCTTTCTCAAGCCCTGGTGTACTGCAGTACTATACAGCTGTGCAGGCTCCTTTCCTACACAGTCAATCACCTCGTCACTATTTAACTGGCCCCCTTTGTCTGCCCGCCCCTCGCCGTCTTCTCTGCCACCTCACCCTTTTTCTTATTAACTACTCCTGTCAGTTGCTGCACCATCTCCTCATCCTTCTTCTTATGCTCTTCCAACTCCGCCTTCCACTCTTCCCCTAACCTCCCCTACCTGTCGCTCAACCTCGGCTCTCTGTTCCTGTTATCGTCTCAGCTCTCCCGCCACGCTCTCTACCTTACTTTCCCATTCCCTGGTCATCTCCACCACATCCGCTTCAGCCCTCTTATTCATATCTCCGACCTGCGCCTCGAGCTGAGCCCGCTTTTCCCGCTCTACCCGTATCTCCCACTTCAACTCCTGAACCGTATCCGCCCATTCCCTTCCTATTCTCCCAAAACCAAGTTCTACCTTCTCGCAACTCCGACAGGTAAAGTTTCTCTCTTCGGCTTCTGCTACAGTTTTGAGCTCCAACTCCGTCATGCAGCACCAACGGTCACACTCCTCAGATTCTACATCGGGTCCCCCTTTTACATTAGCCTGCGCATATTTCTTCCTTCGCGTATTCACCATTGCCTACGGACACACAGCCTGACCTCACGAAAAATATCGCACCAAAACCAAAATAGCCTGAGTAATGTCTCTGTCCACAAAACCAACTAGCCCGCCAAAAGTTTCAAACGTGCAGGTGGTTTGGTCTTGTGACCCTACCTAAAAAGCCTGCTGTAACCCAACTATCCTATCGCTACTGAAAAAACTGCTTTCTGTTACCTCATAAAACCACCAGAGTTAGAGCAAAAATGCTTTATAGCAGGGTGGTAAACCTGGAGGATCAACCCCAATGGGGTCTGCCCGCGCAACACCACCAATGTAGCAGATCCAACAAGCAAGCCTATCATATCGCTACTTTAAAAAGTGCTTTCTAGTACCCATAAACACACTCGCAACTAAACTAAATACACCAAATATTGCTTAGCTTCGCAGGAGCTCTGGAAAACACGTCCTCTTTGTCAGCTGATAAGCAGCTGACTGGTGAGACATATTGATGCCTATTTCGGAACACAGAAAGGCAAGGTAGTGAGCTTTGGTAATAGCACACTAATTCGTGTTTTCTTTTTCATGTCTCGTCATAAACTGGAGCCAAAGGTTTTTTTGTGTTTTTTTTACACATTGCTCGGCTGCCCGAGGTTGCAAATATTTGTACAAAACATGGGAGTGCACAGCAGTATACTTCCTTCATACTTGGCGATGTCGAATTTAGAAATTGTCAAATGGTTCATTAAAGTCAAGCTTTCATGAAACAATTTTTTAATATCATTATTAGTATTTGATGTGTACAGCAATAATGGACCTCCTTAATGCATATTCCAAAGCTGAAATTACTTCTCTTAAAGGGGCGCTCGGGAGCTTTCTAAGACGGCCTATTTATGGCCGTAACACATTCTATGTGCTCTAAGCATCCCAAATATTTAAGTTTAAATCATGTGCAGCTTAGTTCACTAATAAAAATGTGATAAAAAATAGTGAATCTCAGACATACAAATGGCGACACTGAACCCGGCCGAATGTAGGTGAGGAACGAACGGTGCTCATCAGACAATCACAAGCGATAGCTTCACGTCCGAACAAGCAGCCAACCAGCCCTGCTCGTCTGCACAAGAGGCCCTCGCTTGCAATTGACTGACAAGTGTCTTTCGCCGTTCCACCCTATTCGCCTTGATTTGGTTCAACCGCATTCGCTATCTTTGATCACATTTTTTAATAGTGAAATAGGCCACACAGGATTGTAAGTTTTGGACTTGTGGGATGTTAGAGCACATAGGTTGAGTTAGGAACATAAATAGGCCATCCTGGAATACTAGAGAGTGCCCCTTTAATTTATTTCATTTTTTTATATATATCTACAGTTCAGCATTTCAGTGAAGCAAAGCAGGAACATGATTGCAGACGAAAGTGGAGAGTCCATTTGTGTTGCCTGTATTTCTCCACTTTTTGTGCATTTTCTTGACAGTGTTACTCACTGCAGATTCATCTTGGACCTGGCATCAAAACGCGAGAGGCAGCATTTACACACGCCGTAGAAAAGGCTGCCACTCCTGGCCGCTCTCTCAGAATGGTCAGCCGATCACTTTGGGAGCCTGCGGAGTTCTTCGACAAGGGTGTGTCAGGGTAAGCCTGCAGGCGTCTCTTCTAGGAGGGTGTGGTGGGAAAACAGCCCCTACCACACCAGGTGGGTATTTCTGATCAACCTGGAAGTGCACAGCATCTGTTGTGGCTGCTGTGCTTAGCTCTGAACAAAAAAAAAATTGGTTATGGGGATATTTATACAGCGTGTAGTTGGTCTGCCATTAAAGTTGCGACGAGTCGCACGCTGTAGATGAGCAGCGTGTGACTCGTCGCAACTTTAATGGCAGACATAATGTTTGTATAGTGTGAGTTATGATTTACTATGATTTGAGATTTTTATGAACCTATTGTTGATTTTGCCTTGTGCAGCACACATGTACAGTGAGAGGCACTAAGGGGTCAGACAAGATGAATGTGGACAGAGCAGGAGAAATGCCACTTGGGGTGCAGCGCTTTCTTTGCTCACTGGGAGCGAGGCCACGATGTTCGATCTGCAGTCAAACCTGATATTATCGAACCCGGTTAGTTTAAAGGCACATGGTAAGGTAAAATGGAAAAAAGAAATCGATTTTAGTTTTTATTGCATGTTGAAAAGTTTAGTTCTTTCTGCACATTTTCCATTGTCCCAGTGTTTTTGGAAAGCTATATTTCGGGCTGAGAATCACTTCTTCCGAAAGCAAGTAGCAGGTGACTACGCCTCCTTTTGGGATACACTCCCTGTTTATCGATGAATTCTCCAACAAAACAAAATCAACACAAGACCTAAAAGCTTGTCCGGTAACAGATAATCTAAAAAAATTATTTCGCAACTATTGCATAGCTTTTTTTCAACCAAGACAATCACGAGACGCTGTGCACGTTTTTCCCAGGTGTGTAACGTGTGTACATTCAAGTGTTTGTGTTTTCATAACGACAAAATGGCGCCATTGAATGCTGTTCCTTTATTCAATGGTGGCAGCATTGCACAAGCCAATGTTTTCAAGTTTTGTGGATGGAACCCTGTTTGGAAAACCATCAGGTGGCTGAGGGAAGTTGACATCACTCTAATATACTTTACGGACCAAGCGACATGGCAGGTCACAAAAGAGGCCCGGCAAGCAAAGCGATGAGCCTAAAGGCGAGGATATGACTTTAGCAATGCCTTTCAAGCTGGCAGCTATTGAAAAAATGACTGTAAGGCTGTTGGTGCCAATAGAAATTCGTTATTCACCAGATTTTTTTCTTTAAACTCAATTATCTCAAAACTGTTTTTTAGTACATAGGTACCATTTTTTCCTTAACCTGACATTATAGAGGGTTGATTTTTTATTCCTACCACATACATGGGCGTTCAAAAATACTGAACTGAAATTAAAAATGTGCACCTAGCAGTTTTTGAGTTACAAAGTTTTTAATAGATGAAAAAAACTAAAATTTCAGTACTAGAATAAAAAATATTAAAAAAAGTATTTTACATTGGTGCAAATAATTCTAGTTCAGTGGATAAAACACAATATTTCGAACAAAATTATATGTGCATGACAGAAATACTCCTAATAGTCACCGAGAAAACTGTTCCTCAACATGGCCTCAAATGCATGGGGAGTATAGGACTTACCTTGTGCCCTTAAACTATTTGTAAATGGACTGGTAGCTGCAATAAAAATGCATAGCGAAAAATGCAATTCCATCGAACGAAAATTGCAGCGTCTCCCAATGGACCGATCTGCCAAGAGCGCTGTTTAGCTCTGCAAGCTGGC
Source organism: Ixodes scapularis (assembly GCF_016920785.2). Taxonomy (NCBI): domain Eukaryota; kingdom Metazoa; phylum Arthropoda; class Arachnida; order Ixodida; family Ixodidae; genus Ixodes; species Ixodes scapularis. The sequence goes on from NW_024609879.1 coordinate 54,795,491, forward strand.
TTTTCCCCAGCATATGAAGAATCCTTGGGGGAGAGCCAGCTTGCAGAGAAAGCTGGCTTTTTTTTCTTTTGAGCAGCCGCGTCGGCCGCCCAGGAGTAAAAAAAAAGTCTTGTGGGGGGGAGAGGGTGAGCCGGTAAACGAAGAAGCGGCCACTATATAACTGCAGTCGGCGTCCCTCATGATGTACAGATGCCCCTTCGAGCGTGAACAACTTTTCTAAATGTGGCGTGCTTGTTCGTTGTCAAATTCATTAAAACTTCTATAGAGAATTGCCCGCTATATCAAAGTGGTAGACGGTTTTTTGAGAGTTTGATATAGTCAGGTTTGACTGTATTATGTTGCCCACAGGTAGGCGAAATCAGATAGAACGTGGGAGGGCGGGCCAAGTGATAAATTGACTGATTATCAGGCTCGACACGACATAACCTTTTGTTTACTGTTGTAGTTGTGATTTTATTATTTTAAGGGTTTTTTTACGAATAACTGCTCGTGTATTTCTTTTTATGCACTGTAGGTTTTATCACGCAATACCGACTTGCCGAAGCCATCTTAGCCATCCAGATGTGCTGGCAAAAGTGGCATGGAAGAAAAGAGCCATGGACCGCCCAGTCTGCATGAGAATGTTTGCGAGTGGTGCATGTTGGGAAAAAAATAGCAAGTTCCATTCTCTTTGTCTTTGTAGTTTTGTTTCATGGCAGAATGAACACCTAAACCTGCAAAAAATTAGCAGTCTTTTTGCACAATTTGCTAGCTGTTGTCATCAGCAGTCCTTTCTGCATCTAAATTATATTGTGCATGCATGACCAGGTCACCCCAGAAGACACTAGGTCGGCCGGATCACATCAGAACACGCCAAGACACTAGAACACGTCAAGACACTAGAACACGTCAGGATACTAGAACACGTCAGGACACTAGAACACATCAGGACACCAGAACACGCCAAGACCCGTGTCTGAATTTCCGCTCTGATGTAAACGTCAGAAACACACCAGAACCGGGCTGGGGGATTTTTCAATAGGGTTCTTTAATCTCAAGTTAAAAAAGAATGAGTCGCGCGTGATGAACACAGGTTGTAAAAGCATCTCTGCTTAATATAGTATACTCTTCCATAAAAGTTTAATTTTGAAACTTTTACTGCAATGTAGGTATACATATTCACAAAGTTTCCGTTTATTTTCAAATATAGTCGGCACGGGTGCACTATCCCGCTTTGAATGTATGCTTTTCTTGAGCACACAATTACGATATTGTTTATTGCGGCGGGTTACTGCGTTAAGTGCGCTTCTTACCGAGCACCGATGTAATGCGGAGAAGCAACACCCGCGAAGCTCATTTTCGCGAGTTCTGCATCTCCGCAGCGCACCAGTGCTTGGTAAGAAGCGCACTCAACGGGGCTAACCCGCCGTTGTCAACACTTCGAAAAAAGCGAATAGTGCAGTTCTTTTCGAAGCGAATATCGAATAGTGTATTATTCGGAACTACTATTCGAAATTTCGAATATTCGCACAACTCTATACTTAACACAGTGGTCCATAATGGAGGAAACAGCAACGTACGTATAGAGAGAAACTGCTGCTGCCGATGATGATAATCATTGTCTAGGAGAAGAGGGTACGTATTGCCATCTTGCGGGCGCGTATGGCAGGAGTGCCGGAGCGTTGTGGGACGCCTGTTCAGGAAATCTCGCGGCGCCACACTTTAGCGACTATTCGGAAATTATTAAAAAAATATTCGAAACTTTTCCAAATTATTGTTTGATTCGATGAACGAATCGAATAGGTAATATTCGATTCGCTATTCGAAAATGACAAATATTCCCACACCCCTACTCTATAGCGAACCCCTGAAGATGTCGGGTCCTCCCGACGAAACGGTTGGGAAACAAAGTTTTAAAGTTTTAAGCTTTAAGTTTCCAAGTTTTTTTTCTCGCGTCATTTTCATTGACCCAATTTTTTTTGTGTCCAAGATTCTACTTTTTATCCTATATATATATATGTATGTATATATATATATATATATATATATATATATATTAGTTATTTAGTATAAAATATTTATGTAGGAAGGAGGAGGGTATGGAAGACCCTCCCCTCCTCCTTCTCCTGTCCCCTCTTCCTCCCCCCACAGTTTGCCCGATAAATTCACTTGGAAGATTGACGCACCTTGACCCCAACACCGATTCAGTTTCCCCCCTAGATTTAGCGAGAAAAATGACGTCACGTGATTTCCCATCAATTCAGTTTCCCCGCTAAATTTAGCGGGAAAACTGACGCCACATGACCTCAACAACAAATTAAACTCGCCGGTAAATTTAGCGGGGAAACTGAATTGGTGTTGAAGTCATGTGACGTCTGTCTTGCAGCAAACTTTTCTGGGGAAACTGAATGCGTAGGGTTACATTATGGGACATCACAGACCTACACAGACCTATACAACAACCCCAGTTCCTTCGCTTAATTTAGCGGGAAATTTAATTCGTGCATTGGTGTGTGACGTCCCATAATGCAACGCGCGCGGTTACGCCGACGCCGCCATACGCAGAAACACGCTCCTAAGAGCTGCGCTCTAAAACCATCTGTTTAACCGCGACACAGAGCCGAGGATTCACCCACGACGCATCATCTACACACTGATCGTTTCGATTAAGTCCTGACTGAGCAGAACGTTTTCTTTCTATGACAAAGAACAAAAGAACTCGACAAAAAACATTACACTCAGCTATAAAAAAGAAGGAAACAATCATTGATAAGAAAGGAGGCATCAAGCTCCATGTATGACCCGAAATTCGCGCTTTGACCTCTAGTATACAGGAAAGACCGCCCAGGGGATGGACAACACACTTGCAAATAATAGACAACCAAAACAGTGCGCAACCAAAGTTGCAAACATCTTTTTGAAGTAGTACCAAGCTGCAAAGAGGCACAACTGATAGTTTCCTGTTGCTCTCATCCATATTGTTTTTCTTATAATTCTCTTGATGTTATCTAAGTCCTGGTTTACTATTTCTGTTCCTGACCAATGTGCACTACAGTTATTGCATTCGCCCACGTGTTTGGCTAATTTCGAATCTGCAGCATTATCCTTTACTTTTTTTTGTTACGTTTACATATCGTTGATACACCTTGAAGTTTGCCCCGCTTACTTAAAACCACAAGCCAAAGGTATCTCATACACCACTCCATTTTTGCAGGTAAACGACTTCTCACGGTGGGCTATTTTGCATTCACTCGAACCTGTCTGAAATAGAGTGAGTCTACTTAACTTAAAATCTGAACTCAAAACGGTGTCTACTCCGAACCATTTTGCAATTATTATTATTTCTTTTGTGATCATGCGATGTTTTATGGTAATACGTAATGGCAGCAAACTGCTTGGTCCCCTGGGATCCTTATATACCCTCTGGGCGAGAACCAGGGGCGCCCCCTACCGGACCACCGGAAGATGTGCGGTAGTAATCCGGGAGAGGGTGTCAGCGTGGTTCAACTCCGTAGGAAGCCACTGGAACTGCAAGCGCTTTTTTATTGCAAAGAGCGTCAAGGAAAGTGAATACAGTCGGAGGAAAGGCTCGGCCATGTCCTCGGGTGATCGCATGGTTGGGGGCCTGGTTGTCATTCTGGATGGTGGTGTCGGGGGGCAGCAACAAACCCGCCAAGCACACGGCTGTTAGTTCAGGCTTGTGGGTCTGGGCGCGATGATGGCCAAGTTGCCTCGGCTAAGGCAGACCCCGATTCAAGCGTCGCTTGCGTCCGCTGCAGCGGTGTACTGGGGTTCTGAGGCCGGATTCTCAAAAAACATCTTATCTTACGAAATCTTAGTCAAGAAGTTCGTAACTTAGGAAGTTCGTAAGATCAGCCGAAATCGGTATGCTCGAAAGGCTCCTTGGCGTGTTCTTAGCTGCGAACTAGGGAATGACCAGGGAACGACAGAAGGCGCGAGAGGAGCGAGAGAAAGAGAAGCTTCCGGTGTCTCGTAACCGACGAGAACAAGCGAGAGGGGTGTGTTGCTATGGCGATTCTGACGACAATAGCACGTTTGGTTTGATAGTACCGCGTATAGTTGAAATCTCATGGCGTCTCCACCACCTGTAAAAAAGAGCCGAAAGGCCAATTTTTCGGACAACGAGCTGTCGGCTCTGGTAGACGGATACGAGCAGCGCAAAGTGGCGATTGAGGGAAAAGGGAACAGCGCGCATGGCTCGGTTGCCAAGCAGCGGGCTTGGAAACAAATTAGTAATTACTCGCGATGTGTTCGCAGTTTCCGGCATCCGAAGGGAAGTGGCCGACATAAAAAAGAAATGGGCCGATGTCAAGAGCATCAACAAGAAGCGAGGTAAGTCAATCCTCAAGTTTTGGAGTTCGCGAACTTAAATGATACGATATGCCTTGTACTAATGTAAAAGGCAAAATGTTCGGCGCTAGCGCTGAGTCAACGCACGAGCACATTTTACTCCTTCACAATAGTGCTTTTAATAATGTTGTTGACATTAGACGCGCTAGCGGAGATGACTTAGCTAGATGCATTCTTTTGCGAACATTTATTTTATGCTGTCATACACTGCGGAAGGTTCCCGCCTTCTGTCAGCAACGAAGGAGGTTTTAGCGAGCGTGTAGTGACAACTAACAGTGTTAAACCAGTTCAATTTTGCTGGAGATATTAGCTGGTGTCCGACAGAGAAAAATGTCGCGAAGTTTGAGGTCATCCTTACGCACGTTCGAAAGGCGTACCTGTTGCCCAAAAGCCTTGGCTAGGCAATGAAAACCGGTGATCGAGCAGTCGTGCTTACAGCAGCCTCCTTTGTCTGCTACGTTATTTAATACTGACACAATACGCAGGTGCAGCCGTGAAAAAAAGTCAGTGTGCCACTGGAGGCGGCGTAGGCGACGAGCCCCGCAACGAGATGGAGGAAAGAATCGTGGGGCTGCTCAACGTGGAGTCGGTGGAGGGCATCCCAGGCGCCTTTGAAAATGGCGTTGCCCCGATTCAAGAGGTGTTTGTGGGGGTGCTCTTCTCCCTGCCACTCTCGGGTAGGTTTGCACAAGCCTGGATTAAACACTACCTTTCTTCGTTAATGGTTTGCCTAGAATTATGTTGTCAAAACATTATTTGCAGCCTAGCATGTGCGTGTCATGTTTGTTGCTTTTCTTGGCCAAACTAATTTTTAAATACAAATTTTCAAGGTACTCCTGCCAGGCCGAGCTCAGCAAAGCCAGTACCCTCAGTTGGTGAGTTAGGAAGGGTTGTACTTCCATTGCAAAATATAAAATAATAGTGCGGTCCAAGCAAACTACCAGTTAATTTGTATGTACCCGCCTAGTATGTACCTGTCACGTTTGTTGCTTTTGTTGGTCAAACTAATCTTTAAATACAATTTTTTAAGGTACTCCTGCCAGGCCGAGCTCAGGAAGGCCAGTTCCCTCACTTGGTGAGTTAATAATGTGGGGTGATTAGTTGCATGGTTAATGTTCCTCTTCATTACTGATCTTCAAACAATCCCCGTAACTTTAGTTTTGAATTATCAATCGGATAGCTGATTGTCCAAGTGATTTGGACTGGGACCCACATTGTATGGACAAGCAGTACCTTACTGTCTTCCCAGACACTGTTTGCTGGATCCGTACAGTGCATTTCTGGATCTTGATTAAGGCACCAACATAACGGCAGGCAGGTCCACGGTTTTCTACCATAGCAATCATAACATCACTTATAATGGTTATAATTACATTACCTAATCACAACCTTTTCGGTCATTCAACCTGGTTGGTAGTCAACGAATACGGTGGCCGCCAGGTGCATGTGTTTCTGGTTGAGCAATCAAGCGTAGTTGGTACAAGTTTCTGCAATCTCTCAGTCCTGTGTTAGTGAGCATTTTTTTCACGCAGAGCCTGTATTTCCCAACAGCAAATATTTCGGTACTCAAGGCTGTTGGCGTTTCTATTTAGATAGCCAAGAAGCAAGCACGAGCACGAGTGGCCAACCAGAAGTGGGTAATATGTTGGCCCACTCTTCGGGAAATCGGAAGTCACGCCCAGAAAGTGAGTAGCAATCCTAAATGCTGCTATATGCAGACCACACCATGCAGCAATACAAACATAACACTTAATGTAGAACCAGAATAGACATGTTGCAGCATCTGATTAAAACAAGTGTTCAAGTCCATAAAAAAAAATCTCCACTGTCAAAAGGAACAGAGTAGAAATTTGTGCTGCTTATAACTATTAAGGTGCAAGTTCTCTCATTAGCAACTTGTAATGATCATTTGTGCATGCTTCCTGTAGTTAGATATGGCCTGCATAGTTAATGCAATAAATGCAGGGGTGCAGGCAAGCTGGATAATAAGAACCAATAAATATTCCCTTAAGGGGACATAGGACAATCACAAATCTCCAACAGCAGCTATGTGATTTGTGCGTGACGCTGGTTTCATAGCTATATAATGGAAATGTTACAATGCAGTGGTGTGACCGCTTTGAACCATGCAAACATCTTTTCCGTCGTCTGCAGGAATCAAAGAAGACCCCACACAAAAAATCATTGAAGGACAACAGGCTATCACAGCCCGCTTGTATAGGCTTGTGGAGCTGCACGAACAGATGGTGGCTCTAAAAGCTTACAAACTTAATGTATGTTTTCAGAACGGAGAAATTGTTCCAAAATATGAATAAAAAGGCACTTGTATAAAACAGCAATACATTGTTTCTTTATTACACAAAGTTTCTGGTGTCACCGCTGATCTCTACGATGATTTTCTGGATCGCTTCTTCCTCCTTGTAGCGCAGGTGAATCCACCGGAAGTTCTCAATCGGCCGTCTTATGCCATGCAAAAGTCAGCCGGGTGTAGTGCCGTGAAGACTAGTGTGTACATCCATGGAAAAAACAATTTTGAGCTTCATCACCGTCATGATTGAAAAGTTTCATGATGTTTTTGGAAACTAGCCACTGCGTTTCCAGTGGCTAGTTTCCAAGAATTGCTAATAAATTATAGGCTTCACAAACGTGCTTTCTCGATGCGCCTCCACAACTGCGCGCACGTCCCGGCAGCAGCCGTTGCAGCCATCTGCCATCTCGCTCATCTGCCAAGTTGTACGTCGTTGGCAGTGTACCGTATCTGCGGCAGCCTAAAGGCATTGCGACGGGTAAACTTATTTGAATATGCTTTTCGTCGTAATTTACCTTCATGTATTGCAGTGTCACCGAATCCAATTATTTTGCACCACAACCGTGGCACGTTCGACAAAGCGTTGGTGCAGCAGAAGAGCTAGCACAAAGGGGAGGGGTAAGAATGGGGCAGCCGTTGGCTCGTCGCTCACCCGACTCAACTGCTCAAAAGTTGTTGCCGTGGTAACCTGCGCCTGCTCGCGTATGCCACATGGTCATGTGGTAGCGGAAGGAGGGGCATACCAAAAACTCCCATTATTTCTCGCGCGCGCGGGCTTTTGGGATTTTCGAAAAGGGTCTATTGAGAACTTCCAGTGGCTTCACCCGTGAAGTGGTGATGCGTGATCCAGAAAATCGTCGGAGATCAGTGGGTGTCATCTACACCCAGTGATCGCTTTTGTGCTTTCGTAAGCTTTCACTTGAATACTTCGTTAACAAGGTTTCTCCTAACAACCACGCCAGCAGGCGTGTCCCTGGCGGTGCTCGGCCTGCCTTCTTCGTCTTCCTCCTCCTCCTCCTCCTCCTCATCGGATTCCACAACTGTAAAAAAAAGTGAATTTGATGTTGGTGCTTAAACGGCGTGAGTTTGATCTCCCATTGAAGGGCAACACTGGCTTTCGCTATAGATCCAGCAATTTAGTCAGTTCAGTAAAACTGCTTGCATGGCAACTTCAGCGTGCACCACGCAGTAGCGATACACGACCACACGCCAGTACGAGCCGCATCCAGAACGAAAGGGGTGGGTATTTGAGCCAAGATTTCTGTGTTCTCCTGCACAAGCTTTCGCTCCATATGCTACGAGCTGGTGTGCACTTAGCCCACTCGGCCCCCAATCATTCACCACCCGCTACTGTTGAGAAAGTCGTAATTTGCACAGCAGCAAGAGGACATCTCAAGATTTGCAAGCATGATTATAATACAACAGTAACTGAATAATAACTGCAGAAAACACTTTCTGAGAACAGTCCTAATAAATTATAGGCTTCACAAATTTGTCCAAAGGCTCGAATTGGAGTACACGTCCTGCATTAGCTACTGTTGCTTAATATGCTGGCTGAGCTCCCCTGGCAGACTTTCCGTCAACATGTCATGAATGGTATTCTATATTCTGCTTCACCCGATCCTCTTATGAGAGGAACTCACAATCTCATTATATAGATGCTTCAATTTCAGAAGAAAGGCAGGCGACTAAAACAGCCGCTTCCACTTGCTAGCTTCAATGGCTCAACCACAACATTGCACCCACCAACAGAAAGGGCAGGTTTACCTCAAAGTTCCGTTTCATATATACACGAACTCATGTTTAGAAACAAACCGGAGCGCCCCTAGCAGACGCCACCAGCGCAACACTTGCGCGATGGAGTGTGGGCAAGAAGCTCACCGTCACCCATAAACAAACCATTGAAATGCAATGTTGTCGGCGTCGGTGTGAGTCCCCCGGCTCTTTTTCGCGTTCGAATTGTTGATTCTATGTCCTCCTGGCGATGTCTGACTACTTGAGCGGCCTCAGAGAAATTACCGAGGCTCGTTAAAACGTTGCGTGAATAATGTTACATGCGGCGATTCATTCTGCGGAGACGCCACAGAATGTACGCCAAGGCCTGATTCGCATGATGAGATTTCGCTCGCAATTTTCAGTCACGACGTCGCTCGGGATGCGAAAGTGTGAACCGTAGCTGAGATGGCCGACATCGATACTGAAAATCGCAAGCAGAATCGGACCAAGTGAATCAGGCATAACAAGTCGGTGATGGCCACTGATAACAATTAATCAATATCTCCTTGTATCTACTGTTTACATCAAGACTGCTTACCAACCTCCAAACTCGAGTCTTTTGAGGTCTGCACTTACTTCTTATCGCAAGTACCGGACCGATATTTGGTCTACGAGCCGGTGTAGTCTAAAAGAGCAGAAGACAAGCAGAATCGTTTGAAAGAGCAGACGACAATTCGAACGATCAGGCGGCCGTTTGAACTTGAAGACGCACTGAACGTAGTTTGCAGGTGGTCCGTACAACATGACGGTTTTCAGGCGTTCATGTTGGAGCAAAACAAATAAATCTGATGACCACAAGTTTTCGTGAATTTAACCCAAAGTGCTACCCGCTCAAGCAATCGTGGTCCGACGGCATCTGGTTTTCCCTTTTCACGGCACATTTCCACGTTCTCGGACGAACCGAGTACATGAAAACTGACCTTTAAACCTTTCTCGACTCTTCTGGTACAACCCCAGTCTCGGCATTTTGACGAGAAGGCAGGTTCTTTTTTTTGTCTGTTCCTTTCAAAACAATCCAGGAATACACGTCTGAAATGGGGACTTCCGCCCACAGCTTCAGACCGGAAGTGCGCCCGGCACGCCACCACCACGCCGTGACGTAACAGAGATGAGTTTGCGAATACTCGATCAGGCTCAAAATTTAAGAATAATGACTGTTTCATCAGGGTGCACAAACTATTCACAGAGTTGCAGCTAACAGAAGTATCTCGCAGGCCTACGAGAGTAAAAGCCGGGCTCATTTAGTCGTCTGTACACTGTATGTTTGAAATATGTGGCCCCATGGCAGCTGAAACGTTCACTGCAAAGTATCTTTCTGGCCTCCGCCTGTGCGGTCTGGCAGCTAGTGACGAAAAATTGTCTTGTTCCTCCATTGTAATTCACGGACATCCTCTGCAGAGGTATTGAGAATCATTTTCATCCCACTGGAACTGCCCCCAAAGTCTAGAAAATACATTGCTCTCTGAGTTCGGCGAGTCTTCAGATGACTGACAATTCTGTCCTAGAAAACATCACTCATATGGGTTAAATGAGCCTTATTCATTTCATATAGAGCAGTGTCACTTTGCAAAAAAGCACAGCCTACGCACTACTCCGCAGCTACGGCCGTTTGTTTGGTAACCTGTTAAGCGTCACTTAACAAATCTTGTAACGTGGCACTTAATGGGTTACTAAACCTAAAACTATTCTGCCAGTGGAGAGCTTCTAAAAGAGATTATAGTCAAAGCTGTAGTCAGCTCAGCTTAGCTGCCCCTCTGCAATCCTGTGACAAGAAAAGTGGGTGAACCTTCTGCAGAACCCAAGTAACCCAAGTCCAGAGTTACAGCAAACAATGCTTTCACCAGCCTCATTTATGTGATATGACCAGGTGATTAATGCATAAACTCTTCAGAGAACATGTCTTTCTTACCTGGTGGATCTGTGAGGGAGACATGGTGCCGGATGCTGTAATTGTGGAGGACCACACACGCCACGATAATACGGCAGCACACGCCCGGAGTGTACTGCAGTACCCCTCCCGACCTGTCGAGACACCTGAAGTAGTGGCGTAGCAAGGAATTTTGTTAATTCAGTATTTACTGTTAGTGATGACTATATGAAGTTTATGCAGCCCCCAGAACCCTTTGGCAGTCCTGTCTATTTACTGCTCCTCGAAGTCCCTGCTTTTATATGCGTTCCCCCCATTGCCTGCATTTCCGGTTTGACTATACCGTAGTTCATACTTTCTGTGATCCCACTTTCAGCGTATATGTTGTGCTGGGGTGCAATCCAAAGGCACCAAAGTCAAGAACAGGTCAGGCCCAGTCATTATGCAACTTTCACTGAACTGTCAGACGAAGAGGAACGATCATAAGTATGGCTGTCTAACATGCTGAAGCAACACTATATGTTCTCGGATTCCAGCTAGTACTGCACGATGCTGGAAACCGAACTTCTCTTCTAAGATAGCCCTTATGGGGAGTCTGCCACAGCCAGGCACATAGCCAGGCGGGTAAAGGAGGGGAAAGGGGAGGTGCCAGCAAAACTGGAGGACTTTAAAGAGGACCCAGATCACGCTACCTGGGCCTTCTCCCTGGATATGTGCCTAGCTCCAACTAGTTTTTTGGTCTCCAAGTGGGAACAGTGTTAACTGCACCCTTTTAGCATGAGGGTAGAGAAATAAAATAGGGACAAAAAAAAAAGATCTGTTTTTGTTTTATGCCGCACATGCAGAAAGGAGAGAAGGTAGTTCTGAGGAAATTTCAGAACAAGTTTTAGCTCCCAAACTCAGACTCTGCTGACGCTACTGACCGGAAGCGGGACTTCAATATCCCGAATGTCCTCTCTATAACTTGACGCGTCTTGGTGAGGCACATGTTGTAGGCTTCTTCGCCCTCTTCCTCCTTCGGCTTGCGAAATGGCGTCATCAGCCATGGCTGCAGGGGGTAGCCTGCATCCCCTAAAAGATTAAAAATAATATGAGATATCACGTAAAGCCATGCATAAGTAATACAATAGATATGGCTGCTTGGGGTTTGGGCTTGCAAACAAAGCGCTCCAGCAACACCTGAACTGGTAACCAAAGAGTTGCAAGTTCGTCTCCCAAGCTCTGCCGGTTTCGACATGAACGGGCATTTCGTTTGCGTGGATTTGTAGATCACTACTACGAGGGGCACCCTACAACTTCCAGGACGGCAGACCTGCAGCGCTCGCCTGAAATTCCCCACTACAGCTGTAATACATTTCCAGACTTGAACAGACGGAAGCTCACTACAGTAGATAACGGGAAGAGATTCATGGAAGAAAGCTGTATCGGTTTAAGCTTAATTCCTTCCTAACTTGTTAGTGGCCACGCAAGTAGCACAAAGGAAATGACTGGCTCGCTTTGCCCTGGTTTAACTTATTATATATTTAACTAAGTACCTATCTAGGAGTTACACTGAAATTTGCAAGCTGGCTCAAACCTTTGCCAAGATCCAAATGCAAAAAAGGCTGGATACCAAGAGGCTACAAAGCATATGGTCGTTCAGCCTGTCAACTATTAAATACTCATATGAAATCCAAATTAAAATATACCTACCCAGCAACCAGTCATCGGGCGTGCCCCCAGCCTCGAACCTCTCCGACAAGTCGCAGTTGCGCCACATAAAACTGTCATGCGTGCTCCCCGGCCACTTCACAGTGAGCTGTGTGATTTCGTTCGACGCATTGCAGACCGCTTGCACATTCAGGGAGTCATAGCCTTTCCTCTTTCGGTAGATGTTCTGGACCTTCTTTGCAATCTTGAGGGCGATGTGCGTGCCGTCGATGCACCCCAGCACCTTGGGGAATCCATTGGTTTCCGCAAAGCCTATAGATTAAAACAACGAAGTGTTCAACATTCTGTGAAGCAGTGGACATCTTGGATATATTATTTACCACATTAAAATATATACAAAAATTGGTCTATCAAAGAGATGACCTCTAAATATTCATACCTCAATTAAAGCACTATCGCACCCATTTAAACACTATTAACAAAAAAAAAGAAGGGTTTTGGGGGTGGGGGGGGGGGGGGGGGGGGCAAAGATTGATTTTGTTAGTTGTCATGGGCATTGCATGAACAATGCATTGCTGACTGAGAGTCTCGGCGACCATTCTTCACAATGCCGTTGCTCACGTCAATCTATACAACTTCGTTCGCGTCAATGAAAGTTACACTCATTAGGGTCATGCGGGAGGCACTCACTTGATCGAATGACGTTTTAGCGAACGCCCACGTTCCCCCCCGATTAAAGCTGATCAGGCTGAGTAAACGCACTAACAATTCGCACTGAAATAAAATAACAGGGTAACTAACGAGCACGACATTGGGGAAACACTTACCGCGTGCAGTACGCATTGCTGCCGGCGGGGTCACGGGGAACTTGATCCCTTTTTCGGCAAAGTTGCAGAGCGCGCTGCTCACCGAGTTTATGATGCGCGAAGCACTCGTCTGGCTCATATTCCCCACGTCGCCCACGACCGACTGAAAACTGCCGCTCGCATAAAAGCGAAGCGCCAGTAGTACTTGGGCGTCCACGGGGAGCGCACAGTTCCGAGCCGTCGGACGGCGGAGCGCAGGTGCGAGCGCCTCGCAGAGTCTCTCCATGGCAGGTCTCGGGAGACGGTAGTACCTCGCCAGATGGTTATCGGCGATGGTGTCGAGTGTCCGAGGAGTGCGGAACACACGTTGCTGCCGTAGATTCCGCTCCGCGTCGCGCTGCTGCTGAAGCAGGTAGACGACGTACGCGGCAGCCATTTTGGTTAAAAGTCGCCAAAACGTTCGTAAGATCGATCGGAAGCCTGTCGTAGGATTTCGTCTTAACTTACGCAAAACTTACGAACATTTTGCTTCGGGAATACTCAAGAGTTCGTAACTTTGTCGTAAGATAAATTTACGAACTTTTGTTGTCGCAAGAAAGTTTCGGGAATCGAAGGCCGGATTCTCAAAGCGAACTTGCGACGAAAAAAATGCGTACGACAAATTTGAGAGAAAATCCGTATTCTCGAAACGAAAATGTCGCAACTTTTGCGCAGGTTACGACAGAATCCTACGCAGCTCCGAAGCTGTCTTACGCACTTTCTACGATCAAATTAACATGGCGGACAACGTAGCTCAGTTGCGCGGTCGCGACTACGCGGACATTTATTTTTCTACCTGCTCTTCTTGCGCGTCCCGACTTCAAGCAGCACGAAACAAATGAAGAAGTACTTGAAACCGACCACGAGGAACATGAACGCTGGATCCACAGACACCCGGAAACGGAAACAAAGGCAACGATCCCACCGACCAAGCGAGTTCGGCAGAATATATAGGCCTAGCAGGCACTCCGACCCGTTCCGGGGCAGCATTGCTCAGACGGTCCTTGGCCAAGACCGGCTGGCTTGCTGAATGGAATATGCCAGCGCGACCCTTGTGGACCCTCCCCGTATGAATAGTTTGATAGCTGAACTAAATTTCAGAGGTCAAGTCTGAACTAAATTTCAGAGGTCTCGATCACCTTGTTTTCCGAGGCAGCGGTGACGAACGCTGTCGTCGAAAAGGGACTCCTCGATTCTATCTCCTTGTTTTGTGTGATATAGAGCTCAAATAAACGCCGTATGGTTTACCTTCGCAACACGGTGTGTACACTTTGTTATTAGTATGCCATTTTTAACTGTCGAGCTGTATCAGTTTGTGGGAGCTACGCGACGCCGGTCCAACCTTTTTTTGCCGAGTGTCACGTCAGTATCGAGTTGCAATCGTAGAAGATCGGTCCCGAAGCGCCTACCGAAACGCAGTCTGAAATCTGAATCCAGCACTTTGATCAAACGCACGCGTCCGCTCCAAGTGTGAACAGGTATTTGCGTGACTCTTGCTGACACTCTCGTAGTTCAAACATATCTTTTTTTAACGTCGGCTCACTCCTGCATTTCCGAGGCCGCGAGAAACGCCGCAGCGGTTTGTTTCCATCTACGTTTCTTTGCAAACGACTGGCACAGTGCTTTTACCAACGATGACAGTTGTGCTGACTTCGTAGCCATCAAGTTTGCAGCAGTCAACGAAGCGTTTAAATCGTGTTAGCGTCGATATACCACTGCACGGACACGAACCCCAGACAAGCGGTGGTGGAAAGGCCACCCGTGTTTATGAGAATCGGCTTGAACACTAAACATTTACACACAGCCAGGACAGGACATACACAGAGCTGTCTATCAACGAGTGGTTAGCCTGCGTTTGTTATTAAAATCCACGTTCTCCGAACTATGCCTAGCTCTCTAATTGGTTGTTCGTTTTGCCGAAGACGCCGTTGCCATAGCAACAGCACCGGAAGTCATCGTTTCTCCGTAAGAGGTCGTAACTTTCCTCCTCTCAGTTAAGAACGCGTTTGTGAATACCGTTCTCGCCTCATCTTACGATGATCGTAACTTTACGAACTTCGTAGCTAAGTTGTCGCAGGTAAGAGGTTTTTTATGAATCTGGCCTCTGGCCTCTGGTGTTGCCCACGGCACCGTATGTAACAGCTCCTGCCAGATCTCCTTGGATGTTGTTGTCCACTGTTGGTCGAGTGGCTGTCGAGTGGTCGCCGCCGCACACATCGACTTGAGGATATGGTAGTGGCCATGGTACAGGGAAAAATAAAACGCCCAATGGCCAGCTATCTGTTGGAATGTCCTCCTGCGCCGTGGCGCCGTCAGGACTGGCAGAACGGCCTCAAGGTCTTGGAGGCAACTTGTGGTGTGGGATAACGTTTGTCGCGTCCCACCATTAAGAAAAAAGCCCAAAACTTGATAGTCTGGGTCGGAGTGAGGATCGTGTCCTTTAAATTCAGTTGGAGTCCGTGTGTCTGCACGAGACAAGTTAGATCCGCTGTTACTTGTTGAAGAAAGTTCGAGTCACCGTGTGCAAATAAAAAATAGCCAAGGTGGCTCCATACCCAGACACCTTTGGTTCTGGCATAGCGCGTGATCGCATTAGCGAACATTTGCATTACAAATGGAGCCGGCCTGATCCCGAAGGCGAGGACTGTGAAGCGCTAGTACTCTCCATCCAGACGGAAGGTTGCGAGTCGGCGTGCCGCTGGGTGGAGGCCAAAGTGGTAGTACGCTTCTGTTAAGTCTAACTTAGTGAAAAATTGTTGCTTGGGCAGTGGATTGATCTGAATAGCTACCGGCAAAGGAGGTAACTGAAAGTTTGGCGCCTTCAGGTGCGGTGTCAA
Organism: Ixodes scapularis; assembly: GCF_016920785.2. Classification (NCBI taxonomy): domain Eukaryota; kingdom Metazoa; phylum Arthropoda; class Arachnida; order Ixodida; family Ixodidae; genus Ixodes; species Ixodes scapularis. Next base: position 54,811,124 of record NW_024609879.1, read on the forward strand.
TGCCGCACAGTTCAGCACACACCTACTCTCGGTTTTGTTTTTTGGGACCACTTGGATCTTATTTAAAAATGGTTCGCTATTTGTCTTTTCCAGCACGCCCGAGGCGAGCATAGATCGCACTGCTTCTCGTAAAACCGGTAGTTGGTCAGGTTTCAGGGGCTGGTTTTTCACCACCGAGGACTTATCGCAAGCAATTCGCAGACTAGGTGGATCTGCTGGGGGGTGATATCCTATGACTTCATCTAGACTCGCCCAGTCGACTGACGGAGGGGGGAGACTCGGTCTGACGGGTCAGAAAGCGAATACGGAAGGTCGCGCGGCAGTTCGTCTCGTGTCATCGTCGTCTTGTTCATCGTGTTCGGGTTGGTCTGAGTCGACTGGTACGTCATGTGCCTCCAACCATCTGCGGATTCGTTCGGGTCTGAGGGCGAGCGTGTCGTCCTCAGATTCTAGTGTCTCAAGGGGCTCTGTGGTACCGGAGGGCGGGGTAGCGTCTTGTGACTCGGGGACAATTCCTACTTCTTGCAAGGCTTTTGCCAGATGTGTTGTGGAACAAGATCCTGCACCACGGCGAACGTAGGGACTCCATCTGTCACGGCTACGGTAGGTTGAGCTGGGCCAGTTATGAAGTTCTTTAGATGTGCCTTGCTCAGCTTCGAGCTCTCGTTAAAGTTCAAGACACTCGGGGGGGGGGGGGGGGGTGGCTCGGGTGGACCTTGTGTTGGGTCTGGTAGGGGAGGCCGGCGGCGAGTCTCGTCGGCGGGGTCTACTGGGCCTGGTGCTGGGAGCACCGAGGAGGTACGTTGCGGAGGGGTCTGTGTAGCCCTCAAGGGCGGCGGTCCAACCGCCTTGGGCGACGTGATAGAGCAACCGCACCCAGTCGAAGATTCGGAGTTTTGCACGGGGGCTGAATCCGGTATACGCACAATCCCAAACCTCGACATAGTGCTCCAGGAGCTGGAGCTCAATGATATCTCTCCTTCCGAGATTTGTTGACTGCCTTGCTGCCGTTTGTACGTGCTGGAATGCGTCTCCGAGGTCCCTTTTGGTTGGAAGGTCATTTATGGTAAACACACGTTGAGCAGGCCTTGCGGTGTTGGTGGTCTGCTCACTGAAGGCAGCGGGGGTGACCACCGTGGTGGGTAGGGCTGTTGTCTCGGAGGTAGAGGTCCGAGGTATTACTTGACGTAGGGCTGCTGTTGCTGCTGCTGCTGCCGCTGCGGCTGCTGCTGCTGCTGCTGCTGCTGCTGCTGCTGCTGCTGCTGCTGCTGCTGCTGCTGCCGCTACGGCTGAGGTTGCTGGCTTGATGGGTAAAGAGCTGCCTGGGCTGTCGCGTTGATCCCAAACTCGTTGGGCTGGCGAGCCAGCGTAGTCCAGGTATCGGAGGGAGTCCCGTCGTCGGGGTATATGTTGGTGATGGGTCTCCACTGGGAGGCCTGGGTGCGGTTTATGGCGAAGGAGGTACTTGGTTCGAGAAAGAAGTCACGGAACTGTCCCAATGGTGGGGCTGTCGTTGTCGCTGTCGGGGGGGGGGGGGGGGGTGCTGTGCCGAGGCAGCTCCAGGGGGCTGCGCCCCAAGGGCTCTGGTAATGGCGGCCGCGAAAGTCGCCGCCAGGCTCTCGCGGCTTGTAGCAATGATATTGCGGAACTCCGCTGTTTGCTGCTGCCTTTTTGCCTCCTGGTGTTGGCGGTCTTCGACAAGTGCGTTTTGCAGCTGTGCAGAATGTCTGCCCACAAGACTCTGAAGGTGCTCGGTAAAAACCGCTGCATCCTCGTTGGTTGCTTCCTTGACGGAGTGGCGGGGCATGAGCGGGTCTTCCTCACCAATAACGGGGCTACTCGTGCTTCGAAGCGACTATCTTGGGAAACCCTGTTTGGCTATGCGGATGGGCAGCTGCCAAACAGACTTTGGTAAAAGGCGACAATTTGTTGAAGTAAACGGCTATAAATTATTTCATTCTCATGCTTCTTCTAGAGTTCCTCAATGGTCCGTCCTCTGCCCCCTACTGTTTTTTTTTTTTGGCAATAATATAGCTCGTGACATTTTTTTTTTCTTTTTTGCCCGCATCTCTTCTCGGGTACGATATTATTATTTATATACACCAAAATGATGTTATCGTCAGATCATGACAATATTTTTGCGCACTCAAACAAAAAACGAAACAAAAAAAAAACTGATCAGTGATGAGTAGAGAGGTAAATTTATTATCCCGCGAAAAATATATATATTTATGCAAATAACGCGGAAAATAACTTCTCTTCATAAGCACAGTATATATGGTCTCCAATTTCCACACGTTACCTCATGTAACTATCACCTTGGAGTCACTGTCATTAACGATCTACGTTAAAATTACCATATCAGTGGTGTTACATACTGTGTATTTAATAAACGTTGGTACGCACGAAGGAATAGACCCTTTCCGAAATTCAGTGCCATCTGGTGGCTGAAATGGCGGTTTAACTTTTGCCATACGAATGGCGGCAATGAACCCGTAGCCTGCAGTATTTTATCGGGCACCGTCATTTTTGCATGTCAACGGCAGACGAGAATAAACTTTTCGCTATACAGGTTTTTCTGGATCATCTCTTCCAGTGTCGATTCCCACAACGATGCAACCAGTCAGAACGAAGCGCGAACCAAAACAGACGCCTTGATAAAGTTCTATAAGTCAAGGGGTTTCGAAGTCGATTTTGTGCCACTAACAGGTTCACTGGGCTCGAAATAGAGAAATGAACACTTACGCAGCGCTTGCATTCAATTCCGGTTTCGCAACGTGCTAATGTCTACAATGCATAGGCCTCGAATCCTCAGCTTAGGAGTATCTTCAACATCTTCTTCATCAGTAAATAGAAAGCCGCCATTGGTATGGCACATATGCCATTTTTCAGATGATGATGATAGTGATCAAAGTGGCCAGACTGAATTCCGGAAAGGGTCTATTGAAGTTAGCATCATGAAGCATTAAATTGGCACCTTAGAAACTTTTGTTGGGTCAGTTTTTGTATATGCTGTTATAGTTTAGGGCCACTTCACAGTGTTTAAGAAGCTTAAATCATAGACTAGAAAGGATCAAAACTTGCGTTTTAATCACGACAGGTACAATCCTTTTTGTATTTTGGTCAAGCAAGACGGTACTTTGATGCGATCTTTGACCTCCAATCCTTCGAAGTTTGGGCTCAGATCAATGCGGAGCGCGAGTTTCAATGCTTCTTGCGCAGGAGTTACGGTGATGTTAGAACGCCGAGTTCTGATTGGCTGATCAGAAGGATGGCTGGTAGACCTAAAAGCAAGCTGCCTTGAGGTCTAAACACTATACTTCCAATCGAATTAATCAGAGCTCTGTGTCCTGACCTCACGGCAACTCCTGTACAAGAAGCAGACAGACTTTCGCTCCATATAGGTTGAAATTTTACAGCGAAGTGGTTTATGGCTGGGGTTCCGTGGATTTTTCCTGTGCGCCAACAAAGACTTCAATTTCAACGCCAAATTCATAGGAAAAATTTTCCCGCTAGTTTTAGTGGAGAAATGTTTCCGCTAATTTTGGCGAGGAACGTTTCGCGCTAAATTTTGCGGGGAAATTTTCTCGCTAAAATTAGTGAGGAAATTTTCCCGCTAAATTTCGTGGAAACATTTGTCCGCTAAATTTGGCGGGGAAACTTTCCCGCGGGGAAATCGACATGTGACCTTAACCCCAATTCAGCTTCCTCGATGAATTTAGCGGGAAAATGACGTCATGACTTCGTGTGATGTCACCCATGAACAAATTCAGTGACAAGAGAAAAATAATGGCCACCGATCAAGACAATATTAAATGTTTGTGCGTATTATTTTGTCACAATGACCGCCGATTAACACAATAAATGTGTGACGTCTGTGACGTGTGCTAAACAGCTTCGCTTGTCACCCATCTTCTCACAGTAGAATGGCTCATGATTTTTAATGTGTCGTGTGATAGTTTTAAATTGTATAAAAGTAAGCCTATTTACTGGCACCCTCCTCCACTAGAACCCCCTATACTTGTTTTCACCTCAGCAACCGTAGTGACAACGGTAGGGCGACTCGCGGAGCATTACTAATTTTCCTTTTTGAGTAGAGAACTAAGATATATGTAGCTGCATTCTAGATTAGATATGCCTTATCTTTTCAATGCGTTCGCGCTTCGAACGCATAAAGCATTGCTTCTTTATCCGACAACCAAATCGTGTAAGAACTACTTCGCGTAGCTTATGAACGAAAAACAAAACTTTCTTTTTTTTCTTGAGGTGAAAATGGGTATGGAGCGACAGGCGGCGCGGCTCTGTTTACCAACACGGCCGGAATGACGCGCATGCGCAGAAGCTATGTGGGCAAAAGCGGCCCGGCTCTCCGTGTTTTCGCCACTGCGTTGTGTGACGCGCGCTCGTTATTGACGTTGTAGAGACGCTTCTAGATTTGATAGATTTGTTTGTGCCTCGTATTTCTTTTCGACGTATGTCGTATGTTAGGCCCGACTATTTCAGCTCGCTACCCGAGCCTAAACGGCAGCGGTATCGAGACAAGCTGTTGCGTGAACGGCGTTGCCTTAGGCGATCGGTACGCCGTAAACAAGGACTGCTGGAGTTCCGCTATGAAGTTGCTGTCAGTGATGCCGATGGCTCACGTCGTTGTTTATTTAGTTTCTTCGTCAAGCCAGTTCGCGGCCAACATGGTGCAGGCGTACAGGTCACTCAAGGCCCACAATTACTTCGAGCCGCTTTCCGCGCTGCCGGCGGGATCAGCACAGTGGATCAGCACATTATGGGTCCGCGGAAGTGTACTTATTAATTGATTAAATACTAACAGCGTCCTCCAAGTCAAAGTATGATATTTTTATTACTCTCCTAATCACAAGGCACGACAAGCGGTCACGTATTTTTCCGTTCTGCCGCCGGTCTCCTTCCGCTTGGCAGGACGGGCGCAGCGAGCAGCGCTCATGGCCGTTACGGAAACAAAAGTAACGAAATACGTCACTCGTTGCATGCAAATAAAAGGAACGCGACACCGACCTACGTTACCTCGAAATAAAAGGAAAGCGTTACCGTTAAAGGTAATGCATGTTACTTTTGCATTACTTTTTATTTACACGTTACCAATAACAGTTTCCTTTTCTTTTTTTTTCGCAACAGCGATTTCTGACACCGGGACAAAGGGCGTAGGCGATGGGGTTTTTCCGAAGTGGGACTTTTTGCATGGGGAAGAGACAAGCACAATTCTGAAGGTAGGGGAAATGTAGTGCAATAATTAATGACTTGGCGCCAACGTTACTAAAACACTCAGTTGGGAAACTCGCCGTCGAAACATGGGCCGCTGGCGTCCACCGAGACCGAGCTAAATACGACAACAGCGCCACTCTTTTTTATTTGTCTGTACTGTGGTCACCTTGAGCTTTTAGAAAGCATAATTTTTTACGTAAAAACAAACGGAACATACTTTTTTTGTCTGAAATTTAATGGAGTTTAGTACAAAATGAAGGGCGCGTAATATTTTTAAAATCTTTAGTTCGCAACGTTTTGCGGCACAATTAATATTGTTTGTATTCAACCATGCCTCAGCGGTGCTTTCAGGTAGCGCGTCCCGACCTAGGTGCGTTTTAACTTCGGTAGTAAGACGCGGCGCGTCCGCCGGGGAGACGAGGGTGGCACCCCTGTAACCTCTTCCACTGCTTCGGTGCCAAAATGGCCGATTAAAGCTAAAATAGACGTCACGTGCAGTTCCTCGAGTGGCCGCTGCGGGAGAAATTGCGGCGTTACGTTCGCAGTTAGGTCGGTGCTCGAGGACAGATCGGGGACACTTTTTTTACAGCAGTCTCTATGGCAGTTTCCCAACTGAGTGGTTTAGTAACGTTGCTTGACGCCTCTGCTTGGTTTCAGCTTCATTCCAGACGCAGCCGAAGGTACGAGCTAATGGGACCAATCAAGCAGCGTCAAAAGAGCGAGTCACTGGGTCTTCCTTGTTTACGATTGGTTCAGCCAAGTTAGAGCACGTACAGAAACATTACGGACACCATGGCTGTGTTCCAAATCTTACCCAAATGAATCCGAGTTACTCCGGCGGGTCGTGCCACGTGGCATCACAGACTGAAAAACGCTGGAAGCGGGCAGGATATGGAACACCAAGGTACAAGATCCTTACCCTGGAGTAAGATCGAGTAAATATTGGAACACGGCCCATTATGGCGTGTTTTTGACGCTGCCGATTGGTCCCATGAGCTCGTAGCGTCGGCTGCGTCCGGCCGAAAATTGGACAAAGTATAAAAGCATGAAAATAAAACGTTTGTTATGTCTTGGGAAAAATATATAACAAGTAACGTAACTAGTACTATGCCCTATTCGAAATAAGTAGCGTAAGTACGTTCCCAGTTACTGTCTTGAAAGAGTAACGAGTACGTTATTATATTACAGAAAAAAGTAACGCGTTATTGGCAACGTCGTTACTTCTAAAGTGTTGCCGCCAACTCTGGTAGCGAGCCACCGACAAGCTCTTGGTCGGGACTTTGTGCGTGACCACCGTAGGAAGGAAATCTGGGGGTCTCGATCAGACGACGGTTTCCCTGCAGATAAGCAAGCCTCGGGACGAAGATTGAAATGGAAGCCACACTTGCCTCCAAGAAAATGCTTCCCGCACAAGCGGTCGTCCGCGCCAGCTCGACCATTATTTTCGATCTACGGATATTATCCACATTTCTGCGACTTTCAGAGTCTGCCGGGAACTTGTGGAAACTCACTCCGCTACTTTTGCTGCTCCTTTCGTGCAGTTGACTGCTGCACAGCATTGCGGCATCCTGAATTGCTATGACGCACATGCTGAACGCACGCCCTTTTGCCCACACCTCCCGGCTCCGGCACAATCGCAGCGCCGCCGCAGTTCCGTGACAAAAAGCCCGCGTGTCGGCCTGGCGAATTAGGCATGCAAAATAGATTCGTTTAGATTTTCGTTAATCCCAAGTACAATAAACGATGTGAGTACTCCACACGTTTAACTTGCTAGAAGCACTAACTATGCATCATACGCCCGTGAACGTTTTTTTTTTATTGAAAACCTTACTGCGCCTCTACTGGCATTATTGCAGGGGGGCACAATGCATTAAAAGAGAAAAAAGATCTACGGTCTCGCGGCACAATAATTACGCCGGTAATGAATTCCATGCTGCAATGGTTCGTGCAAAAACAAATTGTTTCATAACGTTTGTTCTAGGGAAATACGGCTGAAGTTTATAACAATGGTCTGTACGAGCAGAACTTTAAGATGGTGAAAGCAGGAACTATGCAGCACAAATTCCTGTTTGGTTTTGGTAACTCGAATAAAACAATCTGAGCCGCAGCCTTTTACGCCGTTTTTTTTTTTAAATACACCCAGCCCTGTTCCTTTTTAATTTCAGTTGAGGTACTAAATGATCGCAGCTACCCGGTACAAATCGAGAAGAAACAGATTGAATATGCTCTACTGCACTGACACAAACCTGGTAAGACGCATCCCACACATGACAGGCATACCCTAATATCGGTCTGACATACACTTTATACGCTGCCTCCTTAAGCTCTTTCGTCACATCATTAAGTTTGCGCTGTAAAAAACTCAGAGCCCTCCCTGCCCTGGAAACTACACTGTTCACTTACGCTGTCTATGTGCCGTTTTCGGCAAAAATAAGGTCTAAATATTTATGGATGGTTGTATACTACTATTTTCATTGCTGTTGAGTCAATTTATTATGGTTCGTTGTGAGGCACACATGAACACAATTTGTAGCGTTCAGTGACATCATATTGTGACTACACCATGATTAAATTGTTTTAAGATATCTCAGGGGGATCGCTGGCCAAGTAGGCTAGCGCACACCAGCTCGGAGCACGTGGAGCGAAAACTCGCTCTGCAGAACCCATGGATCTTTGGTTCGATCCCCATCCCTGCCCGTTTCGATCTGGATGAGCATCGCACCGCCGTGCGGTCGTGTATCACTACTGCGTGGTGCACGTTAAAGACCCCAGGCTAGCGGTTGTACTGCACTGACTGATTTGCTCATCTGCAGCGAGTGAATCCTCGCAACTTTAGAATGGCTAACCAACTACACGCTGTATAAATATCCACGCAACCCCAATCATTAAGATCTCTCATAAGCAGTGTGGAATTTGTTTCACCAAACACTGCATTGTGCAATGCACAATCATCGGCAGATAGACGTATTTTTTATTCAATTCCTCGGAAAATATCAATTATATAAACGAAAAAGGGAAGCAGTCCCAACACAGATACCTGTGACACGCCAGATGTAGCAAAGACACGACCCCGAACATATACCATTTACCACAACCTGTCGCTGCCTTAAAACTGTGTAATCTCTGAACCAATGTATCACATTATTATGAAAATTCAGAACTTCACGTTTCTGCAGTAATACCAAATGAGTGACAGTATTGAATGCTTTTTCGACGTCAAAAAATATGCCATGAACTTGACTTCTATTATCAAGTACTGTGGCAATATGATGGTAAAACTCTATTAATTGCGTCGTGCAAGAAAAGCACCATCACGGACCTATGCTGTTGATCATTCAAAAAGTGGAACAAAACAAGGTGCTTCATTAAACCCCGGTTACTAAACATGTTTAACAATATTACAACACACTGGGGTAAGCGAAAGTGGCATGTAGCTTGAAACATTACATTTAGATCCGCCCTTCAAAACTCGCACGACATGAGCTACGTTCTGATCACCTGGTATTTTTTTCTCTTGGATCAACTTTAAGAACAAATGACAAAAAGGCATTTTGCTACTGCCCTTAAGCAACACTTTAATACCTTAGAAGGAATACCATCAAGGCTAGTGGCTTTGGATCCATCAGTTTCAAGCAATTTATTGATTCCACTAATGGAGAACTCCGCCTGTTCCATGCTAACATTCCTGCCGCTAATTATCTGTAGAGAAACATTTTCATCGGGAATGAATACTGACCTGAAGAAATCATCAAACAATGTAGCTTTATCATAATCATGTGTTACTACAAACCCCTCATGCTGCATTTGACTTTAAGGCCAATTTTACCTTTACCGCGCCGTTTCATAAATTCCTAAAACTGATTCTTGCTGTTACTTTGAAGATCTACATTTAAACCTTGAGAGAACGTCCTCTGGCATAATCTCAATTTTTTTTCTTATATTGTAAAACTAGGTGTCGAAGTTTAGAAAAGCTTTCCTCAGATTTATTTTTGCCGTCCTTGTAAAGGCCCTCAGTCGTGAATAAATCATGCGAATTAGGTCACCAGTAATCCATGGCCCTTGCTCTTTCCCAGTTTACTGTTTAATGTTGTAGGTACAAGAGCGTCAAGTAGAGTAAGAGTTATTTCCTGAACAGTTAGCACACTTTATTAACTCGTAGGTCGTCTGCAATACATTCAAAAGACAAAAAACTGTTCTAAAGATTCATTGAGATCTTCACATAATGCCCTTTGTCAAAAAAGTAAACTCTCCTAGACTCGTTAATTTTAACTCGATTAATAGTTGTGGCCAAAATGGGAACGACGACATGTTGATCACAGATGCCAGGTTTGACGTATACATTCGACAACATCGGTTGTGTTGCAAAACAACAAACCACGAAGATTAGAGTTGCGTGTCGGCTTGGCGACATATTGATACAAGCAAAGTGGATCCGACATAGTTTTTATCTCAGAGCATATACCACTATTAGAGCGTAAAACACATCTACTATCACTCCATATGGCATCCGGTATATTAAAACCACCTCCAAGAAGAATACCTTCGGCAGAAAAAGAACAAACAAGCTTGCCTAGTTGCCGCATAATGTTAAATCAGATGCTGGTGGATGATAAAACGAGCCAACCACAAATCTGGAACCATCAGGCTGTATGACACGGCACCAAACAGATTCACTTGAGAGTATCAACACGAAGCTCATAGCTATTTAATGAATTCCTCACTAAGATAAAAACGCCGCCACCAAGCGGCATTCTATCATGACGTACACATTGAAAGAACGAAGAAACACCTCATTGTCCATTATCGTTTCGTCGAGCCAAGACTCTGTTCTGATGACCACGTCAGCACATATTGAACCAATTAGGCCGGTCAACTCTCCCACTTTATTTATAGCACTGGCAATTTACAACTTGTACAACACTTTTACAAACTGTCCTTGATTTGGGGGCACATCATGATCGTTTAACTTGTACCACTTCCTGAAGTTCGGAGTCCGATGTATATGATTTGCCATCTATGTATAGTTTATCGTATACAGGTTTAACCGAGTGGTTGCTTTTCTCCCTCTCTGCTTCGCATGGTCCCATATGCGTTTACGCTTAATGCGTATCATCCTGTGAATGGTCATAGCATAGTGACAAGTCAGTATCTCTAAGTTTGCGAGCGTTCCATTTTGGTCAAAAGGACGGCCGGGAAGAGCCACCCCCTCTTCTTCTTATTGTTATTCTAATTATTCTTATTATAATATTATTATTATTTTTATCATGATAAAACATGTTTGCGTATTTCACGGTTTATGTTGAACGAATTCTTGTACCGAATATATTTTGGTGTAAGATAGGGCTAGCCGATTGATTAATTAAACTGACGATTATTACAGTAATGCTTTAATCGCAATATGTTTTTTAACCGGCTAATCGGTTCGATGTTGGCTAACCAAAAACAAAAGTAAAAATTAAACGCTTTCATCACGCAAGCGTGGACGAGTACACATGTATGAAAGGCAAACTTGAGGTGAAATGCTGACCTAAAGTAAACCGGTGGGGCGAGATTCTTTCACTCCAAACAAGTGCAAAAGATTCCGCGTTCCCCTGTCACTTGAACGTCCTCCAAGTGTCCATTTAGCGCAGCAGCGACTTTTGGGATCCACCAAAGAAACTCGCTCTTGCCGGAGGATATCAAAGAACCTTTTTGCCTCTTTGGACTATTCATAATCGAAATTATACATTGCGCGGCTAAGCCCATCTTCAGCAAGAGCAGAAGGTGTAATTTTGACCTTAGGAAAAAAATATTATGCGCGGATGTGAACATAACCGATTAATCTTCTAATTAATGGGTTAAAGGGTGGCGATTAATCGCGTAAAAATTGTAATCTAGGGTCAGCCCTGGTTGTGAGTGTGACTGGAGTTTTCTAAAATTGTTTAGTTGATTTTTGGCCGATTTGTTTTTTTATATATATCTCGTTCCGACATGACACCGTCCTTAAAATGTTTCAGGCAGTCTACAGAAATCCTCTAAACATTTTAACTCTTCCAATCCTGTCATGTCTCCTCGGCAATTTTAAATCTATTTTTATAAACATTTTTTCAAGCGTAGTGTATAGAGCAGAGACGGTAGAAATGCTATAAAATTTATTTCGCAAACTCTCAATAGATTTTATGTCATTATATATCTATCGAAGTTCTATAGCGTGGGGATGATTTAAAGGGATATTACAACAAAATTTCGGCGATTATTTTTTGTTCGATATATGTTCGAAGGAGCAGTATAACATCTGACACACCAATATCCTCTTAACAAAGACACGAAAAGAAATTTGCAAACAAATTAAACGATTAGAAAAGAGCACCTGGTGGATGTTGCTAACGCCTCGTTTAGAATGCCCGTCGAGCAACCTTGACAGCTTGACAACGTTTGTCTCACCCCTGGCCACGACGAGAGAAGAGGTGGAAGAAGGAACTCCCCTCTCCCCAAGAATCTATTTCTTGAGTCCCAGAAGTCGCTATTGACCCTCTCCAAACTTATAGAAGATTAACCCGTCACTCAAAACTCGTACAAAAGCCGCCGCTTCGGTGGCTGGAACAGCTAGGTCATCCGCCCAACGTCAGCCTCGCCGTAGCTTTGCTCGTTCCGTGGCGATCTACGTCACGTTTGCCTTGGATGTCACGTGGTCTCCGCTGGCTGTTCTCTGAGCGCTGGGCAGAGTGGGCCGTTTATAACCAAAAATACAGCCACCAGGCTCAAAATACAAACGTGCGATTCTCATTTACGGACTTTTTGTGGATCATATTCAACCTATTTTTGAACACGACGGGTATGTTTCAAATTTCGTTGAAGTATCCCTTTAACAGTAAAATGCAGTGCAGAGAGGCGACATCGGACACAATTTGCGGAGGAGGTTTTTTTTCGAGTGTGCAAAATAAATATTGCCCCCTGCAAAGCTGTATAGCGGAAGGTACAGTTCACCTATATTTAGAAAGCACATGTCATATAAAGTATTAGTGAGAAGAAATCAAGGTACTTGTGATCTTTTTTAACTGAAAAAGGTCACTATTTTCGAGGCCGTTTGGAGAGGTGGGTGGGTGGGGGGGGGGGGGGGGGGGGGCTGACTTATTAATGACCGTATGACAACTTCCTTTCGCAATTTTCAGCTTGTCTCCGAAGTCGGTTCAACTTTCAACAAAAGCTACAGGGGTGCAGGGGTCTTTAGAACGAAACCTGGGTTTTTCCCCTGATAAGTATTTGTGTGCCGAATTCTTTACTCAAAGGAGAGAGTTTAATCGTGAAATGAACAATGAAAATCAAAGGCGTCCGTAGATGCCGCACATTTCTTAATACCCCTAGCATCTGTCTACTACACTCTAAGCAATGCCAACGCTCGAAGAGCCAATCTCTGCGATCTACGAAATGAGCTCAGGGAATGATGAGGCGGAACATCCGTTTAGACCTCAAAATTAAGCCTGCGTTATGGCATTACTCAATGCAAGCATGACACTTTGCATTGCGTAATGCCACAGCGCAGACTTGATTTGTACGTCTAAGCGGATATTTCGCCTCATCACTCGCTGAGCTGATTTTGTAGATCTCAGAGATTGGCTCTTTGAGGGTTTAGCGGGTAAGTAGACGCGCTGGAATTTCTTGTTGCGTGCTTTTTTGTTGCGTGCTATTTTGACGCGTGCTGTTTTGTCGCCGAGCTGTTTTGAGGCTGTGCTGTTTTGACGCGTGCTGTTTTGACCGTGCTGTTTTGTCGTGTGCTGTTCTGTCATGGTGCCATATATGGCGGTAAAGCAGTGAACACTGCTGCATGGACATTTTTGCTAAATGACCCAGGACCCAAGAAGCATGACGGGAGTGTAGTTACACGCGCTGCACGTGCAGGCGTTAGCAGTAGTTACTTTTCTAAAGCAAATGCCTAAAGCAAATGGCATCTTGCAAGCCATTTCGTCAAGGTTTTATTTTTGTGCTTTACGTCTAATCTCTTATACGGGGAAGGCGAGCACGTGTGGCGCGTGTACATACATTTCCAGCATTCGCTTTACTGCTTGGGTAATTCAGCAATAGGTCTATTAGCAGAGCTATGATGCTTCGTGGCGTGTGTAGGTATCTATGTATACCCTCAATGCGAATGGCGAGTGCATGATTTTATGCATGTGTTGAAACTTCACATCAATAATTAAGGGTTTTGTTAGTTTTTTTACCTTTAGAAAGGAGATAGAAACGTTGTTAGGATCTCTATCTCTTTTTTTATAAAATGTCTTTAGAATTTCATTCCATATCAATACATTAAGTTTTATACAGTCAACACAAAAAGTCACCGAAGGCTACACACAGCGGTGAGAAAAGTCTCATTTTCGTTAGAATATCTATAGCATCTCTACACTAATTTGTATTAAAGTTCTGTAGAAAGGGGATACATATAATTTAGTAAGAACGCTATTTTTATGGTTTTGGATATCCTGTTCAAATTCGACACTTTTGTTTCTGTGTTATTTTCATGTACTAATCATTTTTTGTGCCAACTAATTTTAACTAGTAACGGTAAAATGTTAATAAATATAAGCAAACGTTATTTTACTCTACAATTCATTCTTATTAAAGAAAATAACTTTTCTTGTTTATAAATAAGAAATAAAATGGCCTACAATAATATATTTCGTGAAAAACGTTTTGTTGCGATTTTTCTGTTGGTCATGAAGTGGTATTATGTGGTTCTCAGTGCATAAATGGATGGATGAATGGATTAATGGATGGATTGATGAATAGGGCTAAACTCTTTTAATCGGGCTGCGGCTTGGGCCACCTAGTCATAGCTTCTAAATCCAAGAATTAGCTGATACCCGATAAAATTTTAAATTAATGAAGCCGGGCGAAGAATGTCAAGTCGCCACTAAGCACAAGCAATCATCTACCATTCTCCATAACCGAAAGTTCAAATTCTTAAAACGGCGGTGCCTCTTCGCAACCCGGTGCGCGTACGTTCCGCCCCTTGCGAATTGAAAAAAAAAGACAACAAACTTATTTTTCATAATAACCTCTACTCATTCGTTTTTGCACGCTGCACACTACCAAGGAACCACGTCTCACACCAGCGTCAGAAGACAAAATGGCCGATATGCAAAAAATGAAATGCATGGACGCCGTTTTTCGTCTATTCTAAAATATAGCCCCCTCTGAATCGGGCTCTAAAAACACTATACAGAAAACTTGATTCAAAACGTCTTTCCAGTGCCCAATTGACCCCCCCCCCCCCCCCCCCCAACCCCGAAAAAAAGAAAAGAAAGCCTTTCTGCTAACACAAAAAGATGTTAGTGCCCTTTTTCGAGCTAAAAGCAAATGGCCGTGCGTGCTGCCGTTCTTATACTTACATTGTACTATGCCACTGCGTAATCAAGAAGTGCGTCGCAAAGCGCCTGCTTTATCTCACATGATGAAATAAAACAGCGCAAAAATGTGCAAAAGGAAGAGACAAACCGGACGGGGCAGAGCGTTGTCGTGTCCGGTTTGTCTTGTCCGGTTTGTCTCTTCCTTTTGTACCTTTTTGTGCTGTTTTATCTCATCATGTTTAGCAACCACCAGCTAGCTCAGCTCTCAACTTTATTAATGAATTACCAGCTCACTTTGCCGCTAATGGGCTGAGAAAATTAATTTCACACGAAAGGGAGTGCCTTTTACTTCATACTTCGACCGGACAAGTTCTGTCTAGCGAAAGCAGAAGCTTGGATAGATTTAACAAAGAGAGGAAATTGAAAGGGCTCACCGTCACAGCCGACTGAGAACCAACAGACCTGCAGTGCGCATTTTGTCATGGGTACGGCGATTTGGTAAGCTTCTCACGAGTCTTCCATTCATCGATAATCATCGTTTCGCCACCGTTTCCCAGCCTCGAACCAAAAATTTCGAATATTTTGGTACTGCACAGTAGAAGGTGCATAGCACTTAACAAATAATATACCTCACGTGAAACTTCCTTCGGAATTAGAATTTTTCGTCCGGCCCCCTCCATGTTAGTAGAGGAAGTGAAACTTGCTTCGAACTCGTCCATTGCTCGAGAGCGACTGATTGTTTTGTGAGATACAAGTTGGGAACGCGCCAGAAGTCGGAGGCTTCTTGCACGCCATTATTATAGACAGCCATTGTTCCTTAACAGTGAGAGAATTATCCTCTATCGAAGCGCACATTGTACTGACGTCTGTGTGGATTGGTGTGTACGGCTCACCCGCAAGGAGGACGAGGCAGGCTGGACAGAGAAAAGGCATATCTTTATCTAAACAGGCCCAGCAACTGAGGGGTCCCTCTAGAGCGCCCCTGTCCGGGGCCACGTGTTTTCCTTCAACGAGCACTCTCGTCGCATAATTCTGGTTTTCCCGCGGGGCGACTCGATGACGTATTTGATACGTGATCGGGTTTATTGGGCGCATTATTGACTCGTAACTCACTATGCGGGCATAAATCTTAAGAAATGAGGAAGCGAGAGCGCGCGTGCACGGCAGATCTCCGAGATCTGCTTGGAAGGATTAGGGAATGGACAAGATGCTAGCCGACTTTTTTCCTTTGTCTCCACTGCCCTCGTCAAACGCGCTAGAACGCGAAACGCCGGCGTCCGGGGTTTGGCTTTAGCATTCGAACGCATTCGACGAGCACAGTGGAAGCCACACCAGGAAACTTTGCATCTGTCTACCCCACATCATTGCAGCAGAGCTCGGCGTTCAGAAGTTGCCGCGCGTTCTCGTCTGCTTCTCTCCATCCGTTTCTGCTTGCATAGGTGGCGTGGAAGCCCAATGCTCTGCTCACTGAGCTATGGACCAGGAACGGGGGAAGAGGAGGAACAGAAGCAGGTGGTCTGGGAAGGCGCGCGGAGTGGAGAGGGGTCGAAATGGCAAAAGAGAGGGGAGCACAAACAGGTTGCGTAGAACAAGCGCGCAGAACAAGGAGGAGTGGAAATGGCTGGAATGCGCGCTTTCCTTCTCTTGCGAGCCAGAAAATTCTGCGCGAAGGATTTGTATGCGGGTGATGCTGAAGGGAAGCGCGCGCAGTGTCACAAACAAACAATGATATAACAATCTGTTTCCATGCAAAACGTTGTACCGGACACCTAGATTAAGAGCACAACACACCTCAGGCACTGAAAGACTAAAAGCCATATTGCCCTAAACCCCACCTGAACCAAGCGCACCATCCACCCTATAGGGCTACCGCATTTAAACGCGTTTTGCATAATGACCGAATGTACGGCCACTTTAAACAAAATCTTGTGATCAATTCCTTACTTTTATCAAGCATGAATTACACGAGTAATATCCGAATACTTATGGAGTTAACACAAATACTTATAACCATTACTATCTCCCCCCCCCCCCCAAACACACACAACGACTCACAGACACGCATTTCGCCCTAGATTTCCGTGTATTGGACAGCAGTTTCTAAAACTTCAGAAAACAAACAATAAAACGGTGGTGCGAAAGAAGGTCAGGCCCCTCATCTTGACAGTTTCCGTGGCGCTTTGTTGGATTACAGCTGGCACTGTGAGTTATATATAAACGCCAGTCATTGCCAAGTTTGATGATGTGTTGTGTGTATGTTTATGCAGCCGGAGGTCAGTCAGCCTCGGCTATAGATGAGAAATTTAGCCAGTACAGTACAACCGCAAGCCTGGGATCTTAACGAGCACCACGCAGTAGTGATACATGACCACACGCCAGCACAATGCTCATCATCCAAATTTTATAGTTAATGTCAAATCTACATCTCTATTAACCTTTCAAAATTCTTTCCTACCATTTTTTTTAATACGGCGCCAACCCCGTAACCACGTGTACATTTTTCTTCTTCCAAGAAGAGCAGAGCTAGACGATCCCAAAACTAAATTGAAACAAAACTGTAATCTCAATGTTCCATGCAAAATAAGCGGTTGTCGATTCTTAATAATCTATTTTACGAAATTCTTATTTTAATCGCTGCGTTGGGCCGCGTGGATATGGCACAATAGGGTGCGAACGTTCGTTCGAGGTACAAAGGAAGAATTCCTTTGCTTCATTGAGCTACAAGCCTCGACTTAGCTGCTCGAACATCGATTTTGTGCCCATTAGGGCTTTTCATTCACCTCCAAGTTCGAACAAAGAAGCTGCTTTTCTCTTCTTCCTAACGACGCATTTGTTTCCACGAGCTCCGTACCGACAAATCTTCGAAGCCAATCTCTGTCAGCGGGATGGGGAACCAAAAGTAGTGGGCTTAGAATAGTAGTGTTTTTTCATCCAATGATTAGAATTCAATACTGAACAGTAGAAGGTCCGTTTTTTAAACCGCAAAAAATATGCCGTTTTGAAACCCTGACGCAATAAAAAACTAACCGTCACGTTTTCAAGACATTCTCAATTCTTATGTCACGAGTACTGTAGTAATCTAGTTGAATACTTTTTCCTTCAACAGAAATTATGTATTAAACGGAATACTTTTTTAAATTAATCTGTACAACACTGCTCCCAGCACAGATCTGCGCATCCATGAGTTTCATAGACCCTCTTAATGGCAAACACCACCAGACGACGCTCCAGTCTTTGACATCTGCAAAAAAATGTCGGTTCATTCAAACACAAGAAAGACGCCTTTACACAGTTGTTTTAAATGTCGATGAAACGTTAACTACCAATTCTTTAAACAAACACAAAAAAAAAAGAAACGAAGGGCGAGATATGTTGAAAAAAAAAATGGAGTATTCTTGTGAACCAGTGCTACACGGAAAACAAAGTTGGAGATGTAAAGAGGGCCTTCGGCCATGCTACCTAACGCCTTGGAGCGGCTAATCCTCCAAGACGTTAAGTAGCGTAGCCGAAGGCCCTCTTTAAGTTTGAAACTTTGTTTTCCGTGTAGCATTCATGCTTCCTAGCATTGGTGACACAAGCAAGCTCGACAGGCTTGCAAAGACGTAGCGACCGGAAGTCGCTTGGGACGAAGGTGGCAGTTCATGTTTGTAAACAGCAAACGTGTCTGGAGTGAACGAGCGTGCCATACGATCGTAACAGTCCGGTGAGCGCGTAATCTGCAGGCGTCTGGAAGGGCCCGCGGAATAAACATCCAGCGTCCCAGGAATCTAAGTTCCTGCCGTGGGAGACCTCGCGATGCTGCGTATTCGCTGGCGCCGTAAAGATCTATCGCGCTCAACTCCCTCTTATTGCCACCGCCCAAAATGCTGGAAAAGGACCCTGAGTCTTTCACGACGTTATTTTTGTTAGAGAGGAGTCACGTCCCTTAGTCCAGTCCACGAAAACGACGTTCCCAACCTTGATGGGCACACTACAGGGCTCCCCGATGCTTCGGTTGGCGTCAGTGTCTAGAACTGTGCCCTCTGAGATCAAGGAAACATTCGTGAGGATGACGCGCCCTGCGGAAGGTGCATCTCTGCTCATGGTGGAAAAGCAAGGTTCAGAACGTACAGAAGGTCAGGCCTCACTGCTCTTCAAATCGATGTATAAAAAACCTAGAAGAAAGAAACTATAAAAATTAGGTATTTCTACTGCCTTAAAAGCTTAAATAAGGTGTCAAATAGGCAAAGCAAATTTCAACGCGAAAAACAAATTTTAGCTTTTAAACGTACCTTTTAAAGAAGTGCCCCCACCTCTCCTGTCAGACACCTACTGGCGATCGTTTTACTGAAAACTTGTCGCAACGTTATCGGCGGTTGAATGTGCAGAAATTTTGAGGTTTGAAAAATTATAATATTTAAAATGAAATATTGGTGTTTTTTCGAAATGTAAAAATTAAAATTCGGAAGTGGTTGCACCGTGACGTCAACGCGTCGACGTCGTCTCCGGTCGTCTCCGGTCGTCTGTTTGCCATATTTGCTTTGATATCTTAAAATGGTGGCGTCCAAGTGTTGTGCCGCAAGCAAGCGCGATGTTGGTGATGGTTCGGAAGATCAGGTGTCATTTTCAGTACCAGCCGACCTTACGGACTTGGAGGCGGAATTAGTTGAACGTTTGTAGGGGTTGGGTCTTGCACCGTACGAGACGAGCCGGAAGTTCCCGATGAGAACGTCGCCTAGTCGTCGGTACTTTCGCCTGCTTCGGATTTGTGGCATCTCGAGAACACAACCTGGTGAGATCGCGTTGCATGCACCGAGCAGTAGTAGTGCAGGACTCGCCGCCACCAATGCCTCCTTCTCCACTTCAATGTTTGGAAGTTTTTGTAGAAGGACACTAGAGAGCCTCAAGTAAGAGTGTATTCGTCTCAAACCATGGAGAGCGTTTGCAATTTAATTCGGACATTAGAGATGGCAGACTCTACCATATTTCACGTTTAAAAAAATATTTATCCTAAAGGAACAAAAATGGCGTCTAAAGTGAAGTGTTATTTTATTCTTCACCTAAAATATTCTAGCATTTCTATGGCTAGTTGTAACCGGAGTCACGTTGAGAAGCAGCCCGTAGCCCCGTAGACCCAGAGGAAAACTTTTTAATTTTAGTGGCGTCCATAAAAAACGTAACCCCAGGCAAGCAGTTAATCACAATCTTACATAACGCTCTCTAAGGGGCACTTTAGGATGTGCCACTGCTGGGATAGTCCTTGACGCAGCACCAGTCATGTACATGTTACTACAAAGAAGTAATCGATTTCAATTACTACTACTCTTGGCTGGAAAGTATTCGATTAGATTGCTTGATTACTCGAAAACAAAAGTAATTGGACATTACTTTATGAAGTAAGCGTTACTTTTCTGATTACTTTATTGTGTGAAAACCTACAACTTTAGCGCTCATAACAATGAACTACCTCCAACCTCGAAACCTTGCTTGTCGCTAAGACCACGTACGGGAAATATGGGATCTTGACGTCTATTTGAACTGGCTTTGTTATATTTTGCATCCGCTTTAGACATTCTTCGGTTCTAGTTCTCCTATGGGCTGCGAGTAAGCACCGTAAGCAGGATTTGTTTTTTCTTATTTCTGTGTGCGTGTGCGTGAGGGGGCTAGTTTGAACTAGGGAGCCTTCATTTGAGCGAAGCGCACATGAAGGCACCCTTGTTTGAACTATGGACTTACAGAGCTAAATTCTGCTCCCTCAAACTTCGTCCTGAATGACCTTTTTCACGCACTGGGGCTTCCCTGGGACTTCCTTAAAACTTATCACTCCCAGCTCGAAAAAAAAAAAAAACGGACATTTTACAGAAACTATACATACAAAGGGGTTGACCTTGTTTCCTGCAGATGCGCAAAATACTTTTCTTTTTCTGTTTGAAAAAAGCAGATTTTATTTTTCATTAAAAAAACAAATGTGTGCGTGGGGGGGGGGGGGGGGTGTTCCGTGGAAAATTTGTAACGGTTAGAAGTAATTTTTTTTACTTCAAAAACTAATCAGACTACTCTTGTGATTTCTGCCTAATAAAAATAATCAACTGATTACAAAATTACTCCAAAAAGTAATCGATTACAAGTAATTTGATTACTGGTAATGCGTAAGGTACAAGTCTACGCAGCGCCGACGTGAAATCGGCTGTTCGGTCGCTCATCAAAGTCAACTGCACTTCATCTTCAAATGTACATCTCTTCAAAGTGCTTTGGAAAGCTTAAACCGAAATTTTGATTAAAAAAACTGCGGGAGATTCAGGCGGGACGGCTACAATCTCTACAACACTATACGTAAGGCGATATCTCGAATGGACGACCGTATTTTTGGAAAAAGAGGTCGAGACCTATCAGATCAGGAGTACCACAACGTAGCATCTTAGGTCCTCTTTTATTTAACTTGTATATAAATGATATCGTTAACATCAGTAGAACCCCCTCTTTGATCATATAGGCTGATGATACTAGATTATTTTTTTCAGGCACTGAAATACAGGAACTAGTGTATGAAACTAACACCACACTACAGAAGCTATATGAATGGAGTGCAGTAAACTCGTTAGAAATTAATGTGAGCAAAAGCAAGGCGGTCCTTTTCAGACCTAAGAATAGAAATGTTAGTTTTAATTTTAATATTGTTCTTCGCCTCTCTCAAACTGAACTCGTTCAAAATGTGAAAACGCTTGGAGTTTATTTTAACAGCCACCTGTGTTGGAATAATCATATTATCAATATAGCTAAAAAAGACTAAAAAGTTCTGGGAAAATTGTACCAGTTTAAAAATATACTGCCTTGTCGTTTAAAATTGCTCATATATAAAGCTCTTGAACCTATTTTAAATTACTGTAGCTTGGTGTCGAGCAGTACAAGCCAGTCCAACCTAAATAAATTACATATTCTTGAAAAAAAGGCTGTCCGCATTATACAAAATGTGTCTTTTGACACTCTGTTTAAAGAGCTGCATCTAACATCCATTCTTGATTCATATGAGTTTACTCTCATCACACCATATAGATCCACCCTTCGACGTAATGAACCATTTTTTACTTGTATTTCAAATCTAACTCCCATTTCTAAACCTTATGACGTTAGGCAAAGGGAGCGCTGGAAAATTCCATTAGATCGCACGAACTATGGGTTTCAAATGTTAAGCTATAATCTTCCGCTTGTCTTAAATACAGCAGAAAAACAAAATTTGTCAAACATTGAAAAGCTACATCTAAATGAAATTCGAGAACTTTGTTTTCACAAATAAAAAATCAAATGTGTTTGTGAGCCGTAAATACATTCGTTTTATATATTTTTGTTTCCTGTATACATCCAGTCAATAGATGCTGTCGTTCTTTCGTTCTTTGTGTAAGAGGTCAAATCCTTCCTCTAGCAGCAAATGGAGCCTATAAGTGTTTTATTATTTTTTTTATTTTTTCTCATGTCGCTGTCTGCTTGTTTTCCCCTGGTTGCTGTTGTATGTTACCGTATGCCAATTGTAAGGCTGCAGAGGCCTTGTCAAGTCAAAACTGTTTTGACTTTTTGCCTCTGCAGCCCACATCACTATCTGATGATGATGTAAATAAAATTGATTGAATGATTGATTGATTGATTGATTGAGATTGAACCAGGCCGACGAGGCGCGTGACGTAGAGATATCTCGTTTCTTCTTCACTTCTCTCCCTCAAGGCGGCAAGGCGGAGAAGGCGCGAGGCCGTTCCCACTCCTTCTCGGAGAAACATGACGTGTATAATTTTGTCAAATGTGCCTTTTTTTTTTTTTTTTAAATACGGTCATCCGTTCGAGATATCGCTGTACGAGTGATGCCTTGGTTTTTGTTGCATCCAGTTGCACGCTTTTGACGCGTGTTTTGTGGAATCCAGATTTCGGTTCAGCATCCCTTTAAGCAGAACAGTCGCAAGTTGCAACTGACGCGTCATTTGCTTACGCAAGCATTACCGACGCATGAGCGAAATTGGAGAGAGAGCCTCGAATAGACAACGACACTTCTTCTCGGAGTTCAGATGGAAAAAAAATTAGACGTTTACGATTTTCTGTAATGCCAAATGGACCCTTTGCGAAAATCCTAAAAGGCCGCGCGCGCCGCAAGCACATGCAAGCAGGCGGAGGTTACCATAGCAACAATGTTCGAGCACCCGAGAGCCGAGTCGGATCGTCGACGAATGACGAGCGCACGGGGAAGGGGTCTCCCCTTTTTTTCATCCCTCTCCCTTGTACTGCACCACCTCTGTCGTCTCCTTCGCCAACGCTTTGTCCAACCTATTCGAGCCCTGCCACGGTCAAGGTGCAAAATAAGCGGATTCTGTGACTGCAAGACGTGAAGGTAATTTACGACCAATAACCTATTCAAATCACCTATCGCGATGCGTTTAGGCTGCCACAGATACGGTACGCCGCTACCGGGCGGGATGGCGGATGGCTGCGGCGGCCGCTGGCGGTAGCTGCCGCGACGCGCCCGCAGTCGCGGAGGCGCAACGAGAAAGCGCGTCATCTGTACCGAGGGTTCCCGAAACTTCCTACCGTCGTGGCGCTGTACGTTTTGCAACAGGTCTAATACAGCGCAGCTCTTGAAGAGGAGGAAGGGAGGGTACGGAGGGGAGGGTATGCCCCTCCTTCCCCTCCCCTCATCTTCTCCTGCTCCCCTCCCCTTTGGCAGAAAATTTTTTGAAAAATTTCCGGCTAAATTTAGCGAAAATTTTCCCTCTAAATTTAACGGGGAAATGTTCACGCTAAATGTAGCGGTAAATTTACCAACTTTTTCGCGCTCAATTTAGCAGAAAATTTAGCAAATATTTCCCCGCTAAATTTAGCGTGGAAACAGAATTGGTGTTGAGGTCACGTGACGTCAAGTTCTCCTCTAAATTTAGCCGGGAAATTCTTCCGCTAATTTTAGCGGAAAAACTTTATGTGACACCACATTCATTCACGTGACGTAACACGTGATGTCACGCGTGACTTCACGAGTGCAAAACTTTCCCGCTAAATTGCACGCAAAAGTTTCCGGCTAAATTGGACGAAATCTTTTTTTGTTTAGCTTAGCGGAGACATTTTCCCGAGTTGAGTGGCGTCACGTGTGACGTCATGTTTGACGTCAATATGGGAGACGTCCCATAACGCAACGCGCGGTTACGCCAACGGCGACGGCGGCGGCGACGGCGACGCGTCTCAACCCGGTAACGGGCGCCCAAGAGCTGCGCTCTAAAATGAGCAAGGGGACTCACACCGACGCCGACAACATCGTATTTCAATGGTTTGTTTATGGGCGACGGCAAGCTTCTTGCCCACACTCCATCGCGCATGCGCGGCGCCGGTGGCGTCCGCTTGGGGCGCTGCGGTTTGTTTGTAAACATAGCTTGGTCTATACAGTATGGTATTTCTAGAGCGCAGATCTTAGGCGCTCGTTCAGTATTTCGCGGCGTCGGCGTCGCCGTCGGTGTAACCGCGCGCGTTGCATAATGGGACGGCACAGACCTATACGCCAATTCCGTTCCCCGCTAAATTTAGCAAAGGAACAGAATTGTGTGTGTAGGTCTGTGAGGTACCAAATCCAACAGTGCGCATTCAGTTTCCCCGCTAGATTTAACGATAAAAGTAACATCACATGACCTCAACACCAATTCAATTTGCCCGTTAAATTTAGCGGAGTATTGAATTGGTGTTGAGGTAATGTGACGTTAATTTTTTCGCTAAATCTAGCGGAGAAGCTGAATTGGTTCGTAGGTATAACGTGACACAGTCATGTGACGTCATTTTTCTTGCTAATTTTAGCGGGGAAACTCAAGAGCTGCGCTTTAATTTCGCTTTACAAAGATTTGTAAACGTCTTTCAAACTTCTTATTGAGGGATTTGTTATTAAAAAAAGCCGTGAATCTTACACTAATTCGGTTTCTGCAGGTGAGTTCTGCAGCCAGGGGGACATATTACGGAGGACTGATTGTCACGAAAAGTCAAACAATACACTGAAATTCGTTTATTAGCTTTTTAATTAATGAAAATAAACATGAGATTCCAATTGGAAATCAGCTGAGCATCACTGAAGAGCACTAGACCAGTAACTTTGAGAAAGACGGAGTTTGTGAGAAGCGCAGTAGTACGCTAAAGTTTCCACTCAGTCAACAGGGAGAAGGCTGGCGGCGAGAAAAAGTGGGTGACAAGAGACGGAAAATCCGCAAGGTGCGCTTTATCGCACAGAAATGTCGCTGCTGCTGCGCGAGTTCCACATTTATCGCTCCACCGTGCTTCCTATGAGCTTTACATATTTCTAAAATTGACTGATTCTGGGATTTTCAATGGCGTTTAGCAAGTTTCTGATACGAGCCATATTTGTATTTACTAAATAAAAAAATCATTATCGTAATTTAGTTCATTAGCCGACTTATCGCGACTATTAGCAACCAATATGACGTCCCATAACTGTAGATTTTACGACTTTTTAAAACAAATCTGTAAAGCTGGCGAAACAATCTCATTTGATATTCAAGAAAATAGAGGCGCTGCCGTGCACAATGAGCTTGAACACGAAATCGCAACCGATATATCATTTAAAGCTATTTTTATTTCTTCCACGTCGCGGTGTTTATTATTTGCTCGCACGCAAGCGGCTGAAATTTGGTGTATGTATGTTTATCGCCGGTGCTATACTCCGTTCACCCGTAATGAAACGCTAAAATCGAAAAAAAAGGTTTTTTCTCCCTGACGAAAAATCGTTTGTAGCACTATTTGCGCCCTTAAACGCAATTTAGGTGGGAATAGACCTGCTCTACGCCCTGTTCTGCGCTCAGATAACTAAGCAACATTTCTCGGCTTTCATTGCTTGGACTGATGATTGACGTGTAAAATGTTGGTTGTAAAATTGTTTCTGCGTACCATAATAGTATTTTTATCAAGAATATATTTATGTTTGAGAAACAAAGGATCCACAGAGAGTCATTATTGTTCTTATATATATCCCGAGATTTCCTTTCCGCTTTGGTTTCGACCTGTTACAAACATATATGCTGGTACTTGCGGAGTGCTCAACGAGAGTACCTCTTTGAGCTCGTTTATCTTTAATAGTGCGAGTCGTTCTCCGTTCATCCAGGTGTTTAGAGGACGATTTCCTGAACTGACCAAGTTTGCAGCATGGTCGCCACAGAAACGGATAACCCGTGGCACAACCTCCGTGCTATCCTCCCCTCCAGCGCAACGCAAACATGCACTTCTCCGCGGATCACTCTCCGATAAACAGAAAGGAACGGAGACTTTCTCATTGTGATGTTAGCCTGAGACTGAGGCAGGAAAAGAGGAAGTTTCAAAGTAGAAGACAAAAAGGAACAGTCGAGGATACGTCTCTAGCTTCTTCTTGAAACTTCCTCTTTTCCTGCCTCAGTCTCAGGCTAACATCGCAATGGTTAATTTCCACCAGCTCGCCTGCGCACTCACTACAATATCAGAGACTTTCTCGTCCGTTCTTTAGCCTTCCGTTGGGACACGACTTTACAAAACAAGCCTTCGGCATTGCATGGCTGGCACTCGTTTAGCTGGTGCAAGTCTTGCCGAAATGTCGGATTAAGAAGCGGAAGCGACACGGAAAAGTTCGAACACGTGTATCTCGCGGGCGGAAACCTTGAGAGAAGTCACAAAATTTCCGTGTTGTCGTCAGAGATGGCACGATATATGACTCAGACTCAGATAGGACGGGGCGCGCGCGCTCTATACGCCACGTAGCCTTACTTCAAGGCTATGTGGCGCAAGCTACCACCCGTTATAAAAAATACGATCTATATCCATCCATCCATCCATCCATCGGACGCAGTTTGGCGGACGCTTTACTTCGGTTCCAGCGAAAGAGGGTGAGAAAAATATAGTTCGTTGGTTTCGAAGCGAAATTTCGGTATTACGTTTTTCGCACCCTAAAGATGTTGCGCCTTTGCCAAAATGCCATACAAAATGCGCCTCAAACTAGGTATAATTATGACGTTTGTAATCTCCATTGGTTCATAAAAGAAAGAACAGAACGCAAAAGAATAGAGTTTGCATTTTTTTTTTTTTTTTTTGTTTTTTTTGTTTTGTTTATTGCCGTAAAATCAGCAGACGGTACTGTAATCTCGAACTTTATATAGTTGTCAACTAACGCCTATTAAACGCATCACAAACTTCATTTTTTTTTATTTCAATAAGTATTTTAGTACATGTTTGGTTCTTTATTGCCGCCAGCCTGGTGCCAGACCTATATTCGGTGCTGCCGCGTTCCAATAGTTCTGTCTTCCGCTTAGCGTCTCTCAAGGCCCTTACTCACAGTTGCGCTTGATAGCGTTTGAGAGCATTTGACTGCGTTGTGTCCAGAAACGGAAGCGAGTTGCTGGCACATTTGGGCTCCGTATGAAGCGTCAAATCCAACTCAAGGAATAGCTTGGCACCCGATATAAGAAGCAGGAATGTCCTGGTTTCTCGCAGCAGCAACGCCGTCAAACGCAATCAAACGCTCTCAAACGCAACTGTGCGTAGGGGCCTTCACACTCTAACAGGCTCTGCAAAAGTCACATTTACACCGCAACTGCAGAAGATGGCACCTATAAGTAAGACATCTACGAAGCGCTCACGCGCTTACTTTGAACGACACAGGACGGCTTCGCGCGATCCAGCATGCACAGCGGGGGGCGTGGCCTTGCTAGAGTAAATGCGTACGCTCAAATTTAAGATCGGATATTCGCGACTCCAGCAAAACGGACGCCGCCAAGCGGGAAAACCGGGAACCAGCCGGTCCAGGTCGCTCCGCGCCCATCCGCGTCTCTGGTGGCTTTCGCGGACACCTGTTGTCGGCGCGGTGGCGAACGATGTAAATTAACGAAAATCCGATTTTTTTTTTTCTTTTTAAGGTTTCCTTAGTGTACATTAAGCTGGTGAAACCTCAGTAGTTTGCCTCCTTCCATCACGTGTTTGAAAGCCCGTTTACTCCACAACACACGGTCGTGTGCTTTCGATTTCTTGGGTGGAAAGGAATCACGGAAAAACGTTTTGATTTCTTGTCTGTCTTGAATCACATTCAAAGTGACGACTACTTGGTAATTGATAAGTGTTTCTTTATAAGGATGTAGAACAGTGGACTAAGGACAACAGACGAGGTGTTTCATTGGAGGGGAACACCAATGTTGCAGTCAATTGAATGGGAAGGTTCAATAGCTGCTTTTCTTAAGTTTGGTTGTGCTCGATTAGCTTCAAGTTTAAGCCACCCACGCCGGCCGGTGCGTTGGCTATTCATTTTGGCTGCTTTTCGCCCAACAAGCCTCTGGACCACATTGAAGGCGTTGGGCGAATTTCGCAATTACTTTATTTAGGAAAACCTGCTCGCTGCATATGATTAATGAGGAAATTATCTGCTTTCAAAAGGTGGGGGACGCGTCTCGCAAAGTTAGAAGCTGCCAAGGCATTAGGATCTATCGCGCCTCTAATATTTACATTATACCCCCGTCGAAGCCACAGCAATATACGTCTACGTTGCTCAGGTTGACCGGCCACCAAAAAGTACTAATTTTATCCGTTCAGGATTCAAATTCAAATTCAATGTTGAGAGGTTCTGCGTGAATCTCCGATGAAGACACTCCTCAGTTTGTCCGCATTTGTCTCCGTGCTACCGGCTAGAACCATTTGGCTATGTTTAAGCATAGTATCTCTCTGTCTGTCTAATATACTTTTATTCAGCAGGTCACCTGATAGCTAGTCAACTAAGTTCATATTTCAGCCCGAAGAATATACTAATATCGCTTTAGTGGGACCATAGTACGTAATAAAATACATAACCCACTCGTCAAAATTACTTCTCGATTCCTACTAGAACCTGAATTGAAATACGAGTATCAGCTGCTTACTGAAGAGCCAGCAGGTTAACATGCCCCTTAGCCCAAGAAGCGCGCGCTTAATTTTCGTAATTTTCCTGCAGCCTGTGTTGTTGACCGAGCAGACGACTGGAGCTGTTTCTTAAATGCGGATACACACAAAAGCTCGATTTCTCGGACAGATAAGTAGCATGGTCGAGGCATGCGAGCTAGCTAAAAATTACTCTAGGTGGAACAATTCTGTAGCCATCGCCGCTTTCCTTAGATGATCAAAACTCATTAGAGTCCATTACCGTTTCTCCGGAGCCCATAGTTTCAATTTTGAACGAAGTCTCCGAAACGAAAGTTTGACATGAAAAGAACAAAAAAACACCGTCAAAACAAAACTATGCTCGGCAAGTTTATGTGCACTGGCTACTCTTAACCGTCTCAGTTCAAATGCCTATAAAATTGGGCATTAAACAAAAGAAAATATGTTAAATTGAATGCGCCACCGGTTCAGGCAGTCCGGCCGAGCCGACACGACCTGGACCCAGCCGCCATGTTTGTTTGGTGGTGGCGCCTCCTATCGGTCGCTGGAGTCGCGAATAGTTACTGTAGCGTATAGAGATATTATATACAGTTACTCTAGCGTATACGTATATTATGTCTAGTTATGCTCGTCTCTACAGTAATTTTACGGCTCCGCCATTTTGTTACATTTAGTTACTACAGGAATCTCTGATGTAACTGTATATTCGCGAGGCCTCACGGCGCCGCTTGTCCATTTCCTTCAGTTGAGCACAGTACACAGTTTCTACATACCAGTACATCACGTACCGTGTTACCACTGCCTTTTCTACGCTAGTACAGTGAAGGGGCGGTTTTTTATCAGAATATTGCATTACACGGACAAATGCAAACACTCTCGTCAAATACTAAGTCTTTGACCAAGTAGCCGGTACATACTGGCTGTCTCCGATTACCTGGCCAACCAGAATGTGCACAATTTTGCTTTCTCTTTTTACACATGGAATCACCGACGTTTGATGGTCTCGCTCAAGATATTCTATTGATATACCAAAGTATGCGCATTTGAAGCACCATAATGGAATTGATATGTTTCTCAGACCTGCGTAAGATATGGGCCCAACTTGAGAGGCACTGCAATTCCTGAATAGGTCCACCATCCTGTGAATCCTGGCGGATAACATGACCAAGGAAGGGGTGACACTCCATGAGGGAAGTTCATGTGAGCCGCCCAAGCAAAGACTCAGTGCCCCATGAGTGGAGCCCATGTGGACTTCGTATAAAAAGCCCCCTGTGGGCCGGCGGAAGGGGGGGGGGGGGGGGTCTTGGGCTCAGGTCGGCTGCCCCAGTGGGCCTTTGTATTTGTGGACCCAGGAGGGAGTCTGGCCAAGTGACCCCGTTGGGCCGGACTTAAAAAAACCCACGGAGGTCCCACGGGGACTGCGCACGTTGGGCCCACGTCGACCCCTATTTTGGAGATGCTACTTGGGATATAGAAGCTAGACGTTAGCCCTTCGGCATTAGCTGCGCGGTTTTCGAAAAGAGCAACCCTGTATACAGTTACTTCCCAATTTATATGCGATAATAGAAATCCAGGGGACGAAAACAATAAAGAAAAAACTCGTAACTAAGTTTTTTTTCTTCTTCTTTTAAGTATGTTAGTTTTCTTGAATTGAATTTTCCGTAGTTTTAGAGCTGCTCAGATTAAATATGTATTTTTGGAGTACCCAGGCTTTACTTTTCCCAGCATGATATTTCTGATCTCTGAATCCAGAATAGCCGTTAAAAGCGGCAAATTCAGGTTTTGTCGAAACCAACATTCAAATGTTGCTGCGCTTTCCTATCGTGTGTCTTCACGCGTTGTAAAACTTTCATGTCGAGCAGGCAGTTTAAAAAAAAAAACAGTGTGGGTATGGGTACCGTATTTGTGTTTATGGCATTTGGTGTCAACTTTTTTAGAGTTATCTTCATGACGTAAATCTTGTAATCCGTCGGCAACAATGTGTACTGCTCAAATTTCATCAGTCGTAACGGTCTCAGAGTCGGCAGTATAGACGTTTTTTTCTGTTTAAAAAAATCACCGCCCACGCGTGCTCAATCACAGTCCAACCAGCTTTCGCTCGCAAGTGCGGCCAGCCAAAATATGGGCGTGCATAACACACGAACGCAGAAATTCACGAGCCCTCATTGGCTAGTATGGAAAGTGTATAATGCCTTTAAGTTAAAAAAAAAAATATTAGGATTTTTTTTCTATTTAACAATCTCGCGAAAATAACTACTTTGACGCATAATTTGGGTTACTAGTTAGGAGGTATTAAATGACAGGTCGAACAAATTTTGATGCAAACCAGCAGCTGTCAAATTTTCGCCGGACCTTAATGATGTCAGTATCAATTATATCTCCCGGATGTGGAGAGTGTAATTATGTGCATGCCACCCAGAAATGAATATTTTAGAAACCCTAATTTCGCGAAGTTCGCCTGAAATGACTTCGCCGTAATTATTGCCGTGGGTATAATCTAACTGGCCGGTTTCCAGTGACGTTCATGCTATACGAGCGACCGGTTTCTTAAAGGAACACCTGACACACCCCCCCCCCACCCCCCCCCCCCCCCCCCACCCCCCCAAAAAAAAAAAAAATTCATATTGTGTTAGGCGATTTTTTTACGGTTGTCAGAGGACTACCCAACTAATATTTTGCCTCAGAGTCACGTATATTTTTAATAAGGCGAAGAAACTCAGCTGCTCGAAACCTAAACAGAAACATGTGCACGGAGGTCGGAGAAGCATAGAGGAGAAGAGAGCGCCAGAAATCACGTGGCTCCACCCGACCGCGCTTTTTTCCTTTTTTTTCTTGGGGGGGGGGGGGGGGGGGGTGGGGGGGGGGGGGGGGGCGTAGGGGCGGGGGGGATGCCACGCGTTGCAGAGCATCAAACGGCATCACAACGTTGCAGGTACCGTTCGGCGTGCGATCGCTTCGCAGTAACTCTGTTCCATTCGCTGCTCTGCACTTTAAGATGAGTTGTCTTGTACATTGAAGAGTTGGAAATGAGTAGTGAGTGCCCGTGATCGGCTCCGAAAAGTATGCCCCCAAGATGTTGCGTGAAGAGCTGCCTCACAGGTCCTGCGTCCGAAAGAAGTGGCATTGTGCGGCAGGGTCTCCAGAAGTTTCCGAAAGAGCGTCGGGATCGGGACCAATGACTGGCTGCAATTCCGGCAGAACAGTTACGGGTACCTCCGAAAGCGGACGCTGCCTGATTTATATGTTCCTTAAATTTTTGGGAAGGGACGACATTGAGTTCGCAAGTGTCAAAAAGGTAGTTCCATGCCATGTAATTCAGCAACGTATCGTCCACAACATTTGTCTGTTTTTTTTTTCTTTTCAGTGATAACTGCAAAAAAAAGGAATTTAAATATCGCAAAATGTTTGACAAAAAATGAATGGGTCCGCTACGTTTGAAGCGGACATCTTTCCACTAAGCTACAGGGGAAACTCTTCCGTTAGTAGTAACGCAGCCGGTCAACTGTAGGTCAGAACTTTTGCTGCAAATTTCCCTCCAGCAAATGCACTCCCGGCTCGAAGTCGGGCAGCACCACGCATTGGCCACATTCGCACCTTATAAAGAGATCGTACGCGTGCATATTCAACTCGGAGTACGCTCTTCGTGCTTGAAGTTTGCTCGAGCGATGTCTTCAGCCACTCGAAGGGGCGACGGCTCGGCGATGTCTTTTTGCAAATCCGCTTGGTGGTCAGGCGGTGTGTTGTACTGAATGAATCTGAATTCTTTTGATCGCTCCAAAATTTCTTCTCTCGAAGGAAGGAAGATTCGCCGGTACCGCGAATGACAGTTCTGAAGTAGAGGACCCACGCCCGTCGTCCGCCGCCATCGCCGTCCACCCCGCGAGTCACACGATACGCGCAAAGAGGTAGAGGGGCTTAGAGCAATAAACCGGGGTTCCCGTCTGCACTCGAAAGTGACCCCCATAAGGCGGCTGCCATTGTACGCAAATTTGACCGCACGTCACATGACCAAACCAAATACGTGACATCACAGGAAAGATGGCAGCGCCCATGCAGTGGCTGGCCCCAGCTGGGCGGGAGCTTGTCGGATGCTTTGTTGGTTGTCGTTCGTCTCGGCGAGTTGATTTCAGACGCGGAAGCCGTCATATGAGGCCGGTCGAAAGCGAGTTCAGAGTTTAGCGTGGTGTCTGACGTACGTATAACGTGAAAATACGGAGGAACGGTGTGCATTTCGCTGGTGACCGACGGGGATATTGCCACGAAAGAGACAATCGGCCCTACGTTGCTCGGACCTCGAATTGATTCGGATACCGCTAGGATAAAATTTAAGGCGACATTTCTGTGCTCTCGTTGACCATTGGAATCTTCGACGTTTGCAGTGAAACGTGTGCAATATATTTGGATACACAGTTTAGCGACGGAAATTGCGTGAGTCGTGCTTGGCGGTGAGCAGTCGTGGTGCAGCTTCGGTCAAATGACTGAGGGCTCACTTTGGTTGTGCGGCGCACGGGAAAGCTGCCTTGAAGCTGGTAGTTCCCGTGCCGGGCTAAATGATGCTGTGCTGCTTCCGAAATTGTTCCGGCGTAAACGTGCACTTTCACGGAGCCAAGGTGTTGCAGTTGGTATTGATTCCGCTGGTCTGTCGCATGTTTCGTCGACACCAAAGTTTCATCAACACTCGTTACGCGAATTGCAAGCTGTATAGACATTTCATGGCGCGTGTCACCTACCCAGTCCACCCGTTCACGCCGCTTTGCGACGGCAGTCTGCAGGGGCTTATTACCAGAAGAGTGGTCCCACATCGATTTCAGTTCAGCTCGTCCACGGCAGCCGCCAGACCCCGATGGAGAGGATTTATTCGGACAGAGTGCCACTAAAGCAATGCAGCTTTTTTAGTGGTCAGGATAGACTTTTTTCTGTCTGTTTTGTTATATTGTGACGGATGCTTCCTCCAGTCCTATTTTCTATCAATATTTACTATTCTGGAAAGTTCCAGGCCATGCTCAGTTGTCATTGTATGTTCTGGTGGAGGTGCTGCGCATTTTATTCATAGCCTTTCACTCTGTGTGTACCCTGGCGGCTCCTCAGCCGAGTTGCCTGATAAGAAGACACGGGTGGCACATTATCCCGAGTCTTAAACCCCCGACAAGACGTGAACCAAGTCCTATCCCGATCCCGGCAGAAAAATTGCAAGACGTGAGAGTACCACAAGGACGAAACTCGGAAATACACCACGAAGAACTTGAAATCCAAGCCAGTCGCTGCTATCAGCAAGAACCACCGGAATTAGGTCTTTTGCCAAAAAACCCGAAGCTGACTAAGCCAACAATGACAAACCTGTAGCACCAAACCACGTCCGCTCCCACCATCGTTTGCATGCCCGTTGCATCTCACACTCTGATGCACTTTCACGCAAGGTGCGTAAGACATCGAGGGCTGGATTGAACAATATGTCCGTGTCGCCCGCCACAGTGGGTAAATGGACAACCAGCTCCTGCAAAACCTATACTTCTCGTGGAAAAAACTGCGGAGCACTGGTTTGAGAACCACGAATCCTCCTTAACGTCGTGGGAAGTTTGCAAGATCGAGCTGAAGTGCACGTTCATCAGTCAACATTGACGAGAGAGAGCCGAATTCCTGATTCTGTCCAGGACACAGCCCCAATGAGAGCGTCACCACCTTAGTGGAGGATGTTTTGCTTCTGATCGAGCACCCACGCCAACCCTGATGCCACAGAAGACAAGAAGCTAAGAATCCCATGTCCCTCATGTGAGGGACAACACCTTCAGCAGCCTTTTCCGCAACCCCACGACAACAGTCGAAGGGTTCATATAAATGAGGCTTCTAACATTGAATGTACACTGCAGGCCCGAGCCTGTCCCTATCAACAACTCCCCAGCGTCTCGACACTCGAGTTGTCCAGCTGCAACTTCGACGCCAGGCATCCGTGACATCATCCACAACGCTGTCCGGGAGGAGATGAGGGAGCTAGTTCCTGCCATCAGTTGCCCGGGTTTTATTTTGATCGCCGAGATTGTTTCAGAAGCAGTTCGACAGGCATTTCAACTGGAGACTTCTTTGAGTGAAGCGGCGACTGACGAACTGAGGGCGACTTATGCCACAAAGTCACAACGACCACCACCGGCTACCTGTTACTATTGAATGCCAATTCAACCAGGAGAAGTGGAAGTGGTAGCGCGGACCTACACTACCAGTGTAGATCCGCGCTAAACAAAGTACACCGAGGAAAACGGAGGTATTGCGAATGGCCGACCGAAAACCACTCTGCTACCACTGCATGAGGCCGACCATGTCTACTGGAGGTGCCCGTACCAATGAATTGGCCTGCAAAGGTTCGTGCCGAATGACCCTCGACCACGTCTCGACGAGCGTCCGCGGAAGATTGAGGATTATCTTCGGCGGTCTTTGTCCCTGGTGTCGACATTACCCCGAAGCTCGTGATCTACTTCATCTGGACGGGAGGTAAGCACGACAAAGCAGGTGAGCGGCAATGCAAGGAGAGTTCATCTGGTGTCGGTTGTCGTCCAAGGACAATACCTAATAATTTGCTGACACTAATTGTCTGTGTCCACGCCACGAAGCACGTGATTTCCAACTTTGAGGGAGAGTGCCGCTCAGTGACTTAAAAAAATAGAATGGTTGGTTGCTCTCAAAAGTGGACTGCAAGCATCACCAGACTTCACTTTGCCACATGAGAGTTACACCAGTTGCAGTGGTCGCGGGATGCAGAATAAATCTCCATTACGAAATGGAAGTGAAGTGGCTTGGGTAGCAAACAAACATTGTTGCCAGCTATCAAGTCAACGGTACAGCAAAAGGCACAGTCACATAACCAATACATGCCCGAGCTTGCTGCATTGATGCAGAAAACTACCAGGAAACTTTTGCGGATTAGAAGCCAGCCCTGCAGCTTCAGTGCATCAGATGTCAGTGGCCGCACATGACGTATGATTACAGGACGGCATCAGTCGGTCAAAGTAGCTGCTCGACCAAACTGAACACCGACGTGCCAGGAGCGTCATCCCACAAGGTCCCCAGGTATTTCGACTCAACGCCCGATAGGAGACTGTCGCAGAAAGAACTCGTTCTGGTACCATTAACTAAGAATCAATAATTATGTAATCCAGTGGAAATAAACATATTTGATACACTAACCAGATAAACATATTTCTGCTTGCCTTTACACCTCGAGAGTTTATACATCAAGAATTGTGTTTACCGCACGCGCAGGTCTTTTTGAGGGCACTCTCATCTCTGCCCCTTCAATAATAATTAATGGGACATACCAGACTTTCAGACTTGTTGCATTGGGCTGCACTCATTCCACTTCTCCTGAACATGTGGCACATCCGAAAACCAACTCCAGTGATGTGAAAATGTCATTTATTAATTTATTCCCTCCAGGGACCTTCGTAGGCATTGCAGGGAGGATACTTCAAACTACACGCATGATAATAACATTAAAGCACACTGCTGTAACTCCTTAATTTCAAAAACAAACACACCTCTGAGCATATACGTTAATAGTATGTGTTGATGCATTGTTATATAGCAGGACACTTTCTATATGTATGACACAATAGACCCTTTGCAGAACCCCATCAAGCAACACAACTGTTACCATTTTTTTCGGCGTAGAGCACACAAATGGGCCCCAGTTCATGTCGAATGCTAATGCAGCATTCGAGTCCAATAGGTGCCGAGCCGAGTTCACAGTGATGGCGGACATAACATTCTTGTCGAACAAATGGCCAAAGTATGAAAGCCTGGGGTAATTAGAGTAGTAGCTACTGTAATTCGTTTCATCCCAATTTGGCAAACGGCAAAGGCTACACTCTCGGTGAGCCAATATGCACGTTGGAGAGAGGCACATGACAACATGTCGTTCAAAAATACAGCCAACGTTTCCGGTGAAATTCTCAGTCTCATCTTTAATCAATCTTTTTCCGAGAGTTGTCTGCCTTCCGACTGGAAGATTGGGAGGATCGCCCCAGTCCACAAACAGCAAACTCTATCTTCCGCCTCGAACTATCGTCCCATCTCTCTAACCTGCATTGCGTCAAAACTTTTTGAGCACATCTTGTATTCTAACATCATGACTCACCTAACGTCAAATAATTTTTTCTTCAGGCACCAGCACGGTTTTCGTAGGGGGTTTTCCTGCGAGACCCAACTATGTGAATTTGTTCATGAACTGCAGACTAACCTAGAACGCCATGTACAAACTGACGCCATATTTCTCGACTTTTCGAAGGCATTTGACCGTGTTCCCCATCAACGTCTGCTTTCTAAACTACCATCCCTAAACTTAGATCCCCTTGCATATTCATGGATTAGCAGATTTCTCGCGCCTCGTATACAATACACGGTTGTTAACGAGCATGAATCAAAGCTAACAAACGTCACTTCAGGTGTACCTCGGGGTTCCATCCTGGGCCCACTGCCTTTTCTAATTTCTATTAACGACCTCCCACATGACATCTCCTGCAAAATACGACTTTTCGCCGATGACTGCGTCATCTATAACACCATCTCAACAGACACTGATAATCTTTTGCTTCAAAATGATCTAATAAAAAATAACGACTGGTGCGGAAAATGGCTCATGTCGCTTAACAAATCATTTTACCCGCAAGAAAAATCAATTACCCTTCCATTATACCCTAGACAAAGACGTGATCGAATCAGTTTCAATGTATAAATATCTTGGCCTTAGACTAACGCCTGACCTCTCATGGAAACCTCACATCGAAGCCGTTTCTGCAGGGGCTTCCCAGACCCTCGGATTCATCAGACGTAACCTGCAAGACGCCCCTCCTTAAGTCCGAAAGTTGGCATATGAAACTTATGTAAGGACAAAATTAGAATATGCATTTGCAATCTGGAGTCCTCATCAAGTCTATCTAATCAATCACCTGGAGTCAGTACAAAACCGAGCCGCCCGATTTAGCCTATCATCGTATGACCACTTCACCAGTGTCTCTTTTCTAAAAAGTCAACTCGGGCTTATACCCTTACTCATTCGAAGGAAACTCTCCCGTTTATGCCTTCTTCATAAAATTTGTTATTATTGCCCAGAACTAAAGAACGCCCTGCTCTCACCCCCAGATAGAATATCCTCCCGCCTAAACAACTCTTGTGCAATAAAACGTATTTCTGGTAAAACTAACTCATTCAACGAATCATTCCTCCCATATGCCATCACACAGTGGAACCAGTTGCCATTCTCCATCGTCAGCACCTCTGATGGAACAGTGTTTTACGATAATCTACTAGCCCATTAC
Source organism: Ixodes scapularis (assembly GCF_016920785.2). Taxonomy (NCBI): domain Eukaryota; kingdom Metazoa; phylum Arthropoda; class Arachnida; order Ixodida; family Ixodidae; genus Ixodes; species Ixodes scapularis. The sequence continues at coordinate 54,848,859 of NW_024609879.1, forward strand.
GTATAATTTCTCATGTTCTTGTTTATAGTTACTCTTTTTATTCTGCTACTGCGTCTGCTATTGCATTCGTCGTTCTACTGCCCTCCCCTTATGTAATGCACTAACCGGGCCCTTAAGGTGAAATAAATGAAAATGAAAGTGCTCGTCTGCACAGATTTGTCACACACCTTCGCTCTGTCTCTCTGATTGGTTCGAGGGGGCTGTGGTGGTTGCCCTTTTCCAGGTTACAATGATACGAAGTATAGGCAACCCACACTTTTCAAAAAGGTCTATTGAAGAGACCGAAAGGGATGGTCAACATTTTTCAACAAGACTGCTCTTCAGGCAAGGGATGAACACAAATATGAATCATCTTATCCAGGTAATTAGAACAAGTAAATAATTGACCGACTAATACAATGCACTCTTGACAAAAAAAAAGTATTGCTGCAATAAATCCTACAAAAGAGAAAAAGCTGCAGTTAATCTATGCATACACCAAAACAGTTGTTCTTATTGCAAGTCAAATAGCCTTGAAGCAGGTGCCTGCATCGATTTATTCATCCCCACACTCAATGAAACGTCATCCTCGCAGCTGAAAATAAGTGTGCACTTCGCACTCACCAAAAAAGGAAGAAAAGCGATCGAATGTAGAATCGTCGATTAGCACAAAGGGTTAAAGATCGCAGGAGCTTCCTCGCTAAAAGTTGCTAAGGTTATTCGGTGACGCAGGGCTGAAACAACTTCTCCTAGGTCCTAACGTGACGTATACCTTTCGCATCGATTCTCAGACATTCCAATGTTCAAACAAAGCTAAGAGAATGCGACAATTTTATGCTAAAACCACTCAAAGTTTTATCGATCCTCGAACAGATCCCGAATCCGAGCACCGGTACGGCGATACAGCTGATGCTGTCTCACAGGTGTTAATATCCAGATGATCCAGAGCGATCTTCCGCAAAAACGGTACAAAGTCTCATTCCTTTATATTTTCACATCATACCTGCGTCAGCGAGCACGAAAAAGCACGAAATCGTCGGAAAGCAGCTGCACATCACGGCTGCCGCGCACCGAACAAACTCACATCCGCCAGCTCTGGGCGCTGCCATCTTACCTGTGACGTCACGGCTTTTGGGAGGTCACGTGACGAGTCGTCACATTTGCGTAAAACATGGCGGCAACCGGGGGGGTGCCACTTCCGAACTTCCGGTTTATCACTCTAAGCCCCTCTACCTCATTGGATACGCGATACGACGCCATGTTGAGAACTACGCAGTGAACGCACAGAATGCCTCCGGTTCTCTGGGCATATTTTTTTCAATCATTGTATTTGCAGGTATTTAGAAGCCAGAATATTGGGTTTCATGTTTTTTTTTCTATTTTTAATATTGATGTGTGCCTTCAATAACCCACAACTTTGATTAAATTTGGTGGTTGTGTCTAAAACTTAGAAAAAGGCCCGTGACCCCGGAGGAGAGAGTGAGTGCGACTCAAACCGGCCAGCTATTGATCGGCGGTTTTCGGGCGGAAAGAAGCCGAATATAGAGCCGCAAATTCTGTTTTGGGTAGTTGGGCTCTCATATGTCATGCACAACTAAAAACCTTGGCAAGCTTAAATACCCTGCCAGTGTCTCTCTGATATATAGCGCCATTAGCGCGGTGGCTCAACATCGCTAGGGAACTTAGACAGGGGAGGAGGAAGGGTTAAATGGCCGCTGACAACCCCAGGATAAATTATTTTTATGTGTGAAAAGAAACACTTCAAAAGCGCGTGACGAAACGAAAAATAAAGCAAAAACTATATTATCGTGAACATAATTTCGTATAGCCCGTTTAAATTTGTGTCCTCTTCTCCGAATTAGAAAACCTCCTTGCTTCCTTTTTTGGTGGCGTAATCGGCAAAGGCACTTTTGAACATGTCAAAGGTCTCACGAGTTGCATATCTGAAATAATTATGGTTGTCATGCATAAAATACGCTTCTTACGTCAACTGTAAATTCACTACGATTCTGACTTCAAAATATCAAAATCAGAGACCGCAAGTGTTAAATGACGAAACAAAGGCCGTCCTCCAAGCTTTTTTTTTCATGCCCACAATATGGCGGCACCCGCCGGCTATCTTGAAGGCGTTGAGATGGGTACTCACGACGGGAAGTCGAGGACGGGTCGAAGAAGTTTTTTTTATTTTTTTTGGTGCCGGACCTTTGCAACATTGCCGCTGACGTCGCTTAGCAAGGTTTGCCACACGTCATGTTTTTCCCTTACCTTTTCAAAATAATCTTTTTTGAAGGACTAACTCAGCTAAAAAATGAGGAACTGCAAAGGGACGCGTCGTCTGCACGCGATGAAAGGTCTCGTGAAGTACTCTCGCGTTTTGCCGGGTGGCACGTGCGCGTGCTCATAAAAGACGAGAAGGAAAAATATAACGATAAGACTAGCTACAATGGAAAAGCGCCGAAAAATACACGGACAGAGAGAAATACAAGACCGGACGCACTCTACACCAAAGTTTATTTGAAGATTACACACGTATATACCCGACAGGCATACTAGTCGTCGCCCATCTTCGCCAGTCCCCGTTTCCAAATCTCATATTCATCCATGGAAAGGGCTATGGAAGTTTCGCTGATGCAAACATTCCTCCCTACTTTTAATCTCAAAAACCTCGCGTATTTACCTCGACATTTGGCTTTTATACTTTTCTAGGATTTTAGTGTTGTGGAATGACGGCGCGCAAAAGCACCTGCTGCAGTGAACCGCAAGATGCCCGGAAGGTGTCGTCCTCGTTTACGGAGCGTGCTCTTCCACGCCGTCATTCCACAACGCCAAGATCTTACCCAAAAATAAAAGCAAAGTGTTGAGAGGAAATATGCGAGTCTATTCAGATTGAAAGTAGGGGGAGTGATTGCATCAGCGAAACTTCCTTAGCTCTTTCCACGGATGAATATGAGATTTTGAAACGGCGGCTGGGCGAAGATGAGTGACGATTAGCATGACTGTCGGGTGTATATTTGTGTACTTTTCAAATAAATTTTACCTGAGAGTGCGTCCTGTCTTGTTGTCTTCTATCTCTCGATGTATTTTTCGGCGCTTTGCCACCGTAGATATAGGTATTCCACAGGTTTTTTCATTGTCTCCAATTTGCTTAAACGTTTGCTAAACTCACCGAGAAACGTCGCTAATATAGTCTCCCAAATATTAGGTCAAACTATTGTTTTTTTCACGAAGTTATTGAATTTACAGTTTTCAACCTCACCGTGTTTTTCAAACTGAAAGTCTACTGGCAACAACGAAAAAAGGACGTCAGTGGAAGGCAGGGGCTCACTCTTTGGAATTTAGAATTTGTTCCCAACTGATTCAAAGCAGTTTCATGGTGTCAAATCAATGCTTTGAAAGCTCGCTCCAATACCCGTGCTCCAGCGCGGAACAAATGATAGGCATATTTTATTCTTTACACTACTTGTTCGACTGGCAAGCCTGCCTGCCACTGACGTCACGGCACTGAAAGGTGCGGGTATATTTACATTTTTTTATCATTTTCATTTGCCGATTTCACAATAACCATTATTAATTTCTTGATACTAAATAGCAAACCGGAAAGGGCAAAGGCTAAGGAGCCAGTAATTATAGTTATTTCAGGTAGCTCAAAACAGTTGTCTTTAGTTTTAGGTAATTCTGGATATCGGTTATTTCCACTTGCCGGTTTCGGACGAGGTCCGGCTGTCGAGCAAACGAATTTGCGTTGCAAATTTCGACCTTCTCCTCGTGGCGTATGTTCCCATCCTCTTAAACTTAGGCCAAAAGAGCCGATGGAAAACCGGTTTACGACGACTACGTCGTAACTGTGCCGAACACGGAGAAGAGTTGACAAAAGCTCCACAGTCAGGGCAATACGGCCATACGGGCGCAGTCAGCTACACCCGGCCAGCGCAGCTGATTGCTAACATAGACAAAAAGATGGCGCTTTTCCCAGAATGCACCGCTCGCAAGCCATGCGTAAATGCATCCTATTCACTATTTTGTCTTGCGAATCTCTCTTTTGTGCTCTGGAGCATGTGAAAATGCATCTTGAAGCATCCCGAGGGCTCAGGTCCTTTTTCTTTACCTTTGCTATCTCGTTTATTCTTATTTTTGTTCTGCAATTTCGTGCTGTCAGCATCGGATACACTTATTCCTTTGAAGGTTTTCTGTATAAGGCTGCATTACCTCGTTCCAGTTATCCGAATAAGAACTGGCAGTTCTCAATTATTCATCAAACCTCAACCTAAGTTCTACTTGGCGAAGCATTTCAATGCATGCAGACTTATCTGTAGTAGGCCGCATTTCAGGCTCTATTGCTCTTTAAAATATGTTTCTTGGAAATTTCTGAAACGATCGCCGCTGCCATTGGGAATCGGGAGAAAATTTGCCGAACCACGACATTGCGGTTGTGACCTTAGCATAGCGGCGAAGGAACACTTTGAGTTAACCTTCAGCATCATCTTTTATGGCCCTATTCAACTTTCAGTTATTTTAAGTTGCGGTGACATTTTAAATCAAACCTTAAAGTGTCGTTGTCTTGTAATTAAGCTTGACTTGCTATTTCCGTTCGGTTCGTATCTATTTACGTTAATTAGTAAGGCCTATGCTTTAGAACGAACAGCTAGATGATCAGGCTTTAAGATAAAAGCATAATTCATTTTAAGAAACGCTGCTCCAGCCAGGCTGAGAAGATTGAGCAGTTGGAGAAACGGATCGCTGACCTAGAAAAGGAGAATGCAGAGCTTCGGGACCAGCGAAGCCTAGCCGAGTAAAGGCTCCATTGGACAGAAGCTGGACTTGGTATGGCTTTTGTAATCTCGAATCATAAATTACAGGGTGTTTCAAAATAGAGTTTTGACTCTAAAATCGCCCATGAAAGTCGGGAGCTCGACGCTTTAAGCAGAAACTTACATCGAATACGTCCTACTGCTAAGATTAAGACATTAAAATTTTAAGTCTCGATACGAAATGGAAAAAAAACTACAAAAAGCAACAATGCCCAGGTTTTCGAATTGGTCAGTCTTTTATTTTTTTGCACAATTGAGGTACAGATTGAATTTTTAAGGAGGCAGTGGGACTGGTACAATATATATTCGAGGTAAGTTTCAGCTTTATAAGTTGACCGCTTATTTTTGAGTGTCTCAAAATAAAGTTAACGCTAAAATGAATGTTCCGTCAACAATCAGCAACAGAACGCATCTAGTTGAAACTTACCTCAAAAATGTTTTTTACATGTTTCATTTACTCATTAAAATTATAAATTTCTATTCCAAGTACGAAATAAATAAAAAAACTGACCCATTTCCATTGAGTTTTTTATATTTTTATTTTTATCTTGTACCTGTAATTAGTTAAATATTAATATATAAAACCAAGTAGTAGAAAACGTATTCGAGGTAAGTTTCTATTTGATACGTCAAGACCCTGATTTTTGTGTCTGAATTTAAAGTCGGAGCTTTCCTTTAAAACACTCTGCAGTTCGAACACTGGATTATAGGCACACTGCCTGGCACGATTAGTGCAAGACAATACCCTTTTTTTTTAATTTTAGAGTTTAGTATCGGTAATAAAATTTTATCACCCAAGTTGCTCCACATGAGCACTTTCCACTGCGCCAGTAAATCTATGTTGCTTCTAAATAGTGTAATGGTGTATTGGGATCCCGTCACTGCTCTCTTTAATACACAATGGAAATAGACCATTTTGATTGCTACATTTAGAACACAAAAAGCGTTCAGTCCGGTCAGTCTTAAGCACTTTATAAAGGTCCAATACGGCTACTTGCATTATCTTGATATGCCTGCCTTAAGAAATATACTCGTGACGGTATATGTCGGCTCGCACACTCGCAAACTGCGTTCGAATTAAGGGTAGGTGTGTTTCAATCCCCTATGTTGTGAGGCAGACGTACATCATCTGTCGGTTTTCTTTTAATTTAAAAAAAAATGACGCAAATGTGTGTGAAGGAATACCAAGAAACGGGCGAGTTCTAGCAAAGGATGAACCTAGTTTCCAGGTATTTCTGTTTGGCTAATTCCAAGAAAAACTTCAGATTCCTGTTATTGTCTTACCACCCTTTGATTCCGACGAGATCAAGGTATTGCACCGCTAATAAATACTCATATTGTCACAAATGAAGAGGTGAGGAAACAAATAACTGAGCAAACCAAAACTTTTAATGGGGTGAACTTGTGCCCAAAACAAAAATGAAACAGGAGGTAACAAAATAGTGTCGCCGGCGTCGAAGTCGGCGTAACAGCAGAATCGGATGCTGGGGCGAGACAGACTAGGGCACGCCACGCGGAGCCCCTTTTGTATACGTGGGGGCCTCTGTAACAATCGGCATAAAAGGCCCGGCGCCTAGAACCAGAGTGTCGAACAGAAATTGTTATCGGTTCGGTTCCGGCTCGGGTTCACGGCTTTCGGTTCGGTTCCGGTTCAGTTCCGGGGAGCAAAAAATAACGGCTCAAACCGGTTCGAACCTGTTCGAACCGGTTTGAACCGCTAAATTAAGAATATATTTTCCGCGTTGTTCTGGCAATAGACACTATTTACGCCGTGAAACGATTAACTATATAGTTTCTTCGATCGTCCGTGCAATTCCTTTGTGTTTTCATGTACCAAAAATATGAAAATCAGTTATTTAATTTCTACGCAACACTGCAAGAAAACCTACATGAACGTACATAACGTCGTATTCATACGACTCAACATCCCTTTGTTTATTAGTAGCAATATTTTACCTAGATCAAAATGCTTAAGTATATCAGTAAAAAGTTGAGCTTTTTTTGCACATAGCTGTAAATAGATCAGCTTTAAATTTAGAACTATTCTGTTTTTACTGTCCTTTCTTCGTGCTATAGTAAAATTCTATAGTTCAAGCTAGACGGTACACGGTATAAAATGCCGCGAACTGTGGTAGGTCGAATAAAACACCCGTGACTGGTACAACTTTGTGTCGCAGTATTGAAAGTTAAATCGTGATTGTCTCCTTGAAGTAAGGAATTAATTAGAGCATATAAAATTATAAAATAAGCACCTTGTGGCCGTATATATCACGAAATATGGTTTACAAAATACGTTTAACAATATATATATATATATATAATCAAAGAATCAAAGTTTTCAGTAACCCGCCGGGTTACTGAAAACTTTGATTTTTTGATTCATTGGATTAAGTACGGTTCATTCATCCGCACATATTCGTTTATATATATATATATATATATATATATATATATATATATATATATATATATATATATATATATATATATATATGGGGAAGACGCAACTGAGCTAAGAGCAATGAAACTTTCAAAATGTCAGTAAAGTTTATGGACAATCCCTTTCAGTCTATTTTTATGGAAACACCGAGCGGCAATCACAAAGCTTGTTTTTCTAACCAAATATTGTTTACACTCACCACCGCGATGCATGCGACTAATCATGCAGAAAGGAGTAATCGAAATTGTTCACTCTAATCTATACGTACCTTCGCACTCAGATCAAATCTGGCCCAAAATAGCGCTTGCCCAAGTGAACATTTTCTTATACAGGATAAGCTGGCATAGCCTGCGTGTTGAGGTTTGTTTTTGACAAGATGCAGGTCAATTTGATTTGCAAATGAGCATCATCCTTGCTTATTGATGAGGTTAACGCAATAGCGTTAAGGAGCTCATGTGGCAGAAAAGCCGATGTCGATGGCATGGCTGGAAAGTCCTGATTGGTCGATAGGGTCATGACGTCGCAACTACATGCCCTCGTAAGAATTTCAAACGACCCACAATCCTCACGTGAAACGTGACATCACGCGTGGAATGAAAGTGATTACAACATGACATGTAATGCGAATTAAAGGTCGCCGTATGTCTCAAATGAAATCACTTTATAAAGTGATTTTATTATAAAACTTTATAAAATAAAGTGATTTCATTACAAAACTTTATAAAATCCTTTACCGTAGAAATCGAAAATTTTAGGCGGGATTGGAATCCACATGGCAGCTGCTTATTTGGACACTTTCTGACGGTTTGCGTGCGTAATTTCGTCAGAGTTCCGCCGGGTACCACTTTGTACTTTTTTTTTTGTCTAGCCCACAGACACAAAAAAGTAATGTTTACCACATAAAAGAGGCAATGTTTGAGAAGTTCTATGTGTGAGGAACCCATAGTTATTTAAATTAGCCTCACAATCAGAAATGTGTGTAAGGCTGTCCCACAACACTTACAACCTGCCTGTCAAAGATAAAAACGCTAAAAAAATTTGGCAGAACACATTTCAGATAAGTTGGGGCCGGGGGGGGGGGGGGGGGGGGGGGGGGGGGGGCATTGCATTGGGGTGGTCGGGCCTTTATTTATTTTATCAAATATTCGGTTAGTAATTAAATACATTTTTATGATAATCGATAAGTTTTACATAAAAAATTGACATGACCGCTTGAGACTGACATGGAAGGACGATACTCGAAAATGCGCGAGCTGTTAAATCTGCGTAAACGTGTTTTTTTTTTTTTTCGCTGATTGGCAGTGTGAAGCATCGGGTTGCAAGGTACGCCCAAAAGGACTTTGTGCTCACATGATAGATCGAAAGGAAAATACACGAGATGTTCCGAAAGAAGATATATTATTGGTATTTTTCTAAATAATTCTATGCAGAACACCTTACTGCAAAAAGAGATGCATAACGATGCATGCAATGAAATTCCTAATTTTACATAAATAGTGCGAAGGATAGACAGAATTCTTAAAATCTTAATATAACTCACATTTCATCAGCTTGCATTAGCTGGAAACCTCGCAGAATGCTGCCTCGGAAAACTAATGTTATATTCGGTTTTACCTTCACTTGTTCTGGACCCTCACTTTACAACACTATGCTTCGATAGTCATGCGCTCTAACATTTCTCTAGGCTACCATATATCATCGCGAGACTTCTATAAATACTGCACAACTTTACAACCATGGCATCTATTCTAGTGTTGCGAACATCGCATTTCAACAGAAAGCTAAAGTGTTTAACATTGTATGCCTGTGACGTAATCACACACTATGCTGGTGGTCATTGGGATTTCTTCTTGCTGAGAAAATCAAATTCAGTGGTTCAAAATGCACGCTGCAGAAGGTTCAAGCTCAGCGAAAGCCAAGTATTTGAAAGGCACGTATTATTCTTAGTGCATCGTCGTGAGGAATGGCTCGATCGTCAGGCACCACAAAAACCTTCTTTTTGGCAAGAGTGTTTTTGCAAACAAAGCAGTTTCCGGGGCCACGCTTTTCGGTCTGTGCCAAAGATGTGGGGAAGAGGAACCTTTACAACACAGTATGTTTTTAAAACTAACCGCCCCCCAGACACACACACACCCGCTTCTTTTTTTTACAACGCAGCTGTTAAGGACTAGTTTCTCCAGTATCATGTCTGTCAGCAAACAAATGATGACATTAAACTCTGGACAGCTACCGCCATCTATAAGCGACAGAGACAACCAGACAACCGGCTTGCCAATTGTCCGCTTGCCGCCCTCACTCATAAATCGCGCAACCTTTTGAGACTTTACACTCTGGCTTGCCGACTTGCGGCCGGCCATTACTTCATTCCCAGTACAGCTTCGCTGGTCTTCCTTTTTCACCAGAGTGGAAAGGCTGAGATTTTGTTTGCTCCTCCAGAGAATATTTTGTATTCCTGGGGAATTGCCTGCTCCGTTTGGAGGAGGCAATTCTATTTGTCACTTGTTAACAGCAATCCTCCATTGCTTTTATTTTGCACCTCGAGAAGTTTAAAGGTGTCATAAAACGATATCGGGTTGGAATGTTTATGAATTTTCAGAGGTGCAATGGTCCTCTGGCCTAAGTGTACTCGCACAGGTCACCACTGACTCAGAAGCTTTTTTGTCGCGGTGATTATGTGAGGATAAAATGAGACTATTTCTTTTAGTCTCGCTTTCGCAAAGATTGATTCGTAATTGTGGGATCAAAGCCACCCGCCTGACGACAGTCGAGCGCGGCTCGTGGATTGGACACGAGAACTGCGTGAGCACTGGACATCGGCTCTTAACAATCAATGCCTCCGCGGACACTTGGGTAGTCGCTCGTGTCCAACCACTGGGATGATGCAAAGCAAATTGTTGTGTATATGTTTATACAGCCGGAAGCTAGCCTGCCTCAGTGGTCGTCTGGTGTCTCAGCTGTAGATGAGCAATTTAGCCAGTGCGGTACAACCGCTAACCTGGGGTCTTTAACGTGCACCACGCAGTAGTGATAAATGACCGCACGCCGGTACAATGCTCATCCAGATCGAAACGGGCAGGGGTGGGATTGAACCGAGGATTCCTGGGTTCTGCAGCGCGAGCTTGAGAACAGCCGAACTCTAACAGTGCCTGGAGCTCCCAGCACGCGTTTTTTTTCCTTTCCAGCCCCAGCGCGGGGGTGTTAACGTTGAGGGCATAAGATAGGCACAGCCACGTGGCCGCTTCTGGCTCCGAGTTGAGGGGATGAACGATGCTCATATTTCTCTATTTCTTTGCCGACTTCCATTGCCTAGAAAAAAGAGCAAAGCCAGGTTTATTCAAATATTAACGTTAGGGAGTGATTCTGAGTAGTATTTAGCGAATGTATAGAAATGTTTTTCTCGTTCTTTTAAGCAAAATACAGGGGGAGTCGAAACTTATGCACTAACTTGAGAACGATGCTCGTGTGAGACTTAGAGCGACTGCCAGCGTTCGGCTAACCCTTTAAGGCCACTAGGATTTTGTTTTCCATGTTTCTCAAGTATTTCTTTTGTACACACGTCTAGTTCCATGTAACCTCATATTAATAAGTCGCATTTAGTCATTTCAATACTTCTATTCTCGGGGGCATCTTTCAGATGCAGTTCAGCAACAACAACAAAATGTTTGGGTACCTCAATAATGTAAAATTAGTCGTGCAACATCTCTTTTTGTACTTTCAGTAAATACCGTTAAAAAGTAACCCCTGACGTTGATAGCTTTGCAAAAACAGCCATTAGTTTTCCCCTCCGCGCAAAAGCAGATGCAGAAAAAATAAGGAAAAGAGACAGCTGTCAATCCCCTCCACAACCAGTAATTTTAACATGCGGTCACGTGACCTGACGCGAATTATATACCGTCAGTGTTCATCATAGTCATGCGCTTGGGTTTGGAAGGCTAAGAACGTGGCCTGAACTTCAGATAATGTTTGAGTTGGGCTATTATCATACTTAATTGAACATGAGCGGTTACCCGAATGTTTGGTGATGCTGATTGTCGTGAACCCGAGCACTTGAGTTGGGATTATTAAAATCGCTTACGTCATGGTGTCACGTTAGTCTCGGTGCAAAATCGTGATGCCATGTTACGTATCGCTGTCAAGAAGGTAAATAGATCTAGTAACTTTCTCAAATTAAATCAACTTAACGCAGTGAGTCACGTGACGTCGCGGTGTTACGTGACATTAACATACAGCATATATTCACACCATGACGTCATGTGACACATGGTTAATCATAGTGCCAATACAAAAGCACCATGAAAACCCACAATTTATCATAGATTGTAGTTCTGTATATGACGATTTCATCATTAAATAGAAATACAGCTGCCAATTTTTTATTCCCATATATTATTTTGTGATACTAACAAAAAATAAACAAATTAAAGAAATGAAAGCTGTTTACAACTCTCTGTAACGCCGATTTAGAGCGCAGGTCTTGAGGAGAGCTCTGTGCGTGCTCGTCCGCCGGTTAGTCTTATCAAGCGCAGAGAGCACGCCATGACGCTGCGCTTTTTGCGGTGTTTGATTGGCCCTTCGGCTCATAGCATCGGCAGCGCTCGGACCGAAGCTGAAAAGAAGTACAGAAAATGCGAGAAAATAAAAGTGAGGCGAAAAAAAATGTGTGAATATCGCGCATTCTTTTAGAAAACCTACAAGCGGCGTGGAGAGATCAGAGCAATGTTTTAACGCAAACCGGAAGTGACGACATTCAAGATGGCTCTGCCCTTGAAGAAGAGTTGCATTAACTGACAGGGATCCTGGTTTTGGAAGAAGCTTCTCCCATCGCCGGAGATGAAATCCATATTTTGCGATCTTTGAGTGCTTCTTTTTTGTTAGAGGAAATCCGCCACGTATACCGACGTGATTTAGAGATTTCTATGTTGCTTAGAGGCAGCAGAGTGAGTTATTTCTATTTTTAGGCGATCTCAAGAACCTCCTCAGGACACCTTTAAGGGTGAACAGAGTATAGGGAAATAGCGTCTATACTTTTTCTCATCCTACGATGGACTAAAGGCCAAAGCCATGGACCACCAGGTCCAATCACTTTCCACGGTATGACATGCTTAACATTGATTAGGGGTGGACGAATAATGCTCGAATCCAAAAGCGCCGCATTATTTCTTTAGCTTCGACGCTGCAACGAGCCTATATGTCGTGGCATTCTTTGGGATGTAAAATTATTGAGTCATTCAGTGCTTGTAGATTCGAACCACTGTCCACCCGTCCCCTCATCAGTGATCCGAGACCCGGGCACCGATACGTGCTTCAAAGCGGAAAATCGCATAATTTCTAAGTGGCTCGTGATTGGATCTGTCGGTCCGTAGCTTTGGCCTTTAGTCCATCGTAGGGTGAGACGAAGTATAGTAACATGCCTTCCTCTGACGCGCTGATTGGCGCACTGCGACCGGTGCCATCGCCGTTTGCCCAGCTACGCTGAGAGGGCGTATGGAGCAACTCAACTCTCTGACGTTATACCACTGCGGGGGCGCTGCTGTCGGTACTGTGCATGCTCCGACGATTCCCCTCCGCCAGATTTTGATTTTGCGCACGCGCATTGCCAACACCTGGTGTTCGTAAACGCGGGTTTGTTTGTAGACAGCGCGTATAGAAGTAGCGTGATTCTTTTTCTTTATCGGTGGAAGTTCAGAGGTAAAAAAACGCACAACAAAGCAGTTACGCATGCCAGCATTGTTATCCTAATGCCCTTCGCGTTCTAAGATCGCAAAAAGCTAAACCATATACCTTAATTGCACCTCACATTTCCGACGCCCCACACATCGGATTGCCGTAATGCGTCGAAAAGATTGTTGCGATGCGTCTGAGCAAAGGGACAGACTCCGAATAAATAAAACAACGTATATTACCAGTTGCTGATACCACTTAGAAGTACAGCCGGCCACAACCGCTTACGGGCCTCGCGAACCGCGGCAGAGCTGCATCACTGCACTACCTTGCAGCGCGGCGCCTGTTGTTGAGACCCATAATGTGCGCACGCGCGTCCCTCGGTAGTTGCAGGCATGTCAACTGTCCCGGTTCCGGCCCACGCCTTTTATTCTTGCCAGTACGGCGTGGAGCGCCGCTTCAATAGCATCTGTTGGCCGCCGTTCCGCAGCTGTATCTCGGAGGCGCGATGACAGGGAAGAAGCTGCAATATCAACTATCTGCCAGTCCAGCGAAATCGATGCCGCCTGTCGGCAACGCCGAGAAGCTCAGGAGAGGAGGTCATTTAGGATCTGTTGTCTGCTATCGCTACTAAGTTTTCGTCGGCAGCATAGAAACAAACATTGTTTCCAGTAATAATTTTTTGGGAGTGTCTACATCTACGCGCGGGGATGTAGCCATGTCGGGAGGAGATAAGGCTCCATCCACGCAATACGTCACTTCTGGTGCACTACGATCAGCTTCCGGTCTTTATCTGCTCGGCGGCCACTGCACCTTGCGTTCCTGCCGTGCGCGGTCTACTGTCTACAGTGCCTGCCTGGTCTTCCGCAAGCGGGTTTGACTTTCTCTAACGCGTTTTTTTCCCTGTTTTTTTGGACAAGGAGGTTGGCCGTTTGAGTATTAGCACGGTCGTGCTTCTGATCTGCCTCAAGTTTTGCTTGCGGGGGATTCGACGGTGAAATACTTGTCCTAGTATTTCCCATAGAATAACCGGGTGCCTGTCGAAGCGCGGGCATTTAGTGGCATTATGCTCGAGGCTTTGCTTTCCAAGGTGTCTGACGCCCTGCTCGATTTTGGCACCAACAACACCAGCGTTTGTGCCAGCGCGTACGTTTACAAGTACCGTCGGCTGGCCGCTCAGGTCTTGGAACGCAATCGACGATGCAGATCGCCTTTTCTTCCGTCCTTCCGAGGCAGGAGAACGGGTTCTCTTCGATGGGGTGTTAGCGCACTCAGAGTGCAAAGACCCAGGCGTTGAATGATTGGCAAAAAGACGTGAACTGGCTCCAGCATCTTCGGAATTAAAAACAGCGCGGAAAGACGAGGACCAGACAAACAAGTGACACGGACGTAGCGCTGCTCCAGCAGGGCTCCAGCAGGAGGTCTGCCGCAAGAAGGGCTTCGTGTTCATCGGTGATCTCGTGGACGAGTGGCATCTGTGCATCGGGTACTGTTTTATTTGTCATGGGATAAACTGTTTCTGGAAACTTTTACCCAGTTTTCTCCATTGAATGCTCTCAGTATGTTTGTTATTAATGGGACTAATGCATGTTTTCCCTTTTCTCACAATCTTTGTGGGATTGCGAGCGTGCGCGCAGGTCAAGAACGTACGAAGCGGTGGGCAGGTACTTGTCCCCTTCGATACTCATAAGCTCACAGTAGAACGCTTCGAACCAAGCCAACCACACACACGACGAAGCCTCGCCTCAGCAGCGATGCACACATGGGCGAAGGCCCCGCACGCCGCACCCGCGCCGCCCGCACGCACGGATGGCACGCACGCCGTTAACACGTGTGTGTGACTCCTGGACAACATAACTACAAATATATATATTGGTACTATTTTTATGATGCATGAGATTTGCTATATTATTTTTAGAAAACAGTAAACAATTGATGAATTCTCTAAAAATTTGTAAGGTCACGTGACATATTAACTTTACAACTACAATGAAATGTTACCTCTTTATTTTTATATCCTATATATTTAATTATAAGAAAGCATAATATGTACATCAAAACAAATTAGCTATTTATATTATAAGTCAGGTGACCTTTTGCGTGCATGGAGCCTTATCTCCTCCCGACTTGGCTCCGTCCCCGCGCGTGGATGTAGCCTCGGCCTTATTTTTTTCTTCCGCCGTGTCATTCCTACGCACTGACTAGAAGAAGGCTTCTACCGTCGAAAAATTGCTTTGCTTTCATATGTAATCCTATTATATGCTGCAGTGCAATAAACTTATGGGGGTCCGTGTGCTGGACGACAAAAACGACCCCTTTCGTTCGTCATTTTGCCTGACGTGCGCGCCCTCTTTAGTTCGCCGTAGTCACGATTACCTTCAGCCGTCCGTCATGGACGGACGGCTGAAGGTCCGTTTTTCCCACCTTAGCGGCCAGGAAAAGAGCAATTCTGTCTTTCCTCTTTTTTTTTCTTTTTTGTTTTGTTTGAACGCGTTTTAAGGTATTTTAATATTTGCTTTAATAATCTCTACAAATATCTAACAAATTACGCACTTTGAATCAATTGTCATCGACTGATTGACAGGGCAACAAGTGCAGACAAAACTAATAGGCTTCTTAAACAAACAAAAAACGAAAAACCAACCGAAAAAAGAAAACAGAGTGGCTGTTTTCCTGGCCGCTGAGTTAGGAAAATGATACCATGACGGGGGGTGGCGGCAAATAGAGTTGACATCTCGGCTTCTGCCACTCATTACGCCAGCGAGATACAGCCGCGGCACGGCTGCCAACGGTGGCTATCGAAGCGCCGCCAAGCGCCGTATTTCTGAGAAAAAGCAGGCGTCGGCCGAAAGCGGGACAGCTGACACGCCTGCGAGTATACCAGAGGACGCACATGCGGGCACTGCGGGTCTCGACCACAGGCGTCGCGCCGCAAGGTAATGAATGCATTTCGCCATCGAATGAATGTAGGTAGTGTGTATAAAGAAGGGGCGCGATTCCTTTTCTTTATTGGTGGGAGTTCAGAAGTGAACAAACATCTAATTAACTCACCTCGTCGTTGAAAGATTTGCGAGCATTTACCTGAAACTGTTTTCAAAACCTTTGTTTCTCCCAGCAGGAAACTGAGCCGTTTTTCAAGCCTTTGCAAGGCAGCTTGTTTCCGGTATGCTGAGCACAGGAAACAAGCCATGTGGTAACCATTTTTGGGTAGGTTCTGATCCGCTTTACGTATAGATGTTCTACTAGGGCTGTCACTCCTGACCGCTTCGATCTCGATGGGCATCGTATCGGCGCACGGCCGTGTGTCACAACTTCGTGGTGCACGTTAGAGACATCAGACTAGCAATTGCACCGTACTGGCTCAATTGCTCATCTACAGCTGAGAGACAAGTCGCCCTTTGAGGCAGACTAAGTTCAGGCTGTATAAACACACACACACACACATTTCTTTTCTACTAGGACTTGCTAGAAATAACGTATGTGCCTTTGCCTACCGTTTTCTTTTTTTTTTAAGCAGGGCATTTGATAAATGTGTTTATATATCAGTAGTTGACTACTTTTGCCATGCGTGGATTGTATTTGAACACTATAAAGCCTAAGTATGTCGTCACTTTTGTTGCCAAAATTAACTTCTCGGATTTTACGATAAAGTGAAAACCACCGTTTCGTAGAGGCAACGGCATAAACCTTGGGGAACGCAAAAATATATAAAATGTAAAGTACAGGAGGACGCTCAACCTTCGCCTTTACAGGGGTCATGAAAAGGTTTTCCTACTTGTCCTCCTTAGCTTTATTACTCAACTCAAATGCGAATTGTGAAATCACGTCGTCGTGACATTCTGCGCCACCGTGCGGTGATTCCTTGCTTCTTGCCATTCCCCAGTGACGATACGTTCCGTCAGGGCACTCATTAATTGGCCACGAACGCGAATCCGAATATTCGTCGACGGTTTGATTGTTGACGAGTGCATACATCCGAGTGCCGCAGTTCTCGTGCCTAATGCGTAAGCTGAGCTCGGCTCACGTCAGGTTGGCACCGCTGACCAGACTTGTACGTAATCCGTTACAAGTAACGAAATTACTTGTAAACCCTTACATATATCAGTAATTTAGTAACGAAATAATTACATATTTTCTAGAGTAATTTCAAAGTAATCCGATTACATTTTTTACGTAACGGATTCCTTGTAATCTGTTACATTTATTTTTCAAAACCAACCCACCCCCCCTCCAAAAGAAAGAGTCGTTTTCATTTTGGTAAAGTCGAGGCGCAGTGACACAGCGCAAAGGGTGGCTTGGCACTTTTCAGTTCCGCAAAGTCTTTTTTTGCAACACCAAGCCCCTGAATCTATTTTTTTAGACCCTAACAACAATGTCAAAAAATTCAAACAAACATTTCTACAAAAAAATAATTAAAGAAGGGTGTCTCTTTGTATTTTCTTTGCGATCGAAGACGGGAAAAGGAGGATACCAAGTGATTGTTTGCCTGTTCGGGAAGCTCGAGGCGGTTAAGTGCACAGAAAGAATTGACAAAGTCTTTCTCGGTTATAGTGACTACGACCATTTTCATAATGTCAGAACACGAAACAACGCTCCGTCTACCCTACAATCCACTAAAAAGATGTGATAATATGTGAAGGTGTTATTGCCACAAGCACCCTCGTTCGTTGCTGTACACTTGCCATCTTCTCTTAGAAAACAGGATGTATTTTTTCTGCTTCCATCACATTAATTGACCCTGTTTTAAATGCCTCCTTACTTTTTTCTAGTCCAACTTCTAGGGTTGGCCCACTTTATTTGTGAATTCCAGCCAGGTTATCTGCGTCTCAGTCAGCCTTTTGTGAGTCAGCTTTTGGCGAGTACTTGGAAAATGGTAACAATTTTCCCTTCTTCTCTTCCTGTTTTGCCCCAGCAGAACGCATCTTACCTGAATCATATATTTTTGCAAATAAAACATAATGGTGGCTGATTAAGACTTGATATTCTGGGCTTGAGGAGAGAGTGGAACTCGTGAGTGGGGCCATAGCTTACTTTACTTAAGTCGGTGACAGGTCAAGAACGAAGTGGAAGCTCCTCCCGCTCCTTTCCACTTCAGCCGAGCGAACGGTAGAGAGGAGGTCGCCTCCTCTAGGCCGTTCGTTCCACTAAAGTGGAAACGGGTGGGAGGAGCTTCCACTTCGTCGTCTATCTGGTGAAGAGTGGAGTAAACTGCAGTCGGTTCGTGCTCCGTGCGTTTTTGAAAGGCACCAAGAAAGGTACACAAGGCAAGCGTGCGTTTATATTTCCTTGTTTTAACCGACGTTCTAATTAATTGTTGTTATGAGTGTCGTTCTTTTTATTAGTTATATTTATATATAGAAAACGCTTTCTTATTTGCCGACGTCTCAACCGAGGCTCGACCGGTTCAAAACCAAAGGAAGAAGAATATCGATCCAAACCTTCTTTAATACTTAATTATCACCTTACTGTTACAACTATGCTTTGCTATTATCTGGCAATATATGTCGGTATAGTAAGATGCACATAAGTCAATTCTGATTCTAGTTTTGGCTAGATGTATAATGACTTCCACAGCTTCGCGATTTAGACAACAAAGAATTTTAATAGATCAATCCGATGACTCCGATAACGATACCTGATACTCCGCCGCCGCCTTTGCGCATGCATCGTATCGTTATCGGGGGCATCGGAGGTATCGAAACGATCTACTAAAACTCTCGAATATCAGGCAACGGCTGCAACGACGAAGCTTTGCTCTATCTTTGAGGTAAATATAGTACTTCCATTGCTCCGCCGAAAAAGCCCAAAGCATTCGTGAGGAATAATATGGCACTCCCATCCAGTGCCTCAGTTTAGAAGGTGTTCAGCGTAGTAGTCGCCATCTTCATTAAGGAATGACGCAAAGTGTCTGACGAGACTTTCGGAAGCCAGCTGTTGTTCAACATACTCAAGGTCATTAAATCGAACAGGTTGCACCAATTAGAATTTGAATAACCATCTTCCCTTTGCTTCTTACTTGAGGACAAGGCTGTTGAAAGTAACATAACGAAAGTAATGAATTAACTTTGCGTAACGGCCAGTTACTTTTATGGGAAAGTAATTGCAACTGTAATAAATTATGATTTAGCCTCGAGTAATTGTAAGTAATTCCTTACTATTTTTCAGTAACGTGTGCAAGTCTGCCGCTGACGCGCTTTGGGAACCGTGGATGTACAATAGTGAAAAGGCAGAGAGCTTTCGAAGGAAAGAAGGTACAAAATAGTCCGCTATGTTTTCAAATGTTCGTACCGAAAAGCTGGCTGTTGGCTTTCTACCCTCTTTCTTTTGGCCAACGAAACCATATGCGATTAGTAAAGTCCCAATTCAAAATCATTTATCCCAGTCCAAAATTCGTTTCATGGCCCCTTAAGAGTAGAACGCGATACCTACACATATAAACCCGCGCTCGTTCCCAAGCCTGCGTGATTGATACACGAACTCAACTCTGTGATGTCATGGCGCGGTGGTGGCGCGTCGATCGCACTTCCGGTCTGGGGCGGTGGGCAGAAGTCCCCATGCCAGACGTGTATTCCTGCGTTGTTTTGAAAGGAACCATACGAAAACCTGCCTTCGCGTCAAAACGCCGCGACGGGGGCCGTACCAAAAGTGTTGAGAAAGGTTTGAAGGTCACTTTTCACGTGCTCGGTTCGTCCGAGAATTTGATATGTGCCGTGAAAAGGGAAAAACAGACACGTAGCGCTCGCTCGCAATTGCGGCCAGCCAGAAAGTGCACCTGCATAACGCACAAACCCAGCAATGAACGTGCCCTCATACGCTAATATAGAATGGTGTGTAATGCCTTTCAGTTAAAAAAATGAAAAAAAACGATCAGTATATATGTATACATATATATGTATATATATATATATAACTATATGGGTGTTTTCATCTCAAATCGTGCAGGCAAAAAGGGTCGAACCTTTAATTTCGCTAAAAAAAATATATGTTATGGCATCGTCTCTAAAAACGCAGTAGCCACAAGTCGCAAGTTCGTCGGATGTTTTTGTTCTCGACCTACGAATTTTAAAAGAGGCCGCAGCGGAAAGCACTGTTTTTCACATCCGTCGTAGGTGGGTCGGATGTTTCGCTCGATCTCCCGCCGTGGATTTTCAGTCCACATTATATTACCTCATTGCAAGCACTCTATGAGAACGCTTGAAACGCTCTAATACCATGAAATAGTTTTAGGCGTTTTCCTTTTTTTCTGTAAAAATGTCAAAAACGCCTCCTCGGTCAATTGGTGACGAAATTTGAGAATTAAATACGGGCGATCTACTTTGGTTACGTCAACATTTTTTTATGTCTACGGAGAGCCCAAAACACGCTCTTTATATATATTATGAAATTATTGAGCTGTATAAAATATTCCTTGCGGGACGTTTATGTTAATGTTATGCGAAAAACACAAAGTACCAATTTTTAAGATCGATTTTCTCTGAAAATCCTATTTTTTATTTTTGTTAAAATGTAGATATGGTAGTTGCCTACTCGCAAATTAAGTCGAGAAAGTGTTATTTTATTTGTATGTTCTTTATTTAAGCCTCAATATCGGAAAAAAGCCGTCTTTGTTCTGCAAGACCTAAGTCAGACAGCAACCCGTGCGTTTCTATGAATTGTGAAAAGTTTTCTGGAGTTTTTGTCTGCGTTTTGTAATCAATTATAAACGTATTTCGTGGTATTGAATAGTTATTTATGCTTTGATAAGAGCGGGAAACCACGAGAAACATATCTAACCAAATCAGCAGGCCTAGTAGACCTTCAATATCCAAGAGGCACAGACGTTGTATTGTTTCGATTTATAAACCCTTCGCTGTAAACTAGCATTACTAGTTATTAGCTGTAATATTACTAAGACATAGAAAATCGCCACATCTTTGATATATTATATACAATTCTTTCTGAAACCAAACGCTATGGTTTGTTCACCGCACGTCGCACAGATCTTCAGGGAATATAATTTTACATCCGTAATACACAAAATTGATGACACAGAAGCGGTCCGAAAGACACGCAGAGAGTGTCACAGAGAGGGGTACGGAATGAAGATAAATAAATAAGTATAAAATTATCGAAGTCCGATCTTAACGAAAATTGCGTTAAAAAAATAAAAGATTGAGGTTCAAGCGGTGGCAAGGCGATAGGTCAACGCCTGGTGCAGAGTCACACAAAGAAGTCGACGACACGTAACAGTAAGACAAAAAAACAAATATTTAATAAAGACGAAAGACCTCAGCCGCGCATGGCAAGAACAAAAACCAACTCGTCCGGCCATTCCCTAAACGGGACACAACCGAATGGGTGCGAACACGCTCTCTACAGGACCGTCAGGCCGCTACGCCATGGCGAAATAAACCCAACAACTGAACATTGCTAACAAGCAGTTAGTCATAAAGCATTAAAAAAAAATGTTCAGCAGAACCGCACCCGAGAAAAAAAGTTCAGCGGGGGCGAAGAAACACACACGAAAAAAAAAAAAAAAAAGTCTTAACTGACCGACGTTGAGTCCAGTCCCACGACACTGAAGCCTGGCAGGATGACGGTGTCCAGATGATGCTCATATCTGTTCTTCACTCTATTACGCACATCCACGACGGCTGTGCGGAACAGTGGCTGTGCGGAACAAAGTGAAGAATAGATTCAAGCAGCGATGCGGCGATAAGGTAACCGAGACGTAACATGCCTCGAGCCTCATATCGGGAGAGGAGCTTTCGAGGTAGTTACTGCAGCTACTCAAACTTTCTCTTTCCCCTTTCCTTTTCAAAAGAACACGTCAGCCGGCGCTAACTTTTCATTTCGGAAGATGGCCTCTCTTCACAATCGGTTATAGTTGACAAGCAGGCTGACTTCGACCCAACTATAGTCCCCGGGAAGAATAAAGACAAGTATATTTACCAACACGTTCGTTTTTAATCATCATTTTTTTAGACCACTTGAGACTGGGTGGAAGAAACACTACGGCGTCTCAATTGAGACGTCGTCGTGTTTTTTCCACCCAGTCTCAGGCGGTCTAAAAAAATGGTAAACTTACACCAGCTCGCCTGCGCCCTAGCTGTTTTTTCATTAATCGTTTTTAATGTCAGTCTCCGGGCTTTGCTGTTTCCAAAAGAGATAACCCTTCGTGCTATCGGAACTCCGCGGAGAGAGATGTTCGCCGCATCAACGACACATTCGCACCATTTCACTCCTGGTGACACAGGGTGCGCTGCTCGCTTTACGGTCACGGGGCGTCCTATCTAACACAACGAGCGCAAAAGGTCGTAGTGATCTGCTGGTTCCGAAAGGGCGGGACGTTCTCATAGGCCGATGAAGGCCCCGAATCAATACGACCTCTGCCGATTTCCACACATTAACAATTCGCGACGCCTGCTGGTCTGCTTAGAAGTGTTGCTTTCTCATTTGAACTCCTCCATTGTAGCTTGCCGCCAATACTAAAATTTAAATAATCAATCAATAGAACAGGGTGGAACTATTGTATTTCATGTTTATGTGGGTACGTTGAAAAAAGGCAAACATATTTCGCCGTTTGTGAAGGCGCGCAATTCGCAAGTCCATTTCGAGCAGCAAAACGACGTTTTTGTACGATATTGATGCTTGAATATAGAACATAAAAACAAAATACACACTTTATCAACTTGCTTTTCGTGCAGATAACTATCATATCTACACTTTAACAAAATAAAAATAAAAAATGCGGTTTTTGAGAAAATCGATTTCAAAAGTTGTACTTTTTTGTTTTCGCACAATATTAACGTAAACGTCCCGCAAAGGATATTTTATACAGCACAAGTCATTTTATAATATATATAAAGTGCGTGTTTTGCGCTCTCCGTGGACATAAAAAAATATTGATGTAACCCAAGTAGATCGGCAGTAATTAATTGTCAAATTTCGTCAACATTTCAGTGAGGGGGCGCTTTCGACATTTTTACAGAAAAAATTAAAACGCCTAAAATTATTTTATGGTATTAGAGCCTTTTAAATGTGTTCACAGAGTGCTTGAAAAAGTTAATATGATGTGGACTGAAAATCTACGGTGGGAGATCGAGCGAAACATCCGACCCACGACGAATGTGAAAAACACCGCTCTTCGCCGGGGCCTCTTTTAAGATTCGTAAGTCGAGTACAAAAATTTGACCAACTTGCCGTTTGTGGCTACTGCGTTTTTAGAGATGACGCCCTAACATATATTTTTTTCAGCGAAATTAAAAATTCAATCCTTTTTATACGAATATATGGGTGATTTCAGATGAGATCACCCATATATTTAATTCAACAATCTCGCCAAAATAATTACCTTGACCTATAGTTTGCGTCACTAGTTAGGAGATGTAAATGATATGTCGAACTAATTTTCATGCACACTAGCGGAAGTCAAACTCCGCCAGAGCTTAATGATGTCAGTATCCATTATATCTCCCGGTCTCTAGAGAGTTTAATGATGTGCATGCCACCTACTAATGATTATTTTAGAAAACCTATTTTCGTAAAGTTCCATGAAATGACTTTGCCGATTCTATTACCGTGGGTATCATGATATCATCTTACCTGGCCGGTTTCCGGTTACATTCGTGCTATAGAGCGACCGGCTCCCGTTATATAAAGCCCCATTAGTGCGGTGCTCAACATTTTTCGGGACCTTAGGCAGGGGACGGGGAATGGATTAAAGGGCCACTAACAACGCCAAGATCGATATTTTTTAGTCTGTGAAACGCTTTAAATGCGAGTAGTAAAACAAAAAATATAAAAAAATAAACACTATCGCGAAAACAATTTCCTTGAGCCCACCGGTGTCGACACAGACGGGTTCCCAATCCGCGATCCAGCCTACTACAATTCGCGACTCCAGAAAAACGGACGCCACCGAGCGGGAAAATCGGGAACCAGCCGGACCAGGTCGCTCCTCGCCCCTCCAGTCCGCGTCTCTGGTGGTTTTCGCGGACACGTGATGTCGGCGCGGTGGCGAACAGTATAATTTGACGAAGGGCCAAACATTTCTTAAGTTCGCCTGAGTGTTCATTAGTGTGGTGAAGCCTCAGTAGATCGTTTCTTTCCATCACCTGTTTGAAAGCCCGTTTATTCCACAAGACACGATCGCGTCTTTCGATTTCTTCAATGGGGAGGAATCGCGGAAAAACATTTTGATTTCTTGTCTGTCTCGAATAACATCCAAAGTGACGACTACTTGGCAACTGATAAGTTATTTTTTATAAGGATGTAGAACAGTGGACTGAGGACGACAGACAAGACATTTCACTGGAGGGAACACCAATGTTACAGTCAAGTGAATGGGAAGGTTTGATAGCTACTTTTCTTGAGTTTGGTTGTATTCGGTTAGCTTCAAGTTTGAGCCACCCACGCCGATCGGTGCGTTGGCTATTCATCTTGGCTGCTTTTCGACGAAAAAGCCTCTGGACCACACTGAAGGAGTATAAAGAAAAGGAAATTCGTGAAAGAGACGACATGTAGAAGAGTGGCCTTGCAAAAAAATAGTGGAGTGGACTTGGAGTTTAGGCTGATCTGAATCAAGATTAGCGCAGCGGTGAATTGATAAAAGACGACTACAAATTCAGTCTATCATAGCTATCTTGGTTAGCAGAGAATGATAGAGCCTACTTTTGTTTCAGCATGTAACTATTCGAGACAACACGATAATTATTATCTGAATAGGCAGTGTCAGGGCCTCCTCGTAGACTTCCGTGGAACGAAGCGGAACGCCAAAGTTGGATATGCTTCGTTCTTTATCTTGGCTTGCGATGATCGATCAGAATCATCTAATTGGCGTTAAAATCGTTCATTAATGTAACGTTGTTTTAGAGCACAGCTCCTAGGCACCCGTTTCTGAGTTGAGCGGCGTCGGCGTAACCGCGCGTTGCATCAACGGCTGTTTCCCAAAATGACGTCACACGTGACGTCACGTGTGTCGTCCCGTGTCACGTCACGAGGGTAAAATTTTCCCGCTAAATTTTGCGGTAAAAGTTTTTGCTAAGTTTGGCGGAAAAATTTTCCGCTAAATTTACAGGAAAAAGTTTACCAGTGTGACGTCACGTGTCGTCACACTGCTGATCGATGTCACTTGAAATTCTTGCCTGTGCGTCGGCATCCAGGTCCAGCTGCCTCTTATCTGAAAGGCGTTAGGTTCTCACGAAGAATAGTGCCCCAACCACGCGCTTCCACTGTCCAACTACAGTGTACTAGGATACTTGGGTATACTCTGTATCACCTTATGATGTACCGCATGAAAGGCTACAAGCGAGAGCTCCTTGCTCTAAGGCACATCTGGGCGGCACAAGCTCTCGTGCGTTAGGAGTAGCTCCCAACGTTCTGAGCTCGCGCTTCTAGCCTTGTCTGCGGTAAAACATAAGGCGAAACGGAGTATAGTGTTGGGACCGGAGCGGCTCGGCAACGAGAGCTCGTGAGGGCGCGTGTATTGACAGTTCGTGGCGGCGCTGTAGTCGAGTTATCCAAAAAAATCGCGCAGTCCGCTTTTTTTTTTTCTTTTTTTTCACTTTGAGCGGTGCACGTGTCGGTACCACAATTTTATGCACTCCGTTTAACCTTATGTTGCACCGCAGCGAAGGCTAGAAGCGCGAGCTCATAGCGTTGGCAGCTGCCCTTGATGCACGGGAGCTTGTGCCGCCGAGATGTGCCCTAGAGCAAGGAGCTCGCGCATGTAGAATTTCCTGCGGTACAACGCAAGGTGAAACAAAGTATAGGGCACATAAAAAAATCGGTATTTTCAAAACTTTTTTTAAAAATGTTGCGATAGGCAGAGGTTTAATAGGCCATGTTGCAATCGCAGCTTTAAAGGGAGCCATTATTAATGGCCAACCCAATTTAGAAAGGTCGCGAGCAAACGACGAGCTTTGAGCGAAAGCAACAAGGCGCTCGTTTTTGTTGTGTTTGTCCGTCCCTCCTCGTTTTCTTCCTCAAGCTTAATTATCTCTACCTACCCGCTCGTTCTGTCCTGAGATATTCATCACTAAAATTTGGCATTTTTTCGCTTAATTAAAAAAGTGCACGCTAAAAGCGCGAATGTGGTTGTGCCGATATTGATGCGTAGAAGAATGACACAGTTGTTTCTGTCCCCTCGTCACTAACTCGACAGCGTGTCTTCGGTGGACTCGCCGGCGCCACACATCAAGACGACTAAGTCACTATTATACATATTATTTTCATAACCCGGTTTCTGAATCAAGCGAAGACAGGCACACGTTTACGATATATTTCGCGAACCTCGTTGCCTTTTCGCGAATCGTTGAAATTGTGTTTGCCTTTAATAATGACTCCTTTTAAAACTCCGATTGCACCATAGCCAATTAAGCCGTTATTAGAGAGTTTCAGTAGATCGTTCCGATAACGATACTATGCATGCTCAAGGGAGGCGGTGGCGGAGTATCGGGTATCGTTATCGGAGTGATGGGAACGATCTACTAAAACTCTCTATTAAACAAGTTAACTAACAGATTTTGGTTAATTATTAAACATTGCAAACGGTTATTCACCCATTTCTTGTCCGCCGAGCTCTACAAATATAACGAAAGACGGCATCCACCTATCTGCCTCATCTATATGTAAATTTCTGTAAAGAATAAAACAAAAACAGCCTGTATGTGTGCGTGAACCAGAAACGTCCCCCGTGGAACCATGGGTCTTTCCCTTCGAATACCCAGCTCAGTCGAGATTTACCTGGTTGTCAGAAAGCAGCTCTCGGTTAAATGTATTATTATGAGCGTGCGGGTTTCAGAGGGTTTACCCTCAAGAGGATGATGCGCTGCATATTGTAACCATGTATGCGATGCACATTGTAACCATTATTTCAATGCCGTGCTGTAAACTATTACAACTTTTTCCTTGCCTAATCTACGTGTGCTCATGTTTTCTGCTCAAAATGATGTGAAATAGTTGCTTCTCTTCTTCGAATCTTATAAAGCATTGCTTGTTCAGCTCACGTTATCTCAGTTTTTGGACTTAAGTTCAATGTTAAAACGCGTGATAAATATTGTCACGGCTTATAAGCCATTTCTTACAAGTGAACGTCAGGTGCTCCTCGGATGGTCGTGGCAGCCATGAAGCAATATCAGATTCTCACCCCTTTGCGACCGTCGCTTGGCTGGTTCGTCGCATAAATGGACACAAGAATGAGTGACAAGTGAAGCGAGCTGATTAAAATCAAGAAAAAAAAAGACGGGCAGGAAAGAAGACAGAGAAGTTAACCTGAGGTAAAGTGCCTTCATACACACGCGCGCTTTTGCTTGAGTGGTGACATCTCAGCCATTTTTCCGCCCAATCGCTTTTTTTATGCATTTTGAAGCGCGCGCAATCTGATGTCAGTCAGCTGGAGCGCGTAGCTTTGGTTAATGCATAGACGCCATTTTACCGACCTAGTCACGCACCGAGTGCGCGAGAGCGTCACGCGCAGGCAGATTCAGGGCAACAATGGATGTCTTCACCCTTAGACAGACAGACATGTAGGCACCCTAACCTGAGGTATTAAGAACATACTAAATCAATCTGGGACTTTAGTATATGCCTTTTCGTTCCATTATAAAATAAAATAGGAAAAAAAAACTCCTTCTGAGTTTTAGACATCCCTTTCAAATATCTAATGTTCGGCCTTTGCGAAAAAAGAAATGGGCATTTCATTTAAAATGCTCACCATCCGACAAACCGAAGGTCGCAGCTAATTCTACGTTGAAACAACTTGGAATCCTCTTCTTTAAAGTCGCAACTGTTTTTTATGTAAACGAAGGGTGATGTAGCTTGTACCGTCCAATACATTCAAGCATCATGTTGCTAACGATCATGCCGCAGCGTAATTGATGCCGCGGTACGACCGTTGGCAGGTCGTAGCTGTATCAGAAATCCTACGTGCACTCCACCAAAGCGGCACCAAAGATTCATATTTTCGCGTGTGCAGCCGCACATGCGCACACCATTTGGATTACGCGCCGGTGTCGACACCTGTCGCGATCAATACCACGCGCTTCAGGCGAGCCCCTCCGGTCCCAGCACTATTCAAGTATAGACCCTTTCCGGAATTCAATCTGGCAACTTCGATCACTATCATCATCTAAATAAATGGCATATGTGCTATACTAATGGCGGCCTTTTGTTTACCGATGAAGGAAGAAGTTGAAGATGCTCCTAAGCAGATGACTCGAGGCCTATACATTCTTGACGTTAGCGCGACGTGAATCAGGAATTGGATGCAAGAGCTGCGTAAGCGTTAATTTCTAACTCGGGCCCAGTCAAGCTGTTAGAGCACACACTCAGCTTCAAAACCCCTTGATGTATAGAATTTTATCAAGGTGTCTATGTGGGCTGGCGCTTCGTTTTGACTGGTTGCATCTTTGTTACCATCGACACTGAAAGAGACTGGAAAAGAACTGTACAGTGAAGGCGCGTTCTCGTTTACCGTCGACTTGCGAAAGTGACGGTGCCCCATTAAATACTGCGGACCGCAGGTTTATTGCCGCCATTAGTACGGTAAAAGTTAAACTGACATTTCAGTCACCAGATGGCACTGAATTCCGGAAAGGGTCTATTCTAGTACACAGTAGTCTAGGGTGCCTCAATGACCTTCTGTTTAGAGTGATGCCACTCTTTGTAGTACCCGATGCCGACAGCTCGCGCTCACGGGGAAAATACAAAGAAATCGACGAAAACAAAATGTCGCCATAGCACAGTCAGCGCCACAGACGCGTGCAGGGACACGCTCTTTCACGCGCTTCTGAACAAAAAATAAATGTAAAAGTGGGAACAAAATGGCCAGATGTCTCCACCCTAAGCAAAGCGCACACGAAGGCACCCTACAGTAGTCCAACATCGCGGATATCGCCCTCCAGCTCGTCCTCCACACACTCCATGATGTTTCGTTGTGGCGAGTGGCCAGTGACCGAGTGGGCTCGCGCACACCAGCTCGGAGCACGCGGAGCGAAAGCTCGCGCCGCAGAACCCAGGAATCCTGGGTTCAATCCCTACTTCTGCTTGTTTCGATCTATACTCCGTTTCACGTTATGTTGTACCGCAGACACGGATAGAAGCGCGAGCTCATAGCGTTGGGAGCTGCCCTTAACGCACGAGAGCTTGTGCCGCCGAGATGTGCCCTAGAGCAAGGAGCTCGCGCTCGTAGCCTTTCCTGCGGTGCATCATAAGGTAAAGCAGAGTATATAGGAGCATCGTACTGGCGTGCAGACGTGTTTCACTGGCTAGTAATGGCTGATCGTAATGATCAGATTGGATTTAAATGTGGATTAAAGCTCGTGACTTAGCGAAACAATGCGTGGTGCCGTGTTCCTAATAAGGCGACGAAGTTGTTTCTAAGAAAATGCGTATGCACTCTAATATTTTGCGTGCCCATTACTCACCCATCGTTATTGCCATCATTTTGGAGTGACACTAAGTTTTCCCGTGTAGCACCAACCCACTTGGAGTGTGTTTCGACGGGTTGAAGAGCACTCGCTAGTCGTGACACTAAACTAGCCCGTCTGACAGGGGTATCAGTCATTCGAGTTCATCCCGGTGAAACTTCGCTATTCCAATCAATGTTCCAAGCATTCACTGCTCTTTTCCGGGTAGACACTGATTGTTTATGTACTTTTTTGCGACAATTTTATTGACTGTCGCGAACTAGAGCCCCGAAAGTATTGTTCCAGGTGCCTTTATTGCGCTTAGTGGTTTCATCTTATAACTTTTATAAGATGTCTAGTCATGCCATTGATTTTTATGCCATTTTATTTGTGACAGCCACAATAAAACATTGTCGTTTACTTTCAAAACTAGGCCGTCTTCATCTATTATAAAGCCCACCCTTGAAGCATGTACTATCACACCCAGAAAGGGCCATAGTACCTTTATTTAGGGGGTAAAAGTGATTTCATCAAGTGTACATTTAACCTGTAATAAGGTGGTACACTGGGACAGTTGGTTGCTGTTATACATGATGGGGAAAACAGATCGGAAAGTGCGGACTACGAAGAACAAACACGACAGGACAGCACTGTGCTGTCATGGTTGTCCTTCGTAGTCCGCGTTTTCAGTGCTGTTTTCCTCATCGTTTGCATTTAACACCAAAGTGAATCATAGTTCCCTCCTAAAGCAGGTAAAAGCCGCGCCCTCAATCATGTCGTCTTACCTCTCAAAAGGGTTAAAGTTCCCCTCTAAAGGATTTAAAGGCTGAGCCTGAAGGGATGCACTTTTAACATGAAAAGGAAGTAAGGTTAACTCCAAAAGGAGGCAATGTTGCACCCTAACCGAGAGGGTAAGTTTACACCCTCGTTGCAGGGGGTAACGTTACCTCCAATAGGGGTTGCCCTGTGTGCAAGTCGGTTACCCCCTTAAGGAGGGTACGTGTACATTTAGCCGAGATCATTACGGAAGCTTCGAACTGCTTCCTTAAAGTGAGCAACGCCTCTACTGGTGATTTTACTGTCGTATCTTCCAAGCCATAATGTAGCAGGACGTTGTGCGCCTTCTCGGCTATGTGCATACGGCATCTGTTAAGTAACGAAGGATTTTGTTAGAAATAAGTAAGATTTGTTTTAGAAAAGTCTATCTTTCTACAGTTGCGTCGACATCGTTTATTTTTTTTAGCTTTCTTTGTGAGTGTCGGCGTTTTGGAGGGAGCATTTGCGGGGGCAGAGCGGCCGGGAGTGGGGAGCGGCTTCCCCGCGGTCGTTAAGAAACGTCTCGGGTTTCGGTAGTCGGCTCGGACAGATCCCTTCTTGCAGCTGGTTGTGGCTTTTAGCCGAATGTGCCTGTATATAGAGGGTTTCGCCGCTTAGTGTAAAATTGTCGCTTTTTGCCCGATGCAATAACTTAGCGGTTGGCGCCAGTCAGACTGGAAAAATTGCAGAGAACAACCCTACAAGGAATTTAGGTTTGGCGGTTACAGCGACAGGATGACAGATCGCCGACCATTGGACGACAGTGTACCACGTGGGAGTGGTGAAATTTGAAGTGATTGGTCCATCTCTGGAGGGAAAGGAGGCATCTACGAGGCTAGAAAAGGGCTACCGAGAGGGTTCTCGGGGATTCGGCTCTTGAGACTGGGGACTAAAGTATGGGGTTTTAATTTTGGAAGTTTTGGTATTACTGTTGACTTGTCGTTTTGTTTTCAAAATAAACGTGGCCACACTGGCCACCGTAAACCTACCAACGTCGTAATGTGTCTAGCGGGATCGAACAACTTTTAGTTTTGTTTCTTATTCGACTTCCCGGGGGGGCTACCATCGGGCGGACACCATCTTGACCAGGCCCCTTCCCCCTCCGAAAGTTGACATCCTTGCCTGTACTGCTTCTTGCCAAATGCAGAAGACTGGCGCACTAAACTTGAGAACTTATTAAAAGTCGCAGAAAACTTTTCTTCCGCTTCCCTCATAACCCTGATGGTAGCTTTTGGTGAAGACTGGTCGGTACGCCTAAACAAGTTTAGACAGAATAAAAGTTATGTTGCAATAAAATAATGACAACTGTTAAAATTGCATAAGATCACTGGCTCTTGTAACGTATTGAGAAAAGGCAGCAGTATCAGCAAACATGAACGGCATGCATGTTGAGTGCTTTTGTGAATCACAACCGTGCAATGCCTGCTAAGTGTATCAATTTTGCGGTTTGACTACACTGGTAATTTGCCCCTCTGTGCCCAGTGAAACTGTGCTTCCATTTCATCTGCTTGCGCTTCATGAAAGCGCGTTATCTAGGGCTCTTAAATAAAGCAATATTGCGTAGAGGTTTTTTTTTCATTTATTTTTAGCGTTGCTAATAATCTGTCTAAAATATCTGAACCCTCTGCTACGGGCGGCTCAGAGGGAGTAGAGCTCATACTCAAACGTTTGATATGCACTTAATGGATCCCAAAAAGTTCGCAATGCAATGAAAATACCATCATGTGTTTACATCGTATCGATGACCGTGCTTGGAGAGGGCCGAAAAGAATAATAACAATTGGCTCAGGGAAGCTGGGTCACCACAAAAGGTACGTGGCACCCGTACCATGCAAGCCCGTGATGCCGAGTCTACCGATGGTGATTATGTTATAATATACAAATTGAGAGCGACCTGTTTTTCGGTTAACATTAAAAAAACGAGCGTGTTGGTAAATACTTAAGCAACCGGAAAGAATAAACACAAATTCGGGACGCAAACAGACGATACAACTCTTTCAACTCACAACGACATTTATTTCGTCTCCGTTCAAACGACGGCCATCGAGCAGGTTCTGGGGAGGGAGCAGAGAAGGAAAAGGGGGGGGGGGGGTTGTTGAAAAAGGAGGAGGGGAAAAAACGGGTTATTCGCGGCCTTCCCTCAAGGTCTCTGGTCCCCTCCGCCCCGTTCGGGACGGAGGAATTTCATCTCCCGCTCGGAAAGGGCCAGAGAGGCCGAGGCGACGTTAGTTACCGAGCTCTTGATGGCGTACGATTCGGCGACTTCCCTGCCAAACCTCTGCCGGTGTCCTCCCAATACGCGCGTACCTTCGTATCTGGGCGAACAACCGTCGCACGTCATGCGGTGTACAACTATTGGGTGCATGGAGTCGTCGGGGGGTTCGTTCACCTCCCGCGAGTGTTCCCTCAGGCGGTCATTTAGGCACCTCCCGGTCTGCCCTATATACTCCCCGCCACACGAAAAAGGGATGGTATAAACCACCTCCTTCCTGCACTTAACAAACTGCTGCCCATGCTTCTTGTTGCATTGAGTCGCGCAGGGCGGGGCATTCACCATTCTGCACATTTGTTGAAGCTTTTGCTTGCAGCTAAACACTACCCCTACCTCGAAGCGAGAGGCGAGTCCCTTGAGGCGATGTGCGGTGTTGTGCGAGTAGGGAATAACTGCAAAACGTTTTTTGCGAGGAACAGGAGCGGCTGGCGGTGCCCGGGAGGCGGTGATCAGCGTCTTTAGAGTATTTGCCACTAAGTCTTCAGGGTACCCTGCTCTCTTTAGCCTATCTGTCTGTAGAAGCACGCTGTGCGCGGAGAGATGGGTGCACGATCTGGTTCCAGAGGATTTTAGGAGTGATTTCACGAGGCCCCGTTTAACTGCTTTGGAGTGGGCACTCGTGAAGGGGAGGACCGGCTTTTGTGTGCGCTGTCTAAACTCCCAGCATATCCCATCAGAGCGCATCTTCAGGTGCAGGTCCAAGTATTGAAGACCGTCTTCAGACGGGTCTTCCCTCTTAAAGAAGAGTCCGGCGGGGCTCGGAGTGAAGGCCTCAATGACAGACTCGGGAGAGGTCTGCTTCGGGTGCACGATCAGATAATCATCTACATACCGGAACACATGGCACTCCGGCACGGTCTCCTCCATTCGGCTTCTAATGTCCCGGTCCACATACATCAGGAAAATCTCGCTCAGCACAGGGGCCAGACAGGAGCCTATGCATACGCCTGTCCTCTGGGTGTAAACGCTTCCCTCGTACTCCACCAGTGTCGAGCGAAGGTACAACTCAAGGAGAGAAATGAAACCGCTA
This sequence comes from Ixodes scapularis, assembly GCF_016920785.2. Taxonomy (NCBI): domain Eukaryota; kingdom Metazoa; phylum Arthropoda; class Arachnida; order Ixodida; family Ixodidae; genus Ixodes; species Ixodes scapularis. The sequence goes on from NW_024609879.1 coordinate 54,882,253, forward strand.
ACAGGTATTCCCGACGAATTCTGAAATTTGCAGGCTCCATGTTCGTGAATGGCGTTGCTAACGAACTCGAGTAGAAACTTGTTGTCTAGACTGTAGAACATGTCCTCTATGTCCAAAGAAAACATTGCCAGTGGTGTAGGAGAGTCATGCAGGGTCTCAAGTTGGGCTATCAACTCAGTGGAGTTACTAACACGGAAAGGCTGGGAGAGTGTCAGGGACGACAAGTTTCCTAGGAGGAAAGTGGCCAAGTTCTTCTGCCAGCATCCGTTTTCGGAAATAATGCTGCGAAGCGGGACACCTGGTTTTTGTGTCTTGGCCGAGAAGAACGCAGTGAGATACTGCTTAGTTGAAAGAGTTGTATCGTCTGTTTGCGTCCCGAATTTGTGTTTATTCTTTCCGGTTGCTTAACTGTTTTTCGGGTTTCACGAAAAGCGATGCCCAAGTTTTGTAAATTCGGGGTTAGCTCAGGATAGTCTGCCAGCGAGCCGAGGTGATCCAGTTCGATAAAGGTTGCATATGGTAAAGTTCTGACAGTTCGGTGATGGTCGCTCATTCGGTGAAGAAAGCAGGCTCAAGGAGGTAGTCCAGGGCTTGAAACGTGAAGGAGCAGTCACTTCGTATATGTTCCTGCCATCGTCGTCACCAAACCCACTGCACTGTTGCTGCAAAAATCAGAGAGAGGGTGTCCTACAGCTTGGAGTATGACATCTTCAAAAGGAAGCATATTTCACAGGTAAGTGTTCAACGAAGCAAGTCGGTTTATAGACCGACTTGCTTCGTTGATTTGGTGTTGAAACCGCGATATTTTAATTTCAGGTGATTCAGCTCAGTTCCTGGTTATTTTTAGTAGTTGAAGCCAGGCCTACAAAAAGATTTCTGCGGGTAGGCAAATCGTTCTCACCGCTCTTCCCATTTCCCCCTTTCCCATTGCACTCTTGACGTCGAAAAACACTTTTTTAGCTTCATCTTGGCGCTGGATAAGCCGAGATAAATTCCCGGATTATCAAGCCACAAGAGGCAGTAACGAAAGGATCCCCTCCCCCGTAAAGATATGAGTTGGAAAGAGGGAAGTGGGGAGAGTGGCGAGAATGATTTTTCTACCCTATAAAATTTTGCTTTGAAGGTCGGGCTTTAAGGCAATACTTACTGCATCAGGATGCAGGTATGCAGTAGCCAGGGTGAAAGAACTGCACAGAACTTCTACGCGCTAATGCATCGAAACCAACTCGGGGCTCCGATGCGCTGGTGCGTTGAAGGTGTTCGGCGCCTGCATGTTTTTGCTGCGTGCATATCGGTGGCAAAGTTCTGGATCGTCCAGCTGTTCTGACGAGTTTCTACAACTGATTAGCGTTTCCTAGCAGAAAGTAAAAAGACAAATATAGGCGGTTTCTATCATGCAGTATCAAACATCGCTATGTTCGAAATCTACTCCAATGAATCCGAATTGGTCGCGTCACATGGCCGTAGAGATAGAGTAACGCAGTGGAAGAGCGCTGCACGGGAGGTAGAGTTTCGGACGCCACTCCGGAAAACTTGTTTTTGGCCCGCGACTGCGGCAAATTACAAATACAATCGTTTAAGTAATGTGAAACTTCGAACCATAAGTACATACATCTTCACACACTTTGCACTCGCAAAACCTTCTCCGAACGGTGAACAGAACCACACGGCGTGAGTTCTTGATCGGTGTTTAAGAATGCGAAGGCTAGATACTCGCCAACGAGGCGAGCCAAGTTGTGTTCCTTGATCACGCTGCCCGAACGAGAGACTTACGTTTGACGAGTTGTGCCTTTTTCTTTCGGTTCTGTGCTTTTGTATAAATTTCCACGACTACTCCAAACTAGCTACGAACGCTTACTTAATGTTTCAAAACACTTACCGCCGAATTCAGAAACCTCACTCAAACTACACCCAAACTGAAGGGTCCCTCGCGCCTTCCTCGAGGAAGTGGAGGGGCCCTTCAGTTTTAGTGTAGTCTGAGTGAGGTTTCTGAATTCGGCGGTTATTCGGCGAATGAAGCCGACGGAATAGAAAGCGGGTGCTTCAGCAAGCAGCCACCGAGCCTCTGCCACGCTTCATCCGGCTGACTTTGCCTAAGATGGCCTATTTGGTACAACCGGTGACTTCGTTCGCAGAGCGGACACTGCAATCAAGATCATTTTTATAGAGATCAGTGAACAATATTCTCCTGAATTGTACTCGTTGCTTGTCACCTCGCATATTACTTTTACAGCGAAGCTATTTATGGCAAGGGCTCTGTGGATGTTGCGTGTGCGTCAACAAAAACTCAGGTCCCGAATTTGATGAAAAATCGATTCATTCTATGCAAAAGCCTATACGCCTCATCACATGGATATGCATTTTCAGTACATTAGCTATGAACAGGCACCATTTCCAAGATCAGTAGACTTTCAGGTAGATACTTGTTTCTCAAAGATTTGCCGCTGTGCGACCCGCGTCGGCCATGTCTACTCTCGCACGGCCCTCTCTTTGTCGTCATTCCGAGCGCTTGAGTGCCTAGTTTCCTTTCCTTCTGCTCTTTTGGGGTGGCGGTCCCGTCGCGCGTGTCTAGTTTCGTTCTGGCTTGATACGATGACCACCGATCAATACAATAAATGCGTTGGTATCTGTGCTCAAACTTCTGTCTCACATCCGCGTCGTGTGCCAAACAGCTTCGCTGGTTATGCACTGCCACAGGGTGGAGTAGCTTATGTTTCCAAAACGCAGTACGCTGAAATCCAAAAAGTGTTTCCTATATTTTCATTTATAATAACGTATAATTTTTTGCAAAAATGTTCCAAAAGCCGGGTGAATTCATGATTGAAAAGGTTTACTCCGACTTAACATAACAAATTAATAACAAAAGGTACAGACGTTTCGCCACCTATGCAGGTGGCATCTTTAGTATACACTGAAGATGCCACCTGCATAGGTGGCGAAACGTCTGTACCTTTTGTTATTAATTTGTTATGTTAAGTCGGAGTATAATTTTTTTCTTCCGTCGTTTTTCGCATTTTCTGCTAGTGTTCCTCGGATGCCGTCTCGACATGGCTTTGCTAACGGCCGGACTTTGACAGCTTCGGCTTTTTCGCCCACAGGGAAATTATCTGCAGCAATTTCTTTTACCGGTTACTGATGATAAGAGCCGGCTTGCTAGAAGCCGCGTCTGAAGCCTGCTTAACGGGGATTCCCCGCTCGCCACGCACTGGGCAAATTTCGCTATAAAAACCTGAGTTTCAGGAGTGCACAAGAGTATTCATTCTTTTTGAGGTTAATTAAGAAGACGCAATGAATGTCATACAACCGTTAAGTGCTTGTTTGAAAGGGCTGGAAGATTTTAGTATAATCCAGAATTATGACTGTTTTCATTGTGTTGATCGCGTTTCGAGGCATTTTTGGAAATAATATTATTTAGAAGAGAAATGTAAGAGGATGCTTGGCCGTATGTTCTAGGGGTGCATCTTATCTTAACTTTAAGACCATGACTAGAAAACTAAATATTGTTGTATTTCCGTGTTTGTGTAACTAAGCTCGTCCTGTTAATTTTATTTTCAACGTGTTATACGAGATGGCGGCACTAATACAACATGCCTCAAAAATGAGGTTTTCTTCTTGCTGTAGTTTTTCTCCCGAGCTCGAATTCGACCGCGATGGCTGATGGCTCGGGGAATGGTACCACGTGGAGCGAAAGCTGGCACTGCATAGCCCACTGATCGCGGATTCAATCCCCCGCCCTTGCCCGTTTCAATCTGAATGAGCATCGTACCGGCGTGCGGTCATGTATCACCATTCCGTGAAGCACGTTAAGGCGACGGTCCCACGGCCCCAACCATAACGCCGATGGCAACTGTGCTAACGCTCCTATTTGCGGTGCAAATGTCGCGTCTTTGCGCGTGCCACGTATTTCGTTATTTTCGCAAATAAATTGCCGATTTATCATCACTCTTTTAGTGCAAAATGTGATATGCATTTTTTTTAAACTTAATGCATAATAAGAAAACAAAAAGCGCATGTTTTGATATTTTCAAAGAAATGCCTCTATGCATTCCAAGTTTCTAGATTTGTAATGCTTCCAAGACGCATTCTTATTGTTTTAGTGAATAAATGAAGGACTCGTCTACTTCCGTGTATGCGTTTTTTTTTCTTAATTAGCACACACATTTTTTTAATATTTATTCAAAAAGAGCATTTCTTATGCGACGTTGAAGTTTCGTAGCTCCGTTCTACATCATAACGCAGCAACGACATTTAAGGGAATGCTCCTGGTAAACATAGGAACTCAGAATACAAAATAATAGAAGTGCAACGCCAGCAGTTTTCTTCTAAGCACAACTTGATAGTGATAAAATTTCAAATTCCCTTAACGGCCTCTTCGTTTTCTCAAGCAGCGTTATGGCTTCTTATATTTTTTCTTTTTTTTTTTAATTGTATGCTAGAGCAGATAAGCTGATTAACTGTAAGCGTGATTTTTCTGATTAATATTCACATTTTTTTTAAATAGATTTAAATCACGGGACTATTTTGAAGCTCGACTCTGTACGCAAAAAAAAAAAAAAAAAAAAAAAAAAAAAAAAAAAAAAAAACGGATTCAGATAACAGGACAGCTGTTTAAACAAGGATTCTTTAATTGGAGCTTTTCTCGTTCTAATTAAAATCACTTTCTATGATTGTACTTATTTGAAAGCATACTAATTGTCCTAAATAATAAAAAGGACCCATGTTATAGCAGACGACGCGCACTTGCGCCATCTTTTGAAGGATGGCTGAAGTTCGAGGTTGAGAAGTTCAGGAAAAGTGGCGCTGATTCTTTCCCTGACGCAGAGGGTTCTTTTCTCAAATATTTCCTCGCGCTACTTTCTCGTTTTTGCAGTAAGTGACAGTTATTCTTGCAAGAACGAAAATCAAGAAGCGTGTCACAGGGGCCATCAGCAACTTCTGGAAAACACCTAGCGCCTATAAATAAGCTATTCAATGCTGCCCGCCATGTTCCGACACGACGAAAGGTGCAAATATTGAACTACATATGACGGCGACGACGAAGGGAATTTCTTTCCCTACACCCCAAGATTTCTAACAGACATCTTTTTTCAGGTTCCAATTTCCCAACCGCGCTGGCTCTGTTTTGTTCGCCATCGTGCAGGGATTTGAGGTTTTCTGTTCTAAAGTTACTCTACTCGTAATTGGGGGGTTGTGTGGATGTTTATACAGCGTGCTTCTGGTGAGCCATTACAAAGTTGCGACGAGTCACTCGCTGTAGATGAGCAATTTAGCTAGTGCAGTACGACTGCTAGCCTGGGGTCTTTAATGTGCACAACGCAGTAGTGATACACGACCGCACGCCGGTATGATGCTCATCCAGATCGAAGCGGGCAGGGGTGGGGATTGAACCCAGGATCCCTGGGTTCTACGGCTCGAGCTTTCGCTCCACGTGCTCTGAGCGTTTGCACATCTACTCGTAGATGTGCAAACCGCAGTGACTGGTCCTCATGATAAGGCAACAAACAGGCATTCATTGTGGCTCAAATCTGAGGATCAGGAAAATGGTCTAATAAACTCCTTTTCAATGAAGTGCTCTATTGAAAGCGTTGCAGATGTGCGAAACACTCACTAGGTCGACTTTCTTTGAACTAATTTTTATTTCATTTATTCAAGTAAGAATAATGTCAGACAATCAACTTTCACGTGTTTGTTTAATAATGCAACGGCTCCATGTTTCCACTGTGCGCTTTACACCAACCATGACTCTGGTCCTTTGGAACTAATGATAAGCAGTCAGGTCCGACTTGCTAGAAACAGCGTCTCAGCTGAGATTCTGGGGAAGAGAGTAATGCCAAAGCGAACGCTCGAGCTGAGCGGGACTTAATCCGCGTCTCAAGACGGTCGCGCGCCCCACCCTTTGCGCTGCTTTCTTTCACTCAGTCTCAGCTGAGACGCTGTTCTAGCAAGCCGACCCAGTTTCACAACTCGTAAAGTTTCCCCGCGCTTCCCTTTCGTTTTTTGGAGTCCCCGCAATGAGTTTTGCAAAATGAAATCAATCGAGATGTTCAGTGCTGCCCTTTCATGTCCTTCCATGACCGGGCTAGAGAGCGGTTTCCTTGTGACCTTCACCCAGGCCGAGGAGCAATGGGACATCTTTAGCCGCGTAGGGGTGCGACTAGAGTTCCTGTATAGGCTCTTTACAGGAGCCAGAGTTGCGGATTCATTTCGTAGCGCCGTCTTTCCTGCACGTCATGTTGATCCTGCTCCTCACGTGACTGAATTGGGCGAATAGCGGCGCCGCGCGTCCGAGGTGCGTAGCGCGCTCAAAAGCGGGGGAACGTACTGTCGGGTCGCGTGCAGCGTCTACTGTCCTGCACGGCATTTGATCCGGATTTTCACGTAATCGGATCTCGGCGAATAGCGGCGAGGCGGCACGTGAAAAACAGACGCGAAACTCTGGCTCCCGTAGGGAGTCTATACAGGAACTCTAGGTACGGCCACACAACCATTCCCAACGCCGCCTGAGCCATCCTGAAGAACTATTCCCCGACCACTGCGATCGAAAATATGCGCAATTATACTTGATTGAAATAACTGTAGTGAGCCGATAGAAATAGGTTTCGGCTTGCAATAATTAAATGCTTGAAGATACAAAGTTTTTTTTTTTTTTTTGTTCTTTTATGGAGACGAAGAGAAAGACATTTTCTGCATAAGTCCTTGAAGGCAGCCGTTCTCATGACCTGTGGGTCTAATTACTCTAGAAACTTGTCCAACTCAAACCCGGAGGAAAGAGGACAACACGGCGAAGAGGACGTGCCTCTCAGAAGGAAATATAGCGCTGTAGAAGCGGTAGGGCAACAGCGATTCCTCCAAGTTGCGGCAGTAGGGATTAGCTGCTCCCGGTGCAAAGGCCGTAAGAGATCGGGCTTGTTCACTCTAGCCCGGCTATTGTTCTTCAAACTGCTGAACGAGGCAAGGTCCACTCACACAGGGGCGTTTGCTTGCGTTTTTATACGTTATGTTATAACTAGGTCTGGGCACGTAATCTAATGAGATACACATGAATCAATGGATGCTTTAATCGCGATTAACCTTTTGACCAGGTAATCGCTTAAATTTTGAGAAACGAAAGAGTAAAAATTGAGCGCCTTCACCACGCAGACGTGTACGACTACACTTAGACGAAGGCAAACTTTAGTTGAAAATTTCACCTAAAGTAAATTGTAGAGGCGAGATCAGGGTGTCGAACCGGAACCGAACCGAACCGAAAACCGGAACAGAACCGTTATTTTTAGCCGAACCGGAACTGAACTGAACCGAAATCTTCGCCGCCATCTTGGAACTGAACCGGAACCGAACCGAAAAAAAATATAACGGTAACCGGTTCAAAACGGTTCAAGGTAATATTTTTTTTCTTCTTTGCTAGTATCACAAAATGAACATATGGGAATAAACAATTGGCGGGTGTATTTCTATCTGTTGATCGAATCGTCATATACATAATTGCAACGTATGATAAATTGTGGGTTTTCATGGCACATTTGCTGGCACTATGATTAACCATGTGTCAAGTTGTCACGTGACGTCATGGAGTCAAACATGTTGTCAAGTAATGTCACGTGGCCTCTTGACGTCACGTAACTCGCTGCGTTAAATCGATTGAATTTTAGGAAGTCACTAGATGTATTAACCTTGTTGACAGCATGACGTAACATGACATCACGATTTCGCACCGAGAGTCACGTGACACCGTGACGTAAGCGATTTTCATAACCCCTAGTCGAGTGCTCGGGCTCATGACAATCAGCATGCCCAAACATTCAGGTAACGGCTCATGTCAATTAGATATGATAATCAATAGCCCAACACTAGCAATATCTAAAGCTCAGCCCAAGCTTTTGCTTTGCAAAACCTTGCAGCCTAGGGCATGACTGTGATGAAAACTGGCGGTATGTAATTAGGGTCAGATCACGTGGTCGCTTGTTCAAATTGCGAGTTGAGGAGATACCGACAGCTGTCTCTGTCCCTTATTTTTTCTGCATCTGTTATTAGGGGAAAACTAATGGATGTTTCCGCAACCTATCAACGTCACGGGTTATTTCTTAACACTATTTATTGAAAGTACAAAAAAAATGTTGCAAGACCTATGTTACATTAGTGAGGCATCGAAACATTTTTTCGTTGTTGCTGAAGTATATCCGAAAGATGTCCCTGAGAATAGAAGTTTTGAAATGACTAAATGCGACCTATTAATATGACGTTACATAGAACTACACGTGTGTACGGAAGGAATACCTAAAGAAAGAAGATACTTTAGTTACGCGAGAGGAACAGCCGAACGTTGGCAGTCGCTGTAAGTCTCACACGAGCGTCGTTCTCAAGTTATTGCCCAAGTTTCGAGCCCTCTGTATTTTGTTTAAATGAGCTATAACATATTTCTATACATTACTAAATACTACTGAGGATCAGTCCCTAACGTTAATAACTGATTGAACACGGCTTTGCTCTTTTTTCTAGGCAATGGTAGTCGCCGAAAAAATTAGAGAAATATGAGCATCGTTCATCCCCTCAACTCGGAGCCAGAAGCGGCCACGTGGCCTGGTGCCTATCTTATGCCGCTAAGGTTAATCATACCCCCGCGCTGGAGTTTTAAAGGAAGAAAACGCGTGCTGGAGCTCCAGGCATTGTTAGAGTTCCCAATCCATGAGTCGCGCTCGACTGTCGAGAAGCGGGTGGTTTTGATCCTACAATTACGACGTCAATCTTTGAGAAGGCAAGACTAAAATAAATAGTCTCGTTCAATTCTTGCAATTTCACCGCGGCAAAGAAGCTTCTGAATCAGTGGCGCCCTGTGCGAGTACACTTAGACCAGGGGACCAGTACGCCTCGGAAAAGGCATGCACATTCCAACCCGATATCGTTTCAAGACCCCTTTAAACTTCACGGGGTGCAAAATAAAAGCAATTAAAGGTTGCGGTTAACAAGTGTCAAATAAAATTGTCGAATTAACAGACACAAATGAAGGAGACAATTCCTCAGGAATACTTTCAGCCTTTCCACTCTGGTGAAGAAGGAAGGCCAGAAATGCTGTACTATGGTGGGAATGAAGTAATGGCCGGCCGCAAGTCGGCAAGCCAGACTGGAAAGGCTGAAGGGGTTGCCGCCATTTATGAGCGACGGTGGCAACCAAACAACTGGCAAGCCGGCTGTCTGGTTGCCGTCGCCATTTATAGATGGCGGTAACGCATGACTAGCCCTTAACAGCACCGCTGTATAAAGAAGTGCGTGTGTGTGGGGCCCGGAGGGGGGGGAGGGGGGGGGGAGGGGGGGAGAGGGGAGGGGGAGGGGGGGGAGGAGGGGGAGGGGGGGAGGGGGGGTGTTTTAGAAACATACTGTGTTGTAAAGGTTCCTCTTCCTTGCATCTTTGGCGCAGACCAAAAAGCGTGACCCCGGGAACTACTTTGATTGGAAAAGCGCTCTTGCCAAAAAGAACGTTTTTGTCGTGCCAGACGCTGGCGCCGTTCCTCACGACGATGCACTAAGAATAATAATACTAGCCTTTCAAATACTTTTCTTTCACTGAGCTTGCACCTCCTGCAGCGTGCCTTTTGCACCGTCGAATTCGACTTTCTCAGCAAGAAGGAATCAGAATGACCACCAGCATATAATATCGTCACGTGTATACCATGCTAAATAGTTCAGCTTTCTGGTGAAATATGATGTTCGCAACACTAGCCATAGATGCCCTAATTGTAAATGTGTGAAGTATTTATAACAGTCTCGCGATGAGATATGGCAGCCTAGAGAAATGTTAGAACGCATGACTATTCTAGCATAGTGCTGTAAAGTGAGGGCACAAAACAAGTGCAGGTAAAACCGAATATAACATTTGCCTCCCGAGGCAGTATTTCGGAAGTTTCGAGCTCATGCAAGCTGATGAAATTTAATATACTAAGATTTCAAGAATCTTTGTCCGTCCTTTGCGCTATTTATGTAAAATCATGAATATCATTGCGTACATCTTTACGTATCTCTTTTTGCCGTAAGGTGTTCTGGAAGGGATTTTTTGAAAAACATAACATTAATTATCTCTCTCTTTTTGAACATTTCGTGTATCTCTCTCTTTTTGAACACTTCGTGTATTTGACTTCCAATTCATCATGTGAGCATAGAGTCCTTTTTAGCGTACCCTGCAACCCGATGTTTCACACTGCCAATCAGCAAACAGAGAAACACTTTTACGTAGACTCCACAGCTCGCGTAGTTTTGAGTATCGTCCTTTGGCGTCGGTCTCAAGCGGTTACGTGAACTTTATAAAGTAAAATATTTTTGATCAATATAAAATATATTTAATTACAATGCCCCCCAAATTATTTGAAAGCGGTTCTGCCAATCTTTTCCGGCGTTTTTATCCTCGACAGGCACTTTGTAAGTGATATGGGACGGCCTTACATACATTTCTGATTTTGAAGCTAATTTAAATAACTATGTGTTCCTCACACATATAACTTCTCAAACATATAGAAGTCTGTTATTGCCTTTTTTATCTGGTGAACATTAGTTTTATGTGTCTGTGGACTGGACGAAAAGAAAGTAAACAGGGGCGCGCGGTGGAACTATGATGATTACGCACGCAAACCGTCAGAAAGTGTCCAATTAAGTAGCTGCCTTGTCGAGTAGAACGTGAAATACTACTTCGTTTTGCTAAACAAAATAGAATTTTGAAGGACGCTTAAGCTTCGCCTTTAAAAGTGGAACGTGATCCCGTCAACGGGCCTCGTTTGCATTGCATTCTCATTTGCCGCGCAAGCGTGCCTCGCGTGGCCTAGTTAAAAGCGTCTGACTCGCAATTAAAGGGTTGTGGGTTCGAATCCTGCCTAAAATTTTTAATTTTTTTCTTTAAGGCAGAGGAATTACTTTCAAAAGTACAATCATTTGAAACATACGGTGACCTTTATTTCGCATTACATATCATGTTTTAATCACCCTCATTCCACGTGTGATGTCACGTTTCACGTAAGCATTGTGGGTTGTTTGAAATTCTTGCCCTAGGGTATGTAGCTCTGACGTCATGAACCTATCGACCCATCAGGATTTTCCAGTCACGCCACCGACATCGGTTTTTTTGCGACATGAGCTCGTTAACGCTACCGTGTTAAAATCATCAATTAGCAAGTGTGATGCTCATTTGCAAATTAAATTGTCCGGCATCTTGTCAACAACTAACCTCAACAGCCAGGCTATGCCACCTTATTCTGTATAAGAAAATGTTCACTTGGGCAAGCGCTATTTTGGGCCAGATTCGATCTGAGTGCGAAGGTGCGTATATATTAGAGTGAACAATTGCAATTACTCCTTGCTCCATGATTAGTCGCATGCGTGCGGTGCTGAGTGTAAACAATGTTTGGTTAGAACAACAGGCATTTATATATATATATATATATATATATATATATATATATATATATATATATATATATATATATTGTGAAGTGTATTTCGTAAACCTTATTTCATGATATATGGCCACGAGGTGCATGCTCATTTCATATTTTATGTGATGTAATTAATTCCTTAGTTCAATGACATGATTTCACTTTTAATACTGACACACAAAGTTGTACCAATCACGGGTATTTTAGACGACCTACCACACTTCGCGACAACATTTTATACCGTGTAAATAGATCAGCTTGAACTTTAGAATTTTACTTTAACACGAAGAAAGGACAAGAAAATACAGTATAGTTCTAAATTAGAAGCTGATCTATTCACAGGTATGTACCAACAAGCTCAACTCTTTACTCTTGTACTTAAACATTTTGATTCAGGCAAAATATATTTTTCTCGTAAACAAATAGATATTGAGTCGTATGAACACGACGTTATGTATGTTAATGTAGATTTTCTTCTACTCTTGCGTCAAAATTAAATAACTGAATTTAATATTTTGGTACCCAAGAACAAAAGTAAATTGCACGGACGATCGAAGAAACTATATAGTTGATCGTTTCACAACGGAAATAATGTATATTGCCAAAAAAACGCGGAAAATATATTCTCAATTTAGCGGTTCAAACCGGTTCGAACCGGTTTGAACCGTTATTTTTGGCTCTCCGGAACTGAACCGGAACCGAACCGAAAGCCGTGAACCCGAACCAGAACCGAACCGATAAAAATGTCGGTTCGACACCCTGGGCGAGATATCTGACTCGAGAGAAGTGGATAACGTTATATGTTCCCCGGCCACTTCAACGCCACGCGATTGTCCGTTTAGCGCAGCTGAGCCTATAGACCTATTGCTAAATTACCTAACCATCTATGAGAATGCAGGAAATTATGTTCCACGCTGCGCAAGTGCTGGCGTCTGCAGCAGTAACAGTCCTAAAGAAAAAAAGAAAAGCCTAAAACGAATGTCATCTTGCACTCGCGTTAATCAACACTTTACTTTGGATATTTACTTCGAATCATTTATACGGGGAAGGCGTGCGCGTGCGGCGCGTGGAACATCATTCCCAGCATTCTCCTTGATGCTTAGTAATATAGCAATAGGTCTGTTGACTAATTATTCGATTAAAGTTGACGCCCAGTTCTAGTTATAACTTGTTCCGAGGCACATATGCGCTTCATATGTCGTGTGCAGACCTACTATTTGAAGTGGATCCTATGCCTCATTCGAACCACGAATGTCCCGTAGACTTTGCACTTACTCTGTTTCATACTTAGTGTGCAACGCGGTCGAAGCTAGTGGTGCGAGCGCGTGGCTTCATCTATGGTTTTGTTTACGCGAGAACCCGTGCAAATGATCAACGAGATCAAGCCCCATGCTCGCGCCAGTAGTTTTGACAGCGTTGTACACGAAGTATGAAACAGAGTATAGTGTACAACGTTGTCAAAACTGCTGGCGCAAGCATGGGTTTTGACGCCGCAGATCCTTTGCACGCGCTGGCGCAAACGAAACTATAAATGAAGCCACGCGCCCGCGCCAGCAAGAGTAAACATCTTTCCCTAAAAGCGTACAAGGGCGTGTTCATTGCTGTGCTCGTCTGTTATGCGTCCGCACTTTCTGGCTGGCTGCAACTGCGATCGAGCGCTGGCTGGACTGTGAATTAGTATGGGTAGACTGGGCTTTTTGTGAACAATAGAAACGTGAACAGTTGGCGAGAAACGAACTGTCGTTGCAAAGTCCCTCGATAAACTTCACGCATACAAATACCGCCAACCATTGTAGTGGAAAGGCTTACGTGTGGGAATGTGAAAGCACTGTAGTTTCTTTGGTGAAAAGATTTCGATTTATGTTTCTTGACATGCGTTCAAGGTATTTCCCCTTCTTCGGTCTGTGACGCGCGGGAAAAAGACCGCTCATTTTATACACTCATGACATGGCGCCACATTCTCCCCTTTGGCTGCACCGTCACATTCCCATGACGCACGCACTAGGCCACAACTTTAGTCAGCCAGAGGGTTGAGACATGACGTGTGCAATGACGAACGCGCTAGGCACACCTTAATCAGCCAGAACCTTAGAGCCGCCGTGGCGTTGGGTAGAGTGCCCGTCTCGCACTTCGGAGGCTTGGGTTCGATTTCCACCAATACCGAAATGTACCAAAGTTTCTTTCGAAAGACATTCCTTTACTTTGTTTATAGGAACCTTCGTGAAAAGTCTGACGTCAATCCGAGCGTTTCTTACGTGTTTCTACTCTTTGCGCCGTCGGCCATTTTTGGCACCATAGCTCGGTTATGCTGCCGACGACGACGCCAGATTTTCGCGTAATGGGGCAAATAATATTTTCGCGTTAAGAAGTGTTCTGAAGTGGCCATTTATTTTTTTTAACATTCAGTGGTGTACATTACCAGTGCCAGCATAAAAAGCAATTATTTATAGAATAATCAAATTAATATTAGCTAAGCATCGCAATCCCAATAATTAATATCAGCGTTATCAAAAGTTTGAAATAGAATTAATTCACATCAACAACATTGAGATCACAATCATTTACATACAATGTCAGTGTTACTGTAAAATTCTCCATTTCGGTTGCACTCAGACAGAAAAATATATATATGTAGAGAGATACATGTAAGACGTTGGTAAATTCTTTTCGTCATCAAAATATTAATAGACTTAATAATTAATGAAAAATATATCAAAAGCACCATAAAAACACTTTGAAATCTGCTACCCACACTCCAAACAATTATTAGTTGTTGCAGGAAGGCCGGCACCTTCCTGCAACATCACGATCGACAGTTCGCCAAAGAAGCACCAGGTGTCATGCCTAAACGGAAGAACACGTGGGACGTCAACGTCACCTCCTGGGGCTACAAAGGCGGAGAACCTGTGCGACCTGTTTAGTGGGCAGGCCGGCAGCAGCGCGACAAGCGGCATGCGTAACAGGCTGTCTTTCATCTTTGTGCAGGTACGTCCCGCACTTGACGACAGTCATTGTTACCGATCCGACGACCGTTTTTTGCTGCTGCTGCCCTGCCCACACTGTCTGTTTTGTTTGCTGCGTTATAGTCAAGCGTGTGTTGGCTTGTTTAGATCACTGCTCTGTTGTGGAGATATTGAAACAAATCCGGGTCCCATGAATGCGGAGCAAGCTCAGCAATTTTCACAAATGTTCCAGTTATTAAATGAGCTAAATTCCCGGTCACAGGGGTTTGAGGCTGGCCAAACAGCGCTAATCAGTTCCGTGGACAAAATAAAGCAAAGTCAAAAATCTATTGAAGAAAAGGTTACAAAAATCAGTACAAGGCATGTATCCGTCGAAAAAAAGACAACTGCTTTTGAACAAGAGATACAAGGCCTACGAAAGGAAATGGGAGAGCAGAGGAAAACGAATACTGCTTTACGTCATCGGTTGGATGAACTTGAAGATAGGTCTAGGCGAAACAACGCCCTTTTTTATGGTATCGCTGATAGTGCTGCGGAAACGTGGGCTCAAGTTGAACAAAAAATAAAAAGGGCTTTGTTTGACTGTTTCGATGGCGAAACTGACCTGTCTTTCGACATTGAGAGGGCTCATAGGCTTGGCCAGTACACTATCAGTAAATGTAGGCCAGTCATCGTTAAATTTTCTTCTTTCAAGGCAAAAGAGCAAGTCATGGTTTTAAAGGCGAAACTGAAGTCAATGGACGTCAGTGTTAGCGAGGATTTTTCTTTTGCAACTCGTTTGGCGCGAAGGAAGCTTATTGAATTTGGAAAATCAAGCGGTACTACTTTTAAACTTAATTATAATAAATTATTTCTAAATGAAAAATGCTATGTATATGACCATGACGCAGGGCACGTCACCGAATTACTTCGACCGCATAGCTCAAGCAGTGTTAAACGCCGTGATGCAGCCGATTCGGCCCCAGAGGGTGCACTTGTTCCTGTTTAGCGGTTGCAGAGGGGTGGTGGCCGTCTTGATTCTTCGTCGAACTTGTCTATCCTTTTTACGAATATACGAAGCTTAATGAATAAACGCGAGGATATAAGCTCTGTCATAGACACTTGCGATGCTAGCATTATTGTATTAACCGAAACATGGCTCTCGGCCAAAGTTAGAGACGCAGAGTTGTTTCTCGGACTGAAACAGTTCACTACTTATCGGCAGGACAGGGAGTTGCGAACGGGTGGAGGTGTTCTAATTGGAGTTATTAAAAGTATTCCGTCCTTTGTTGTAAATATTAACAGTTCTCTAGAGATAATTTGGGTGTGTATGATCATTCAACATCAAAAGTTTGTATTAGGATGCTGTTATCGCCCACCTTCTTATGTTACTGATTTTACAGATAAGCTACATGATGCGTTGAATGTAATTTCAACGCGTTTTCCAAATACGCCCCTGCTTTTAATGGGTGATTTTAATTATCCTAACATTGTTTGGAGACCGAGTGACCCTTGCTGTGACCCATTTTCAACAGACTGTGCAAAGTTCTTAAGTGTACTCTCTGATTTCCATTTCATTCAACTAGTTCACAGCCCAACGAGAGTAACGGCTACAAAGTCAAGCATTTTAGATCTGATTTTTACTACTACGCCCAACCTAATTGGCCCAATTACTTACCTTCTTGGCCTCAGTGACCACCTGTTATTACATTTTACCTTGTGCATTCCTTCAACTTGTGTCAGAAATCAAAAGAAAATTATCAGAGATTATAGCAAAGCCAATTTTGATGCCATTAATGTTGAATTTTCTAGCTTTTTAGATGCTTTCTTTGAGAACGTCTCGGAGCGCTCTGTTGAAACTAACTGGACGCTTTTCAAGGAAGCGGTGATTTCGCTCACTAAAAAGTATATACCTTTGAAAACCATAATTGTAAATTCTACTTCACCATGGTTCAACAGGGCGCTTCTGAGGTTATCGAACAAAAAGAAACGTTTATTTAGAGCTGCCAGGCTCACGTCCTGCCCAGTTCGTTGGCAGAATTACTTCAGTGCTTCTGAGTGTTATAAGAGTGCAGTTCAGAGTGCTAAGGTCAATTTCCTCCAGAATTTTATACCATCTGTGTTAAAAAATAATCCGCGTCAATTCTGGAATGTATTGTCCCACCGTGATAGACCCTCATGTATTTCACTTAAAACACTAGACGAAACTCTGATTGAGGAATTTTTATGAGCTACAATGTTCCAGGAAGTGTTCATTAGGTCTTTTTCTAGCACCCCCATCTGTGCTAACCCAAGCTATTATGTTGATTCCTTCCCATTAATGGATCCTATCATCATTTCTCCAGATGGCGTACTGAAGATCATCAATTGTCTTAAGCTATCCTCAGCGACTGGAATAGATGAGATTAACTCAAAATTTCTTAAAGCTACAAATCAGTACTCTTCCGTAATCCTTGCACATATTTTTCAGCAATCACTTGAGACCTCATTGGTACCAGCCGACTGGAAAATTGGTAAAGTTATTCCCTTGCACAAATCTGGTAATAAGCACGTTCCTATCAATTATAGACCCATGTCACTAACCAGCGTTCCCTGTAAAATGTTTGAACATATAATCTATACGCAGCTCGTTAACTTTCTAGAATCTAATTCATTTTTTTCACCAGCTAAACATGGCTTTAGAAAATATTTATCTTGTGAAACGCAACTTTTGTCTATCACCAGCGACTTTCATTCGGCACTTGATCACGGATCTCAGGTGGACTGCATATTTCTAGACTTTGCCAAAGCATTTGACAAGGTATCGCACCTACTTTTACTGCTCAAGTTAAGTAAACTTAACATCGACTCTAACGTGTTTGTTTAACTGGCTAGTTTCGTTTCTAACGAATCGGTCACAATTTGTAACGTGTAATGGTACTAACTCCTCTTCTGCACCAGTTTCTTCCGGAGTACCTCAGGGGTCCGTTCTGGGACCTCTACTCTTTTTAATATATATTAATGACTTGCA
The DNA here is from genome assembly GCF_016920785.2 of Ixodes scapularis. Taxonomy (NCBI): domain Eukaryota; kingdom Metazoa; phylum Arthropoda; class Arachnida; order Ixodida; family Ixodidae; genus Ixodes; species Ixodes scapularis. Next base: position 54,899,619 of record NW_024609879.1, read on the forward strand.
TGCGGTGGTCTCTTCTTCAATTAAACTTTTTGCTGACGATTGTGCTATTTATCAAGTAATATCTAATGACTCTGACTCACAAAAACTGCAACATGACCTAGATTCCATACTACACTGGTGTGAACTCTGGTCAATGGAGCTCAATATTAATAAATGTAAAATAATGCGCATAACACGTAAAGCCAACTTCAATTTTGCTTATAGTATTAATAACACACCCCTAGAACTTGTAAACTCATACAAGTATCTGGGTGTGATTTTAAGTGCTGACCTTTCCTGGAAACTTCATATTAACTATGTGACTAACAACGCCAATCGAATGCTTCGTTTCCTCAAACGTAACTTTTATCTCGCCCCGTCATCATTAAAACTATTTCTTTATAAAACACTAGTTAGGTTCAAGCTAGAGTATGCAGCTTCCATCTGGGATCCCTCTACTCTTTACCTCGTTGATTCACTTGAAGGTATTCAAAACAGAGCTTCACGTTTCATAATGGCTAACTATAACCGCACCGCAAGCGTTACATCAATGAAAGATAATTTGTTACTCCCAAGCCTCGCACGTCGTCGCACAGTCTTTCGTATTTGTCTTTTTCATAAAATCTATCACCATATTCCTCAGCTTAAATCCCAACTAATCATCCCCCCCTACTTTGTTTCAGCACGCCTTGATCATCGTCACAATGTCGGTGTCCCATTTTGCCACTCTAACGTTTATTATGACTCTTTTATTCCCAAGACTTCCAAAGACAGGAATCGCTTACCTGCATCCCTCACATCAGTTAATGATCACGCACTTTTTTGTACATCTATTGCCAATTTCATGTTCCCTGTCACTTAAGTATTGTATATTTTGTTCCAATTGTTTATTATGTTTACTATTGTTCCCACTCCCCTCTGTAATGCCATGTGCCCTGAGGGTAAAATAAATAAATAAATAAATAAATAAATAAATAAATAGTTGTAGGTCACTGGGGCTAAAAAATACGCTTCTTGAACATACAGATGCTTTGAAATTGGCGTACTATTTCAACAATATTGGGGTTGTTATTTATAAGGTCAGAGAATTGGTAATCAAGTTTAATTAAACTATCATCAAAATGATAGAGTTATAGAGTGCGCCCCTTCGAGCATCCGTCTTGAAAAAAAGAGTCTGCTATTGCTTGTTCTATCATAGATCAAAATGCAGTCAAAGACTATAAGGCACACAAGCACAAACACGTGGATACTAAAAGCTCAAGGCCTTGGTTCATGATTTGCGCTTGATTGCTTTGAACGGTGACAACAAACGCCGTAAGATACGTTGAGCTTCGTGACACAATGTTTTTTTGGCTTTGCTTGATTGGCCTCATTGACCCGTTATGTCGGCTGCACTCTGACTCACAGCGAAAATGAATTTAAACGTTTATGTCGTGCAAAGGAAATTTCATTCACGCAATGTTGACCAGGATTGTGCTATATAAGTTCTTTATCGTGTGATAACATTCTTCACTGATTGATTGACTATGCTTTTAATTCTTGAATATTTCAAACAATAGCTACTGGCTTGTGAGCCTCTATCGAAATCGCTTTGCCAACCCTGCAGCGCGGAACAAAGCCAGTATCAAAGAACAAATTTTGCCCAGCTAGGCAATCTTGATTAGGTCGATGAGCTAGCTGGGCTCCGCTTCTGTGCGAACTGGGCATGCTATCACCACTGGCACGTTTGCTAGCATTTGTGTCATCGGGGGCACTCGCTGAGCGCTCAACGTGCACAGGCGCGCAGGAGAAAAGAAGAAATTAAGAGCAGAGGAGGAACATCACAGACACGAGCCAGTTTTCTAGCCACACGGATGAGTGCCGTGATCTAGTGGTTGAACTAATGGCTTGTTCAAGATGGCCGCCGTGGGACCGCCGCCTTAAAGATATCCGACTGGTGGGATGGGCTTCACTGGATTTCATCTCCAATGAAGGCAGCAGACGCCCTCGGGGCTGACTAAATTACCGCTGTCTATAGATACACACAACAGTATTACAATTAATGGCTCCCTTAGTCTGCACTTTTGGAACGTCTCCAGCAAGAATAACGTGTCCAGTAGTGACCGACCCGAGGTTTTTCAACTTCGTCGCGAATTTGGAACACTCCTGCGATGAACTTAGACCAATCATTCGTGATGCCTTAATGTACAATATTTCTACCGCATATTATATCGCATTGCATTATCATTCTCACAACCAGGGTAGTAAAGTACCTAGATACAAGTAACTGGAAATAGGTATCCAGGTACTTATGTTGTACCTCTGCTACAAACCTAGGTGTTTTCATTTATCGGTATCTATACCTGTATCTTAAGTGCGTTTTCCAGTAACTTGTAACTACGTGAAGTTACTTTTTACAGGTACTTTTCTATCCACTTGGTAAAAATGGTAGAAACTATAAATCTTGAAGCATTAACACACTAACATGTGATGGGCCGTGCTGAACGTTGAAATGGATATGGCCTGAGACGTAGACCTGATCGAACGAGGTTTTAGCGAACGACTTTTCATCGAACGACAGTTTAGCGAACTTGGTGTTCATTTCGGCGAACGGTGGATGAGCGATGCCCTTCTAGCGACGCCAATTTGTCGAATCGCGTCGGAATTCCGTTTAGGGAAACTAGAGATCTGCTTCGTTCATCTCAAATCGAAATCGACTTCATTGCGTGTTTGAAGCTCCTCTGACAGCTTTGGAAGTGAGGAGATAACTTGAAAGATGTGCGCAGTGTCTGTTGCCTGTATGTCCTGGTGGTGGCTCTCTTTTGCCATGAGTACAGTATAAAATACAACTGAAAATAAAATATAATACAACCGTAAAGCAATGTAACGTCGCGTATATAAGACAATTTCCACTCTATAAATTGGGACTCAAATTTTGCAGCTCTCAAAACTGAAAATTTTTCAAAAGGAAAAGCAAAGAAACTTACTTCCAACTGACGACAGAAAAAAAAAAAATATGTTTCAAGCTTATTGCTTGTCGTCGGGAAGGTTAGGCGCATATGCACTTGACTCATGCGTTTCTTCATCCGGCCGACGTCTTCTGGGCCCGTCGACGTCAGCATCGGTTCTGAAGGAAAAAACGTCAACAAGGAAGTTTTGTCGGTTTCGGTGTGACATGGTAAACAGTGGAAGCTGTGGCCTTGGCGAACCAATTGGAGCGGGGGGATAAGGCACGTGAGGACTCAACACCGATGTGGACATCGCATTGACACATATAAAGTTCATTTATCAAACTCGTTTTTGTTTGTATTCTTATGTAAAAAGCTTCACTTCTAGTGTATTCGAATTCGGGGAAAGTAAATAAAGTATCTTTGAAGTAACTGTACCTGTACCTTGGTGCATTTTTAAGCGAGACCTAGGTACCAACTTAGGTACCTTTCCGTATGAGTATCTGTAACTGTACCTTAGATACATTTTTGAAGTAACTTTTACAACCCTGGTCACAACCTAGGCGGGCCTCACAGGCATTAATTGTACGTTATACATGATGGGGAAAACAGCTCAGAAAACACGGACTACGAAGAGCAACAAACACGACAGGACAATGCTGTACTCGCAACTGAAGAATTTTAATAAAGGAAACAAAGACAGAAAAACCATACACAGTATCTTAAAAGATTGCACAAAAATAAAGGACCACTCTCGCCAAACGTGAAGCATATCAATAAACTACTCGGTCACTACGTGACTCATGTTTTGCCGCAGGAAGGAAATTTCTTTGGCTGACAGCGCCAATGACGGTTCACTAACACACGAATGACCATGACACAGAATGTGGAAGGCCTCAATGATCTCTCTCGTCACCTTACCCTTGTGCGCTCCCAGAACGGTGACTGTGCCAAAGTCAGGCCGACACTGGCAATCTCTGCAATGAACGGGCAAAAGCCCCCCAACCGTAGCTCCGAGCGAATATGAGTGCTCACGTAATCTATCATTCAGACATCTTCCTGCTTGCCCCACGCAGCACCTGTTACACGAGAAAGGTATTTTATATACCACACACGAAACACAAGGGACAAAAGTTTTTCTGTGCGCCTTGGTGCAGTTCGCGCTGGAACGACCAACTACCCCCGCACTAATCGTTGAACTTATCTGGCCTATTTTTGGGGCGCCGGAAACACTACCGGAATTTCATATCTGCCACCAACTTGTTTCAGGCTATGGCAAACGCGGTGGAGGTACGGGACCACTACCACACGCTTCTTTTCCCTTTCCGGCCTCGACCTCTCCACCCCCTTAGCTTTCTTAAGAAGTGAACTGGCTACTTTCGCCAAAAGTGTCGACGGGACCCCGACTCCTTTAATCTACTCATTTGTTTTCTAAAACTGTCGGTCATCTAGTGGGCACATAATCTTATGAGGGCCGACCCAAGGTATGACACAGCTATGGACCTCTTAACCACCTTTGAATGGGAAGATTTAAAATCCAGCATCGCCTTTTTGGAGCGCGGTCAAAACGACCAACATATATTGTTATCACCTGGGTACATCGTCAAATCAAGGAACTGTAGAGCCCCTTTCTTTGGCTCTTCACACGTAAATCTCAGGCCCCCACCGCACTTCTCAAATGCGTCTAAACCTAAACACCGCGTATCATCTTCTTCTACTCCCTCATACAAAACCAAAAAATCATCTACATATCGAAATACCCTTTTTACAGTCAACGCCCCCAAAGCACACGCCACAGCCCTATCAACCCCGGATAGGTAAATGTCGCTCAAAATCGGAGAACACAGGACCCGATACACACTCCTTGCTTTTGTAGGAAAAAAGAATTGTTCCAGCCTATAACTATGGAATTCAGATAAAACTGCAACATCTCTAAGAAGTCTTTTATAGCCAGTCCACTGGAGTTTCTAAATCCCAGTTAACCGTTCGTTTCAATACAGTCTCTAACAGAAGCAAGAAACTGGTCCTGAGGCAGCAAATAAAATAGACCCTCAACGTCAACGCTAAAGGCCGACCATTTCTTGACCTCATTATCTTTTAAAAAATTGCCCACCACCTCAGAGTTGGCCACCCTGAAAGGGTCCCCCACGTCCAGCGGAGCCAACTGTTTTTGAATAAACGTCGCCATCTGCCGTTGCCACGTGCCTCTTTCAGTGACGAAAGCCCTAAACGGGCACAAGTCTTTATGCGTTTTGGCGCTAAAAAATATCTCGAGATGTAACCCTTCGGATTTCTTGATAATCCCCCCCAACTGACTTAAGGCTAGGTTCTCACATATCTCCATAGCTCTGGCCTTGGCCTTTTTTAACACCACATCAACCTGCTAAAGTTTTTTTGTAAATGGCCGCATTCGTTTTTCACAAAAAACACCCTCTGGCATCACAACAAAGGAACCCTCCTTATCTGATTCCAAAGCACGCATCTGATTGGTCACAAAATGATTGACCAAAGGTGTCAATCCCACATGTCCTCCACGTGGCTTCAGGAACTGAAGAGTGTCCACGCACTCAGAGGTACACCGTGGCCGGTCCAGTTCCGTAGCTCCGTAGGCGACATTCCTTGCAATCGTCACCAGCTCGGGAGGGCTCAGCTTTGGTTCAAGGCTGAACATGGGGCCACCTTCAAGAATCTTGGTGTATTCGGTGGGGACAGCCGCATCGCCGAGAGCAGTAAAGCGACCTCCTGGGGAGGTCACTTTTTCCTTTTTTCCACGGGCGAGCGTTGGCCACACCCTCAGCCACAGATTTCTGCCACTTCCTCAACGGTTTTCCACAACTCCGAGTAAAGCCGTCGCTGACGCTCCGCACTTCCACCCCCTGCCACACAGGACACTCTTAAATCATCCTTAAAAAAACATTCCCGTCGCCAGTACTCTGACCGGAGGATTCGGCACATCCTTCACGTGTGACCTACAGACGGTGCCAGCAGGCCAGAGAGTCCAATAAGCTCAACCGGGCACGTACCTTGCCTGATGTAGTACGACGCAACCCTCGCACTGCACAAACACTGTGCCGCACAGTCGACGAGAGTGAAGAAATTACTAAGGAAACTGTTATTGTCGACAGAAGAAGCGCCCGATGTGGAAGAAATAAACTGTAATAAGGTGGAGAACTGGGCCAGTTGGTTGACGTTATACATGATGGGGAAAACAGCTCAGAAAACACGGACTACGAAGAGGAACACACACGACAGGGCAATGCTGTACTGGCAACTGAAGAATTTTAATAAAGGAAACAATGACAGAAAAACCATACACGGTATCTTAAAAGATTGCACAACAACAAAGGGCCACTCTCGCCAACCGTGAAGTATGTCAATAAACTACCGTTCACTACGTGACTCATGTTTTGCCGCAGGAAGGAAATTTCTTTGGCTGACAGTGCCAATGACGGTTCACTAACACACGAATGACCATGACCAGAGCTGGCAGTAATGCAATTACTGTAATGAAATCACAGTAATTTAATTACTTGTTCCAGTAATTAGTAATGTAATTCATTACTTTTTGTAGCAGGTAATTTAGTAATGTAATGAATTACTCCAGCGACGGTAATTGTAATTAAATTACCTAATTACTTTTTCGCACCAGGCATATTTTTTGTGTCCACAATACACAAGAGCGCTTTTCTTTTTATTTTACATTTTCTTTTTCCTTACACCTTTCCAAAAAACGCTCTTTGGCCGCCGCTATGTTGCTGATGCTAATGCGGCTGGTGCGACTCTCGCGCCCGCTATCAGCTAGACATTTTCTGCCACTCTCTTGAACTGTGAAAACCCGCTCAGCGCGATTCTCTACCTATGTTTTGCTGTTTTGCATTCGACGTTTTCTGGCCCCTCTTGAAAGTTTCCGCTTACTTTTTCTGATGCATGCTGCGTACCCTCTCTGTGTTATCTTCCACTGTGAGAAATAGGGCTGGTAAGTGCCTGCCATTCGAGCTTTTCTGCTCGACATTCTCGGGAAACGAAGGAGGGGAAGTAGGTCGAACTAAGGCCCCTGGTGGAACGGCCCTCGACGCGATTTTGCGAACAATGACAAATGTTCTACCCCCTCCCAGAGATAATCCGCGTAGGGTCCTCAGTCATCTCCAAAAATAGTTGTCCGGGTTGGGGTGGGAAACAGATAAGTCGCGTGCGTTCCTCTGTCCATCGGTAAACATGTTATTTGTGGGCGTGAAAAATGCATGCCTTTCGGCTATCTTCTCTTGTAAATTATTTTCGACAGCTAAACGCTTTGACGTTTGACACGCGGCTAATCGAACGGCGCCGTCAAAATTTACCGTAAAAAAAACAACTAACATTCCGGTCGCATTCGTTCTGTCTCGCGCGTACCCAACAAAAATAGTTTACTGTTTTTTTGTTTTTTTTTCAAATGTGGTACAATGCTTTCCAATGTCCTCGGGAAAATACATGCGCCATGAAACACAAAATGCAGTGGGAAAACACGAGAATTTAGCCGCCAGCAGTGTTTGAAACTGCGCCTACACAGGCTGCGCCTATCGAAATCACAGTCCACTCGGTTAGGGTTAGCTCTAAGAGGGGATCTCTCTCCGACGAAAATTTTGAAGCGCAGCTGCTCCTGAGATGCAGCAGAGAGTTCTAGCTGTGTGCCATGAACTGCGTAAATAATGTAAATAAAGTTATCTGTAAAAGGAAGTTATCAATAGCTCCTTTATATTTAAAGCATACAAAAGTAATGCAAAAGTAATGTCATTACTTTTAAAAGTAATTTGTAATGGTAATTAATTACTTTCTGGCTGTGGTGATTTGTAATGTAATTTAATTACATTTCAACAATTTTCCGCAAAGTAATTAGTAATGTAATTTAATTACAAAATATGAGTAATTTGGCCAGCTCTGACCATGACACAGAATGTGGAAGACCTCACCCTACTGAAAAAAACCATTTGGCGCCCATATGAAAATAAACGGGTCCATACCGGTAACAGTTTAACCATACCGGTCACCAGTTTGTCAAAGGGGTCGCCCGTATGGCTCAAAGGGGTCCCACGTATGAGCCACAACGGTCACCTATTTCGACAAACTGGTCACTCCTTTGGGAAACGGGTCGCTCCTCTGGGCAAATGGGTCGCTCGTCTGGGCAAATGGGCGACTCGTTTGGGCAAACTTGTCGCACGTTTGCTCAAACCGGTGACCATGTTGCAAACTGTACCGGTTTAATCAAACGGCTCTCCGGAGCCCGTTTGATATTGAACGTACAGATCGGCGGCGTGGTCACGCCTAGCGTTTCAGCCGTGGAAGTCAATGTTTCCAGAAGGCTGGGAGCGCCGGTTCATAGATTTCAGATCGTCCGCATAATGAAAGTAATTATATTTATAATTTCGTCGTTTACCCTGAGACTGGTTTTTTTTTTTTTTTGAAGAACAGAAGTAACAGAAAAAACAGACAGGTCTGTTTTTTCTGTTACTTCTGCTCTTAAAAAAAAAAAAAAAAACCAGTCTCAGGGTAAACGACGAAATGGTTGACTTCCACCAGCTAGCCAGTACTTTGACTCTTTTCTCGTTATTATATTTATATTTGAATTGCGCTGATGTTCGCTTATACTGCAACTAAAACCAACACCTTTTTTTTTCACGTAAACGCGCGACGTTGCTGAGCCGATATTTTTGACAGAACTTTAGAACTTTGTCCATCTTTGTTGCCTCAATTTACTTATTCAGCTCGAATCTCTCTCGCAGAAGACTCGACCGCGTGAAAGAATTTAAGTCTAGACTCCGTTCCCCACTGAAAAAAACCATTTGAAATTCAAACGGGTGGCAAACTGGTAAATCAAACGGGTGCAAACTTGTCGACCCGTTTGGATCAAACGTGATTATGGGATACGGGTAGCCATTTGAAACGGTGCCCGCTCGGAACGGTACCCATTTGATACAGGCGCCCGTTTGATACGGGTACCCGTTTGATACAGGTGCCCGTTCGACCTTGCACGTGACCAAACGTTTGAACGTGCCATTCGAATCGGGAAATTATGCGCTAGCCCTAAACGGGGATCGTCTGGTAGGTTGATTTTCTTAAACTTATTTAAGACGTTCCGAAACTCATAAACCTATTTATAACATGGAGGAAACACGCAGAACAAATGTGCTCACGTAGGTGCTTGCAAATGGACAGGAAAACAGACACAAAAGATTGTTTTCAATTCTCCTCAAAGTTTATTACGTCTTCTGTAGACAAGTACAAACGTGCAAGCGATGTGTGAAATGTGAGAGGCACTCTAAGCTTTTATACAACTGAGAAGATAGCAAACCAAACAAGAACCGAGGTAATTCTAAACAAGAACAGAGGTAATTCTAGACTATGAAGCTAGACTTTCGGGAAATTATTCGCCCGGCTGCCGCGAGAATAGTGGCTGCATAATTATATAGATAATCTGGAAGAGTACGAGTAGAAGAACGGTCAATCGTTGCCAAGAAGTAGGTTGCAGTGCACTTACCATAAAAATAGCGGACTTGAAAGATGTAATCCGTGATATTTGTCGACACGGTCAAAGCGGGACAACCACACAAACACAAATGAGAGGGAACGGCTTCTTGGAAGTTTCAACACGATGTGGCGCAGAAGTTGTCAGTTGCCGAACCCAACTAAACCGCAAGAATTCCTGACTTCTTTGAAGCATCGCTTGTAGCCGATATAGACGCAGGACTTTTCGAACACTGATAGCTTTGGTGCACATCCAATACGTTGTCGAGAGACATCCTAATAAGACCGCAGGGTTAGGCGACAGATCGAAGGAGGTGGACGCGCGAAGTTCGAGCTGGAACTGACAACAAGCAGAAAAAGAAAAAAGCGGCTGCTAGGCGCACCCTACCGGATCTCGATGCTTATCAGCGTGTAGCTCGCGCGTGGCTGCGGGTCACGTGACGGGTGACAAGAGAGGAGGGAGGGGGCGAGGACAACAGCCCCTCTCCCTCTCCCCAGGCATTCCAAAGAGATGTGTTTTTGTAACCTAAAAAAAAAAAAAAAAAAAAGGCACGCGCGCGCGTTTGCACGTTTGAACCTTGGAAATGGCGGCGGGGCGGCCAGAAGCTCGGCTTGCGCCCGAGCGAAGAAAGTACTCAGCGCGAGCTCCTAGTTTGACTGCTGCAAGGGCGGGCGTGCTCTCGCAATGCTCGATGTTCTTGCAGCCGCGTGTACGCGTGCTACCTACGCGGCGTCTTGAATCAAAGTGAAACGGAGTCTAGACGTACAGTCTTTCACGCGGTCGCGTCTTCTGCGAGAGAGATTCGAGCTGAATAAGTAAATTGAGGCAACAAAGATGGACAAAGTTTTAAAGTTCTGTCAAAAATAGCGGCTCACCAACGTCGCGCGTTTACGTAAAACTACAACAAAAAAGGTGTTAGTTTTAGTTGGAGTATAAGCGAACATCAGCGCAATTGAAATATAAATATAATTACTTGCATTACGCGGACGATCTGAAATCGATGAACCGGCGCTCCCAGCCTTCCGGAAACATTGGCTGCCACGGATGAAACGCTAGGCGCGCCCACGCCGCCGATCTGTACGTTCAATATCAAACGGGCTCCTGAGAGCCGTTTGATTAAACCGGTACAGTTTGGAACATGGTCACCGGTTTGAGCAAACGTGCGACAACTTTGCCCAAACGAGTCGCCCATTTGCCCAGACGAGCGACCCATTTGCCCAACAAGCGACCCGTTTGACAAAGGAGGGACCTGTTTGTCCAAATAGGTGATCGTCATGGCTCATACGGGAGACCCCTTTGAGCCATACGGGCGACCCCTTTGACAAACTGGTGACCGGTATGGTTAAACTCTTACCGGTATGGACCCGTTTATTTTCATATAGGCGCCAAATGTTTTTTTTCAGTAGGGCTTCTTCATCTCTAACCAACCACTCCCAGGAAATTGCCAAACCATGGCACGACTTGCGCTCTGCCAAAGCCCAGCGCGCCGCCTACATCTCCTTGATAACTCCCAAAATTTCTCTGGTAGGAAAGCCGTCTCGATTTGGCTAATTCAGACATTGACAATACTGACACCGCATTTCTTACGGCGGTTTCGCGGGAAAGACGGGGCAAGATCTTCTGCAGCCTCTAGCATCTGCAAGAACTGCAACTCTCCGGCGGAGCTGCTGTATGTCATGTGGTCTTGCTCTTTGTACGATGTTCAACGACAACGGCCCTTTAGACCTCATCACAAGCGCCCCAGTAAGCGCATTCCTGAACGCCTGGGCAAGCCGATACACCATCATATCCCCGAGAATGCTTTGGGACTCTAGAGGACATTAGTCAACTTTATAAGGGGCCCAAGTGCCCGACCAGTGGGGGACCGGCTCCTTCAGGCTACAGTAAACGGGACACGGCCTCACCCTCTCTCGTCGGCGACTGCCCTGAAGCAGTGAAGTGTTTCCCTCTTCCTCTCCAGGGCTGTGGCGTGTGCTTTGGGGGCGTCGACTGCAAAAAAGCTATTTCGATATGTAGATGATTTTTTGGTTTTGTATGAGGGAGTAGAAGAAGATGATACGCGATGTTTAGTTTTAGACGCATTTGAGAAGTGTGGTAGGGGCCTGAGATTTACGTGTGAAGAGCAAAAGAAGGGGCTCTACAGTTCCTTGATTTGACGATGTACCCGGGTGATAACACTATATGTATGTCGTTTTGCCCGCGTTCCAAAAAGGCGATACTGGATTTTAAATCTCCCCATTCGAAGGTGGTTAAGAGGTCCATAGCGCTGTCATGCCTTGGGTCTGCCCTCAAAAAATCATGTGCCCACAAGATGACCGACAGTTTTAGAAAACAAATTAGTAGATTAAAGGGGTCGCGGTTCCCGTCGAAAGTCTTGGCGGAAGTAGCCAGTTCACTTCTTAAAGGCGGGCGCTCAAATTTTCTTCAGCGTGGCAGAAGATTCCCCCTCTTTTCTTATTTTCCTCCTCCCCTTTCCTCCTCCACTTTCCTCCTCGTTTTTTACGGCCTTCTCGCACGAGTGCTAATGGGCTTACCGGCCCCCCGACAGAATCTCTGTTACCCTTCAAGGTTTTCTGCTTCAATCCCAAAAACCAGAGATTAGTTAGGCAGGCTGGATATGAGCTCGGAAGGGTTCGGGCTGGCTCGCTTTTCTTCTTTTTTTTTCTCTTTTCCTGCAGTTTTAAAACACACTCAGATAGTCAACACCAACTAGCCCAACAACAAGTTCTTTTACATTCAGATACTTCCGCATGCGGCCACACACGCTACAACACCGCATATTTATCTCGAGTGAACGGAACTTGAACATCACAGCGGAAGGAAAAAGATGGGTATTTTTATCCGAACCTTGAGCCCTACCCAGAGAGTTGAAAATTTGTCGTTCTAACAACGGCACACTGAAGAGTGATTGTATCACTATTGTGTTTTCGTTTTTTTTTTGTATAAACTAATAATCATGAGTAATTACAAGTCAAAAATATTTCAGTCAGAGGGACACAGTCTGACCATTTCTGGGGCATAATATATAGGTTCGTACTACAGGTATTTTCTAGAGTGACGGCTGCCTCGTTGAAGCTACTAAGAAGAGTAAAAACAAACTTCCATAAAAACTGAAACGGTTTATGGTATTTTTCATCTATCTTCAGCCTTTGAAAAAAATTTCTTCGTGGCCAAACGTGCATTTAGTTTCTGTCAACAAATGTAACTGAAAACTTGACACCCGACAAATATCTTGCGTATCACTAAAGAGAACGGGAAACACGGAGATTGAACCGCAAATTCACAATTTTCTTCGCGTAAAATAGTGCAACTAGCAATAGTTTCATATTATGCCATTTATTAAAAGATAGCAAGTATTACGAAGTTTTCATTCTCTTCTGTTCGCATTTGTTCGCTGATGAAGAAATGGAATGCCCAGATAGCCTCTGCAGCCCTTACATAATTGTTTGGGGCTTTGTCAGGGTGGGCGAAGGCCATCTCCAAAAAAAACCAGGAGTTCGGAAGGTGTGCTACCGCAAGTTTTGGGGCTGCTTGGCTAATTTAGGCGTCTGGCGTTCCCCGCCTACTTAGAAAAGAAGCGGAACAGCGGTCAGCTCAACGTCGTCACCAAGCAGGAAATCATGCCGAAATCTGTCGAACACGTGCGAGATCTTTACCCAAACCCAGCTGGGATTCGCCCCAATTCATCTACGAAAAAAAACTATAAAAAGGGGCAGGCTTAAACGATTTGGCAGTTTTTGAATATAGTCATGTGGACTAACTGTCCACAAGTACGGAAAGAAATGCTGTAGAAATGCAGAGCTCTATTGTGTTCTTTATGTCCATACTTGTCTTTCGCGCTGTGCGCCAATTAAAATGAATTCTGCAATATTTGTAGATTATGCCTGGTTATGTTGTCTCTAAAAGAAAAGTAATCAAGCAAGTTCCGTATCGTGCCACCAATTTGTGCATATACAATTTTATGTAGAATTCAAAGTCAAAACAGTACTTCTGCGGGAAATAATTCATCCGTCGTTCTTCGTCTCCCTTGAAGCTATGAACTACCGATCTAGGCTACAGGACTTTTGGGTCCACAAAATATTACGCTCAGTAGAAAATTCGCCTTTTCTACCAAAAGTACTGGAAATTATTTATTTTTCAAACAGGTCGGGTGGTGATGCGTGTTCGAGTGTAGGACCGTTGACTGGGCACTGGTTTGCGCCAAGAGTGCAGTGCTTCCTTTCATGCTGCCCGCGACGAGTGTTGAAGTTTTAATATCGTAGAAATAAAATCAACTGGCTCCCTTAGAATTATTTTAAACTTGCGCTTTTCTTCAGGCATTACGATTTTGACCGTACCTTTTATTCATTGTCGTCTTCGATGAGGGAACAACTTGCCGAGAAGGCCGCGCTGTCCGCGTACGCGGCTTGACATATAAGGTCGCGAATGCTTTTCACGAATCTTTAAAGACCAAGCATAAAAATGAAAGACGCAGCCACTTTACGCCAATGAAACCAACTTTATGTTTTGGGCAGACGTCTTGCGAGAGTTGCAGTATTTTAATTATGCCTAATAAATTAAATGTTTAGGACTAAGTACCGAACTTTTTTAGATGTATTAAGAACCAAAATGTCAATTGGAAAGTTCTAGAGCTGCTTGAGAGACACCCGATTAGCTGTTAGCAACGTGATACGGCTCGCGTGGCTTCCTTCTGACTAGTAATGAAGCTTATGAAACATGACAAAATACCCCGTGATAAAGCGCCCGCCCCACCATAAACTCAATTTCGAATGTCCCGGGATTTGTTTTCATAGGCCAAAAAAAAAAAAAAAAAGAGATGCATGCAAGACGCGTGCGCCACGCTTTATTTATATCAGTAGAGAACTGACCTCTGTTTTAAATACAACGTTTTTTTTTGTTTTTTCACTTACTAAATATTAGAAAAAACGTAGAAATTAACGTTTTGTGGATGTGAGCTATACGGCCAGGCGAAGATTGGGTTCAAGAAAGAACGCAACAAACATCGATTGATTACCTCACATTTGTTAATGAACTTTTTGATTATAAAAGAAAACGGGATAGTTGATTTATAAAGTTGTTGGGCGTAATCGAAAGCCACCAAATTCTCCAGTGAAAATTAGCGCTATTGCGGTTTGTGTAGGTGAGCTATACGGCTAGGCGAGGATTAGGTTCAATAACGAACGCAACTAAAACCGACCGATTGCCTAAAATTCGCTAATTAACCGTTTAATTAGAAAAGAAAACGGCATCTTGTATTTAGAAAGTTGTTGGCCATAATCGCAAGCCACCAAACCGTCCATTCTTAAAAAGAAGTAACGCGCGTTCACTATTATACGGCGTTGGTAGCGAAAATATAGTTCTGATTTTATGTGGGCTCCATCTCCGCGTGGCACAGCCTAACGCCTTGAAGCCAAAGCGACAAATCATGCGCATCGCTGTGACAACGCCACTGTACAAGGGGCGAGGAGTGCAGTGGCCGAAAAGATTGCTAACACGATTCACGTCCAAATTAGGCTTTTTAGGACGCCGTGAGCCACATCACGTTCACCACATCTCTTTAAAAATGAATGATTTGGTGTTTTTGATGACTACAGACAAGGCACAAACCGCAATTGCGTAACTCTGACGTCCTTTTTAGAAATATGTCTAGTCGTTAAAAAAAAAATCGCCCTGTATAAGCACGATTGTAAGACAGTTCTTTACGTCCGGCGACATCATTACGGAATGGGAGGAGACGTTGACCACAGATCATACTCTGTGTATGATCTGTGGACACTGCTTTTTTTTTTCGCACGAGAATGAGCAAACATTTGATTCCAAATAAAATAGATTTAGCATTCACCAAATTCGGCTTGTTTACTTGATTCAAATCAATATTTGATTTGATTACACTTATTTTGTACCCGCACACGCCTACTTTAATCCCTAATGAGTTACAAGTAATAATTCGATTTTTTTTTGTCATGCGAGGTCATCACAATTTATTATTAACAATCGGAGCTATGCGATTACGCGGAGGAGGGGCATTTGAAGATATTCAAAATTGTTCTGAATACACAAACAACTTCAAACGTCTTGCTCTTTGGGTCGTTTCCTACACGCAGGACCAATAATAAAGCCAAAACCTTATAGAGGATACTATCAATATCAACTCAACGCACAAACACGATGTGAAGGTGTCTGCGTACGTTGAAAAAGAGATAGCGGCGAGCAAACCATAGCGTCGAATGTCCATGCATCAAAATGTCCGTGCACCGAAATATCCGCGCACCGAAAAGTCCCACACCGAAAAATCTTTGCAGCAAAAAGTCCGTACACTGAAATATCTGTGCTCCAAAACGTCCGCACCGAAATGCCGTACAGCAAAACGCTCTACACCGAAAAACACTAGACCCACTACGGACGGGATCCTCCGTCACCTCTGCCGGTTTACGAACCATGACGATTCAGAACCACTGGTCTATGGTGCGCCATCCCTTATATACAAAAAACGCCGCTCGTACTTCCCGTTGTCGCCATGAATCCGCCTAAAAAAACGAAAGATGCCAAATCAGATATTTATATTAAAATTGATACTTCAATGACTACTTCTTTGAGCAGAACAAGGCATTTGTGCTCTCACAACAGCAAAGAATCGTCTTCCAAACCAATGCTAAAAAAGAGTCAATGCAACTTGTTGGGAAGAGCTAGGGTGCCTACATGTTTCCGCTCCACTTTAGTGTGGCGCCAACTTCTTGTTACCCTTTCCCAGATCCTCTCCCACCGCCATTTTGACCCACTTCTTAGTTTGCTAAACGTACACAACGTTGAGTTTTCGTAGTTTCGACACACCGGCAACACTGTGAGGCTACTTCCGTTTCCGACAACGAGGTAGAGGGGCTTAGAGTGATAAACCGGAAGTTCCGAAGTGGCACCCCCCCGGTTGCCGCCATGTTTTACGAAAATGTGACCACTCGTCACGTGACCTCACAAGAGCCGTGACGTCGCAGGTAAGATGGCAGCGCCCAGAGCTGGCGGATGCGAGTTTGTTCGGTGCGCGGCAGCCGTGATGTGCAGCTGCTTTCCGACGATTTCGGGCTTTTTCGTACTCGCTGACGCAGCTATATTCTGAAAATATGAAGGAATGAGTCTTTATACCCTTTTTGCGCAAGATCGCTCTGGATCATACTGCCACGCTCGTCAGCGAGCGACCGCGCGTGTGGCCGAGTGGTTACCGTGCTTGACTGTCGTGCAAAAAGTCTGGGTTCGATTCCAGTCAGTGGAATGCTCTTGTATTTGTTCTTTCATTGCGTTCTCGTGAGTTCGAGAACATTCTCGTCAGATCGAGTTCTGAATGTTCCAGTCGCCGAACAATCTAGGCCGATTGTTCCAGAACCCAACGCGCATACATAAGGGACTCCGCGTGCTGATCTGCAGTCAGTTTTCGCCCAGCGTTCGACTCTGCTGCTACGCCGATTTCGACGCCCGCGACGCTCCGTTATTATCTTTTGTACCCTTTTGTTTTTTGGCACAAGTTCGCCACATTAAACGTTTATTTCTTTCTGTTTATTTATTGTTTATTGGCCACCACCCGTGACAATATGGATATTAACACATGTGAGACAGCATCAGCCGCATCGCTGTACCAGTGCTCGGATTCCGGGATGCGTTCGACGATCGATAGAACTTTGAGTGCTTTTAGCATGAAATTTTCGCGTTCTCTTAGCTTTGTTTGAACATTGAAATGGCTATGAATTGACGCGAAAGGTATACGTCGCGTTAGGGCCTAGGAGAAGTTGTTTCAGGCCTGCGTCACCGAATAACCATAGCAACTTTTAGTGAGGAAGCTCCTGCGCCCTTTGTGCTAATCGGCGATTCTACATTCGATCGCCTTTCTTCCTTTTTTGGTGAGTGCGAAGTGCACACTTATTTTCAGTTACGAGGATGACGTTTTATGGAGTGTGGGGATGAATAAATTGTTGCAGGCACCTGCTTCAAAGCTATTCGACTTGCAATAACAACAACTGTTTTGGTGTATGCATAGATTAACTGCACCTTTTTCTCTTTCGTAGGATTTATTGCAGCAATACTTTTTTTTTCATCAAAACTGCATTGTATTAGTCAGTCAATTATTTACTTGGTCTAATTACCTGGATAAGATGATTCATATTTGTGTTCATCCCTTGCCTGAAGAGCAGTCCTGTTGAAACATGTTGACCATTCCTTTCGGTCTCTTGATTAGCCTTTTTTTTAAAGTGTGGGTTGTCTATACTTCGTATCATTGTAACCTGGAAAAGGACAACCGCCACAGCCCCTTCGAGCCAATCAGAGAGACAGAGCGAAGGTGTGTGACAAATCTGTGCAGACGAGCACTCTGAATGACTTGTTGTCATGTGCCTCTCTCCAACGTGCATATTGGCTCACCGAGACTGTAGCCTTTGCTGTTTGCCAAATTGTGATGAAACAAATTACAGTAGCTACTACTCGAATTACCCCAGGCTTTCATACTTTGGTCATTTGTTCGCCAAGAATGTTACGTCCGCCATCACTGTGAACTCGGCTCAGCGCCCATTGGACTCGAATGCTGCATTAGCATTTGACGTGAACTGGGGCCCATTTGTGTGCTTTACGCCGAACAAAAATGGCAACAGTTGTGTTGCTTGATGGGTTTCTGCAAAGGGTCTACGTATAGGAAGTGTCCTGCTATATAACAATGCATCAACACATAGGATTAAAGTATATGCTCAGTGGTGTGTTCAAGAAAAGTGGAATGAGTGCAGCCCAATGCAACAAGTCTGCCAGTCTGGTATGTCCCATCAATTAATATTGAAGGGTCAGAGATGCGAGTGTCCTCAAAAGGATCTGCGCGTGTGGTGAACACAATTCTTGATGTATAAACTCTCAAGGCATAAAGGCAAGGGAAAATAGGTTTTACTGCTTAGTGTATCAAATGTTTATTTCCACTGCATTACCTAATTATTGATTCTTAGTTAATGGTTCTAGAACGAGTTCTTTCTGCGACAGTCTCCTGTCAGGCGTTCAATCGTAATACCTGTGGACCTTGTTGTGGGATGACGCTCCTGGCACGTCGGTGTTAAATTTTGGTCGAGTAGCAACTTTAACCGACTGATGCCGTCTTGTAATCATACGTCATGTGCGCCTACTGACATCCTATACACTGAAGCTGCAGGGCTGGCTTCTAATCCGCAAATTTTTCCTGGTAGTTTTCTGCATCAATGCAGCAAGCTCGGGCATGTATTGGTTATATGGCTCTGCCTTTTGCTGTACCGTTGACGTGATAGCTGGCAACAATGTTTGCTATCCAAGCCATTTCACTTCCATTTCGTAATCGAGATTTATTGTGCATCCCACGACCACTGCAACTTGTGCAAGTCTTGTGAGGCAAAGTGAAGTCTCGTGACGCTTGCAGTCCACTTTTGAGAGAAACCAACCATTCTATTTCTTAAGGTCACTGAGCGGCATTCTCCCTCAAAGTTGGAAATTGTGTGCTTCATGGCGTGGACACAGATAATTAGTGTCAGCAAATTATTAGGTATTGTCCTTGGGCGACAACCGACACCAGATCAACTCTCCTTGCATTGCCGCTCACCTGCTTTGTCGTGCTTACCTCCCGTCCAAATGAAGTAGATCACGAGCTTCGGGGTAATGTCGGCACCAGGGACAAAGACCGCCGAAGATAATCCTCAATCTTCCCCGGACGCTCGTCAAGACATTGTCGAGGGTTGTTCGGCACGAACTCTTGCAAGCCAATTCATTCGTACGGGCACCTCCAGTAGACAAGGTCGGCCTCATGCAGTGGTAGCCGAGTGGTTTTCGGTTGGCCATTCGCAGTACCTCCGTCTTCCTCGGTGTACTTTGTTCAGCGCGGACCTACACTGGTTTTTCTCGATATCGGGAATGCTTCGGCATTGGGGTATTTCGTTGAATTGGCATTGAATAGTAACAGGTAGCCGGTGGTGGTCGTTGTGACTTTGTGGCATAAGTCGCCCTCGTTTCGTCAGATGCCGCTTCGCTCGAAGAAGTCTCCAGTTGAAATGCCTGTCAAACTTCTGAAAAAATCTCGGCGATCAAAATTAAAGCCGGGCAACTGATGGCAGGAACTAGCTTCCTTATCTCCTTCCGGACACCGTTCTGAATGATGTCACGGATGCCTGGGGGACTGGCGTCGAAGTTGCAGCTGGACGACTCTAGTGTCGCGACGCTGGTTTTTTTTTAATAGTGACGTGTTCGGGCCTGCAGTGTGCATTCAATGTTGGAAGCTGCATTGATATGAACCCTTCGACTGTTGTCGTGGGGTTGCGGACAAGGCTGCTGAAGGTGTCCCTCACATAAGGAACATGGGATTCTTAGCTTCTTGTCTTCAGTAGCAGCAGGGTTGGCATGGGTGCTCGATCACAAGCAAAACATCCTCGAGAGCCTCACCAAGGTGGTGAGGCTCTCGTTGGGGCCGTGTCCTGGACAGAATCGGGAATTCGGCTCTCTCTTGTCAATGTTGGCTGATGAACATGCACTTCAGCTCGGTCTTGCAAACTTCCCACGACGTTAAGGAGGATTCGTGGTTCTCAAACCAGTGCCTCACAGTTTCTTCCACGTGAAGTATAGGTTCTGCAGGAGCTGGTTGTCCATCTACCCACTGTGGCGGGCGACACGGTCATATTGTTCAACCCAGCCCTCGACGTCTTGTGCACCTTGCGTGAAAGGGCATCGGAGTGCGAGGCGCGACGGGCATGCAAACGATGGTGGGAGCGACTGTGGTTTGCTGCGACAGGGTTGTCATTGTTGGCATAGTCAGCCTCGGTTTTCCTGGCAAAAGACCTAATTCTGTTAGTTCTTGCTGGTAGCAGCGCCTGGCTTGGATTTCAAGTTCTTCGTGGTGTATTTCCGAGTTTCGCCCTTGTGGTACTCGCTCGTCTTGCAATTTTGCTGCCGGGCTCGGGATAGGACTTGGTTCACGGCTCGCCGGGGGTTTAAGACTCGGGATAATGTGCCACCCGTGTCTTGTTATCGGGCAACTCGGCTGAGGAGCCGCCAGGGTAGACACAGAGTGAAGGGCTACGGGTAAAGTGCGCAGCACCTCCACCAGAACATACAATGACAGCTGAGCAGGGCCTGGAACTTTCCAGAATAGTAAATATTGATAGAAAATAGGGCTGTAGCAAGCATCCGAGACAATATAACAAAACAGACAGAAAAGAGTCTATCCTGACCACTAAAGAAGCTGCACTGCTTTAGTGGCATTCTGTCCGAATAAATCCTCTCCTTCGGGGTCTGGCGACTGCCGTGGACGAGCTGAACTGAAATCGATGTGAGACCACTTTTCTGGTAACGAGCCGCTGCAGACTGCCGTCGCAAAGCGGCGTGAATGGGTGGACTGGGTAGGTAACGCGCGCGATGAAATGTCCACACAGCTTGCGATTCGCGTAACGAGTGTTGAAACTTTGGTGTCGACGAAACGTGCGACAGACCAGCGGACTCAATACTAACTGCAACATCTGTGCTCAGTAAAGGTGCACGTCTATGCAAGAACAATTTAGTAGGCAGCACAGCATCACCTAAAGCACGGCACAGGACCTACCAGCTTGTAGGCAGCTCTTCGGCGCGCCGCACACCTGTGCTCCGTAAAAGAGCACGTCTACGTCGAAACAATTTGGAAAGCAGCACAGTATCACTTAGCACGGCACGGGAACTACAAGCGGCAAGGCAGCTCTGCGGTGCACCGCACAACCAAAGTGAGCCTTCGGGCATTTGAACGAAGCGACACCACGATTGCACACTGCCAAGCACGACTCACACAATTTACGTCGCTAAACTGTAGTGTATCCATACATTGCACACGCTTTACTGCAGATTTCGAAGGTTCCGACGGTCAACGAGAGCACAGAACCGTCGCATCCTAGCGGTATCCGAACCAATCCGAGGTGCGAGCAACGTAGGGCAGATTGTCTCTTCCGTGGCAATATCGCCGTCGGTCACCAGCGAAATGCACACCGTTCCTCCGTATTTTCACCTTGTACCTACGTCAGACACCACGCTGAACTCTGAAGTCGCTGTCGACCGGCCTCATATGACGGCTTCTGCGCCTGAAATCAACTCGCCGAGACGAATGACAACCAACAAAGTATCCGACAAGCTCCGGCCCAGCTGGGGCCAGCCGCTGCATGGGCGCTGCCATCTTTCCTGTGACGTCACGCATTTGGTTCGGTCATGTGACGAGTGGTCAAATTTGCGTACAATGGCAGCCGCCTTATGGGGGTCACTTTCGAGTGCAGACCGGAACCCCGGTTTATCGCTCTAAGCCCCTCTACCTCGTTGGTTTCCGAGTCGGAGGCTCAGCGGGATGGCGGTCGTCGTGGCTGTCGCTCTCTTTATTCGGGTGTTTCATACTTTGAAGTTGCGAGCAGGAAGTATGCGTTGCGTTCATCGAAACGTGAGTCCCCTCGACAAAATGGAACGCAACAGACCGGCATCGCACGCCGAAACCTCGCCGTCGGAACGAGAACGGTGGGCGCTCCCTATAGCCCTAACGAGGATTAGCGGAGTAGCGCGAGCGCACGACCGGCGAGTGTGACAAAATGGTCGACGAAACAGCGGAGGCTGCCATGGTAACCAGGTAGGCAACACTGGTTTGTCGGCAACAGGTATCACAAACGTTGTCGCCACCCTAAACAGCGGAGCGGCGGAAACATGTAGGCACCCCAGGAAGAGCAAGTGCCAAGCTCGCTCAAAACAGGTACTCGGTTGGTTCAGCTTCTTGTCGCAGGTGTGCCGGCTGGCTTCTGGATAATCTTTTCAAATCCTTGAAGCTTTCATTTCCTCCGCCGCAAACTTGTAAAAAAAAAAAAGGCAGGCAGTTGGCAAAAAAAAAAAAATCGGAAAATGGCGAGGAGGAAACGAGTGGCGATTTCCTCCTTTCACAGTGGCGAGAAGGAAAGTGAAGGTCGGGTTCCTTGTTTCTGCTTGCGGGCAGGGTTGCCAGGTTGGGCTAGTTTTATTTGCAGTTGGCGGGAAAAAATGGTAGTTGGCTATTTGGCTAGTATTGGGCTATTTCTAACCTCTGCATTGGGCTATTTCTGACCTGTGTATTGGGCAATTTCTGACCTGTGCTGGAACCAAAATGCCTGAAAGCACTTGGGTTTATAGGTTCGAATGGATTTTTGAATAAGTTACGTGAACATTTGGCGCTTCAGTCCCTTAACCCTGATAAGTTTGCGACAGCAAACAAATTCGTCTTCTTTTTGCGCGCCAGTGGTGCAATTGTTTACCTCCGAATGCAAGCATGTGATGATATTCCTCCATCTCAACAAGTGACGGCGCGATTCCTTGCGGCCTTAACAGCACCTGTTCTGGGCATTCTTTAGGTTGTCTGAATTCTGCACTCCCGTGACGTCATGGAAAGTATGTTGTCATGCGCTTGTACAAGCGTTTCAGGAAGTTCGCCGAACGTGCAAGGGACGCCATTTCTGGGGCGTTTGATGGATAAAAATGTATTATGTGTCTTTTCTGCTCAAAATAAACGTTTCAAATGATAAGTTTTTTTTTGGCTATTTTTGGGCTATTTTTCTGGATCGACATTTGGCTATTTTTGGGCTATATCTCGTAGACGTTTGGCGGGTTGGAGTTCAAACACCTGGCAACCCTGCTTGCGGGCCGGCCTTTAAGAAAGCTAAGGGGGTGGAGAGGTCGAGGCCGGAAAGAGAAAAGAAGCGTGTGGTCGTGGTCCCCTACCTCCACCGCGTTTCCCATAACCTGAAACAAGTTGGTGGTAGATATGGATTTCCGGTACTGTTTTCGGCGCCGCAAAAAATAGGCCAGATATGTTCCAGGATTAATGCGGGGGTAGTTGGTCGTTCCAGCGCGAAGTGCAGCAAGGCGCACAGAAAACCTTTTGTCCCTTGTGTTTTGTGTGTGGGATATAAAATACCTTTGTCGTGTAACAGGTGCTACCCTACTGAAAAAAACCATTTGAAATTCAAACGGGTGGCAAACTGGTCGCCCGTTTGAATCAAACTTGTCGATCCGTTTGGATCAAACGTGATTATGGGATACGGGTAACCGTTTGGAAACGGTACCCGTTCGAAACGGTACCCGTTTGATACAGGTGCCCGTTTGATACGGGTGCCGTATGGTACGAGTACCCGCTCGACATGGCACGTGACCACACGTTTGAACGTGCCATTCGAATTGGCAAATTATGCGCTAGCCCTAAATGGGTATCGTCTGGGAGGTTGGTTATCTTAAACACATTTAAGACGTCCCGAAACTCATAAACGTATTTATAACATGGAGAAAACACGTAGAACAAATGCACTCGCGTAGGTGCTTGTAAGTGGACAGGAAAACCGACACAAAAGATTGTTTTCAATTCTCCTCGAAGTTTATTACCTCTTCTGTAGACAAGTACAAACGTGCAAGCGATCTGTGAACACTATACAGGTAGACTTTCGGGAAAATTATTCTCCTGGCTGCCGCGCGAATAGGCGCTGCATAATTCTTTAGATAATCTAGAAGAGTACGCGTAGAAGAACGGTCAATCGTTGCCAACACGTAGGTTGCAGTGCACTTACCATAACAATAGCGGACTTGAAAGATGTAATCCGTGATATTTGTCGACACGGTCAAAGCAGGACAACCACACAAACACAAACGAGAGGGAACGGCTCCTTGGAAGTTTCAACACGATGCGGCGCACAAGCTGTCATTTGCCGAACCCAACCAAACCGCGAGAATTTGCGACTTCTTTGAAGAATCGCTCGTTGCCGACATACACGTGGGTCTTTTCGAACACTGATAGCTTTGGTGCACATCCAATACGTTGTCGAGAGACATCCCAATAAGACCGCAGGGTTAGGCGACAGATTGAAGCAGGTAGGACGAGCGAACTTTGAGCAGCAACTGACAACAAGCAGACAAAGAAAAAAGCGGCTGCAAGGCGCGCCCTTCCGGATCTCGATGCGTATCAGCGTGTAGCTCGCGCGCTGCTGTGGGTCACGTGACAGGGGTGACAAGAGAGGAGGGAGGGGGTGAGGACAAGGCGCTGGGACCACCGGGACAGCCCCTCTCCCTCTCCCCAGGCATTCCAGGGAGATGCGTTTTTGTAGTCCCGAAGAACAAACGCG
This sequence comes from Ixodes scapularis, assembly GCF_016920785.2. Taxonomy (NCBI): domain Eukaryota; kingdom Metazoa; phylum Arthropoda; class Arachnida; order Ixodida; family Ixodidae; genus Ixodes; species Ixodes scapularis. The sequence continues at coordinate 54,924,140 of NW_024609879.1, forward strand.
CGCGCGCGCGCGCGCTCGAACTTTGGAAATGGCGGCGGGGCGCCAGAAGCTCGGCTTGCGCCCGAGCGAAGACAGTACTCAGCGCAAGTTCGTAGTTTGAGTGCTGCAACGGCGGGCGTGCTCTCGCAATGCTCGATGTTCTTGCAGCCGCGTGTACGCGTGCTACCTTCGCTGCGTCTTGAATTAAAGTGAAACGGAGTCTAGACGTACATTCTTTCACGCGGTCGCGTCTTGTGCGAGAGAGATTCGAGCTGAATAAGTAAATTGAGGCAACAAAGATGGACAAAGTATTAAAGGTCTGTCAAAAATATCGGTCTCACCAACGTCGCGCGTTTACGTAAAACAAAAAAAAAAAGGTGTTAGTTTTAGTTGCAGTATAATCGAAAATCAGCGCAATTGAAATATAAATAGAATTACTTGCATTACGCGGACGATCTGAAATCGATGAACCGGCGCTCCCAGCCTTCCGGAAAACATTGGCTGCCACGGCTGAAACGCTAGGCGTGCCCACGCCGCCGATCTGTACGTTCAATATCAAACGGGCTCCGGAGAGCCGTTTGATTAAACCGGTGCAGTTTGCAACATGGTCGCCGGTTTGAGCAAACGTGCGACAACTTTGCCCAAATGAGTCGCCCATTTGCCCAGACGAGCGACCCGTTTGCCAAATAGGTGACCGTTATGGCTCATACGGGGGACCCCTTTGAGCCATACGGGCGACCCCTTTGACAAACTGGTGACCAGTATGGTTAAACGGTTACCGGTATGGACCCGTTTATTTTCATATGGGTGCCAAATGGTTTTTTTTCAGTAGGGTACGTGGGGCAAACAGGAAGATGTCTGAATGATAGATTACGTGAGCACTCATATTCGCTCGGAGCTACGGTTGGGGGGCTTTTGACCTTTCATTGCAGAGATTGCCAGTGTCGGCCTGACTTTGACAGGGTCACCGTTCTGGGAGCGCACAAGGGTAGGGTGACGAGAGAGATCATTGCCCTACTGAAAAAAACCATTTGAAACTCAAACGGGTGGACCCGTTGCAATCAAACGGGTGCAAACTTGTCGACCCGTTTGGATCGAACGTGATTATGGGATACGGGTGCCCGTTCGACCTTGCACGTGACCACACGTTTGAACGTGCCATTTGAATCGGGAAATTATGCGCTAGCCCTAAATGGGGACCGTCTGGTAGGTTGGTTATCTTAAACTTATTTAAGACGTTCTGAAACTCATAAACCTATTTATAACATGGAAGAAACACGTAGAACAAATGTGCTCACGTAGGTGCTTGCAAAAGAACACGAAAAAAGACACAAAAGATTGTTTTCAATTCTCCTCAAAGTTTATTACGTCTTCTGTAGACAAATACAAACGTGCTAGCGATCTGTAAAATGTGAGGCACTCTAAGCTTTTACACAACTGAGAAGATAGCAAAGCAAACAAGAACCGAGGTAATTCTAGACAATGAAGGTAGACTTTCGGGAAATTATTCGGCCGGCTGCCGCGAGAATAGTGGCTGCATAATTATATAGATAATCTGGAAAGAACAACGGTCAGTCGTTGCCAAGAAATAGGTTGCAGTGCACTTACCATAAAAATACCGGACTTGAAAGGTGTAATCCGTGATATTTGTCGACGGTTCAAAGCAGGACAACCACACAAACGCAAACGAGAGGGAACGGCTCCTTGGAAGTTTCAACACGATGTGGCGCACAAGCTGTCATTTGCGGAACCCAACCAAACCGCAAGAATTCCTGACTTGTTTGAAGAATTGCTTGTTGCCGATATAGGCGTAGGACTTTTCGAACACTGATAGCTTTGGTACACATCTAATACGTTGTCGAGAGACATCCTAATAAGACCGCAGGGTTAGGCGACAGATCGAAGCAGGTGGACGAGCGAAGTTGGAACTGGAACTGACAACAAGTAGACAAAGAAAAAAGCGGCTGCCAGGCGCACCTTTCCGGATCTCGATGCTTATCAGCGTGTAGCTCGCGCGTTACTGCGGGTCACGTGACAGGGGTGACAAGAGAGGAGGGAGGGGGCGAGGTCAAGGCGCCGGGACCACCGGTACAGCCCCTCTCTCTCTCAACAGGCATTCCAGTGAGATGTGTTTTTGTAGCCTCGGAAAACATACGCGCGCGCGCGCGCGCGCACGCATTTTAGCACGCTTGAACCTTGGAAATGGCGGCGGGGCCGCCAGAAGCTCGGCTTGCGCCCGAGCGAAGAAACTACTCAGCGCGAGCTCGTAGTTTGACTGCTGCAACGGCGGGCGTGCTCTCGCAATGCTCGATGTTCCTTAGACGCGTGTACGCGTGCTACCTTCGGTGCGTCTTGAATTAAAGTGAAACCCTACTGAAAAAAAACATTTGAAATTCAAACGGGTGGCAAACTGGTAAATCAAATGGGTGCAAACTTGTCGACCCGTTTGGATGACACGTGATTATGGTATACGGGTAGCCGTTTCAAACGGTACCCGCTCGGAACGGTACCCATTTGATACAGGTGCCTGTTTGATACAGGTGCCCGTTCCATCTTGGACGTGACCACACGTTTGAACGTGCCATTCGAATCGGGAAATTATGCGCTAGCCCTTAACGGGGATCGTCTGGTAGGTTGGTTATCTAAAACTAATTTAAGACGTTCCGAAACTCATAAACCTATTTATAACATGGAGGAAACACGCAGAACAAATGTGCTTACGTAGGTGCTTGCAAATGGACAGGAAAACAGACACAAAAGATTGTTTTCAATTCTCCTCAAAGTTTATTACGTCTTCTGTAGACAAGTACAAACGTGCAAGCGATGTGTGAAATGTGAGAGGCACTCTAAGCTTTTATACAACTGAGAAGATAGCAAACCAAACAAGAACCGAGGTAATTCTAGACTATGAAGGTACACTTTCGGGAAATTATTCGCCCGGCTGCCGCAAGAATAGTGGCTGCATAATTATATAGATAATCTGGAAGAGTACGAGTAGAAGAACGGTCAATCGTTGCCAAGAAGTAGGATGCAGTGCACTTACCATAAAAATAGCGGGTCACGTGACAGGGGTGACAAGAGAGAAGGGAGGGAGCGAGGTCGAGGCGCCGGGACCACCGGGACCGCCCCTCTCCCTCTCAACAGGCATTCCAGTGAGATGTGTTTTTGAAGCCTCGAAAAACATGCGCGCGCGCGCGCGCGCACACGCATTTTAGCACGCTTGAACCTTGGAAATGGCGGCGGGGCGGCCAGAAGCTCGGCTTACGCCCGAGCGAAGAAAGTACTCAGCGCGAGCTCGTAGTTTGACTGCTGCAACGGCGGGCGTGCTCTCGCAATGCTCGATGTTCTTGCAACCGCGTGTACGCGTGCTACCTTCGCGGCGTCTTGAATCAAAGTGAAACGGAGTCTAGACGTACATTCTTTCACGCGGTCGCGTCTTCTGCGAGAGAGATTCGAGTCGAATAAGTAAATTGAGGCAACAAAGATGGACAAAGTTTTGAAGTTCCGTCAAAAATATCGGCTCACCAACGTCGCGCGTTTACGTAGAACAACAACAACAACAAAAGGTGTTAGTTTTAGTTGCAGTATAAGCGAATATCAGCGCAATTGATATATAAATATAATTACTTGCATTACGCGGACGATCTGAAATCGATGAACCGGCGCTCCCAGCATTCCGGAAACATTGGCTGCCACGGCTGAAACGCTAGGTGTGCCCACGCCGCCGATCTGTACGTTCAGTATCAAACGGGCTCCGGAGAGCCGTTTGATTAAACCGGTACAGTTTGCAACATGGTCACCGGTTTGAGCAAACGTGCGACAACTTTGCCCAAACGAGTCGCCCATTTGCCCAGACGAGGGACCCATTTGCCCAGACGAGCGACCCGTTTGACAAAGGAGTGACCTGTTTGTCCAAATAGGTGACCGTTATGGCTCAAACGGGGGACCCCTTTGAGCCATACGGGCGACCGCTTTGACAAACTGGTGACCGGTATGGTTAAAAAGTTACCGGTATGGACCCGTTTATTTTCATATAGGCGCCAAATGGTTTTTTTTCAGTAGGGTCTGCCGTAAGAAGTGCGCCGCGCACATAGTTTATGATGGCTTGGAGCTCCGTTTGGGTGCTGACCGTGGGCGAAGTCGTTCTGTTCAGGTGTCGTGCCTGTACTTCCGTGTTACAGTTGTACCACGCCGCGGCGTACCTTACATCGCATGAGTGATCAGCTGGCAGAGATGCACCAACGTAGATCACGTGGTTGCAGTCATCAAGCAAGCGGATGTAATTTAACTGGCGTCTTCTCAGAGGGAGGCGCCTGCCGGTGCTCTGTATTGGCAGGGGTAGAGGAGTCCCGTCGGGTGAAGACAATGTGTTCCCACGGCGGGATCTGTTCTACGAGTTCGGGCAGATCGTGCACGGCGTAGCCTAGTTGGCAAGGATAGACCGGCCGGCTGGTGTTGTGCGAAACCGCGCATCCTGGATGTTGTAGTGAGTAGATATGAGGTCGCTAAAATCGTTGATGCCCCGCAACTCTTGAGAGCGTCTAGATCTCAGGCTAGAATCTGAGTCCGATTGACTGGATGATAGGGAGACCATAGAGAGGCCGTGGGACGACAAATACCTGCACGAATCGCCTCATCTCGCGTTATCGAACCCTGCGGGTGCGTGTTGAGATTCGTCGAAGGACGTGTAGGATCCTCTTTACTCATCATGTCGTTCTTTGGAACCATCAGTTGGTTGTGAAATTTTCTTTCAGGTACTTGCCCAGGATGCGAATATTGGATATCCTGGAGATGGGTCGGTCTCCGATAGAGAGGCTCTACGTGTTCTTCTCGGCATTCTGGGAGGGAGTACTACGGCCGCTGTGTATCACTAAATGTTCAGTCTTCTCTTGAGATGTCATGAAGAAAATTCTGTTCCCAAAGTGCAGATAATATTTAGGACATTTTCGAGCGTGTCTTCCTGCTGGCCGATGGACCCGTCGTTACCCAAAGTGTCATGTCATCGGCATATATTGTGTGACCTAGACCAGGCACTGCTCTAAGACTCTGTGGGAGGGTGTTCATTTATTTATTTACTTATTTAAATACCTTACACGCCCTCAAGGGGCATTATGTAAGGGGGGGGGGGTTACAAAGCAGAATAAATCAAAAGTATAGAGCACAAAAACAACAAAATCAATCACCCTTAAGTAGAGATGCGACAAGGGTCCCAAAAAGTAGTCAAGCCTTGTCGAAAAAGAACTTGATCACGTTGAAAAACAATGTTATCGGGCAAGTCGTTCCAGTCAGCAATGGCGGATGGCAAAAACGAGCAGAAAAACGAGGATGACGTATAAGAAATAAGTTTAATCTTACCTGAGTTATCGATGCGGGCTGAAACATAAAACGGTTGAGAGAGAAGTGATGAGTGAAGTGATGGCGAGTAGTATATGTTATGCAGAAGACATAGCTTTGATACCCTGCGGCGTATCTCAAGTGAATGAAGGTCAGCAAGAGTTGAAAAGAGTCGGTCAGATAATTGACATCTGCGGTACCTCAACTTTGTTAGGTTGAGTGAGACTAGTGGCTTGGTCTACCTGCACTTGAAACCAGCAACCTTCCAGAAACGCAGGCGGCAATGAAGTTATATAGTCGCCCTTTTAGGCCGGCAGCTCTGGCTGGGGACATGATTGTGTGGTGCGGGACCCCGTGAAATACCTTATTGATATTGACCCCAACGACAGCTCTCGGCTGTGTAGAGTGCGGGTCAAGGACTGCTTCCCTAAGCTGAAGAAGCGCGTCCTGTGTGGACGGGCGGTTCTCATTTGAACCCGTTCGCATTTCTACCTTCTCGTTTTTACCTTCTCATTTCAACCCAGCGCAAAACAACTTTCGCGTTTCTCCCTTTCTAATTTAAACCGTTTTCAAAACAAACTTTCGGGCTTGGACCCTTCTCAAAACGACTTTTCTCATTTTAACCTTTCTCAATTCAAATTTTCTCAAAGCATACTTTCTGGTTTTGACCATTGTCAGAAAGACTTTTCTCATTTTAACCTCTCTTATTTCGAACCCAAATTAATCCAACATCATGACCTCGCAAACTTTGTGCGGTATTTATGGCGAATTCGGGTAATTATTTGCCTTCGAGCTCTTGCCTGTAGCACCGGCGACCAAAAACGCGCCAGCGGCGCATCACGTGACCCTCTCCACCCGAATGCAAAGCACAATGAACTGGCGTTTTTATTTGACTGGGTCGCGAGTGAGCTCTGTTAACTTCTTCTTCGATGATTCTATGGTACCATCAGCACGCTGCATACGCCAACAACATAAACTACGACTCTTTGAGATGTGTGTAAACAGAAGCGGCTACACAAAACTTTTCAAGATATTGGCATTACCACAGTCCGTACAGCTGACAGAATATTAAAATATAAAATCAATTAAAGGGCAGATGCATAAATCAGTGTGGTGCTGCCCGCACGCGCGTCAAATTTCAATAAACTTCGTTTGGATTTTCGATTAACTGTTGCCACCTAGGCTTGCCAGCGTCGCTTTCCATATTCTGTTTACTGTTAGTAGAGAGTTTTAGTAGATCATTCCCATGACTCCGATAACGGTACCCGATACTCCGCCACCGCGCATGCATAGTATCGTTATCGGGGCTATCGGGGGTATCGGAACGATCTATAAAACTCTCTAGTACTTTTTTTTTAAATCCTCAGTCTTCTCATTGCACCCACCCTCCTTGAAATTGTAATGCGTGTTCAAGTTTCAAACTGCATCACTCTGCATACTTTTTTTTTCAGCGGTGTATTAACTTGTTATTACAGAGTTGTAAAATAAAGTGATGTATGATGCAGCCCGTGTCTCGGAGCAAACGTACCTTGCTCAGGCTGGATAAATTCTTCAAAAAATGTTGACTTTCTTTGAAACATAAATTATATTTCTCTTCGTTGTTTTTGCTATCTTGCCTCAGAGCACAAAAGGGTGCCTGTCTTGATGGCTTTGTTTGCCACTTGAACCCGCTATTTGCCGCCTCAGCGAGCATTGTTTCGTTTGGTTCCCTATCCCGGTTCGGATATGACGATACTGGATACAGACTGGCAGACAAGCTGCCCGACCTCTTGGAGCTCGGGAAAACTTCTGCTGTTAAATTGCCGGTACACGCCTGAGAAGCGCAACCCGAAAAGCTTGCACCCGCCAGCCTTTGACCACGCGAACGCCCTTGCCGAAGATATGGGAAAACTTTTTTTCAGGAAGATGACCATCCGAATTGGCCATTACAAGCAATAACACACGACTAGCACAATGATCCATCCGCTCCACACGACTACATCTTACGACATACAGCGACAGAAGAGAAATGAAGTACCGAATCTGCGCTAGCACTTTTGAAACCACGTCACCATGTGACCATGTAGCTACGTCAACAGACTCGGGGTGGCACGCAGGCATAAGGAAAATTGTTTCATGTGCTATGAAAGAGATGGTGCCGCTTCGCTTCATCTTCAACCCTCATTCTTAACTGTTTTTCCCTTTCTCTATACCTCACTACAGTGTTCAAATGACAACGGGCTCAAATGAAAAGGGTCGAAACGCGAAAGGTTAAAACGCGAAGGGCGTTTTGCGAATGGGTTCAGACAAGAAGGGTTCAAATGAGAATGGGTTCAAATGAGACGGGTATAAATAAGAAAGGGTCGAAACGCGAAAGGTTAAAACGAGAAGGGTGTTTTGCGAATGGGTTCAAACGAGAAGGGTTCAAATAAGAATGGGTTGTTTCGAGATATACCCGTGTGGTCAGCCCCGCACTGAACCGTATTTGCGTTGGGGCGAGAATGCCATCATTTTTCAAGTACCACATGAGGCGGGTGTTGGTCATCCTCTCTATCGTTTTACATAGGCAGGATATCAGTGATAAAGGTCGAAGATAGGCCAGGTTATGTGGCGATTTCCCCGGTTTGGGAATCAGTTTCACCAGAGAGAAACGTCATGTGGGTAGAAGCTTGCCTTCAAAGATCCTGTTGATTTACTCCAGCAGGGCTTGTTTGTAGGTATCTGGGAGATTTCTCATTTGATAACGTGGTGATTTGATCTCCCCAGGTGCACTGTGGGTGTTGGCAGTGTTAAGAGCGTGATTCAGCTGAAAAAGGGGGAATGTTTGATTGTAGGATTTAAAGTCCTCCACGGGGTCGCCTTTTTCATAGGTGGTAGCGATGGGTTGAAAAGTGTGAGGAGAGAATTCACAAGCGGCGCGTTCGTCTAGTTCTTGTGGGAATATTTCTTCTTAAAGGAGCGATGCAACAATTTCTGTACTGTGCACAAATACCGCTTAAAACGAATCCCTAACGTTAATGACCTATGAAACACGCGTTTGTTTTCACCCCACGCAATAGAAGTCCCAGAAAAAAATTTAAGAAAAACGAGCAGGCGTTCACCCCCTCAACTCGCAGCCAGAACAAGCGGCCACGTGATCTGGAGCCGATTATATGCCGCCAGTGTTGATCATAGCCACGCGCTGGGGTTGGCAAAGCGCAGGACACGCGCTGAGTTCCAGACATTGTTATGGCTCGGCTGTTGTCGTCGTTGCAGCGATTGGACACGGGTCACAACCCGAATGCTTCTCGAGCTAGCAATTGTCACGAGCCCAAGTCGAGTGCCCACGCAGTGCTCGGGTCCAATCTATGAACCGCATTCAAATATCGTCACTTGGGTGTACTGCGATCCCCGAGCTACGTCATCAAATTTTGCAAAGGAGAGACTGAATGAAAATGATCGCTTTTGTCCTTGAAATTACACCGCAACAAAGGAGTTTCTTGGCCAATGGCGTTGCGTGTGAGTATCCTTGAGTCCCAGGTGTGTCAGTAAGCTCGTGTAGAGAGAAAAACATTCGAACTGAATATCGTTGCACAGCTCCTTTAAAGGGCCACCCGTCTAGCCCCATTTTATGTCTTGGTTTGTCCAAGAAGGGACCGTAGTATAACCCAAAATTGGGGTGTAAACGTATTCCCGTTGAAGCCTTCACGGAGAGTGATCCATTACTCAGAGGCAAGGGTGGTGGTGTAGTCCTCTATTGCCTGTTGCGTGATCCTCAACTTACGTTTGATAGAGCGTCTGCGCCCGGATTTGTGGTACTTGGCCAACAGGCGCAGTCTGCGATTCCAGAGCGCTAGATGACGCTTGTCTGGGTCCGGATGATTATAGGGGACTTGTATTTGACGGGTGCCTTGTTGCTTGGCGTCTAATATTTGTCCACTTAGGTGTGCAATATCGTCGCTGCAAGATGTCTCCTCCAGCAGCTAGCGGTATGTTCATCAGTGCGTCAGAAAAGCGGGTCTCGCGGGCTGTGCGTGCTCCTACCGCATATCCCACAGTACGGCGGATTTTTATCTTTATCACTATAGGGAAATGATGGCTTCCCTGACAGGTTTTTGTGAAGGTGCCATGTGACACAGCGTGAGTGTGATGCCCAAGTCAGATCAGGGGTCCTGTCCGCCTGGCGAATATATTGCCCAATCCGTCTGTGGTCATAAGGGGTGTTGATCAAATTCAGGTGGTAGTTATGGGCATCAGCAATTAATTTGCGCCCCCTGGGGCTGCATTTGACGTAACCCCAATCTGTGTGCCTTGCGTTGAAGTCTCTACGTAGGATTACTTGATGGCGAGGGTAGAGCCCATGGAAGTGTTGTATGAAATCAAGGGCAATAAGAGGCTTTTGTCATTTAGTGCGGCTGTACTCCGGGCGGTCGCAGAGGGAAAAAAATTACGACGGTGTGGTAAGTCATCAATTTGAACATGCGCCCTACTGTGGTGGTGATGGTGCTCGTATTCGAGGGTTTGGTATCCTGCTAAACGTGGTCAAGCATTCGTAGGAAGTATAGAGCCACCAAGGTGGTCTGCGCGGGATTGCTAAAGGACATAACCCGGAAGTCAGAGCTCGCAGTCGGAGTCCGTGTCCAGGCCTGCGGATCATCCTTTCAACGCCAGTGCTGCGTAGGCTAGCTTTTCTGGGCTGTCATAGCCCGAGTCTCGCTCAGAAAACCACCACGGGATTGTCATGGGCCAGGCCGGTGAGGCCAGGGCTCGTTGTTTCCATCGGTCCTGGTCCGAACCTCGCTGGTGGACCGCTCCGGGGATCGCCATGGGCCAGGCTGGCTACATCGCTCTTGCCCGTCCCCAGCCGCGGGCAGCACTCTCTGTCACGCGCTAACTCGTGTCTCCTCGGCCCCCTCATCTTCTACCCTCGTCTCCCACAACCTAACCAAAAACGTTAAGAAGTTTTTTTTTTTCTCCGTACTTTTTGTTAGTTTACCCAAATAGAGCTTTTCATCACGAGCCTTTTTATTTAAGTATCAGTACCTAATTTTGACCAAGGGTGTAATGTGAAAGCAATTAAAGAAGCAGTCGTCTACAGCGATGGAAATTAGAGCAAGGTATTGCAGGTTCATACTCCCGCAATGCTGCAGACTTTGGATGCATTATCGGTGGCATCTGGGAACCGACTGACAGTCCCAAGCATAAAGCTTGGCACGTCCCCTAGAACAAAGCCAAAAGCCTTAAGAATAAACCAGGAAAGCTGGCCAAGGACGGTTTTCATTCGGCCCGAGCAAACTCTAGATGGTGTCACTTACAGGAGCGTTACCGAAAGACATAAATTAATTGGAATGCCTCTCGGCCGGGATAGCGCAGAGATCCCAGGCAGCACACCAATGTTGGTCTGCTGTAGGCCTAACTTTGGCCAGGACCGGCCTTAAAGGGACACTGACACACCCCAAAATTGTTTTTTTTTTCTTTTTTTTTTGTCAGTTGATTTATTGTGGTGTCGGAATACTACGCAATTATTATTTTGCTACAAAGTCACGAATTTTTTTTTAATAAAGACAAAAAACGCAGCTGCTCGAAACGAAACTGAAACCCCCGCACCGCACGGAGAACTGGAGAAGAGAGAGTGTAGTGGCGGAAACCATGTGGCTACGCGCCGACCGTGCGATTTTTTTTTTTTCTTTTGCGCGCAGCAGACCAAATGCGTTGCAGGATCCGGTCGCCGTGCGATTCCTTTCCAGTGTAGACAAATAGGAGTGAGTGCCCGTGGTGAATTCCCGTGATCGGCTCCGAAAAGTATAATGCCAAGATGTTGCGCGAAGCGCTGCCTCACGTGTCCGGCATCTGAAAGTAGCATTGTGCGGCAGAGGTGTCAAAAATGAAATCCCTTACCATTTAGTTCAGCGATGCATCGTCCATATATTTTTTTTTTCACTGTAAAAAAAAAAATGTAAACATCGCAAAATGTTTTAAAAAGAACGGTACCCGCAGACTAGGGATCGTACCCGTGCCAGCTACGTGTGAGAAGGACGTCTTTCCACTGAGCTACTTAAGGAACTCTTTTATTCGTAGTAAAGCATCGGGTCGACTGTATGTCGGAAAGTTTGCTGCCGAATTCCATCCAGTACATGCACTCCCGGCTTGAAGTCGGGCAGCGTCACGCATTGGCCATATTCGCTCCTAGTAAAGAAATCGCACACGTGCTTGTTCCACTCGAAGTACGCACTTCGTGCTTGTCGTTTTAGCGAGCGATGTCTTCAGCCACAAGAAGAGACGACGGCTCGGCGACGTCTTCGTGCAGTTGGGTTGCTGGTCGGGCCTGTCGTACAGGATAAATATCAATTATTTTGATCGATCTAAAATGTCTCCTTCGAAGGAAGGCAGAATTCGTCGGTACCGTGAACGACAGTCCTGAAGCAGAGGTACAACGCCCGTCGTCCGCTGCCACCCGCGAGTCCCGCGAAACGCGAAACGACGCCATGTTGAGAATTATGCAGTGAACGCACAGAATGCTTCCGGTTGTCTGTGCAAATTTTTTTTTTTTCAATCAACGTATTTGCAGCTATTTGGAAGCCACAGAAAATGGGACCCACGACTTTGATTAAATTTGGTGGTCGTGTCTAAACCTTGTAAAACGGCCCGTTACCACAGAAATGAGAGTGAGCGCGACTCAAACCGGCCAGTTCTCGATCGCGGTTTTCGGGCGGAAAGAAACCGAATCTCAAGCCGCAAATTCTGTTCTGGGTAGTTCGGCTCTCATATGTCACGTAGAGCTAAAAACCTCGGCGTGCATAAATACTCTGTCACTGTCCCTTTAATATCGGACAACATCGGAAGTGCTACCCGATTCAACGTTAACCCACTCATTGGTGCCAATGTTGGGCCATTGTTCAGCCATCGTTCCAGCAAATTTTGGGCCATTGCTACATCATGGCTTCAGCCAATCGTGGTCCCACATTGGCAAAGGCCGGCATACTATTGGAAACACTGGAAGCGCTACCTGATGCAATGTTGGCCGTCATCGGTGCTGATGTTGGACCATCGTTGCACTCGCCCAGCTGTTTGTAAAAAGGAAGTTAGACAGACACAAGGAATTGTTTCGAAATATTCTAAAAGTTTCTTCCCCACAGCTATTCTGTGGACGAGTACAAACTAACAAATTTGTAATATGTGAAGAAGTGCTACTCAGCTGTCATACAACAAGAAGATAAGATAAGATCAGATAAGTTTATCTGATTTAAAAAAAAAACTCTCATACAATCCAGCCCGCTTAAGCGTAGGTACGCTTGTATGCGGGGCATGGCAGTACAGACATTTTCATCATGTAGACACAAATAATGGTTAAATGTAAGTAAAACATGAAAGAAACATTCAATATAGCACAGTAAACAAGGAATTTTACAAGTAGATAATTCTCCTGTGAACTAAAACCCAGTTCGACAATAGCAATCAATCAATGGTTACAAAAGAAACATTGTGAATTTAAACACATAATGACAAGAATCAACACGTATGCAACGAGATACACGAGATAGAAAACACTAAGCTTTTTCATAATACCTCATTGTTCAGAATTTCAGTTTGACAAAAAACACCAGTCTTTTATATTTTTATACATCTGCCTCTTAGATGACAGGCTTAGGATGTCCTTAGGCAAGCTACTAAATATTGCAGGAACATAATAGTTTCTCTGTTTTTTTCCGTAGTTTGTATATATTTTTGGGATTGCATAGGTTTCTGTGCGCCGGAGTGTTTTTATCCTGTCGGATATTTCTTTGAACTCCTTCAAAAAATAATGGCTGATTAAAACGACAAATTTAAAAATATTTTCAAACGATAATAGTCCGACTGCATTCTTTCTGCCCTTGGTTTCCTTCAGTTCATGTTCTGACCCATATACTATATTACTAACACATCTATTAATGATACTATCAATTTTTGTTGCTTGTATTTAGGACATGTTCCATATATTGTAATTCTGTAACGTATCACAGATTTCCCCAATGATAGGTACACCTCACGCCTCAGATTGACGTCACATCCACTTTTAAGTTCATATAAATATGCAGAAACAACGCGAAGTTTTTGTATGACATGATCAATGTGATAGTTCCATAAAACGTTTTCGTCGAAATGCAAACCAAGGTAGGGTGTTGTTTTAACAGTATCCATTTTTTTGCAGTCACACTGACCACAATGTTGATCATGAAGGAATATGGGAACGTCAAACGGAACTTGTTTATAAGGGCTTCGGAAACACATGAGTTTAGTTTTGTTGCGATTGACAAAAATACAATTGTTTGTGAACCAGCTCATTAACTGTACTATATCGTTTTGAAAGAAAGGAGCAGCGAGATTGTATTGTTCGTGTGGTAATATTAATGCAGTATCATCTGCGTATTGAAATAAATTTGATTTGAGCTTTAGGTAACCTATGTCATTGATATATATCTTGAAGAGTAAAGGACCCAGTGTAGATCCTTGTGGAACACCAAAATTCATTTTAATTTGATCACTTGTTTGACCGTCAAGCTTCACCATTTGAAATCTGTTTGTAAAGTAACTTTTGAGAACGGTATAAAAAGGCCCTCAAAAACCCATTCTGTGCAGCTTTGCTAACACGATTGAATGATCTATGGTATCAAAGGCTCGGGATAGGTCAAGAAACAGTGCGACAGCGATTTGATTATTGTCTAAAGCCTTATAAATAATATCCGAAAAATTTTCCATCAGCAAAGTCGTGTTTTTTTGTTTTCGAAACCCGTATTGTGTTGAGAGTATTAAAGAAAATTTGTCACAAAATGAAGTCACCACTTTCGCTGGATACTTTTCCATGATGTGTGTCATGGCTGGAAGTATGGATATTGGTCTATAATTTTTTAGCTCTGTTTTAGATCCTTTTTTGTGTACTGGCCTTATGATAGACAATTTCATCCCGTCTGGAATATTTCCGCTTTCAAATATGCAATTGAGAATTGAAAGCAAAACACCTTTTAGTTTATAAAAGTTACAGTAAAGATCCCGCACTCTTATCAGGTCATGTCCAGCTGGCTTGAGTAAAGACACACTAGAAAGTATTTTTTCCAGATCGTACTCCGTCATCAAGGTAAAAATGCTGAGTTTACACTAGTTCCGATATCGACAGGAATCTCACTGCTTTTATTTATCATGGTTCTTAAATTCTGTACAGAATCAATAAACGCAAGCATGGTTAAAAGAGTTCGCAAGGACTCGAAAATTCGTTGTTTCTCCAAAGCTTTTTGCAATTACATCGTCAACGTTTTGTTTAGCCATTATACCTGATAACTGCCGTGTTAGTTGCCATATTCTTCGAGGATTTCCCTTGCAGTCTTTGAATTCCTTCAGGTAATATTTCTTTTTTGCTAGTCGTATCGTAGCCGTTACTTTATTTCTCATTTTTCTGGATTCCTCTTTAAGAAGTACATTATCTGGGTTTTTTCTACATCTTGCCCAAAGCTTGTCTTTTAAAGAGCAGAGTTCCATTATGTCCTTATCGATCCAAAGCAAACAACAACAGGGGTAATTCTTCGGTAGTGTCTCCAGTCTCCCGCCAGCCGGAAGAATTTATTCCCTGAAATTCTACCGGCGTTCGCTCCTCATTGGCGGTGCAATCAGTTTATCGAACGATGTTTCATAGACAGATCGTTTCATCAACACGCGATGTTTCATAAAAAAAAAAAACTGTAAATATTTATATATATATATATATATATATATATATATATATATATATATATATTTGTAATGAGCCGTTGCAAATTTTCAGGAAGCGGCGTTAAAGGATGGGCTGGGTAGGTGAGCACGCGCCTCGGGAATGCACGCGCGACGAAATACCCCTACAGCGCGCAATTCGCGTAGCGAATGTCGATGAAACGTGAATGTCGACGAAACGTGTATTCATGAAAAGGTTTCCATGAAACGTGTTTTCGCGAAACGCAGGGAGAATAAGAAAGTCAGTATTCTACCTGCAGCTTTGACAATTATTCAGGCAGATAAACGCAAGCGACTGTCGGTAAAGTTTCGGGAAAATTATTCTCCCGGCTGCCAGGAAATAGGCACTGCCTAATTCTAGAGGCATTCTGGGATTGTCAACGGCTTATGCGTCATCGGTCAAACAACGTGATCACGCTTCTGCCATCACCCGCGCACAGAGAGTGGAGAGAACCAATAAAAAAGTATCCGGTTTATTGGTCCCGCGTGTGCTCGCCTTCTACAACGCTTTCAGCTTAGGGAGAAAAAGAAAAAGAAAGAGGAGTAGAAAGGCAGCAGCTTCTTCAAGGCCAGAACGGGAATGCGCTAACAAATACTAAGCTTCCGGGGCATCCCAACAATAAACACATCGAGAGAATTTGTCACTTGTACCCAAGGTTGATAGTGCAGTGGATGCTAAGTGTGGCCTTGGGATTCAGGCAGGTGCCGTGTACTGCCTTTTCACCAGCTTCGAGATCGTAGTCCCGTGACCCTGACCGAGACAAGATTGGCCTAAAACACGCATAGCGTCTCTCTGCTGTCAATAGAGAGTGAACAGGACAGCTATATAAAGGCCGCTTTTGAAATTAAAAAGAAGCTCTCCAGCCCAAAAGTGACCCAAAACGCTGCAAGTATGAAGATATTATGTTTTACGGCGTATAAGCCATATTATAATTTAAAATGAACAACCAACCGCGGCTATTTTTGGCGCACGCTGTCTACAAATAAATATATAAATATACTGCCTCGCTGATTGATGCGTACGAGAGCGTAAGGCGCCAAGACCTCCCCGACTGTGGCACTCTGGCAACACTTGCCCGCCTTGTATTTGAACTAAATAGCTTTAAATTTAACGACAACTTTTTCCTGCAAGTAAGCGGAACCGCAATGGGCACTAGAATGGCTCCCAACTACGCAAACATCTTTATGAATAGACTAGAAAAAACATTTCTTTCGGACAGATCTCTGCGACCCTGCTTTTACAGACGATACATTGACGACATTTTTCTAATATGGGAACACACGGAGGACCAGCTTTTGGAGTTTATCATAGATTTTAATTCGGCACACCCAGATATTAAATTTACGCATACGTACTCCCAAGCCGAGGTAAACTTTCTTGACATCACGGTCGTAGTGGTGGGAGAGAGTTTAAAAACAAAAGTCTACAGACAACCTACAAACAGCTTGAAATATTTGCATTACAACAGCTGCCACCCCCGTCACTCTAACACTAGTATTCCGTATGGTCAGGCGCACAGATGCCGACGGATATGCTCGGACGAGGGTGACTTTAACACCACTGCAGCCCACCTCCGGAGCGCCCTCATCGAGCAAAATTATCCGCCACCCGTCGTTGACAGCGCAATCGAAAGAGCCAGGGCACTAGACCGCGATAAACTGCTAGCTGGCACGGCGCCGGAGTGAAGGAAGAATCGTAAAAATAACTTAGTCTTAACATATTCAAACAACACGCCTAACATTAACAACATTCTAAAAAAAAAAAAACATTTTAATATTATCCAACAAAGCGAAAGGCTGAGAAATATAATTCCTTCCCCACCACGCGCTGTATTCAGACGTCCTAGAAACCTAAAAGATATGATTGTGAGGGCCAGGACCACCCCGGTGGAAAACATTGAGAGCCGACCATGCTTCACTCCGCGATGTGAGGTTTGCCCACAAGTCTCCCCCACCCTGACAGCTAGGAGCTCGGGATCAAACTTCACCTTCCGAATTCGAAGTGATGTACACGGCTTTACCGCCAACGTTGTATATTTACTGGAGTGTGGGGAATGTCATATGCAGTACGTGGGCCAAACAAAATCTCCATTCCGGATGAGGTTCGATAATCATAGATCTGACACTGGAAAAAAGCCCGCTCTGCCACTCTCAAAACACCTAAAAGTAAAATACCACTCATTTGAGAAGTTAACTGTCACATTTTTGGAATCCGGATTTGGTTGACATCGCGAGCGCGAACAGAATGAATCTTTCCTAATTCGTGAGTTCAACACACTGCGAAGAGGGATTAACGAATATCCCGGCATGCTAACACCACTTCAAGTCGTTGACATCTAAATCTTTAAGCGAACGCAAGAACTAAATTGGAGTCACATTTACAGTAAAGAGTCGACGAGCAATCCCCACATTTCCAAAAAAAAACTTGCCAGTAACCCCTTTTTTCTTTTTTTTTGTTTCCCAGACGGCGAGGCTGTGCGCGCCCAAGGGTCGACGGGTCGCCTGCCGGCGCCGCTTGGGGCCATGGTGAGAGAGAGAGGGGGAGAGAGAGAGGGGGGGGGGCGGGCTTTGTCGGCACGTCGTGGGGAGCGTGCTGTCCTTGCCCGGAGGGTATTATCTTACGCCGTGTCTTTGCCTATCTGATTGTCTTTCTTTCGTTCTTTTTTTTTTTACTTTGCGGGGCTACAGAAAAACTGTACCAAGTTCCCTCGATCGTCATTCTGAAGAAGAGAGGCCTCCTCTCGAAATGTCAATAAACCTTCCCTGTTTTTGTTCAGGCCATGGATCTTTCTCGTATATATATATATATATATATATATATATATATATATACTGTTGCGTAGGACGAAGAAAAGTGCATAGGAAAGTAAACGTACCTCGAAGCTTTCCGTGGAGTTTTATTACATATATGTCGACGTTTCATATATATATATGGTACAAATAAATTTAAAACTATGTGCGCACTGTTAGGTTCGCGTTTTTGAAGTTCGCATACTTTTAAGAAAGAGTTACACATAAAAGACACCACGGACAGCACATCTTCGGACTTTCAACATACGATGAATCGCCGAAGCTCGCAGACGGAAGGTTACGACGCTGCGTGAACGTGCTTTTTTTTTTTTTTTTTTTTTTCAAGATGCTGCGTTGGGTACACCGGCCACAACGGCTTCGCCACCGTTTGAAGGGAACGGATTCGTGTCGACAAAGTAGCGTCCTGCATTTTCAGTAAGCTAACGGTGCTCGAAAATCCCACGCTGGCATTTCCGCAGAGCGAGTGCGGCCAGCCAGATCGAGGCACAGTCGGCTCTCGCATCGCAATTGCTACGTCGTTGCTATGGATACACTGCTGATATCTGCACTGGCAGTCGAAGCAGCTCTCTCGAGACTTCTCTCAAGTCCGATAGGCTAGTTTATAACCCGATAGACTGTTGTAACACCAGTTTAGCTCGTTTCGGTAGCGGCGTATGCAGCGGCTTTATGTTGACGCCTGCGTCGAGATCGACGAAATATGCGAAGAAACATTAAATATAAAATATGCAGCACGCAGAAATAAATACAAACAAGGCAGGGACACGGACTAAGCAGAAGACGTTAACGCCTACGAAATTCATATACCTATAAAATGCACTAAAAAAGACAGAAATAATTAAACCAAAAAAAAAAACGGAAGATTGAGATGATGTCAACGCCGAGGTAAGCCAATGCGAAGGGAGAGCAGCTGGAAAAACTGTAATAGTCCTATAGGCATCTAAGGACAGGTTTGCGATCGCGGTTATAAGGCACCGGCGACGTACGCCCATGAAGCTAGCCAAATAAAATTCTCGCCCCAGGCGAGCGCATGGATGACTCTGTTCCACTCTCCTACGTTTGCAGTGCAAAAACGAAGGTGGCGGGTCTATAGCCTAGGCGACGTAAAACACCGATGAGCCGGCTAAAAAATTGGGATAGTCGCGAGCCTATAGCTCGAGAGGCATACATCCCTGTATAACCGGCTAAAGAATATCGGAATGTCGGAAGCCTATAGCTTTGGTGGCACAAAGCACCATTGAGTCGTCTAAAGAAAATTACATAGTCGCGAGTATATAGATTTAGGCACGTACACCATTCTATAGCGAGGCTGGAGCACATTGAATAGTCGCGAATCTATAGCATTAAGGACGTGCGTTTTTCTATACCTCGCTAAAGGAAGTTGAATTGTCGCGTGTCTATAGCTTCATATGCCCATATTATTATATAGCCAGCTATAGACATCTGAATGGTCGAGATTCCATAGCTTTGAAAACATAGACTAATCTGGAGATAGCTATATGGTGTTTTATGGTTTCTTATGGCAGACCATAGAGGGCCATAAACGGTGATACCTCACCACTGGATTTTCCATAGATGTCCATAGCCCACTTTTGTATAGGATTGGCTCCGACAGCCCAATATTGAACAACTTATACCGGCAGCGTATATCTAGTATCGATGAACCATTGGCAATGGCAGTGCAATATTGACCAGCCTATGCCAGCACATCGCCAATATTGAAAAACTCTTCGCTTTGACAATTTAATAATAACCAGCTTAGGCCAAATCTATCCAATATCGGAAAGCCATTGGCTCTGATAGTCCAATATTGTCCAGATTATGTCGAGTATATGCAATATTGAAAATACATTGGCTCTAACAGCTCAATATTGGATAACTTATGGTGGCGTATATCCAATATTGGAAAGCTATTGTCTTTGATAGTTCAATATTGGGCAGCTTATGCCTGCGTGTAGCCAATATCAGAAAGCCGGTGGCTCCGACCAGTCCAATATTAAACAGGTCATGCCGGCGTATATTCACTATAGAAAGCTATTGGCTTTGGCAATTCAGTGTTTACCAGCCAATTCCAACGTATCACCAAAATCAGAAAACCATTGCCTTTGATAGTCTATTATTGGCTAAAGTGATTCCAATATTGGGAAACATATGTCTCACTGGGGCTATTATTGGGACATTCCTTGCCACATAAAATCCAGTGTTGGCCCAATAGAATGTGCTGCCTGGGATATTAAGCTGTTTTCGTAAACCGCGTTTCTCCCTCCACTAAGCCTTCTGAAAAGAAGCCGCAACTGCGCCTGCGCGTCGATGGCCTTGACTGTGGAGTTCCGGGTATCATGGCGGTTTGCAGAGAGCTTTGCGGGACGGCAAAAACGACCTGCAAAAACTCCCTATTAAAGAAAAAAAAGAAGGAAGAAATTATGTTATGATTTTATGGCATCCTATCACAATTGGACATCTTTCAATTAATTTCTAGGCATAACCTACCGCAGAATGGAAGACTATGTGTTAGAACGTTCTGAACCTTGTTATTTTTTTTTTTGCTTTCTCTGTTGCGAGCAGATTAAACCTATACAGTTCTAAGGAAACCTGCATTATACTTTATTTGAGACCCAAGAAAAAATATCTGAATATGAGTTGCTTACGCTCTAGGAAACAAATAGGTAAGAATTTTGTTTATTTACGGAATGTAATTATATGACTTCCAAATTACCCCGTCTCAAAAAGGAAACAGAATATTAGAAAAAATACATTTAAAAAGAAAAATATTTCCTTTTCAGTGACTTTTAAAAAGAATTATATTCCCCTTGCACTAGCGTATTATAAGTGCCTCAAATATACTAGTTTCCAATTTGTAGTCATAAGCAGGCGGCCAGGATGCACATTTCATATTTTCATTCGCGCACTTTTTATCTTTTCCAGAGGTGACTCCCAACATTGTCCTTTTTATTCGTGCCTTCATGCAGTCTCGCACTGCAATTAATTTGAGTGAGTCGTGTTTTTCGCCGTAGGGTGTTTTCAGAAAAAATCGAACAACCATGTTCGATGACCACTTTTAATTTTGACGAAGAAAATATAATTCCCTAACCTAATGCTAAAAAAAAATCCTCGTTAAAAATTGTCTTTGCGAAAATAAAATTGTATGAACCCTCTGACTCATGTGCCCGTTTCGCGTATCACGCGATGTTGGCGTTTCGGGCGACTTCCCAAAACAAACTGTTGGCTACAGGTTTAGAATTATTTACTGAAAAATTAGGCATAGGAAGGATTGAGAAAAAGTATTAATCACCTAGTATTAGGGCCGCTATTTTGAGAAACCGCAAAAACGGCACATTGCGCAATAACGCTCCGGAATAAATTTGTGTTTTCTCTGTATATACGAAAGCTAAGGTCTCCAAACTTTGTCAGTTTGTTGCCCTGTATATCGTTCATCTGTGCATGAGATATTGGTGTCCTTGTTAGCGAGAAAATTTACGAGAATTGCTCACTCAGGGGCATTTACCTAAATATGCATTATTTTTAAAATCATTTAAAAAAGGCTATCGTTAATATTCTTTAATCTCTCCAAAATTAACGCTATTATTATATACTAGCAGAGTCTGCAAAAAGATATTGAAATATTTTCGTTGCTTTGAAGGTATCGGGCGAGAAATACGTCCTAATTGACCATAATAAACGCGGTTTCCATAAATGGTGCATGCATAACCGTTCTTCGCAATTTCATTATTATTAAAAAGAGTAAAAATGCTACGGGGCGTTTAGGAAAAGACAAAGTGACAGCACAGAGGTGGACGGTAGTTTGGAAGACAAAAATTCCTAATTCAATTTTGTACAACCGACCCAAAAATGCCCATGGTCCGGAGCGACCGAGAGGCAAAACCCTGTAACATGCTTCACGGTGCCTGCTTCAACAGCCGGCGTGTAGCGTCTCCGTCTACGCGACGTAAAGGAAGCAACCGGAGCGACTTTGCAAACAGATCAGAATACAATCTAGGCGGTAACGCGATATAGGAATTAGGGCGCGGCAAAACCTGAACCTGCGCCGCCTGTGAGCGCCAATAGATCTGCCGCCGTGAAGGGCCGCACAACACAAATAAAATAACGATACATAAAAAAAAAAAAATTCGATTGACTCAGATTATATGTATTGGGCGTTTTCAGATAGGATCGAAAGACCACGTCCGATTGACATGTTTGTTTTTAATTTTTACAAAAGTGTATATTTCACTTGTGCAACCGCAAAAACACATCCGAACTTTTTTGCGGAAAAAACAATTTCTCTTGAGCAGCAATAATCACAAAGTCGCTGCCGGTACACTCACATATTTTTGCGACTTGCGTGAGACCGTGCCTTTGTATATTTTTTAAAAAGAAAAAAACTGTTGTCGCCTTAGGTTTTATACTTTTTGTTCAGGCAGTGTACATAAAACAAAAGGAGCTAAACATGTATTATCGATTACGAAGCATTTCAGAGTTTTATGGGTCCGGATCTTAACAGACTGGAAGTTCAAATTTTTTAACATGATTTGGATGCGTTTGTTCAATATTCGCATACATTGACATTGAAATCGAAAACGATAACCTTTCTAAAAAGAAAATAGTGAAATGTAGGCAGGTTACCGATTTTGCAATAATTGTAAAATCAATATAAAATTAAGGCCATCTTAATTTTTCTTCAGCGTTTCACAGATCATGGCTCATAATGTGTCCTATCAAGTCCTTCAAAAATGCTTTGCAATATCTTTTTTTTATTTTTTTTTATTTATTTTTTTTATTTTTATTTTTACCGGGCCCTTAATATACAGAATTGCCCTAACGGGAGTGGAGAACGACAGGACGTTGCCGATTTCGAACAAGGCGAAGAAGGGGTCGAGAAAGGTGGAAAGTCTGTGAAGAGAAAGCACTGTGACAGAAGTTCGTGAAAAATACGAATTAAATAAAAAGATTGCAGGTGTGCTTGAAGTAGAAGTCAACAATTTAAATACAGATTTCTGGGATCAATAAATTTCGGAGCCTACAATTCGTAGGGAGACTGGGCTCCTGACGACCAGGTTTAAATAGTGATAAGAAAGAGCACAGGTTTAAAGTGTTACAATTGAAACGAGTTTAATGAATCAAGATCTTGCGGGCACATTTGGCGCTTCTCGCGTGCATTCTTTCTGCCGGACGCTGACCTGAGTCGGTCACGACGCTCTCCTGGCACTCCGAGGAGGAATATTGTTTTCCCCATTTTGCCTGTAGCGATCACTGTTCGTTTCTTTTCAGTGGCACCGCAAGCTCGCGACATCGATCTGCTTTTCGCAGACATAGGAGACTTTACTTTCAAAAATATATCTTTTCTGCGTCAAGTGTTTTTGGCTAAGACAGCAGTGGTTTCGAAGCGTCGGACTGCGTACACTGACACAAGTGACAGGACTGAATTTCACACACAACATAAACAAAGTCCCAATTCCTTTGCTTTCATGTCTCTGAACGCTTGGACGTCAGCTTTCGGGAGGTGGATTAGTTTTACGTTCGGCAGTTTAGTGTTCAGTGGGCCAACCATCTCTGACGCCGACTTTAGCACCGACGTGGTGGGCCATCGGAGGTTGTACCACGTTTCCTGGTGGTTGACACGACCCCCGACTCCATCGCAGGCACTCTTTCCATGTCCGGTTGCGGAAACAATACACCTCGCTGATGTGTACTTCTTGCTCTGCTGCTCATGTAGTTAGTACTTGTTCTTAAAGTGGCTTGCTGCACCATCACTGACGTAGGTCACATGAGCGAACCCAAATTGGTTTTTACAATTCTCCGAATCATTGCCTCATAAATGAAGTTGCAAACAATCTTATTCAGTCGCAATATTTTTTTTCTTTTTACAATACCTTCGGTTTTTTTTTTGTTGTTGTTGTTTTTTTGCTTTGTGCGGTTTTTTACGGCGGCGGATTTGTTGGCGCTCACAGGCGCCGCAGGTTCAGGTTCTGCCGTGCACTACCTCCTATATGATGTTACCGTCAAGGTTGTAGGCTGATCTGTTTGCAAAGTCGCTCCGGTTGCTTCCTGTACTTCTCGTGGACGGACACGCTACACGCAGGCTGTTGAAACAGGGGCCGCGAAGCGTGTCACAGGGTGGCGCCTCTTGATCGCTCCGGCCAATGGGCATTTTTGGGTCAGTTATACGAAAATGCGTTAAAAATTTTCTTTCAGAACTACCGTCCGCCTCTGTGCTGTCAGTTTGTCTTTTCCTGGCCACCATGGTAGGAGTTTTACGTTTTTCTTTTATTTTTTTTAATTGCAATGAAATTGTGAAGAATCGGTATGTTCACGTCCCATTTATGACAACGGCGTTAGCATCAACTTGGCCAAATATTTCGTCTTATTACTTCAAATCCACACAACTATTGCATTGTTTTTTTTTGTTTTTTTTTGCAGATTCTGTTAGTAGATATCATAAATTTTAATTTGGAGAGTTTGAATAATGTTAAGGATAGTGTGTGTTTTTTAAACGATTTAAAAAATAATGCATATTTAGTTAAACGCCCAAAAGTTAGCTATTCTTGTAAGTTGTAACCAGGAACAATATTTCATGCACAGATGAACTATATACAGAGAAACACACGGGCAAAGTTTGAAGACTTTAGCTGTTATATATACGCAGGAAAACAATATTAAATTTAGAGGGTCATTGTGCAATGTGCCGTATATCCGACTTTGTTTCTCAAAATAACGACCCTAATAGTCGGTGATTCATACTTTTTGTCAGTCCTTCCTATGCTTATTCGTCAGTAAATATTTCTAGACCCGTACCCAGTGCTGTTTTTTGGGGGAAGCCGCCCGAAATTCCAACATCCCGCGATACGCAAATCGCGCACGTAACTGACAGCGTACTTACAAACTTTGTATGGCAGATATAATATAATATATATATATATATATCAAGGATTGTTTTTGGTTTTTTCTTCTTGGCATGGATTTTGCAAATTTCTTTTTCCATCAAAATTAAAAATGGTAACCGGACATGGCTGTTCGATCTCAACTGAGAACGCCCCATATATTTTTACGTTTCTTACGGGAGCAAAACGTGTTCGAATGAGCTCAATTTGGAACGGCTCTCCCACCGGCATTAGAAACCGCAGCGTTTCCTTTCTGCGTCATCCGCGATAAATTAAGAGCTCGCCTGAAGGTATGTTAGCAGATTATCGTGTCGCACAACATTCTATTTCTTTACGGTATATTTTTTTTTTCTTTATAACGTTTATGCCCCTACTATCCAATTCGATTCACAATACGCTTTACATCAACCGGGGGCTTTCTCCTGTGACGAGCCACAGGCGTGTTCGGGGAGCCCACAGTCGGAATTCGCGCTGCTTTCCTTTTCTTTTTGTATTTTTCTTCTTTTTATTTCTTTTTTTTTTTCTTTAAGTGGGGAGGGGGTGCACTGACAAAGAAATATTATGCTGCGCGTAGCTTTCCCGGTCGCTATTCTTCGCTCGACTGAACTTAAGAAGCTTCCTTCCTTCTTTTATCTCGTCTAAACAGTCTTCAATTTTACCTTGGCTGTCTTCGGTCGTGATTTTAAAGTTATAGACTTTTTTGTATTGACTCGTTCTATTTCTCCGAATGCACAACATTTATTTTTTTTACCCGAGTTATGAGTTTTGCGTTCAACTGTTATTGGAAGATCGGATAAAAACTAGATTCGCCAATGTCCCACGTGTATTTCGATCCAATAAATCTTCTTTGCCATCCTCCTACGCGACCCTTTTCACGGGCTCACTTGATTGGCTCTATACTTATCTCATCGTTCGTTAGTGGAATATCGTCTCCCGTCTGCGGTTAACAACCTTAAGGCAGGGTTGGGTAAGAAAAAAAACGATGAGAGTACTGAGTCAAGATTGTGCTGCTCTGAAGTGTCGGTATAAGTTTTCTGTATCTGTTCTTTTCTTTTCACTTCCCAAAGGGGCACTGCAAAGGGACGGAGAGAAGGAAATGCTGCTTCGAAAGGCGGGCCTATCAACGTCGAACACGAGCGTTCAGTGACGACATTGGTTAAGAGCGTCGTATAATGACGACACAAAATTCTAGAGGATCGACTGGCTGAATAGGTCCACGTGACCCCTTCTGTTTCTTTCAAGCGCGTGATTCTCACTTGAAGTTTTGCTTTGAACACCCTAATGCGGCGGGGCGTTTACATCTTCATAACTGCGTGTTAATTCCAACAATTAGGTAGATCGCGCATCATTGTTGCACACTCTTCTCGTTTCGATTCTCTTTTGGTTCAGACCGAGGATATATCAACGATAGAAAAGTGTGCTCAAAATTTGGAACTTCTTTCACCTGTTATGTTCAAAATCCGTCAAACGCCATGCAAACGCCATGCTCTGCAAAGCTTTTCCGGCGTTTTTATCCTCGATATGCGAGTGTATAAATGGTTAGGGAGAGCCTTAAACAATTTTTAAAGTGGTTTACAAAACTATCTTTCCTGACTCATATCTATCTTCTCAAACATACACAAATTTGCGATTGCTTATTTTATGGGATGAAAAAGAGTTTCATGTTTTCGTGAGCAGGACAAAAACAAAATACACAGGGGCGCGTGGCGAGACTATGAAGATTGCGCACGCAGACCGCCAGAAAGTGATCTATTAAGTAGCTGCAATATCCAGTAGAGTATGAAATATCTCTTTGTCCTATTTAACAACAAATCACCAATTAGCAAGTCTTGTGCTTATTTGCAATTTGAATTGACCGGCATTTTGTCAAAAACAAGCCTCAAATGCCAAGTCATGCGGAAAATGTCCACTTGGGTATGTGCTATTTTAGGCCAGAATCGATCTGAGTGCGTAGGTGCGTATTGATTTGAGTAAGAAATTTTGATTACTATTTTCTGCATAATTATGGGCATGCATCACGGAGCTGACTGTAAACAAAGTAGGTCAAGAAAACAAGCGTTGTGATTGCCGCCCCGTATTTCCATGAAAGCTGGACTGCAAAGGCTTATGCTAAAAGTTTCGTAACATTTTTTTGAAAATATCATTGATTTTAGCTCAATTGCGTCGTCATCGTATATATTGTGAAACGTATTTTGTAAATTATATTTCAATATATATATGGCAAGGAGGTGGCCATTTCATGATTTTATGCACTAATAATGTCGTAAGTTCAAGAGTACAACTAAGAGTAAGCTTTTAAAACTGCGACGCAAACTTGTACATATAGCGGGGGATTTTAGGCGACTTACCAGACTGAAAACCTTTCAATTCAGGTATGATATATACAACTGAGTTAAATAGGTGCTGTGTCGTATAAACATGAAATTTTGTATGTTAATCTAGCTTTTCTTTTACTGTTTCGATGAAATTAAACAATACACTTCGGACTTGTATGATGGAAGGATCTTCGTTCCATGAGAAGGAACCTATACTGGGTCAAGTGCTAAGTGCGACTTGTCCATCCGCGACAGCTTAGATGATCAGCGTGAATGCAAAGATGTTAGAGGCATGGATGATTTCTTGTCGTTTTATATTGTTCTGGTAGTTTTTTTTTTTTTTTTTGGGGGGGGGGGGGGTATGTGGATCCCAGTTTTACGGTAGTTTTGTGTATTTTTGCTTCGTGCCCTAAAGGGCTTAGATTCACTTATGACCTTCGGGATTGATGTTGTTTACAAATTTTAGAACTCACGTTTGAATTTTCAGCTAGTCACGTCTGTTGGTCATATAACACGTTTCCGAAAAAACGCCTTCTCCCCTTTGACTTCTCATATTCAAAACTGTTTAAAGGGGCACTGAAGTCGATTCTGAGATTGTCCTTCTGTGGAGACAACTCAATATAGACGCTCTAAGCATCCCAACAAACCAAAACCACAAAAATGCGTAGCTTATTTCCTTGTTAAAGGCATGTTCAAAATCGCGAAATGCCCCTTTTGGGAAGAATTTTCTTCCGAGTGATGCGGTCGACCAAGGGCGCTTGTCGGCGAGTTGCAAGAGATGACTTCGCCCACGGAGAA
Organism: Ixodes scapularis; assembly: GCF_016920785.2. Lineage (NCBI taxonomy): Eukaryota > Metazoa > Arthropoda > Arachnida > Ixodida > Ixodidae > Ixodes > Ixodes scapularis. The sequence goes on from NW_024609879.1 coordinate 54,951,948, forward strand.
AAAGAGGAGTTGTATTGGAATGCGTACGTATTAGACTTTCTTCGAAACGAGTTATAATAAAATCATTCGGAAACTTCGCGTATTGTAGGGCTTTCACCGGTCCACACAATGTAGTCCACGTGTTTTTCTATGGCCCTGAGATGAATAAGCACTTTTGTAATATAGGACTTGCTATATCTGGGTACTAACACATTTTAAACAATATAAAATAAAAGACTACCAATTTCAAAAATGATTTCAGTGCCCCATTAAGAGAAGTGTAGCTTCGTCTCACCTGCAATCGGCCATGAAGAAGTTGTGCCAACATCCTAAGCAAGACAGTTCCGGCAGGCAGGCGGAAGGACGAGACGCAGGCGGGTTCCCGACATCAATGCTCTTGCCTGTGGCGGATACGCTGCCTAAGAAGGTGAGAGGGGAGCAACCGTTTCAGAAAGAAAGGCCTAACGAGAGTCCGCTAGTCATTCCCATATCATCATAAAATATCCCACAATCTAAAGAAAGTACCGCAGTGATACGGCGTACCTATGGTGTTTTCTCCACCGTGCAATCTGGAGCAACTGTGTTCAAGAGTACCCGAGAAGAGTGGGACGATGCGCATTTGTTCAGTAAAGCAAAATAGCAAATACGTGGAGTGTACCGTCACGTACTGGATTCTCGTGATGTGCGGTAAGACATACGCTGGCCAAACTGGCAGATGTACCAATGAAAAATTGCGTGAGCATGGTTGGTCCTTGGAATCAACAGCGCCCCTTCCGTGTGCAAATTGTGGATGCCACTCTGGCTTCCATCACGTTACCATAGTCGGAGGAAGATTAGAAGACCTGAGAAACTTTAGAGGCAATAAAAAAAATTAACTGAGCATCGTGTAAGTCCAGTTCATTTACACAGCACGAAGATTAGTTATTTGGACACGTGCGGCCATGATGGTGCTGTTTGCTGTTGCTTATTTCCGTGTGTGCTTTTCCCTTAAAACTTCAGATGAGAGTCATCGCTTTGTCGTGTTTATCCCCTTCTACCTCGTTTTTTGTTTCTTTGGTGTGTGTGCTGTGTTGATTTTACTAAGCGCGAACCAACCTACAAACCATAGCCACTCTAGTTTATATCGTTACAATCGTTCACTTTCTTAGGGTCTTCAAATGACGCTGGGCTTGATTCTGAATGTAACGTTGAGAACGTGAAAAAAAGTTGCAGTGGTGTCCTCGCATGTCTTATATTTTATTTTGAAGTTTCGTTTTGCGCGCTCTGATCCACTGGGCCACCTCTAGAGACCGTTGTGACCGGCTCTTTATGCGTCCTCTGTCGTAAAAACGAAACCCATCACTATATTTGGGAATGTGTATAGCCCTCCTTATGGATCGCCTTGTTTGCGCTGAACACCGCGCTCCCGCGAACCGAGGACGCCGTCGGCTTGCCGTGCATGCTAGCCAAGAAAAACCTGATGGACTTTTCGCAAATTTAACACGGCCTTCAAGCCGGAAGCAGACTTGGCTTAACCAAGATTAACGGCGTTCTTTGTTAACTTCACGCCGAAAAACAAAATATTTTTGAGGTTTGGAGATTGATCGCGAGGTAAGTATGAAAAACGTAAATGGAAAGCGGTATTTTTATCACGGCTCATCAAGTTGAACCGACGAACGAGATAAAACAGTTCATCACGAATAACGCATTAATTGATCAATCGCTTAGCTCCAGCGTGCAACGAACCGCACAAAAAATAAGAGCCCCGTGTTTACACCTTCATGTTAGCGGCGCTAAATTTTTCGCTTCGCTCGAAGCTCGGGTAACTTGTGGAAGACTCGAAGCGAGAAACTAGATCTCTTTCAAGAAGCGCATAAATTTGCTTAAAGTACAGCGATACATGGATCGCCTATGTGCATTTCTCTTGGGTACGCAATGAGGCAATTAACGGAAGTTCTGGGGCGGAAGAGGCGTGCTTTACATTAAGCACATCTATCTATTCTCCAGTCTTCTGCATGCCGGCCATCGTCTTTCCTTCGATTCCGAACCCTGACGCGAACTCGGTGCGAGGTAAAGCGACAAAAATATTGGTTTTTTGAACGCTATGATGATAAACTGTAACTAAAGTTGGCTACTCGTTACTCTGACTAAAGTAACTGAAATTCTTGACAGTACCGCGTTCGCAAAAAAGCCCCAAATCGACCACTTTCACTCGAGAAAAAGTGCGTGATATCCAAAGAATAAAATGAAGTAATCGAAAGGACGAATACGAGCAGTGACATTTTGCGCAACGTAAATGATGGGCTCTGACAACGGCGGCGGTTCTCGGTGGCGGCCCGGATAAAACTAGATACGCGCTCTCTTTCGCGTAAGCCGGTAGATGCTGCGGCAGTGAAAATAGAAGCAGAAAGGATGATTTCAGAGTGCTTCGCCCAAATGTTAGAACATGAGTCTGCCATTTTATTCGGTATAGTATTATACAGCTGTCACACGGTAAAGTCAATGTCATTTTCATCGAATGACATACGAGCAATCTGCCGATCAATGCGCCCCCCTCCTGGCGCAGCACGTGGCGGTCTGTATTGGAGGGAAGGAAAATCGACTCGCTTCGCAGCTGTGCTTCCTCTCACGCCCGTCGCTGCCTATTGAGGCAAGAGCCTCGGAAGAATATGGGGATAGATGAAAGAGCAAAAGAGTGGCGCAGCGTGTTCCACGCTCGTAGTCAGTATCGCGAGATGACTCGCCTGTCACATAAATGTCGTTCGAAAGAGTTTAGTTTGACTTTATGAAACAATGGTGTTCACTGTACAACGAGTGAGAAAACCAGCTTTTGTTGTTAAATGAAATACGCGACATACTGGGAGCGTGCGACGCCTAAAGGGGCGCGCCGTTCTTTATTGGAAGCAGGTTAGCAGCGCCACCAGTGATAGTGGCCACGGTACGTGACATATAGTGAACCGTCGCCCACTTTAACCTATTCTAATGCGACCTCGACGTCATGGCCGTGTCTGCGCCTTCCGCGGCAGTGTTTCTCGATATCGCACCGGATTAAAAACTTGACACCTGTACATCCGAAACTTATCCACGCCCAGTGTTTCTCTAGATTTGGACGTTTTCCGTCATGCGGCCTGCAGGGGTTGCTCGGAGCTCGGGTTCAAACGTGTGTCACGCAGTTCTAGTGGCAACGACGAACTCACCATGTTTTTTTTTCGTTTATTTGAGCTGGAAGGTGGCTCTAGGAAGCGTTTATGTTTTCGGCAGTAAGGAAATCACTATGGGACGACGCTCATCACCGCCAATCGTTTAGAAAATCAACATGAGATGTATTTTTCGTTCCTGTTATAATAATATTAATAATTCCTTTATCTTTCCAACAAAAATTTGAAAGGTGACTAAGCAAAACATCTGTAAAAACAGCTTGACTGGCCCCTAGCCACCCCAAACACGCAGTCTCAAAGCAGGCACCAGAGGAATTATACAATGAAACTTTACAAATTCATAAACAAAAATGAAAAATCATCACACAAAAGGAACAGCGTTTTACAGAGCACTAACGCATTGAATCAACAAACACACAGTGCATTCTAACTAAGCGCAATATAATGAGAGCTCATTGTTTATAATGAAGTTTGAAATAAAATATTCCCTTAAAATGCTCACCGTTGTACTGTTGATATCAATATCTTGCCTAGTCAGCTGATTAAGGATATTTGCTAAAATATATGCGATAGTTTGATTGCCGTAATTAGTTCTAGGAAATGGTACTTCCCAGGGTTCCTTAGTCCGTGTTGGATACGTATATATTTTTTGTTTTAGGTTCGCTAGGTTTTCTAGGTGACACTGGGGTAGATTCTTTTCCATAATATATTTTGCACATAAGCGATATTTATATAAATCAACGACTTTTATTATACCGAGTTGGCCAAAAACATCACTAACTGGATATGCAATGTCAACATTACATATACTTCTTAGTATCTTTTTTTGCAACATGTATATTTTCTGAAGGTTGGTATAGGTTGTGGTGCCCCATATGAGATGACCATAATTTAAATGTGAATAGAATAATGATTCGTATAAAAGTAACTTTGCTCTGAGTGGTAAGATGTGTTTATTACGATATACAGGACCAACTATACTAGAGAGCTTAGATATAATATAATTGATATGGTCATACCCCCATGATAGGTTTTCTTAAAAAACGAAACCTAATGTTTTAAACTTGGGAACAATTTCAATTCGAGTAGAATTTAAAAAAAAAAGGTTCTTGGTAATATTGACACGCCTATTGTTCGGTCGAAACAAGACTGCCTTCCTTTTATTCGCATTTATATTTAAAGCATTATGTTTACTCCAAATATGAAGCTTTTTCAGTGTTTCATTGGCATCATCTATAAGATCCGAGGCATTATCACCGTTAAAAATAGGCTTGCGTCATCAGCATAACTAACAAAGTATGTGGATGGACTTATATTTAATATGTCATTTACATAAATATTCAACAAAAAAGGCCCGAGAATACTTCCCTGAGGAACGCCCGATTCAATCGGCTTGATTTAAGATAAATGACCATTTATACTAACATACGGCCTACGAGAGGATAAATATGATTGTAAAAGTTGATGCACTTGCCCACAAAATCCATACATGTCTAATTTTTTTAATAATAAACTATGATCGAGATAATCAAATGCCTTGGTAAAGTCAATGAATAAACCAAGCGTGAGTTCTCTTTTTTCAAATTTTTTAAGAGTATGTCCTTTTTGCGCGAGAAGTGCGAGTTCTGTAGATCGTTGTTTGCGAAGCCCAAATTGCGATGGACTTAAAATATTATGCTTATCAGCAAAAGCTGTTAGTCGTAGAAGTATAATTTTTTCTAGGCCTTTAGAAAACACAGAGAGTATTGAAAAATGTCGGTAATTACCCTAGTCGTTTTTATTACCTTTCTTGTGTAGAACGGTTACTTTAGCCAGTTACATTTGTTTAGGGAACACGCTGTCTAGCAAACATACATTAAAGATGTGTGTCATAACAGGAGAAATAAGATCAATTACATATTTAATTGGTCTAATCTGTAAACCATCGGGAATCGGAAATTTTGCTATTTTTTAAAGCATTAAAAATAGATATTACTTCCGAACCAGTGACAGGCGTAAAAAAACGAAGAGTGATTATATCGAACATTTATGTACTCACAAGCATCTGACTCATTATTTTCTTTAACTAGACTTACAAACTACTTATCAAACGTATTAGCTAACTCTTTTCCGGACACCTCCTGACCATCGAGGTTTCACTTTTCTGCTTGATTTTGGGTACACGAACGACCTAAGACATAGTTTAACTTTTTTCCATACAACGTCGACTTTGTTATTACAGGATAAAAATAAGTTGCAGAAATTAGATTCTTTTGCATGTCGTAGTTCTTTGTTTAGTTAGTTTGCATAACGTTTAAAAATTACCAATTTTTCAGTTCCTTTTGTTGTTACAAACTTTTTATATAGCGTATTTTTAATACCAATTTTTGCGAGCAATTCTTTAGTGATCCAGGGTTTGCGACTTTTTCTAGAAGTTTTGAAAGTTTTATATAGAAAACAAGTTTGATAACGTTTTTTTTTGTTTTTTTTTTAATTTCCTCAAAAATAAGTTATGTGCATTATCTGAGTTTTTTTCTTGGTGGACATCATTCCAGTCCAAACAAGATAGTCTCTGCCTGAAGTTGTTCAGGTTATCAGCCGTTATATTCTGGAACTGTGCCCTACCTGATTTTTTTGTTTTTTGTTTGTAGCTTCGTTTTTATTTATAGATAAAAATATACCCAAATGATCGCTAATATCAGTTATCACTATGCCAGATTTCGTACCTGACTTATCGTAGCTTGTAATAAAAAGATCCAGTAGTGTCGATGATTCAGTGGTAATTCTTGTTGGAGCCGTTATCACATTCACACATCCACATGTTAGGAGCAGTGCTTAGAATTGCATTTTATTTGTTGTTTCAAGTAACATGTTAATATTAAAGTCGGCTCCCAGAATTTCGTTATATTTATTTTTATTCCCAAACTCTAAAAAGGACTCTAAATAAGCAAAAAAAGACGAAACATTTCCACTTGGCGGACGATAACACACTGCTATAATGCTCTGCCCTATCAATAAAGACAAGATCTCGTAGTCTTTATTAATGCAACAGTAATCGGTAAACATTTCACAGGGAAGGTCTGCCTTTATGGTGATTGCTACGCCACCGCCTCGGCATTCTGTGCGGTTTAAAAAGTAACAGTCATACATTCGTAATTTTACAACGTCACTAGAATCAGGGTACCACGTCTCGAAAAGCAAAATTGCTTCAAACGAAAAATTTACCTGACTTAACAGTACTTCCAGCTCGTCTGCTTTATTTCGCGCTGATCGTGCGTTTATGTGGAAACATTTGAGGGAGTTCATGCACTTGCCTCCCAAGAAAGATTTTACATTTGACAGAAGGAACTAATAATCACTTGACATAGCGATTTGAGCATCAAGTGAACCTGTCGTATTAGTCATTGCATACAAAATAATATCTTAAAACTTGTCGAATGTAAATATGCGAGGCATCAAACTAATTTCTGCTAGCCATCCATAGACTTAATTACCTGTACTTGTTCGCGATCCCTTTTGCACACAAGGATGTTGCCATTCCTATGCCAGACGTACTGGTAGTTCGTAGTTTTAGCTCATCCTTTTGACTCCCAATGAAGCGCCCTGTCTTGTTTCGTGAGGTTCTCCTGGATGTAAGTGTTTTCTTTTTGTTTCTTCAGATTTGTCGGTTTGCTTAGCCATTCATCCCAGGTTTTCTGTTGAGCAAAACGTATAATAATACCTGGAATTTTTCCTGGTCGGGACGGTAGTCGATGCATGCTCGTCACTTCGATTTGATTAAAGTCTGGCACTTCCAGTTTCTTTGCAACCACATTTACCTTTCCTAACAGATCTTCGTTGTCAGTTTTAGGCACTCCATGAATCTCGAAATTTTGCTTTCGGCTTCGCCATTCAAGTGTGTTGACTTCCTGCTTAAGTTGTTTTCTTTCTACGTCGGCATTGGTTCTTTCCTGGGTTTCCACTCGTTTCTTCACTTGCTTCATCTCTTTTTTTTTTTTTTGCTCACCGATATCTTTTAGTACTTCGTCATACTTCTCAGACATTTCCTGCACAGATTTCTCTACGCCACTCACAGTTTCCTTTGGGGCCATAAGGCTGTCTAGTTTGGCATTTATGGCGGCAAGCATCAAAGCTATGTTGGGTTCCGTATCCTCCCTGGCGCTCTGACTACCTCCCCGAGATTTCGCAGTTTTCATGTTGAGCATAGCCATGACTGGCGTAAAGCACTGCCCTTCGACCTGACAGTCGCTTCGGTGATACCAGAGCAAAGACTTAAGTGATACACATATACACATTCTAGGCACGTCACCCCTGAATAACTATCTGGCACTTCTTCATTGCATTTTGGACAAACATTTTCCCTAGTTCAGAATTCAAAACTACACAGTATGAGCAACAGCAACAGCAGCAGCGTTATGCACCAAACAGAAGTAAAACTTAGTGAAAATTCAGACCAACCTGTAACGATAACAGAAGCGATTACGTCTGGCTCCTGGCGCCGCTGCCACTGCTGTGTGCTCTCCAAGGACGGAGCGGTTCCTTTTAACTTCGGCCGTTGAAGATGACGTGATCTTGTCAATGCGACGTGGACCAACCAGAGCTTCGCAACTTGCGTCTTTGCGGCGCCGAACGGTCGTGGTTCCAGAGGTGTAGACGGAAGGACCGAGCTCCTTGTATGCCGAGTTCCTTTTTAAGTAACGATAACAGAATCGATTAACTTCTGGCTCTCGGCGCCGCTGCCACTGCTGTGTGCTGTCCAAGGAAGGAGCGGTTCCTTTTAACTTCGGCCGTTGAAGATGACGTGATCTTGTCAATGCGACGTGGACCAACCAGAGCTTCGCAACTTGCGTCTTTGCGGCGGCGAACGGTCGTGGTTCCAGAGGTGTAGACGGAAGGACCGAGCTCCTTGCATGCCGAGTTCCTTTTTAAGTAACGATAACAGAATCGATTAACTTCTGGCTCTCGGCGCCGCTACCACTGCTGTGTGCTGTCCAAGGAAGGAGCGGTTCCTTTTAACTTCGGCCGTTGAAGATGACGTGATCTTGTCAATGCGACGTGGACCAACCAGAGCTTCGCAACTTGCGTCTTTGCGGCGCCGAACGGTCGTGGTTCCAGAGGTGTAGACGGAAGGACCGAGCTCCTTGTATGCAGAGTTCCTTTTTCGTGGCTGTAACGATAACAGAAGCGATTAACTTCTGGCTCTCGGCGCCGCTGCCACCGCTGTGTGCTGTCCAAGGAAGGAGCGGTTCCTTTTAACTTCGGCCGTTGAAGATGACGTGATCTTGTCAATGCGACGTGGACCAACCAGAGCTTCGCAACTTGCGTCTTTGCGGCGGTGAACGGTCGTGGTTCCAGAGGTGTAGACGGAAGGACCGAGCTCCTTGTATGCCGAGTTCCTTTTTAAGTAACGATAACAGAGTCGATTAACTTCTGGCTCTCGGCGCCGCTGCCACCGCTGTGTGCTGTCCAAGGAAGGAGCGGTTCCTTTTAACTTCGGCCGTTGAAGATGACGTGATCTTGTCAATGCGACGTGGACCAACCAGAGCTTCGCAACTTGCGTCTTTGCGGCGCCGAACGGTCGTGGTTCCAGAGGTGTAGACGGAAGGACCGAGCTCCTTGTATGCAGAGTTCCTTTTTCGTGGCTGTAACGATAACAGAAGCGATTAACTTCTGGCTCTCGGCGCCGCTGCCACCGCTGTGTGCTGTCCAAGGAAGGAGCGGTTCCTTTTAACTTCGGCCGTTGAAGATGACGTGATCTTGTCAATGCGACGTGGACCAACCAGAGCTTCGCAACTTGCGTCTTTGCGGCGGTGAACGGTCGTGGTTCCAGAGGTGTAGACGGAAGGACCGAGCTCCTTGCATGCCGAGTTCCTTTTTAAGTAACGATAACAGAATCGATTAACTTCTGGCTCTCGGCGCCGCTGCCACTGCTGTGTGCTGTCCAAGGAAGGAGCGGTTCCTTTTAACTTCGGCCGTTGAAGATGACGTGATCTTGTCAATGCGACGTGGACCAACCAGAGCTTCGCAACTTGCGTCTTTGCGGCGCCGAACGGTCGTGGTTCCAGAGGTGTAGACGGAAGGACCGAGCTCCTTGTATGCCGAGTTCCTTTTTAAGTAACGATAACAGAGTCGATTAACTTCTGGCTCTCGGCGCCGCTGCCACTGCTGTGTGCTGTCCAAGGAAGGAGGAGTTCCTTTTAACTTCGGCCGTTGAAGATGACGTGATCTTGTCAATGCGACGTGGACCAACCAGAGCTTCGCAACTTGCGTCTTTGCGGCGGCGAACGGTCGTGGTACCAGAGGTGTAGACGGAAGGATCGAGCTCCTTGTATGCAGAGTTCCTTTTTAAGTAACGATAACAGAATCGATTAACTTCTGGCTCTCGGCGCCGCTGCCACCGCTGTGTGCTGTCCAAGGAAGGAGCGGTTTCTTTTAACTTCGGCCGTTGAAGATGACGTGATCTTGTCAATGCGACGTGGACCAACCAGAGCTTCGCAACTTGCGTCTTTGCGGCGGCGAACGGTCGTGGTTCCAGAGGTGTAGACGGAAGGACCTAGCTCCTTGCATGCCGAGTTCCTTTTTAAGTAACGATAACAGAATCGATTAACTTCTGGCTCTCGGCGCCGCTGCCACTGCTGTGTGCTGTCCAAGGAAGGAGCGGTTTCTTTTAACTTCGGCCGTTGAAGATGACGTGATCTTGTCAATGCGACGTGGACCAACCAGAGCTTCGCAACTTGCGTCTTTGCGGCGGCGAACGGTCGTGGTTCCAGAGGTGTAGACGGAAGGACCTAGCTCCTTGCATGCCGAGTTCCTTTTTAAGTAACGATAACAGAAGCGATTAACTTCTGGCTCTCGGCGCCGCTGCCACCGCTGTGTGCTGTCCAAGGAAGGAGCGGTTCCTTTTAACTTCGGCCGTTGAAGATGACGTGATCTTGTCAATGCGACGTGGACCAACCAGAGCTTCGCAACTTGCGTCTTTGCGGCGCCGAACGGTCGTGGTTCCAGAGGTGTAGACGGAAGGACCGAGCTCCTTGCATGCCGAGTTCCTTTTTAAGTAACGATAACAGAATCGATTAACTTCTGGCTCTCGGCGCCGCTACCACTGCTGTGTGCTGTCCAAGGAAGGAGCGGTTCCTTTTAACTTCGGCCGTTGAAGATGACGTGATCTTGTCAATGCGACGTGGACCAACCAGAGCTTCGCAACTTGCGTCTTTGCGGCGCCGAACGGTCGTGGTTCCAGAGGTGTAGACGGAAGGACCGAGCTCCTTGTATGCCGAGTTCCTTTTTCGTGGCTGTAACGATAACAGAAGCGATTAACTTCTGGCTCTCGGCGCCGCTACCACTGCTGTGTGCTGTCCAAGGAAGGAGCGGTTCCTTTTAACTTCGGCCGTTGAAGATGACGTGATCTTGTCAATGCGACGTGGACCAACCAGAGCTTCGCAACTTGCGTCTTTGCGGCGCCGAACGGTCGTGGTTCCAGAGGTGTAGACGGAAGGACCGAGCTCCTTGTATGCAGAGTTCCTTTTTCGTGGCTGTAACGATAACAGAAGCGATTAACTTCTGGCTCTCGGCGCCGCTGCCACCGCTGTGTGCTGTCCAAGGAAGGAGCGGTTCCTTTTAACTTCGGCCGTTGAAGATGACGTGATCTTGTCAATGCGACGTGGACCAACCAGAGCTTCGCAACTTGCGTCTTTGCGGCGCCGAACGGTCGTGGTTCCAGAGGTGTAGACGGAAGGACCGAGCTCCTTGTATGCCGAGTTCCTTTTTAAGTAACGATAACAGAGTCGATTAACTTCTGGCTCTCGGCGCCGCTGCCACTGCTGTGTGCTGTCCAAGGAAGGAGGAGTTCCTTTTAACTTCGGCCGTTGAAGATGACGTGATCTTGTCAATGCGACGTGGACCAACCAGAGCTTCGCAACTTGCGTCTTTGCGGCGGCGAACGGTCGTGGTACCAGAGGTGTAGACGGAAGGATCGAGCTCCTTGTATGCAGAGTTCCTTTTTCGTGGCTGTAACGATAACAGAAGCGATTAACTTCTGGCTCTCGGCGCCGCTGCCACTGCTGTGTGCTGTCCAAGGAAGGAGCGGTTTCTTTTAACTTCGGCCGTTGAAGATGACGTGATCTTGTCAATGCGACGTGGACCAACCAGAGCTTCGCAACTTGCGTCTTTGCGGCGGCGAACGGTCGTGGTTCCAGAGGTGTAGACGGAAGGACCTAGCTCCTTGTATGCCGAGTTCCTTTTTAAGTAACGATAACAGAATCGATTAACTTCTGGCTCTCGGCGCCGCTGCCACTGCTGTGTGCTGTCCAAGGAAGGAGCGGTTCTTTTTAACTTCGGCCGTTGAAGATGACGTGATCTTGTCAATGCGACGTGGACCAACCAGAGCTTCGCAACTTGCGTCTTTGCGGCGGCGAACGGTCGTGGTTCCAGAGGTGTAGACGGAAGGACCGAGCTCCTTGTATGCCGAGTTCCTTTTTAAGTAACGATAACAGAATCGATTAACTTCTGGCTCTCGGCGCCGCTGCCACTGCTGTGTGCTGTCCAAGGAAGGAGCGGTTCTTTTTAACTTCGGCCGTTGAAGATGACGTGATCTTGTCAATGCGACGTGGACCAACCAGAGCTTCGCAACTTGCGTCTTTGCGGCGGCGAACGGTCGTGGTTCCAGAGGTGTAGACGGAAGGACCGAGCTCCTTGTATGCAGAGTTCCTTTTTCGTGGCTGTAACGATAACAGAAGCGATTAACTTCTGGCTCTCGGCGCCGCTGCCACTGCTGTGTGCTGTCCAAGGAAGGAGCGGTTCCTTTTAACTTCGGCCGTTGAAGATGACGTGATCTTGTCAATGCGACGTGGACCAACCAGAGCTTCGCAACTTGCGTCTTTGCGGCGCCGAACGGTCGTGGTTCCAGAGGTGTAGACGGAAGGACCGAGCTCCTTGTATGCCGAGTTCCTTTTTAAGTAACGATAACAGAGTCGATTAACTTCTGGCTCTCGGCGCCGCTGCCACTGCTGTGTGCTGTCCAAGGAAGGAGGAGTTCCTTTTAACTTCGGCCGTTGAAGATGACGTGATCTTGTCAATGCGACGTGGACCAACCAGAGCTTCGCAACTTGCGTCTTTGCGGCGGCGAACGGTCGTGGTACCAGAGGTGTAGACGGAAGGGTCGAGCTCCTTGTATGCAGAGTTCCTTTTTCGTGGCTGTAACGATAACAGAAGCGATTAACTTCTGGCTCTCGGCGCCGCTGCCACTGCTGTGTGCTGTCCAAGGAAGGAGCGGTTTCTTTTAACTTCGGCCGTTGAAGATGACGTGATCTTGTCAATGCGACGTGGACCAACCAGAGCTTCGCAACTTGCGTCTTTGCGGCGGCGAACGGTCGTGGTTCCAGAGGTGTAGACGGAAGGACCGAGCTCCTTGTATGCAGAGTTCCTTTTTCGTGGCTGTAACGATAACAGAAGCGATTAACTTCTGGCTCTCGGCGCCGCTGCCACTGCTGTGTGCTGTCCAAGGAAGGAGCGGTTCCTTTTAACTTCGGCCGTTGAAGATGACGTGATCTTGTCAATGCGACGTGGACCAACCAGAGCTTCGCAACTTGCGTCTTTGCGGCGCCGAACGGTCGTGGTTCCAGAGGTGTAGACGGAAGGACCGAGCTCCTTGTATGCCGAGTTCCTTTTTAAGTAACGATAACAGAGTCGATTAACTTCTGGCTCTCGGCGCCGCTGCCACTGCTGTGTGCTGTCCAAGGAAGGAGCGGTTCTTTTTAACTTCGGCCGTTGAAGATGACGTGATCTTGTCAATGCGACGTGGACCAACCAGAGCTTCGCAACTTGCGTCTTTGCGGCGGCGAACGGTCGTGGTACCAGAGGTGTAGACGGAAGGGTCGAGCTCCTTGTATGCAGAGTTCCTTTTTCGTGGCTGTAACGATAACAGAAGCGATTAACTTCTGGCTCTCGGCGCCGCTGCCACTGCTGTGTGCTGTCCAAGGAAGGAGCGGTTTCTTTTAACTTCGGCCGTTGAAGATGACGTGATCTTGTCAATGCGACGTGGACCAACCAGAGCTTCGCAACTTGCGTCTTTGCGGCGGCGAACGGTCGTGGTTCCAGAGGTGTAGACGGAAGGACCGAGCTCCTTGTATGCCGAGTTCCTTTTAAAGTAACGATAACAGAAGCGATTAACTTCGGGCTCTCGGCGCCGCTGCCACTGCTGTGTGCTGTCCAAGGAAGGAGCGGTTCCTTTTAACTTCGGCCGTTGAAGATGACGTGATCTTGTCAATGCGACGAGGACCAACCAGAGCTTCGCAACTTGCGCCTTTGCGGCGGCGAACGGTCGTGGTTCCAGAGGCGTAGACGGAAGGACCGAGCTCCTTGTATGCCGAGTTCCTTTTTAAGTAACGATAACAGAATCGATTAACTTCTGGCTCTCGGCGCCGCTGCCACTGCTGTGTGCTGTCCAAGGAAGGAGCGGTTCCTTTTAACTTCGGCCGTTGAAGATGACGTGATCTTGTCAATGCGACGTGGACCAACCAGAGCTTCGCAACTTGCGTCTTTGCGGCGCCGAACGGTCGTGGTTCCAGAGGTGTAGACGGAAGGACCGAGCTCTTTGTATGCCGAGTTCCTTTTTAAGTAACGATAACAGAGTCGATTAACTTCTGGCTCTCGGCGCCGCTGCCACTGCTGTGTGCTGTCCAAGGAAGGAGCGGTTCCTTTTAACTTCGGCCGTTGAAGATGACGTGATCTTGTCAATGCGACGTGGACCAACCAGAGCTTCGCAACTTGCGTCTTTGCGGCGGCGAACGGACGTGGTTCCAGAGGTGTAGACGGAAGGACCGAGCTCCTTGTATGCCGAGTTCCTTTTTAAGTAACGATAACAGAATCGATTAACTTCTGGCTCTCGGCGCCGGTGCCACTGCTGTGTGCTGTCCAAGGAAGGAGCGGTTCCTTTTAACTTCGGCCGTTGAAGATGACGTGATCTTGTCAATGCGACGTGGACCAACCAGAGCTTCGCAACTTGCGTCTTTGCGGCGCCGAACGGTCGTGGTTCCAGAGGTGTAGACGGAAGGACCGAGCTCTTTGTATGCCGAGTTCCTTTTTAAGTAACGATAACAGAGTCGATTAACTTCTGGCTCTCGGCGCCGCTGCCACTGCTGTGTGCTGTCCAAGGAAGGAGCGGTTCCTTTTAACTTCGGCCGTTGAAGATGACGTGATCTTGTCAATGCGACGTGGACCAACCAGAGCTTCGCAACTTGCGTCTTTGCGGCGGCGAACGGACGTGGTTCCAGAGGTGTAGACGGAAGGACCGAGCTCCTTGTATGCCGAGTTCCTTTTTAAGTAACGATAACAGAATCGATTAACTTCTGGCTCTCGGCGCCGGTGCCACTGCTGTGTGCTGTCCAAGGAAGGAGCGGTTCCTTTTAACTTCGGTCGTTGAAGATGACGTGATCTTGTCAATGCGACGTGAACCAATCAGAGCTTCGCAACTTGCGTCTTTGCGGCGGCGAACGGTCGTGGTTCAAGAGGTGTAGACGGAAGGACCGAGCTCCTTGCATGCCGAGTTCCTTTTTAAGTAACGATAACAGAATCGATTAACTTCTGGCTCTCGGCGCCGCTGCCACTGCTGTGTGCTGTCCAAGGAAGGAGCGGTTCCTTTTAACTTCGGCCGTTGAAGATGACGTGATCTTGTCAATGCGACGTGGACCAACCAGAGCTTCGCAACTTGCGTCTTTGCGGCGGCGAACGGTCGTGGTTCAAGAGGTGTAGACGGAAGGACCGAGCTCCTTGCATGCCGAGTTCCTTTTTAAGTAACGATAACAGAATCGATTAACTTCTGGCTCTCGGCGCCGCTGCCACTGCTGTGTGCTGTCCAAGGAAGGAGCGGTTCCTTTTAACTTCGGTCGTTGAAGATGACGTGATCTTGTCAATGCGACGTGAACCAATCAGAGCTTCGCAACTTGCGTCTTTGCGGCGCCGAACGGTCGTGGTTCCAGAGGTGTAGACGGAAGGACCGAGCTCCTTGTATGCCGAGTTCCTTTTTAAGTAACGATAACAGAGTCGATTAACTTCTGGCTCTCGGCGCCGCTGCCACTGCTGTGTGCTGTCCAAGGAAGGAGGAGTTCCTTTTAACTTCGGCCGTTGAAGATGACGTGATCTTGTCAATGCGACGTGGACCAACCAGAGCTTCGCAACTTGCGTCTTTGCGGCGGCGAACGGTCGTGGTACCAGAGGTGTAGACGGAAGGATCGAGCTCCTTGTATGCAGAGTTCCTTTTTCGTGGCTGTAACGATAACAGAAGCGATTAACTTCTGGCTCTCGGCGCCGCTGCCACTGCTGTGTGCTGTCCAAGGAAGGAGCGGTTTCTTTTAACTTCGGCCGTTGAAGATGACGTGATCTTGTCAATGCGACGTGGACCAACCAGAGCTTCGCAACTTGCGTCTTTGCGGCGGCGAACGGTCGTGGTTCCAGAGGTGTAGACGGAAGGACCTAGCTCCTTGCATGCCGAGTTCCTTTTTAAGTAACGATAACAGAATCGATTAACTTCTGGCTCTCGGCGCCGCTGCCACCGCTGTGTGCTGTCCAAGGAAGGAGCGGTTTCTTTTAACTTCGGCCGTTGAAGATGACGTGATCTTGTCAATGCGACGTGGACCAACCAGAGCTTCGCAACTTGCGTCTTTGCGGCGGCGAACGGTCGTGGTTCCAGAGGTGTAGACGGAAGGACCTAGCTCCTTGCATGCCGAGTTCCTTTTTAAGTAACGATAACAGAATCGATTAACTTCTGGCTCTCGGCGCCGCTGCCACTGCTGTGTGCTGTCCAAGGAAGGAGCGGTTTCTTTTAACTTCGGCCGTTGAAGATGACGTGATCTTGTCAATGCGACGTGGACCAACCAGAGCTTCGCAACTTGCGTCTTTGCGGCGGCGAACGGTCGTGGTTCCAGAGGTGTAGACGGAAGGACCTAGCTCCTTGCATGCCGAGTTCCTTTTTAAGTAACGATAACAGAAGCGATTAACTTCTGGCTCTCGGCGCCGCTGCCACCGCTGTGTGCTGTCCAAGGAAGGAGCGGTTCCTTTTAACTTCGGCCGTTGAAGATGACGTGATCTTGTCAATGCGACGTGGACCAACCAGAGCTTCGCAACTTGCGTCTTTGCGGCGCCGAACGGTCGTGGTTCCAGAGGTGTAGACGGAAGGACCGAGCTCCTTGCATGCCGAGTTCCTTTTTAAGTAACGATAACAGAATCGATTAACTTCTGGCTCTCGGCGCCGCTACCACTGCTGTGTGCTGTCCAAGGAAGGAGCGGTTCCTTTTAACTTCGGCCGTTGAAGATGACGTGATCTTGTCAATGCGACGTGGACCAACCAGAGCTTCGCAACTTGCGTCTTTGCGGCGCCGAACGGTCGTGGTTCCAGAGGTGTAGACGGAAGGACCGAGCTCCTTGTATGCCGAGTTCCTTTTTCGTGGCTGTAACGATAACAGAAGCGATTAACTTCTGGCTCTCGGCGCCGCTACCACTGCTGTGTGCTGTCCAAGGAAGGAGCGGTTCCTTTTAACTTCGGCCGTTGAAGATGACGTGATCTTGTCAATGCGACGTGGACCAACCAGAGCTTCGCAACTTGCGTCTTTGCGGCGCCGAACGGTCGTGGTTCCAGAGGTGTAGACGGAAGGACCGAGCTCCTTGTATGCAGAGTTCCTTTTTCGTGGCTGTAACGATAACAGAAGCGATTAACTTCTGGCTCTCGGCGCCGCTGCCACCGCTGTGTGCTGTCCAAGGAAGGAGCGGTTCCTTTTAACTTCGGCCGTTGAAGATGACGTGATCTTGTCAATGCGACGTGGACCAACCAGAGCTTCGCAACTTGCGTCTTTGCGGCGCCGAACGGTCGTGGTTCCAGAGGTGTAGACGGAAGGACCGAGCTCCTTGTATGCCGAGTTCCTTTTTAAGTAACGATAACAGAGTCGATTAACTTCTGGCTCTCGGCGCCGCTGCCACTGCTGTGTGCTGTCCAAGGAAGGAGGAGTTCCTTTTAACTTCGGCCGTTGAAGATGACGTGATCTTGTCAATGCGACGTGGACCAACCAGAGCTTCGCAACTTGCGTCTTTGCGGCGCCGAACGGTCGTGGTTCCAGAGGTGTAGACGGAAGGACCGAGCTCCTTGTATGCCGAGTTCCTTTTTCGTGGCTGTAACGATAACAGAAGCGATTAACTTCTAGCTCTCGGCGCCGCTGCCACTGCTGTGTGCTGTCCAAGGAAGGAGCTGTTCCTTTTAACTTCGGCCGTTGAAGATGACGTGATCTTGTCAATACGACGTGGACCAACCAGAGCTTCGCACCGTGCGTCTTTGCGGCGGCGAACGGTCGTGGTACCAGAGGTGTAGACGGAAGGACCGATCTCCTTGTACGCCGAGTTCATTTTTCGTGGCTGTAACGATAACAGAAGCGATTAACTTCTGGCTCTCGGCGCCGCTGCCACTCCTGTGTGCAGTCCAAGGAAGGAGCTGTTCCTTTTAACTTCGGCCTTTGAAGATGACGTGATCTTGTCAATACGACGTGGACCAACCAGAGCTTCGCAACTTGCGACTTTGCGGCGGCGAACGGTTGTGGTTCCAGAGGTCTAGACGAAAGGACCGAGCTCCTTGTACGCCGAGTTCATTTTTCGTGGCTGTAACGATAACAGAGGCGATTAACTTCTGGCTCTCGGCGCCGCTGCCACTGCTGTGTGCTGTCCAAGGAAGGAGCTGTTCCTTTTAACTTCGGCCGTTGAAGATGACGTGATCTTGTCAATACGACGTGGACCAACCAGAGCTTCGCAACTTGCGACTTTGCGGCGGCGAACGGTTGTGGTTCCAGAGGTCTAGACGGATGGACCGAGCTCCTTGCATGCCGAGTTCCTTTTTCGTGGCATTAACGATAACAGAAGCGATTAACTTCTGACTCTCGGCGCCGCTGCCACTGCTGTGTGCTGTCAAAGGAAGGAGCTGTTCCTTTTAACTTCGGCCGTTGAAGATGACGTGATCTTGTCAATACGACGTGGACCAACCAGAGCTTCGCAACTTGCGACTTTGCGGCGGCGAACGGTTGTGGTTCCAGAGGTCTAGACGGAAGGACCGAGCTCCTTGTACGCCGAGTTCATTTTTCGTGGCTGTAACAATAACAGAAGCGATTAACTTCTGGCTCTCGGCGCCGCTGCCACTGCTGTGTGCTGTCCAAGGAAGGAGCTATTCCTTTTAATTTCGGCCGTTGAAGATGACGTGATCTTGTCAATACGACGTGGACCAACCAGAGCTTCGCAACTTGCGACTTTGCGGTGGCGAACGGTTGTGGTTCCAGAGGTCTAGACGGAGGGACCGAGCTCCTTGTATGCCGAGTTCCTTTTTCGTGGCTGTAACGATAACAGAAGCGATTAACTTCTGGCTCTCGGCGCCGCTGCCACTACTGTGTGCTGTCCAAGAAAGGAGCTGTTCCTTTTAACTTCGGCCGTTGAAGATGACGTGATATTGTCAATACGACGTGGTCCAACCAGAGCTTCGCAACTTGCGACTTTGCGGCGGTGAACGGTCGTGGTTCCAGAGGTGTAGACGGAAGGACCGAGCTGCTTGTACGCCGAGTTCCTTTTTCGTGGCTGTAACGATAACAGAAGCGATTAACTTCTAGCTCTCGGCGCCGCTGCCACTGCTGTGTGCTGTCCAAGGAAGGAGCGGTTCCTTTTAACTTCGGCCGTTGAAGATGACGTGATCTTGTCAATGCGACGTGGACCAACCAGAGCTTCGCAACTTGCGACTTTGCGGCGGCGAACTGTCGTGGTTCCAGAGGTGTAGACGGAAGGACCGAGCTCCTTGTACGCCGAGTTCCTTTTTCGTGGCTGTAACGATAAAATAAGCGATTAACTTCTGGCTCTCGGCGCCGCTGCCACTGCTGTGTGCTGTCCAACGAAGGAGCTGTTCCTTTTAACTTCGGCCGTTGAAGATGACGTGATCTTGTCAATACGACGTGGACCAACCAGAGCTTCGCAACTTGCGACTTTGCGGCGGCGAACGGTTGTGGTTCCAGAGGCCTAGACGGAAGGACCGAGCTCCTTGTATGCCGAGTTCCTTTTTCGTGGCTGTAACGATAACAGAAGCAATTAACTTCTAGCTCTCGGCGCCGCTGCCACTGCTGTGTGCTGTCCAAGGAAGGAGCTGTTCCTTGTAACTTCGGCCGTTGAAGATGACGTGATCTTGTCAATACGATGTGGACCAACCAGAGCTTCGCACCTTGCGTCTTTGCGGCGGCGAACGGTCGTGGTTCCAGAGGTGTAGACGGAAGGACCGAGCTCCTTGTACGCCGAGTTCCTTTTTCGTGGCTGTAACGATAAAAGAAGCGATTAACTTGTGGCTCTCGGCGCCGCTGCCACTGCTGTGTGCTGTCCAAGGAAGGAGCTGTTCCTTTTAACTTCGGCCGTTGAAGATGACGTGATCTTGTCAATACGACGTGGACCAACCAGAGCTTCGCAACTTGCGACTTTGCGGCGGCGAACGGTTGTGGTTCCAGAGGTCTAGACGGAAGGACCGAGCTCCTTGTATGCCGAGTTCCTTTTTCGTGGCTGTAACGATAACAGAAGCGATTAACTTCTAGCTCTCGGCGCCGCTGCCACTGCTGTGTGCTTTTCAAGGAAGGAGCTGTTCCTCTTAACTTCGGCCCTTGAACATGACGTGATCTTGTCAATACGACGTGGACCAACCAGAGCTTCGCACCTTGCGTCTTTGCGGCGGCGAACGGTTGTGGTTCCAGAGGTCTAGACGGAAGGACTGAGCTCCTTGTACGCCGAGTTCCTTTTTCGTGGCTGTAACGATAAAAGAAGCGATTAACTTCTAGCTCTCGGCGCCGCTGCCACTGCTGTGTGCTGTCCAAGGAAGGAGCTGTTCCTTTTAACTTCGGCCGTTGAAGATGACGTGATCGTGTCAATACGACGTGGACCACCCAGAGCTTCGCACCTTGCGTCTTTGTGGCGGCGAACGGTCGTGGTTACAGAGGTGTAGACGGAAGGACCGAGCTCCTTGTATGCCGAGTTCCTTTTTCGTGGCTGTAACGAATACAGAGGCGATTAACTTCTAGCTCTCGGCGCCGCTGCCACTGCTGTGTGCTGTCCAAGGAAGGAGCGGTTCCTTTTAACTTCGGCCGTTGAAGATGACGTGATCTTGTCAATGCGACGTGGACCAACCAGAGCTTCGCAACTTGCGTCTTTGCGGCGGCGAACGGTCGTGGCTACAGAGGTGTAGACGGAAGGACCGAGCTCCTTGTATGCCGAGTTCCTTTTTCGTGGCTGTAACGATAACAGAAGCGATTAACTTCTAGCTCTCGGCGCCGCTGTTACTGCTGTGTGCTGTCCAAGGAAGGAGCGGTTCCTTTTAACTTCGGCCGTTGAAGATGACGTGATCTTGTCAATGCGACGTGGACCAACCAGAGCTTCGCACCTTGCGTCTTTGCGGCGGCGAACGGTCGTGGTTACAGAGGTGTAGACGGAAGGACCGAGCTCCGTGTATGCCGAGTTCCTTTTTTGTGGCTGTAACGATAACAGAAGCGATTAACTTCCGGCTCTCGGCGCCGCTGCCACTGCTGTGTGCTGTCCAAGGAAGGAGCGGTTCCTTTTAACTTCGGCCGTTGAAGATGATGTGATCTTGTCAATGCGACGTGGACCAACCAGAGCTCCGCAACTTGCGTCTTTGCGGCGGCGAACGGTCGTGGTTCCAGAGGTGTAGACGGAATGACCGAGCTCCGTGTATGCCGAGTTCCTTTTTTGTGGCTGTAACGATAACAGAAGCGATTAACTTCCGGCTCTCGGCGCCGCTGCCACTGCTGTGTGCTGTCCAAGGAAGGAGCGGTTCCTTTTAACTTCGGCCGTTGAAGATGATGTGATCTTGTCAATGCGACGTGGACCAACCAGAGCTCCGCAACTTGCGTCTTTGCGGCGGCGAACGGTCGTGGTTCCAGAGGTGTAGACGGAATGACCGAGCTCCTTGTATGCCTAGTTCCTTTTTCGTGGCTGTAATTAGAGCAGAAGCGATTAACTTCTGGTTCTCGGCACCGCTGCCACTGCTGTGGCAGCGGCGCCAAGAGCCAGATTGCCCTTCCAAAAAAAAAATAAATAATAATAATATGCTTTCGCTTCTCTAACGTTCCACAGAAATGCGTTTCTAGGAGGAGCCTATGGTCTCTCTAGGAATGCCATGGCGCTAGCACCTTCCTATTATTCTCCTAGTTGTCTCTTATAGTAAATTAGCCAACGGGCATTCTACATACACATTAGGCCTACTGACTTGCTAAGGACGTTCTATGGGAAGCCTAGGCCTATCGCAGGTCTAATACCAGATACATTCCAGTTGTAAGTAGAATATAAGTGCGATGTTGCTACCAAGGCAATAGGAAATCCGTGTCAGATTTTTTATAAGAGCTTCTTTGGAAGAGCCTTGGACGTCCACAGTCGAAATTTTATATAATGGTGCTAAGGGAGATGAAATGGTCGTCCTAGGCGTCTGGGAGGAGCCAAAGATCCTGGTACAAAGGTAATGAAATGGTCGACCCACGCCCTTGGAGAAGCCTAGGACGGTCATAGCTAAATTTTATGCAGCAGGCTTCTGCTAAAACAGTCACGATAGATTGATATCACATTTTCTGCAAGATTTATGCACACAACCTACTACGTTGACAAGTACAAACGTGCAAGCGATCTGGGAAATGCGAAGACATACTACTAAGCTCTTATAAAAGAGAGAAGGTTGCAGAGCAAACAAAAACCGGGGTAATTAAAGATGTAATCTGGAAAAGTACACATAGAAAAATGGTGAATCGTCACCATGAAGAGGTTGCAGTGTACTTACGATACACTTTTCGAACTCCACGGATGTAATGCAAGATCTATGTCGACCTGGGCATTGCAAAACGGCCGCACAAACACCGAAAATGAGGGGCAAAGACTCTGTGAATATTCAACATGTGGCGCAACCTATAACTTGCCGAGCAGAACGCTTAGCGCATCACACAAAATTCTTGGACCTCTTTAAAGAAATCGATTGTTGCCAATATACGCGTAGGATTTTTCAAGCCCTAATACCTTTGGTACACGTTGAATACGCTGTCGCGGACGATATATCCTTAACCACCAAAATCCGCAGCAGCCCTGCAGCAGGTCGCTGCACATCAAACTGGGTCAGCAAGCAGGCATTTCGAGATAGGAAACCGCTACTGCGTCATCCGTCAACCTTGTACCACGTTTTGACGCGTCGACTGTTTCCCGCACCCAAAGAGCGGAGTCGTGTGATAAAATGCAGACGCTTGATTGGTTCGGCGAGTCTGCAGGCTTTCAACTTCGTTGAAGACAGAGAGAGAGAGAGAAGGAAAGATGAATAGAAAAGTAGGTGCTGTTTCAAGGTCAAAAATGGGGTTGCTCTGACCAAAGGCTAATCTTCAAGGCGCATCTTAAGATTGAACACTATGAGATGATTTGTCACTTGTATCTTTTTGTAAGTTCGTCCCGAAGTTGACAGTGCAGTGGATGCTATGTGCCTGGCCTTGGTCTTCAGGCAGGAGCCATGCTCTGCCTTATAACGAGATTGGGGACTAGTCACGTGGCCCTAACCAGAGGTGGGCTTGGCGGCAGCACAACCGGCAGCATGCTCAGCAACCCATTTTGTTTCCTGGTACAGGTCGTATCAGTTCTACTCGGACACCAAACGGCATCGTATGGCTGCTTTCAAGCGACAAGTCCCGATAGGAACGACGGGCTTGGTTCCGAATCTTCTCCTCTGGGCGATCACTGCGTCATCGTCGAGCCTTTCGCGCCCCTCATCAGCGAGTCTTCGTTTGTGTCGACATCGGTGACGTCCCATCACGTGGTTCGCCTGAAAGCTACAAGAGCGCCAGCGACACCGGACTCTCTCAGTGGGCTTGGCGGCAGCACAACCGGCAGCATGCTCAGCAACCCAGCTTGTTTCCTGGTACAGGTTAGTGAATATTTACCTTGTGGCGGTTATCGAAGGGATAACCGTTTTTCAGTGCTGCTGCCTTGCCAACCTTGCCAACTTACTGTAAAACGCTTGATAAATTTTGCTACTTGTGTTATTTCTTGGCCGCGAAATTGGTTGGTCTGTGGTGGTGTGGAGGCAAATCCAGGGCCCACCGACAGAGAGCTTTTGTTGGAACTTCGTGCCGGCCAGAGCAAGATGAATGATACTGTTCTAAATGTTCTTGCCTCTCAAGATAAAATTAACAAAAAAATGGCTGCGTTAACTGAACGAATTGATGGGCTGGAGCGACAGGTAACCGGTTTAAACGCGGTGACCAAGCAAATAAAAGACATGGAAGCAGCAGTATCAGGATTTGACGGACAATTATCTTCACTCAATGCTAAAGTAAATGATTTACAAAACAGAAGCCGCAGAAATAATTTGATAATTTATGGTATAGACGAGTCTAATACTGAGACAGTTGAAGAGCTTGAACAGAAGGTAAAAAACGAGGTTTTTCTACAAAAACTAGGAATAACAATCACCGGAATTGAGAGATGCCATAGCCTTGGCCGAAAAGTTGAAAACAAGCCCCGTCCAACTATCCTCAAGTTCATTGATTACCGGGAAAAATTAGCAATATTAAGGTCATCTTATAAATTAAAAGGCACTAAGGTATCAATATCTGAGGATTTCTCAATCAGAGTTTGCGAAATTCAAAAGCATTTATGGAAAAGTGAGGCTAAAGAGAAAGAAAGCGGAGCAAAAGTTAAACCAGTTGATGATAAGCTGAATGCGGACGGTATGCTGTTTGGATGGGATGAAGGGAATGGTTCACGCTTCAAGATAAGCAAAACAGATAAATGACGGTGTAGAAGTGCTTCTCGGTCATTGCGCTTGTTGAATGTCAACTGTAGAAGCGTCCTTAACAAGGCCACAGAGTTGGAAGGAATTTTGCTCTGTCATGATCCTGATATCGCCGTTCTGACTGAGACTTGGTTAAATGCTACGATATATGACAGTGAATTTGTCCCTGCTGGCTACAGTGCACTCAGGAAAGACCGTGGTAGTAAGGGTGGTGGTGTGTGTATTCTTTTTAAGAACTTCCTAAATATAGTGAGCATGCCTGAATTAACTGATACCGAGTGTATTTTTTGCAAAGCATACGATGGTAAATGTAAATACATTATTGGGGCATTTTACAGACCCCCTGGATCTTCTACGGCTGTTCTTGATAATTTAGAAATGTATCTCGATACACATGTGAAGCCTGGCGATCGAATTATTTTGGTAGGAGATTTTAATTTGCCAAACGTTGACTGGTCAAATTTTTCAGTGAAACATCAAAATGATAACTTAGGCGAAGCAATGTTAGACATGGCCTTTAAATATGACTTACTGCAGGTCGTCGAGGATTTCACGAGAATCCAAGGAAACTCTGCATCTATACTTGACCTTGTTTTTGTAAGCGGTACAATTTCGTCTGAATCTAGATGTGAAGTAATTCCTCGTATTTCTGATCACAAAGCAGTATTGTTAACCTTAGAAGATGTTTCTGTAAATAGAAAAACCAAGTCGAAGTGTTATCCAAATTTTTCTCGTGCAGATGACGTCTCTATTATAGACATGCTTTCATTTAATTTAGACGATTTCGTAAACACTACTGGTGATGTAAATGATCTTTGGAATTTGTTTAAAGGTATTGTGAGTGAATGTATTGACCGTTTTGTGCCAGTAATTGTAAAAAAGCAGAATAAAAAAAACCCTGGATTTCTAGAAAGGCCTTACAGTTAAAAAGACAATTGAAACGATTGAAAAAGAAAATGAAAACAAGCGCCGACTCGTGTGAACTGTCTGCAAAATTTCTTGATCTTTCTTTGCAAGTTAAAACCCAAGTTACAGTTGATAAAAGTCGGTATTTCGGCGAATCTTTGCCAAATTTCATATCTACTTCACCGGAGAAATTTTGGCGATTAATATCTCCACATTCTAGAGATTGTGGTGTTTTCGAAATTGGTGGTAGCTTAACCCATGACGAAAAAATAATTTCAAACGCATTTAATAAACATTTTAAATCGGTGTTTACTCAAGACGATGATGTGTTACCAAAGTTTGACGCTGACTATCCGCCTATGCCTGATATTGTAATTAGTGAATGTGGTATATTGAATATGCTTTTGAAATTGGATGTAAAAAAATCCCCTGGGCCTGATGGTATCCCCAATGCATTTTCGTCCAGGTATGCTGAATGGGTCTCAAAATATTTGTTTGTTCTGTTTTCACGATCGCTGACCGAAGGTTAGGTTTCAGACGACTGAAGAACTGCCATAGTCAAACCACTTCATAAGATCGGAAACAAGCACTGCACTCAAAATTACCGCCCAATTTCATTGACTTCAACTACCTGTAAACTTCTTGAACATATAATATATAATCATTTATCAAAATTTCTAGACGAACACAACATCTTGACTAAAATCAGCATGGATTTCAAAAAAGTTTTTCAACATGTACTCAATTAATTGAAACTGTTCACGATTTCTCGTGGGCAATAAACAATGGAAAACAAATTCATGCTATTTTTATGGATTTTTCGAAGGCATTCGATAAGGTCTCGCACAATACGTTACTATACAAATTGAAAAAAAAATATGTAAGAACACACAGTTAGTTAGATGGATTTCAGCATACCTTTCAAATCGTCGACAATTTGTAGTTTATGGTGAATATTGCTCTGAACGACTTTCGGGTGACTCTGGCGTTCCCCAGGGCTCTGTGCTCGGACCTCTCCTTTTCTTGTTGTTTATTAATGATATAGTAGAAGATGTTCCGGTAAAAATCAGGTTATATGCTGATGACTGTATAATTTACTCAGAAATAGCTAGTACTTCCGATCAGCTTTTGTTGAATAGAGCTTTTCAAAAAATCACGGAATGGTGTACGCAGTGGCAAATGACTGTTAACTTTGAAAAAACTGTTTTTATGAGAATTACTCATAAAAGAAATCCTTTGAAATTTGTTTACACTACTAATAATATTCTTCTATCAGAAGTAACACAATATAAATACCTTGGACTATGGATCACTCATAATCTTACTTGGACAAAACAGCTTGATTACGTAACTTCAAATGCTCTTCGAAAGTTATTCTTTCTTAGAAGGACTCTAAGACTTTCTACCCCTTCCTTGCGTCTTCTAACATATAAAGCCATAGCCTTGCCAACATTAGATTACGCGGCTATCATTTGGGATCCCTTCACCAAACTAAACATTAACAAGCTCGATCGTGTGCAGAAAAAGGCAGTTCGCTACATTTACAATGGCTTTGGACGTACCTCTATAACCGAACTTTTAACCAGAGCTAACTTAAAGTCATTATCTCTCAGAAATCAGCATTCTCGACTAAAATATTTGTTTCAATTAATAAATGGACATTATAGGATAGATCTGTCTTACTTAATAAACTTCTCATCAGGCTACGCTACTCGACAGAGGCATGCGCTAACAATAACCCCTTTTCGATCGTGTAATAATTGCTTCAAGTACTCTTTCTTTCCGCGAACGGTAACTGAGTGGAATAGCCTTTCTGAAAGTGTCGTTGTGCAGCCATCATTGTCTTTATTTGAATCCCTTCTAAATTAGTTTTTGTCCCTCTGACAAATATTTGTTCTTTTGTTTCTGCGACTTGTTTGCTATTTTGTATGCCTGCATGTCTTGTCAATCAAGTGTATACCCACCTGTTAAAATCCCTTTCAGGGGTTGCAGTATCAATAGATAAAAAAATAAATAAACAATTGCCCTAAAACAGGGATAGCGTCTACTCTGCTGTCATACTGAACGATCAGGACAGCTGCAGAAAGGCTAGATACTGTAGATCTAAAGAAACTGCCCAGCCCAAAAGTGAGCGAAAAGACACCTAAGCACTTATGAGTTATGAATGCGAAGGGATGACTGGTGTCCTTCCGCTTCCTTAAACGCGATCCAAACAAACTTGGAGAACTTAATAGCGCTTCACGACAGGGACGAAGAGTAGGAACGCGACAAAACCCAATGCGCTAACTTCGGCTGGTTTAATCGTCAGAAAATCAAGGGTATAAATACTCTGCATCATCCCGCCATTCAACGAATCCCATGCCACGCCAATGCTCGCAAGAACTGTGTCTCTTTGTCGCCCAAATCGATCGACGCCACGCTGACACATCGATCCCCGTAGTTTTTTTGTTGTTTTTCATCAGGTCTGCTTCTATAATTTTCCTTGCCGTGTTATCTCTATGTTTTCTAATAACCGTGCACAAAATAAAAGCAGGTTTGCACCCATAGTCATGGCAGTGCATTGACAAATGACCGTAACGCTGTCCGCTCGCTTTTTGTTTGTGTTCGCGGCAATCTATCATTCAGACATCTTCCCGTCTGTCCCACATACTTTTTACCGCACGTCAGCGGGATCTGGTAGACGACTCTTTCTGCGCATTCTACAAACGGGCTGTGATGCTTTTTCACGCAGCTAACCAGTGGTTTGCAGTAAGGGTCCGTCAGTTTGCACAACTCGGCGAGTTTTTTCCGGCGCAGAAAAAACCACCTGAACATTTACGCGGTTTGCTATCTTTTTGAGATTGTGTGCGGTTTTGTGCATGTAAGGGACAACCGCCACTTTTTGTTTCATTCGGGCCATATCTTTATCTGGACTCGCTGCTACTCGTAGCTTTTTAAAAGGTTTTCAGCAACCGACACCAGGAGCGTCCCCGGAAAACTGGCAGCCACCAAGAGTTCCAATTGCTCCTTCAGACCAGAAGGCAACGCATGATGACAAGACCTTCTGATGGCGTTGACAAAGCACAAATTTACTATTCACCCCTTAACGAGTTTCTAATGGGATGAGTTGAACGACAACAGGGGCTTATTTGCTCTCGTTTGTTATTTCCAACACACATGTTGCTCCGAAAGTGTGAGCCTGATATCTAAAAACTGTATGACGTTGTCCACACGTGCCTCGTGCATAAGCTCGAGAGGATCTAGGGCGTTCCTAAAAACTGCTTAAAGGCTGTTCACTACCGAGGGAAAGTAAGAAACACCATGGTGAAGAAAAACTAAATAATCGTTGACAGATCTCAAAACCTTGCTACCATGAAAGTCATTAGGGAGTTTTAGAATAGCACACGCTAAAGCTTTGCGTGCGCAAAAAATAGCGTCGTCGCCACTGCGCATGCTCCGAACGCAAACCAGGTTTCGCGCTTTGCGTGCGCAATTTTAGCGTGCGCTATTTCTCGGAAATAGCGTGCGTACGCAAAGAGTCTTTGCGCTTCTCCAAGAAGGATTCGTGATGAGAAGTTGGCTTAAGCCAAGACGAGCAGAGTTATAAAAAAACGGCGGCTTCCAGGATGATGTCGGCGGCTGCTTTGGCGGCGTCGTGAGTGCGACGTCGGCGGCATTCTCGCGACTGCAATTTTCAATACGGGACGACAATGTACTCGGTTTGGCAGCGATCACCGGCAACTTGATGCTTGCGACGCGCGAACATTTCACGGCGAAGGAACGATGTGCGAAGGTCAGTACACGAGACCTCTCTTGCCGAGGCGACGCAAGCGGACACGACTGGTCAACCGCTCGTGTCGCGTTCTCATGTTTAAACAAATTAAAATGCTACTCTGGACCAAAAAACTCGTTTTCTTCTGAAGTTACATCACTTCGTGTGTGAAATAACATTTTTTACTGTATCTTGGTGGCGTCGCAAGCGCGAGATGCTTGGGCTTTTGCGTCGCGGCGGAGAAACGCTATTCTAAAACTCTCTCGAGTCGCGTGCGCTAATACAAGCGCTAAATTTAGCGCTAGCGTGCGCTAAAATTGCGTACGTGATTCTAAAACTCCCTATTTAATCGCTCTGAGAGAACTCTGACATGATGCGCTAAACATATATCGCTCGAAATGGGAGCTAAACAAAAGTCAATACACACCCCTCGTTTCTGATTATACACCAACTCATGTTTACAAACAAACCGGAGCGCCCCTAGCGGACGCCACCGGCGCCGCGCATGCGCGGTGGATGGTGGGCAAGAAGCCTGCCGTCGCCCATAAACAAACCATTGAATTGCGTTGTTGTCGGCGTCAGTGGGAGTCCCCGTGCTCTTTTTCGCGTTGGAATTGTTGATTCTACGTCCTCCTAACAATGTCTGACTACTTGAGCGGCTTCAGCAAAACTAACGAGGCAAAACTTCGCGTGAATAATGTGACGTGTGGCGATTCATTTCACGCGGACGCCGCAGAATGGGCACTAAAGCCTGACTCCCATGATGAGATTCCGCTCGCTATTTTCAGTCGCGACGTTGCTCGGACTGCAAAAGCGTGGACCGTAACTGAGATGGTGGACATCGACACTGAAAACCGTAAGTAGAATCGGGCATTACAAGTCGGTGATGGCCACTGGTAACAATGATCAACAACTTCTTGTATCTGTTTACACTTAGCCGACTTGCCCCAACCAACCTTCAAAAGTGTTTTGAGGCCTGCACTTAGTTCTTATCGCATTTACCGGGTCAACGTTTGGTTTCCGGACCGCTGTCGTTTGAACGAGCTGACGACAAAAAGCAGCCAAGTTTGAAAGAGCAGACAACAGTTTGAACGCACACGCAATGGAGTCGGGCAAGAAGCACCGCGTCCCGCGTCAACAAACCATTCGAATGTCACGTTGTCGGCGTCTGTGTGAGTCTGCATGCTCTTTTTCGCGTTGGAGTTGTCGATTCTACGTCCTCATCGCAATGTCTTACCACTTGAATAGCCTGAGCGAAATTATCAAGGCTCGTTACGCCGCTAAACTTCCCGTAAATAATTTGACGTGCGGCGATTCATTCGCATGAACGCTGCAGAATGGACGCCAAAACCATGATGAGATCCTTGTAGCTATTTTCGGTCGCGACATCGCTCGTGCTGCAAAAGTGTAAAAGGTAACGGCGATGATCGACGTCGATACTGAAAATCGGAAGCGGGAACAGACCAAGCGTAACAAGTAGGTGATGGCCACCGGTACCAATAATTAACATCTTGTATCTACTGTTTACACCGAGCCTACTTAAGCCTTTTGAGGCCTGCAATTACTTATTGCAATCACCGGGTCAAAGTTTGGTCAACGGGCCGCTTTTGTTTGAACGAGCAGACGACAAAAAGCAGACAACTTTGAAAGAGCACACGAAAGTTCGAACGATCAGGCGGCCGTGTGAATTTGAAGACGCGCTGAACCCGTGGGTGGTCCGGACGACTTGGGGGTTTTCTCTCGTTCATGTTGGAACAAAGCAAATACAACTGGCGACCACAAATTGTGGCCCGCACACGCAATCGTAGTTCGACAGCGTCTGGTTCGCCCTTTTCACGGCTACTATCCACGTTCTCGGACGAACGGAGGGTGCAAAAACACATGAAGACTGATCTTCAAACCTTTCCAGACTCTCTTGGTAAAGCCCCCATCGCAGCATTTTGACGAGAAGGCAGGTTTTTTGTCTCGTTTCTTCCAAAGGAACACAGGAATGCATGTCTGGCACGGCGACTTCTGCCCACCGCCCCAGACCGGAAGTGCGTCCGGCGCGCCACCACCGCGTCGTGACGTAGGAGAGTTGAGTTGGTGTATACACTCCGTTGTTCCACTCAACAAAGGTTGATTTTACATAAAATGTAAGCAATTTGATACAGTCATCTACAGTTATCCCTGCTGCATTCTGAAACGGCACCACCCCGTGTTTATCGATGCTTTCCTCTAAGCAGGTCAGCCGTTTGTGGTGCGGTAGGGAATAGTTTAAATCCTTTATACCTAGTGAGAAATTGAGGCTAAAAAACCTTTGTCCATGTTTTTTTTTAGAAAACCTATGACTTAATTCCACTATTATGTTCTCCAAGTTTCAGTACCAGCTCGCCCAAGAATCCGCATTACCAAACAAACCTTTTTTTGTGCGCGCGTATAGGCCTTGCGGCTCCCAGATATTGCGTATTTCGGGACGTTGCTCTGATTCCGTGCGCGGTGCAGGACTGCATAAGAAACTTTGATTTGTTAAACTTTTCCTGAAGGCACAAGAAAACGCCCTGTGATGTGGGCGCTCCTGTCTCCCAGTCAATCGGTGGAGGTCAATAGTTACGGCTCCGCGTTTCTTCGCCATCTCTCGCAGAGGATCTCTGCTTGCTTGCAAGTATGGCTGCGTCTATGAACTTTTCCCGTTTCCTACGCAAGGAAGGTGACCTCTGCAGACGAAAAAAAAGGCTGCTGCGGATGCGCAGAAAAAGACAAAGCTGCATTTTGGTTGGTCGTCAATTCACCACCAGAGTGCGGTCGTGCATGCGTGAGCTCGTGCACGCATGATTGTGACTCAAAAAGAACCCCGGAAACAGGAAAAACGTCACGAAATACGCAATTTCCTGGAAGCGCACGGCCTACGCGCGCGCAAAAACACGTTGGTTTGGATGACGAAAATAATCCCTGGAGAAGGGGAACAAGAGGGACAAAGGACAAACATAAATATCCAAACACAGCTAGGTGACTGGTGCGCGACCGAAAAGTCCGCTTGATCCCGGTATCGAACCCAGGTTCTCTCCATCTCTAGTACAGCGCTCTGCCAATTTAGCTAACCAGGGATTAGACGTCAGTAGAGCAAGCAGGTTTTATCAGCTGCCACCAGTCTAATACGAACAGGGGTGAAACTATAATCATAACTTTAAAACTGCAAGTTTTACCCCTTTTGGCATTAGACTGGTGGCAGCTGATAAAACGCGTTTGCTCTACTGACGTCTAACCCCTGGTTAGCTCAGGATTCTACTTCAGGCCTCCGCCGAGTACGGACGTGCGATGGCGGGCTCCCAAGGAGCGGTAGCAACGGCCAGGCTTGGCCGCGGTTCTTCTGTTTATGAAACTGCTGATGAGTACAAGATAATTCTGCCACCTCTGCAAACCGGTTGTCTTGCAAAGAATGCAGTTTTTCTGCACTTTGATATGGGCAACCGGCATTAATGGATTTAAGATTTCAAGGAAGCTTTAGAAAGACTGAACACCCTGCAAGAATTGGCGTCGGCGGGAGCCCACCAAATGAATCACGTATGGATGCTTCGGCTGCACTCGCTCTCCACGAAGCAACGGTTGGGGGGCGTTGCCTCGTCTTTGGGGGCGTTGCCTCGTCAAAGGGGGGCGTTGCCTCGTCAAAGGGGGCCTCTCGTCAAAAGGGGGTCCCTCGTCAAAGGGGGGCGTTGCCTCGTCTTTGATCCCGCCAACACGTAGGTGAAAGCCAAGCTGCATTGGGCTCCTTATGACTTGCCAAACTGCCAGGTACGTCGAAAACTCGAACGCTTCGGCAGGGTGACGGTCATTAGTCATGACCATTTCCGTGAGAAGGGATTTGAGAACGTCGAGTCTAATACGCGACTCGTCCAAATGACACTAAAGGAAGGTACGACTGTGGACGACATTCCACACGAGTTACGCATAGAAGGATGCAAAGTACCTGTCATCTTTCCTGGAAGCGCTTCTTTGTGCCTCCGGTGGCGTCTTACTGGACATATCCGCCGTAACTGTAGGGTTCCGCGTTGCAACGTGTGCCATCGCTACGGACACGACAGTGAAAGCTGTGTAAAGACGTACGCCTTCATCGCCTGAGAACGCAGAAACGAAGACTTGATTGACTTATTAATGGATGAGGTGGAGGCTGAAGATACAGCTGCGAGAGACCTGCCAGAGGGGCAGCCCGGAAACGAACCGAGGAAGCCGGCTACCAACCCGTCCACGCGACAAGGCAGCGACTTTGTTCCAATGTGCCAAGGAATTAACCCACGAATGTGGTGAGGGAGGCGGATGAAATATCGCCACCGCCCCCCACAGTTCGACCACAGCCAGTCGAGGAAGTGGCGAAGGACATCGATGACGACTTCGTACACCACCTACTCCAGGAGGGCGACGAGGACGCAGATCAAGTGGACATGATCCACGAGTCGGTCCGGTTAAAAAAGTGGACGCTCGAACAAGTCTCCCCGGCGGCGCCGGTAAACGACACTCTTTGCGAAACCCAGCGGGGTCATGGTAAAGGCGCAAAACAAAAAAAGAAAGCCGAAAAAACAAAAAAGCCTGGTACAGCCGAGGACGTACGTAGACACAAAGACTGAAAGTGAGTGTACGGTGTATATTTACACCCGATTTCTCAGTGTTTTCTTTTCCTTTTTTTTTGTTTTTTTTTTGTTCTTCGTGATCTTTCAGCAAGTGCGTAACCCTCAGTTAGCGTCACACAAACGAACAGAGAATAACGGACCTACCATCCCCAATTCGTATCAGAACACTCAACATTCGAGGCTTTAACTCGGGGAAAAAACAGTAGCAATTATAACGTTTACTAAACGAGGAAAACATTGACATACTCGCCTTTCAGGAAACTAGAATGGAACATGACGACAACATTGAGCGTGCTTTAAGACCTTTTCTAGGCCGCTACAAAATATGTGTTAGCAATGCTGTGGGTCTCTCGGCGGTTTGCTTCTTATTTTTTCTAAAACAGTAAAACTGAGAGATTTAAATATAGTCACGGACGGCAAGGGTAATGTTTATAATACGCGACTTTACCTTGCACAATCAAATGTGGAGGGTTTTGTGTATATACGCACCAAACCGAGTCAGCGATAGATGTTTCTTCTTTTCGTACTTGGATCCATACCTGGAGTGCGGTCGTGCAGGTGTCTTATTAAGGGACTATAATTGCGTGTGCAGAAGTGAGGACAGAGCGCCAGAAGAGATGCATTCAAACAGGTGCGTTAAACTTTCGAAGAACATATTGAATAAGTATAGCTTAGAAGACGCTGTGCAACTGACAGATTCGGAAGCCGAACTTCGGTTCACCCATTTTCAATCCTCTGCACACGCCCGTTTGGATTGTATTTACGTATCAGCCGAGATTGCCAGCGGAGTATCGAACTACGACGTGAGACCGATATTCTTTCGTTATCCCTGTTTAGTAACAGTGACTACGTGTAGTGAAAATATGCAACCAAAAAAAGTTCAATTGGGAGCTGTGGAAAATTAGCGTTGGACTTCTCAAATATGATATTTTTATTGAGCAAGTGACGAAGACTTGTGGAAAATTTTCCAGGACGAAAGCATTTTCGTTACTTGGAGAGAAAGGAATTTTTTTAGTAGGAAATAAAACCACTCGCAATGGAAAGATCACAGCAGCTTAAATTTTTGGCTTAAAACAAAAAAAAAAGGTTCTGCGCAAATGCTGGATAAATTTACTACAACGTGAAAGCGATAAACCGGGGTCATGCATTGCAGCCATAAAAAGGCCATGGCCAAGCTGGACGCCTTCCAGCAAGAGTGTTCCCGCGGAGCGATGATACGAGCGCGATCTGAAAAATTTCTTTTAGGGGAGCGCCCCACAAAGCGTGGTATAGGCGAGGCAAAAAAGTGCGCGCTCGGAAAACAAATCGCGAGTATTGAACATAACGGGTGCATCAGTAATGACAAAGATGTCATCCAACGTGCGTTCTATGAACATTATTGTAGCCTCTTTACGGGCTACAAAAACCGAGTGGCACAGCGTCCTTTGAGGGCTTACTTCGTAATGTGCCGGAGTTATCTCAAGAGGCGAAGGATGGGTTGGAAGAACCAATCACGGAAAGCAAAATACGACACGCGATTGAAAACCTTCCTATGCATAAGACGCCAGGCCAGACGGTCTCAGTGCCGAGTTTTATAAAAGGCTCAAAAATATTTTGTGTCCTCTTGTTTTTGACTTAGTAAGTGAAGCTTTCGAACTTAAAGCGCTGCCCCACTCCTTCCTTCAAACCCATACACTTTTGATTCCTAAATCGGATGATGAAGTGAAACGAAGGAAAGTTACTGGGGATACCGACCTATCACATTCTGTAATGTAGGTTACAGGATATTTGCAAAGATTCTTAACAAAAGAATACAGCGCGTAATTACTGGGCTAGTAGGACCGCATGAAACCTGCGGTATCAGGGGAATAGCAATTCAGAGTAACATACACAACACTCGGTCCATTCTCGAAAGTTGCAAATCGGAGGGAAACCAGGTGGCGTTAATTTAAATTGATTTGGATAAGGCCCTTGATCGCGTCTGTCGATCGCGTCTGTCACGAGTTGCTTTGGAAAATCCCGGAACGCACGAACGTCGGCAAAATTGTTTTAGAGGGGATCCGAATGGCCTACACCGGTTGTACGACAAAACTACTTTTGAACGACGCTTTAAGCCCGAAAATACAAGTGTTGTCGTCCGTGCGCCAGCGTTGTCCTTTGTCTCCGTTGTTATTCACTCTATACCTGCAGTCTCTCTGTTTAAGTGTGTTGCGCAGCGAGCTAGTGCACGGGTATGTCATGGAAGGCGTAGAAGTAAACAATTTGGCGTATGCGGACAACGTTGCTGTCTTCTGTTCTGACAAAAGAAGTGTCGCGCATGCCCTGGATTTGTGCAAGGCATTCTGCGTCTCTACAGGCGCTGTGCGGCTGTAGAGACCCTCGCAGCACTTTATACAGCCGCAACGAGTGGGCCGCGGCACCCAGTAGTTACGAAGAAATTCAATGGAGTTGCTCGCCCAGCAGGTACCTGAGCGCACCTTTCCAGCATTGAAGGCAAACATCGATGTATTAGAAAAATGTTACTTCTGAAATGAAAGAGTGCGCAACAAAATGGGGTTTCCGTGACCTGTCAACTTTTACGAGATTCATGATAGGTAACATATTTCTGGCAGTGAAGGTGTGGTACGTGCTTCAAGTTTTGAGTTGTCCGCGAATATGTATACACAAGATGCACCATGTTTTCGTCTTGTTTGTAGGGAAGAATGCAGGAGAACAAATGCGACGGAACAACGTTTCTGGAAGCGTCCAAAATGGTGGCCTAGCGTTGCCGCATCTATTTCTCCGTCAGACGATATCGCGTTTCCTGTTTCTGAGAGACCAGACGAAGCCCCTCATTCAGGAGATTCTCCAAACGAGGCTTGCTTCCTCCTTCCTTCTTTTATTGTTTCCTCGGACATGTGCCGTCCTGCTAACCTGTTGGGCTTTGCGAAAGAAGTGGTCGACTCTTTCAAATTTTTGACGGCAAGCTACTCACTTGATTACTTTTGCACCGTTTCGCGAAGAAGCTGTACCGCGATCTCCGTGATAATTTATTCCCCGCACCGATGTATCGGACGCTTTTTGAGGATGAACCAGGGAAATACGTCCTAGTTCGTGTGAAAAAGATGTGTATCCCACCATCAGCAAAAACCTTATTTTTTTCGTTTGCATAGCGATACCCTGCCTCTTAAACTCTGGCTGGGTAAACGAGGCAAGGCTGTCCCCGGGGGCGTCATCTTCCCGCTGTGTAAAGTCCCCGAAACTGTTGAACACTGTTTTTTGTACTGCTAGGACGCAGCGTTGTTTTGGGATGTGTTGAAACAGACTCTAAAAAAACAACTTTGTATAGCACCCCACTCTCTCCATTTTTTACCTACTGAAAAGCCCGAGAGCCTACCATATAATATGATAATGCTCCTCGGTTTGCTTAGCCTTTGGAAGTCTAGGATGACTGTCAGACATGCGGAGTGACACCCCAAAACAGCGCGCATCTTCTTTATTGACTAAATTGCGCAGATAGGCTGTGCATACGAAGGGAACCACTGCCCACCGGAGTGGATAACAGAGTTCAATAGCCTTACACAAATGAAAGAATTTTAAGCGAAAATCGCCCACGAGCACTAGGGCCCCATTTAAGAAACAAAAATGTAAATATGTGTAAATACCTTGTACATATGTTTGTTGGCTGAATAAAGATATTCGAAAAACTCTGGTTAGCTCAGTTGGCAGAGCGCTCCACGGGGAATGAATAGGCCCCGGGCTCGATACCCGGACCATGCGGATTTTTTCGGTCGCCCACCAGTCACCTAAATCTGTTTGGAGATTTATGTTTGTCCTTTGTCCCACTTGTTCCCCTTCTAAACGGATTAATTTTGTTATTCCTGTCCTGTTTGCATGCACCTTTGCATTTAATTGCATTATAATCATGGTTTGGATCGCGCTTTGTTCGTCTGCGGTTTAGTGGCGTGGACGGCCACATTTCGCAAACTGCCAAGGCAGCGGCCGACGGCCGAACACGCGCTCTCGTGAAGTGGCCGCGCCGCGCTGAGCTCGGCCGTGCAGCCTCTCTGCAGTTTGCCCGAGCGGGCTCTGCGGCCAGGCCTGCACCACCGCACCTGTTACCGGTGGTCGGGCCGCTGCGTGCGCTGCGCCGCCACAAAAAAAAAGGCTTTCCTGGTGGAGCTTTATTTTTTTTTTTAACTACACCGTGGGGAGTTAACAGGAGCCTCGTTCCTTGATGACGCGCGCCAGCCAATGGGAAGCCTATCCATCAGATTTCTGCTACAAACGACAGGGAAATGGGAAGATGCTGTTTGGCGTGGCTTCAAGCGCGGCGCTAGAGTCGCGTGCGAGCGCTACCGCTTGCGGCTAGTGCCCTCCTCTCTCTCGGGCCACGTGACAAAAGCTACCAGAGAGGAGGGAGGAGACACAGTCAATTAAGGTACGGGATACCGGGAGACACCGCGCAGCCCCTCTTAAAGGGCCCATGAAACGAACTTTTGGCTGGTGTAAATCACTTTAGATTGGGATTTCACTAATAGCACATCGTTCAGTGGGCCAAAAGAAAAAAAGGTAGAAAGTCAAACGCCCGACTTTCAGTGCGAAAATTTGAAAACAGAGCGGACTATTTCGTTAGTCCTCCCCTTCGCCAACTCTCTGCTTTATTACTGTGATACATTCGCGGTTCCCAAAGCGCGTCACCGGGTCCAAGGGGGATCGGTGGCCGAGTGGTCTAGCGCACACCAGCTCGGAGCACGTGGAGCGAAAGCTCGCGGTGCAGAACCCAGGGATCCTGGGTTCGAGCCCCACCCCTGCCCGTTTCGATCTGGATGAGCATCGTACCGGCGTGCGGTCGTGTATCACTACTGCGTGATGCACGTTAAAGACCCCAGGCTAGCGGCTGTACCGCACTGGCTAAATTGCTCATCTACAGCTGGGAGACTCGTCGCCCCTGTGAGGCAGACCAAGTTCTAGGCTGTATAAACACACACACAACCCCAATTTTTCACCGGGTCCAAACGCACGTCACACGATACCGGACCTCACTTCTTCCCTTCACCTCTAAGCTGACATTCTGGTGGAAGCCACGCGCTTGCCCGACCAATCAGCCGCCTCCCTTTCATCACCTGACCTCATTCTCTGCGCGTGGGTATGCGCGAGGGAGCCTGATCACGTGGCAAAAGTGTGGCTGGCCCAACGAGCACGTAGCTTCCACAGCACTGTCGGCTTCGGGGTGAACGGGGTGGGGAAAGCAACTTTTGTCTGAATTTTGAGCGACGGGCCAATCTTCTAGGCTCTGTCCGAGTATACCACGGCCGGACTGGAAACGCGCGCTCTTTTTCTCTTCTTGCGGTCTTTGCAATCGCCCGGGAGTCAATGGCATTTTTTCTCCGTGTGTCGGTCACTTGCTTGCCGCCAAGGGCGCAACCACCTCACCCCACTTCACCCCACTCGGAGAGTACCTTCGAGCTGCTTTGCGCTGGTATTCGAGCTTCGTAGGTTGTTGTTTTGGCAACGGTTCCTCAGAATATTTCTGATTAACAATGCAAAGACGGTCACCGACAGGAGCGAAAAAGCAGCTGGACATGTGCACAAGAACTCGAGGACGAACTTTAGGCGGTAATATGCACTGTGCGTAAGTTGTACAGACTACTACGCCCTCGTCTAGAGCAGCTGACCGACTTCATGTGCGGCCTATGAAATGATGATGCAGACCACGGCAATAGATAGATTGGACCTCCTGACATTTCACGAAAGTGTACGAATTATTTATCATTTAAAGTTTTTCCACGTAGAAGGGGTCCGTCTCCTCCTGTTCTTGAGTTGCAACAGAAGTCCCGGAGGTAAAGACGAGTATAGTTTTTCCGCAATTGCATTCGCTGTCTCTACTTACTACTTTTTATCCCGAATCTCTCAGAGATGTGCGTCATATATTCACCGTTTTGGGCTCATCAGAAGCGCATTAGATAGTGGCTGAAGGCCTAAAGGTAAGTATCAGGTGTCAAAGGCTATAAAAATCTCGACCGCAAGTTGCGACAGCGTTGAGATACACTGTCAGACGCGCTCTGCAAATGGCAAAGGGTAGCCCAGGGGTGAGGTGACAGCGCCCCACGCCAATTGCGGCGCGATGTGGCGATTGCCCCAACCGCAAAGGCCGTAAGAAAAGAAAGAGAGCGCGCGCTTCCAGTCCGGCCATGGGTATACAAACGAGATTCCGAGCAAGAGGGGAGTCCCCTCTTTTCGTCTTCTTGTACTGTTTGTAGAATGGGCGATTTATGAGCATAGGAGGAAAGCTAAACAGAAAAAAGTTGGAAAAGTGTTTCATGACCCCTTTAAGCATTCCAGGTCCAAACACGTGACGCTCGTGTTTGGAGCTGCCGTGACTCAGACGAGTAGAGTAGCTGGAGCGCGCACCCCTGTCCATATTAAACATAAAACCTTGGTGTTAATTCTGTTATGTTGGCAACTCAGTACATAATATTATTAAACTTTCTCACACCCTCTAGATTTCTTTTGTTCATTTCTCTTGTCCCATGAGTACTTTAATATTTTTAATATTAATTCATTCATGCAACAAATAAACTCAGTTGTCCATTTATTTAACATCAATTATTTGAGAATGGGAGAAGACTACCTGATCAACTTTGCGAATAAATAACGAATGTTTAAAGGCTGTTGCAGATAAGATATCACCTTTAAATCCCTCAAAACGTCCCCGGCCGAACATTCGGATGGTAGAAGGCGACAACATTTTGGCTGCCGACAAAGCAAGGCCGGAGCAGATGTAGCCTTGGCTATTGTAACGCGCTCCGGGTGTCTAAGCGAGCGAAAAAGCAAGAAAATGAGCGACCGATGAGTGAAAAAAAAGGAGAAAGAGTAAGAGAATAATGGAGAGGGTGACGTCGTGGACGACGTTAAATATGTTAATAACCCACTCCGGCCATTGAGGACGGGTATAGCCATTAGAGGTCGGAATGCACTTCGCGTTTTAGTCTGGCCTGCCTCCTCCTTTTCTATATCCTCCCCTTTTTACCTTGCCTCAACTTGACTCTTTTCACTGCTTACGAGAGGGAGAGCAGAGAGGACTATATCGCCTGTTGAAAATTCAGGTTGTACGTCGGCCTCCAACATCCATGTTTCATCGGGGTGCTCTAAGCTCGAGGATACAGCTGAACCCATGACTGTCCAACTCAACTGGTTGTTGGGTACGAGAGCAGGCCAGGCTATTTTCCAAGAGGTGGGGCGGCTACCATCGCCCGCACCAAAACCTCCGCAGCTGCCACCACCACCCTGGGAAAATGCACGTTACCTTAACAGCTGACGCTCCCTTACTACGACGTAGGGACACCGACCTTTTAGAGCGAGGAGCCTATCACGCCAAGGCGCAGGAGTGGCACTTTGCCACCCTTGACCCACGACGATATGTCGATTACTACACAGACATTCCTAACGGCCCCGTTCCTGCCCAGGGAGCACCACCAGCGTCGGCTGCGTGGATTAGCATGACCGACCCCCACCTGCGGTCCCAGCGGCTGCCGCAGGAGTAGGCGTTAAGGGCGCCCAGTTAGAAGGCAATGTACAAGCCGTCCAATATGCTGAACACCACCCCTCAGAAGCATGAACCACAAACGCCACCATCAACACAGACTTGCAAGTGGCCAACTCGGAGTGCCGCCACGCATCCAAGTCGACCAGCGACCGCGTGCACAAAATCTACGGCATCGCGTCCCCGCCTGCATTCCAACCACCACTCTCAACTCCGTGTCGCCTGGGTACCCGCCCACTCGCGTATCTGGGGAAACGAATGGGCCCATAATGAGGCCCGTGCAGCAATAAGCAAACCTTGCTCGCCAGTCGCATCCACCACCTACAGCGGGCCCCATTTTGATTCCTCGCAACCCGGCGACACTCAACCGGACCTCAGTGAAGGATCCGCGCTCGCCAAGCTGAAGCGAAAGAAAATACTCCTCAACCTGAGGACTCCGGCCTTCCTTTTCAACCGGCACAATAAATGATACCCCCTATGCTAGCAGGAGTCCGCCGCAAGGTCAACTCTCATCCGCGGTACCACCACTAACACGTACCCGTATGCTGCCCGCACCAGGGCTACTGTACAGCATGCAACACGCTTGGGACGACGCAGCACGTTATCTAGGAGTGCCCCGAGCCCTCTGCGGCTTGCTTCGAGGCCTTGGCTGACATCCCGGTAGCAGATTAACCTAACATCATTGAGGACTGGGTGATCCCAGAGGACAAGCCGCCGCCTACAGTGTGCAGCTTGTGTGGAACCACCTCTGAAGCTTCCGCGGACGGCGGACCAGCGGGTCTCTTGCTCCGATGGCCATCGGTGACTGCGAAATTCCTTTATTAGTCCCATCGCATGGTCCTGGTTTCGATCGTTTGACGACGTTGTGCAGCGTCGCAACGTAAAACGGCCGTCGGCCACTCTCAGGCCCGGCTGGGTGTATATTTTCCTTTTTTTCTTTTTTCTTTTCTTCTTTTTTTTTTTGCCGCTGCGGATGTTTTAAAGCAAGAGCAGCCACGCATGACGTTAAATTAAGACGTTTTCTCAACTTAACTAAACTTAGAAATGGGTTGTTGTTTCCGCCGCCTCAAAACATGGAGTTACAATCTACACCAATGCTGCAAACCTTAGGAGTTTTCCCCTAGATTAAGTGATTTTCGTTATCGTTTAGGGGCAAAGGGATATTTGTTCAAATTTAGGGATTATTTTTAGTGGGTGTCACAGGGGTTCAGAGACACGTTCCTTCCCTTTTTCTTCCTCGTTCCGGCCGAGTGCAGCGGCAAAAAGGCTTCTTTGTATATTGTTGGGGCCAGAGATATTCTCCAGTGGTAACAACAGCGATTTTAGGGGACCACACAAGACCAAAGTAGCAAAGTTTAATTATGAAAAATTGTCTTAACGAAGCAAATTTCGCCTTTGAATAGTCACCCATCTACATGAATATATTCTCAAGCTACACAATAACGATAATCTCTATACTGACGCAATTTACCACATTTTCTGAAAACCTCGGGAAATCTAGGGAATTGGCCAATACAATTCGGGGAAGAAACGATCGCAGAGGTTGGCAAGACTGGCCTTCACCGCCAGTTCTACTTCCGCCGCCCCGCCCCGACCCCCCCCCCCCCCCCCCTTTTCGCCCCGATGGCACAAGTTGTACTGTGGCGTCCTGGGCGGCCGCCGCCCCCTCCCCCCCTTACCCCCTTCCACAATTTGTTTGCCTGATTTTATTTATCTTTTATTTCCTTCTCATCTTCTGAGTCTTTTTTAGAACGCAGCCCTTAGGTGCCCGTTTACGGCTTAAGCGGCGTCGCCGTCGCCGTCGGCGTAACCGCGCGGTGCATTGTGGGACGCGTGACGTCACCGGTTACGTCACTGATGACGTCATCAGTGGCAATGACGTCAAGTGACGTCACACGTGACGTCACAGGAACCACTAGTGACGTCACGTGACGTCATCATCACTGATAGCGTCATCAGTGACGTCACGTGTGACGTCCCTAGTGGAAAAAAATTTCCGTGCTAAATCTAGGGGAAACAAATCCCCGCTCAATTTAGGGAAAACATTTCCCCGCTAAATTTAGCGGAGAAAACGTCCCGGCTCAATTTAGTGGAAACAATATCCCCGCTAAATTCAGCGGAAAAAATTTTCCCTCTATATTTAGTGGAAAAAATTTCCCCGCTTAATTTAGCGGAAGAAATTTCCCCGCTGAATCTAGAGGGGACAATTCCCTGCTAAGGTTAGGGAAAAAATTGCCCCGCTTAATTCCAGCCAAATTTACAGGCAATGTTCTTACCAAAGATGTGCATTTTCTGCGACTTGCGTTAAGGGTACGTCGATCTAGGGAGCCTTCATGTACGCTTTGCTAGGGTGATGCCACCCTTTGTAATACCACTCGCCGACAAACCAGCAGCCATTTTGTTCCTCGGCGATAATCCGTGGGGCTTTTAACCCTCCCGGAAACAAGCACCTTATCTCAAGAGTGCGGAGCAGCGTTGTGGAACCCAGGGAGGGAGGATTAGCATTTTCCC
This sequence comes from Ixodes scapularis, assembly GCF_016920785.2. Taxonomy (NCBI): domain Eukaryota; kingdom Metazoa; phylum Arthropoda; class Arachnida; order Ixodida; family Ixodidae; genus Ixodes; species Ixodes scapularis. The sequence continues at coordinate 54,995,143 of NW_024609879.1, forward strand.
CCTCGGGTGGGATTACCGATGGACACAAAGGCCACTTTCCGGCGCACGAGGAAACAATGAGAGGAACAAAATTGCGGTGGAAGAGAATGTGGGAAAGGGAAACAGGCTGTTGGCATCACTCTAAGCGAAGCGCACATGAAGGCACCCTATGTCGATCCACACCCATGTAAGTAGAGGGGGACTTTCCACCTTCTCCCCTCACTATAGCCTTCCCTCCTCCTCCTCCTCAAAAGCTGCGCTTTCATTCGGCGTTACAGGAGATTGTAAACGTCTTTCCTTTTTTTAAAAAATAAATCACCGTAGAGGAATTTGAGAGAAGCTGCTCCTACAGTTGGTAGGAGGCAAGAAGTACACATTTACTTTTATGTGTGTGCTTTTAATCTTTACTCTGTCAAATGTTAACTTTAAAAATTTACTTTTATGCATACTTTACAATTTGCACAGATCTCGTACATAAAATACAAGATATATACAAGTAATAAAATTTAGAAAACAATAGAATAGATAGCACAAAAAAACGGGTAAGAGCACAAATAAAGAAATATATTTTTTAAATATATCGGACCACCATAGTTTCGATCAGCAGCAGCTTAATTTTTTCTGCAGAAAAAAAAATGTTCTACTCAGCTGATAGATGATTTGCTTCACAGTTTTTGTGCTTTCCTACCTTTTAAAATGAGGTTTTTTCAGAGCTTTGCTTTAAAGGCGTAAATGTCCTATGGTACATGGGAAAACATCTGGAGGAACTTCTCGCAGATTGCTGAACAGAGAAGGTTTTCCGACTGTTCTGCCATGAAAGCACAACGATTATTCATCACATCATCCTTGTATATCAGACTGGGAATGCACGACACAAAAGAAACCTTCAAGCTTCCTTACGAAAGCAAGGCAAGGGTCTGAGGGCACAGATGGAGCACCAGAAATGCCTTTGTCGTCCTGAGCTCTTAGCACGTATCATACGACTCGATCTGCTTGCGAATTTCAAATGCACCGCCACTCCTACACACGAAAAAAAATAAAACTAAAACAAACGTGGGCGGCAGCTTAACTGGTGTGTTCAAGGGGTTTCTGCCGCACGAGACTGAAAGTCGCAACAAGGATCGCACCACATGAAACGGGCTTGAAACAAAACCGGCGGAAAACAATGCTTTACCTCTCGCTTAGGAACTCTTTTGGGAATACAAAAAACGACAAAACTTTCAACTTGCTGGAGTTCCCGCACAATTTCGCAGCAGAGTAGCGCCAAGCCATCCTCTCCCGAGAATACCCGGACCTTTGAAGTCTAATTAGCGCGGACCGATCGAACACCACTTATTCCGCAGAACACTCGGAGCGGGCGATCACACCCATAGGGTGGCGACCGTTGCGCCGGCGGCGCCGTTATCCCTGTTTTCAGTAGTGATGGACCAAATTCGCCAAACTTCAGGTTTGGAAAAGTTCGGCACACGCCGAACTTTTAAAGAAAAGTTCGGAAAAGAGTCGGCAAAAGTTCGGTAAATGTCTGCGCACATGCGAGAACGCGACGGGTTTGTGGATTTTAAATGGACGCCGTGGTCATGCGCTTACCATCGTATTGTGTGTAGTACAACCAGCGGTTAAGGCGAAGTGTGGAGAGACAACAAGGTAACTGTGCATTTGTGAGCCTTTGTGAGTGTCGTTCGTTTCAATCTTTTCTGGTTCAAGAACATAAGGTCGACCAGCAATTCATGCAATCCACTGCGCAAGCGACAAATGATGAGACACATTCTAGAAAACGTGATTTTCATTTGAAATTTTCAGTGATGCAACGAGGAAGTTGAAACATTTTGGCTGGCAATTACTTTAAAGCACTCCTCACAATTATAACAGTCTTGTTTTCGGCTCACAAGTAGTTTCCCTACCACTAAAAAAAAACATTTGAAATTCAAACGGGTCGACCCGTTTCAATCAAACGGGTGCAAACTTGTCGACCCGTTTGGATCAAACGTGATTATGGGATACGGGTAGCCGTTTGAAACGGTACCCGCTCGAAACGGTACCCGCTTGATACAGGTACCCGTTTGATACAGGTGCCCGTTTGATACGGGTGCCCGTTCGACCTTGCACGTGACCACATGCTTGAACGTGCCATTCAAATCGGGGAATTATGCGCTAGCCCTAAATGGGGATCGTCCGGTAGGTTGGTTATCTTAAACTTATTTAAGACGTTCCGAAACTCATAAACGTATTTATAACATGGAGGAAACACGTAGAAAAGATGTGCTCGCTAGGTGCTTGCAAATGGACAGGAAAACAGACACAAAAGATTGTTTTCAATTCTCCTCAAAGTTTATTACGTCTTCTGTAGACAAGTACAAACGTGCAAGCGGTCTGTGAAATGTGAGAAGCACTCTAAGCTTTTATACAACTGAGAACATAGCAAAGCAAACAAGAACCGAGGTAATTCTAGACTATGAAGGTAGACTTTCAGGAAATTATTCGCCCGGCTGCCGCGAGAATAGTGGCTGCATATTTATATAGATAATCTGGAAGAGTACGAGTAGAAGAACGGTCAATCGTTGCCAAAAAGTAGGTTGCAGTGCACTTACCATAAAAATAGCGGACTTTAAAGATGTAATCCGTGATATTTGTGGACACGGTCAAAGCAGGACATCCACACAAACACAAACGAGAGGGAACGGCTCCTTGGAAGTTTCAACACGATGTGGCGCACAAGCAGTCATTTGCCGAACCCAACCAAAGCGCAAGAATTCCTGACTTCTTTGAAGAATCGCTTGTTGCCGATATAGGCGTAGGACTGTTCGAACTCTGATAGGTTTGGTGCACATCCCATCAGGGTCGCCAAGCAGGTTTTAGCTCAAACCGCCAAATGCCAAAAGGTGTAGCCCAAAAGTAGCCAAATGCAAGAAATTCATATAGCCCAAAAGTAGCCATATTTAAAATATCTGCAGTGCGCAAAAAATGGTGCGGTCGAAACTACGAGCTCAAGGCGAAGGAATGGCATCTGCTTATCTAGGGTTACGAGCAGTTTGCAAGATGTACACATCTTGAAATGTACTACAAACTTTTAATTCAAACACAAACACGTACTAAAATTTTCCACACGCGTTTCTCCAGAAACATATATAGTTATGAAGCTCGTGCTCGGCTGAAAAGCTTCATACGTGATTTCCGTGTTAAAACGGGCAAAACAATCTTCAGTAGGGTTAATGTCCTTACACCTATCGCTCTTTCCAATGAAAGCAAACTTTACATAGAGGATGTTGTGAAGAGTTCGAAGGGACATCCTGTTCCCTAGGTCTATGTGAGGGACACGTGACTGAATACTCTCTCAATGGCGGCCTTCGACTTGTGCAGTGTCAGGAGCGCGATGGCAAGCTCGAATAGCAACGGAAACATGGTTGCTCCTGCGCTTCTTAACTTGGTCTTGTTCAGATTATGCATTGTTCTAAATCTGTTGTGTTTTGTTATTGCTCACTCTGCCTTACGAAACGTCCATGTTTCGCAAAAAAAATAAAAAACCTTCTTTGTTATATCCAATACATCACGCGTTATCGGACGGCATGAATTTCTGCTGGAAGTCTTGAGTTGCCTTTAGTGATATTTTTCGTCGGAAGAGCTGCATCCTGTACGAGGATGGTGGAAAACTCGAGGAGATAAGAGACGCCCGTAAGAGAGAGAAAGTACTTGGCAGCATAAGATAAGCCACAATAAATACGAAAGCGATGTCTTCGGAGCTGAATCTAGGACGGTAGCTCACTGGAGTTAATAGAATCTGGCGACGCTCACGCATCTTCACGCAGAAAATCCCTGAAAGCGGGAATCTTGAACGGGTGGACTGTCGATTTGTGCCTATGCTGAAGTGTCTTTTGTACATCTACTCTAAGCAAAAAAAAAAAAAAAAGGCCGCGTTACGATCTGAAATAGCCCAAGAAGAGCCACATAGCCAACCACTTTAGTTCGACGCCAAAAGCATTACAAAATAGCCCAATTTGGCTATTTATAGCCCAACTTGGCAACCCTGCATCCAATACGTTGTCTAGAGACATCCTAATAAGACCGCAGGGTTAGAGGACAGATCGAAGCAGGTGGACGATCGAAGTTCGAACTGGGACTGACAAAAAGCACACAAAGAAAAAAGTGGCTGCCAAGCGCACTTTTCCGGATCTCGATGCTTATCACCGTGTAGCTCGCGCGTTGCTGCGGGTCACGTGACAGGGGGGACAAGAGAGAAGGGAGGGAGCGAGGTCGAGGCGCCGGGACCACCGGGACAGCCCCTCTCTTTTTCAACAGGCATTCCAGTGAGACGTGTTTTTGAAGCCTCGAAAAACATGAGCGCGCGCGCGCGCGCGCACGCATTTAAGCACGCTTGAACCTTGGAAATGGCGGCGGGGCGGCCAGAAGCTCGGCTTGCGCCCGAGCGAAGAAAGTACTCAGCGCGAGCTCGTAGTTTGACTGCTGCAACGGCGGGCGTGCTCTCGCAATGCTCGATGTTCTTGCAGCCGCGTGTACGCGTTCTACCTTCGCTGCGTCTTGAATTAAAGTGAAACGGAGTCTAGAATAAGTAAATTGAGTAAGCTGAATAAGTAAATTGAGGCAACAAAGATGGACAAACTTTTAAAGTTCTGTCAAAAATATCGGTTCAGCAACGTCGCGCGTTTACGTAAAACAACAAAAAAATGTGTTAGTTTTAGCTGCAGCATAAGCGAACATCAGCGCAATTGAAATATAAATATAATTACTGGGTCATTCCATGTGAAACGTCCCAGACGTTGCGCTCGACCACCTCCGATTTCTAAAAAAAAAAATTCATGGGCTTCGGTCACAATGTCCGTAGCCATACCCTAAAATAGTTTTGACGAAAAAAAATTTTTGATGACGTGAGCGCGATTTTAATTTTTGATAACAGCGTTCAACTAGGCATCACTCAATAATTTACAAAAATCAACTTTTTTATGGAACACCCAACAATATTTTTTTCTTTAATTTGCACGGTTGTCGACTCACAATGTGGTTTAGTTTGTGCAGTTTTTTTTAATTTAAATATTTTTGACAAATACATAATTTTATTCAAAAATAAAAATTTTTGTCATTTTATTAAAAAATATATAATTGCTCCCCGGACCCAATATAACTTTTTACTGGCTGCCCTCTAGGTATATAACCTATAAAAATGTTTTAAACCGCTCAATTGAACATCTTGCAGTAAAATAAAAATCCTGAAGTTGCCAAAAAGTGCGTTTTGACGCATAAACAGCCGTTTATTCCACCCTGAGGTAGTCCAAGTAAAAATACAAAAGATGGTGGCTTTGAAAGAACGATTGATCGTCTTTTGATTCTGAAAGTTTAATCAGAGTAATTTTTGTTTAAAGCGAGAAAACAATTTTTGAAGTTGAACTCTCGCACCACTACCCGGCCTCGCTTCTTAACGCCTCTTCGCCGCACAGCACGCCACCTGCGACGATAGCCGACGCGATTAGATCCAAAGAAACAACGGAGTTTGCTGCCCGCTTCCCCTCGTACCTCTTTTCTGGCTGTAAGGGAAGAAACGGCGGGTATCGTGTACTAATGGGGGGTGCCGCCGGTGTGTCGCCATGGCAGGCCCGTTGTGCCCTTTGTACCTGAGGGCGGCTCCTCACACTCCGAAACGCGATGCCTAATCGACGGGCGGCATCAGCTGACGTGGACGTCTGAAACACGATAATATCGCCGCGAAATCTAGCCGTCACGCATGCTGCGGTGAAAAGCGGAACTATGATCCGGTTCGCGCTTAGTTGGAGCGCAGTGAAGGCTACAGGCGCGTGATCAAAGTCTGAAACGCCCTGATTCAGTATGTTAGCTCGGACGCTTGAAGCGTCGTCTCAAGCCAAGAGGGCGCATCTAGAATTATTTTTTTGGGCCCATTTTGTCAGTGCGGAAATCTTTACATGACCCACTCGAAATAATGAATAAACAAAGGCGCGTGTCCGCACTATTGACACTGGGTATCGAGTCTCATTCCTTACCTTTTGAGGAACCCGCTTCTGCGCTAGTAAGCTAAGAAAGGGCCGACAAGCGAGATTTGGCTTTTGAACGACCATTTGAGATCGGAAATCTGTCGAACAAAGAACTTCATTTTTCGTCAAGTACGTTGTACCGTGGTGTAACGATGGATGAAGCTGGTCCCTCTGGAGAAAGAAGTCAATCTGCGGTTCCTGTGGAAGCTGATCAGGGTATGTAGGAAAGCCGGCTTTATTTTGTACAATACAATGATAGTTGTGTCGTGTTTACTCGTGCCTATCCTGTCACAGTATCTGTATAGTTGCGGCCGCTCAATTCATGACTTTTTCAAACCAGATGGACTAGCTATTTTTTTAAAGCTGGCCGTTTGTCGTACATGTAGTATGTGTTACGTTAGACATTTATAAGCCCAACCTTTAGGGAAGGATGCGTTGGCTTATATTAAATACACATGGTTCGCCTTATACCTGTCACAAACCAATTACCGTTATAACAGTTCAAAGCCGAATGGCGTTTTGCGTACAAGGCTAGCTTCTGCACTTAAGGCGCATATGTGCCCGACATGTCATTTATGCGCAGCACGCAGATATGCTCACATGAATGAAGGAGGAGTCATGTTGCATTTAAATTTATTTTTCATTGCAGAAGCCAAACTTCCTCCATGCTCCCTGGGTGCAAGGAGTTGCCATGTGACCACACAGACCAAGACGCGGTCCCTCATCAACGCTCAAGACCTGACGCACACGGATCGGCGGCTCCTTTCGCTCCGTTCCGGGCGCCCACAAGGTGACATCCGTACAGTGTGTTCACATCATTATCAAGTATACCTTAAAATGTACACATCACTGATTGCATCCAAGTGGTGTTCTAACCCTTTCTATGAACACGTCAAAACCCGCCGTGGATCAGCTGTAATTACAATAGCCATGGCAGTTGCGCACCCCGATTTAAACCTTATTCCTGGAAACCGACTTTGTCAAGCATGCCGGCGAAATTGTTTCGAATTGAAGAAGAGACCTAATTTTCAAGCACCAGCACCACCTCTGGCTCGTGATGCCCCTTCTGAGCGTGATGACCACGAGGTAGCACTTGAGAGCGTGAACGAGGCCCTCGCAGCCGTTGGAGAGAGCCCTCTCCAACGAAAACGAGGGCGAACAGGGCGCGAGACATACGCCCAAAAGAAGGTTAGACAACTTAATATCTCTGCCGAAAGAAGAATTTATACATCCTTGGGTGTACAGTAGAAACGGATTTCTCAGCCGAACCAGGATGAAGATTTTGTTTTGAGTGACTACGTGTCACTCATGCAAGATGTAAAAAACAAGTTTGATCTGGAGAAAAATAGAGAGAAAAAATTTCAACTTCTAACATTGGCCCCACCCTCTTGGTCACGCGAAAAGATTATGAACTTCTTTAAGCCTCGGAGCGACAAGCGCGTCAAGCCGTAAAGGCCAGGTTAGAATCAGGAATATTGGGCACCGTGCCAAAAAGAAGAGGCCGCCCGGTCAGCGAAGAAGTTAAGGCCTCCATCATGGAGTTCTATCAGGACGACGCTGTCTCGTACTGCCTAACGGGAAAAAACAACGTGCTGCGTGGTCGCCAAAAGCGTCTGTTGTTGCTCAACTTGAAAGAAATGCACGAGGAATGGAAAGAAAAGCTGCGATTTCAGGTGCGGCTTTTCAACATTCGCAAGTCTGCGGCCTTCACATTGTGTCCTGGCAGGGGGGTGCGGCACTCACACAGTTTGCGTGTGCATGCAACACCAAAATTTTAAGCTTATGCTTCATGCTACAGGATTAGACGAAAGCACCGAAGAACTTCTATCCACTACAGTATGTGATCTAAACAATGAAAAGTGCATGCTTGACAGGTGTGCCAAATGCCCAAGTACCGATTTTGCTGATACTTTGCTCCGCAGCACTCCACTTCTTGACCCGGAAGAAACGGATTGCGTCCATGTGCAACAGGGGGTTAGCGGGGTGCGTAGCCAAACGAAAACCATTGTTCTGACACCAGACGAGTTTCGCGAAAAATTCTTAGATATCCTGAAGGCACTGAAGGCTCACCACTTTGTGACCAAGCAACAGGCACGATACTTGCGGGAGCGCAAAGCAAACATAGGCAAACACGAGGCAATAGTACTCGTGGACTTCGCTGAAAATTATAGTTTCATCGTGCGGGACGCCCCGCAATCCTATCGCTGGGTGAATACTCAAGCATCAGTACACCCCGTTGTTATTTACTTTCGCAAACAAGAAGCCATCACCCAAGAGATTTCTATAAAATCATTTAGTTTTATTTCTGACTGCCTAGAACACGACAAGGTGGCTCTTTTTGTAATTCAGAGTGAAGGAATTAAGATATTGAAGCAAGACCTTCCGCAAATTAGAAAAATTTACTACTTTTCAGATGGTGCGTCCTCTCAGTACAAGAATAAAAAAAACTTTGCAAACCTCTGTCAACACGAAAAGGATTTGGGCATTTCTGCTGAATGGAATTTTTTCGCAACGTCCCACGGGAAGAGAGCTTGTGACGGAGTCGGGGGTACAGTGAAGCGTCTGGCAGCAAGGGCTAGTCTTCGAAGTCCATTCGAGAACCAAATCATGACCCCCCAGCAGCTGTTTACCTGGGTCAAAAATAACATCGGGGGCATAACAATACTTTGGGTGCCGAAAGAAATGGTTGAATAAAAACGAGCTCAACTCACTCCAAGATTTAGCTCAGCGGTCCCCGTCAAAGGGACAAGAAGTTACCATCACTTTAAGCCTGCGTCACCATCTACGCTACGTGCTGGACTTACGTCCTATTCGCGACTCCAGCGACCTATAGGGGGCGCCACCACCAAACAAACATGGCGGCTGAGTCCAGGTCGCGTCGGCTCGGCCGGGCCGCCTGAATGGGTGGCGCATTCAATTTAACAAATTTTCTTTTGTTGAATGCCGAATTTTATGGGTATTTGAACTGAGACAGTTAAGTTTAGCCGGTGCGCATAAACTTGCCGAGCATAGTTTTGTTTTGCCGGTGTTTTTTGTTCTTTTCATGTCAAACTTTCGTTTTGGAGACTTCGATCAAAACCGAAACTATGGACTCCGGAGAAACGGTAATAGACTCTAATTAGTTTTGATCATCTAAGGAAAGCGGCAAGGGCTACAAAATTGTTCCACCGAGAGTAATTTTTGGCTAACTCGCATGCCTCGACCATGCGACTTATCTGTCCTCGAAATTGAGCTTTTGCGCCTGTCCGCGTTTCAAGAAACAGCTCCAGTCGTGTGCTTGGTCAAGAACACAGATTGCAGGGAAATTACGAAAATTAAGCAAGCGCTTCTTGAGCCAAGGAGCATGGCAACTCGCTGGCGCTTCACTAAGCAGCTGATACTCGTATTTCAATTCAGGTTTTAGTAGCAATCGAGAAGTCATTTTGACGAATATGCGGATTATGTATTATATTACGTACATGGGGGTCCCACTAAAGCGATATTAGTATATACTTCGGGTTGAACTATGAACTTAGTTGACTAACTATTAGGTGAACTGCTGAATAAGAGTATATTTGACAGACAGGGAGATACAACTTAAACTTAGCCAAATGGTTCTAGCCGGTAGAACGGAGACGAATGCGGACAAACTGAGGAGAGTCTTCATCGGAGATTCACTCAGACCTCTCTGCATTGAACTTGACTTTGAATCCTGAACGGAAAAAAATTAGTATTTTTTGTGGCCGGTCAACCTGAGCAATGTAGACGTATATTGCTGCTGGCTTCGACAGGGGTTATAATATAAATATTGGAGGTGCGATAGATCCTAATGACGTGACAGCTTCTAACTTTGAGAGACGTGTACCCCACCTTTTGAAAGCAGATAATTTCCCTTATTTATCATATGCAGCGAGCAGGTTTTCTGAATCAAGTAATTGTGAAATTAGCCCAACTCCTTCAATGTGGTCTTTTTCGGCGAAAAGCCGCCAAGATGAATAGCCAACGCACCGGCCGGCGTTAGTGACTGAAATTAGCTTGAAGCTAATTGAGCACAACCAAACTCAAGGAAAGCAGCTATCGAACCTTCCCATTCACTTGACTGCAACATTGGTGTTCCCTCCAGTGAAACACTTCGTCTGTCGACCCCAGTCCACTGTTCTACATCCTTATAAAGAAACCACTTATCAGTTACCAAGCAGTCGTCACTTTGAATGTGATTCGAGACAGAAAAGAAATCGAAACGTTTTTCCGTTATTCCTCCTCATCCAAAAAATTGAAAGCACGCGACCGTGTGTTGTGGAGTAAACGGGCTTTCAAACAGGTGATGGAAAGAAACAATCTACTGAGGCTTCACCACACTAATGAACACTCAGGCAAACTTAAGAAATTTTCGGACCTTCGTCAAGTTACATTGCTCGCCCCCGCGCCGACAGGACGTGTCCGCGAAAGCCATCAGAGACGCGGCGGGGCGCGGAGCGAACTGGACCGACTGGTTCCCGGTTTTCCCGCTTGGCGGCGTCCGTTTTGCTGGAGTCGCGAATTCAGCAGCGATACAATTTGTCATTTCAAAGCCGATTTGAACACAAACGACGCGTGAGCCTTCAACGGCGCGCATTGGTCAACACCATATCACCTCGTCGTTCGAGAATGCCCGTTCACGGGTCTTTTCTGCTGCTGTTTACATCTGTCGTGACGTTAACAAAAGAGAGTGATCGGGTTGTGTATGTAGGAAACAGCTAGCTTACTAATGGATGCTCTGAACCGGCAGCGCCAAGCATCTCCTGACATCAAGGACATTGCCGTGTAAAACGGTCGAAATGGGAAAAGCTATAAAGCAACAAGAGTGAAAAACAGCCCCTTTTCACCGAGATGTACCCGACAGCTCAAGGTCCTGCACCCTACATGCGTGGGCACACTGTTACACCGTCGCACGCTTCGCCGGGCTCGACGGTGCCGTGCTGTGCAGAGAAGAGGCACAAGAAACGACACCAGGTAGCGACGTAAAAGCTCAACTTCAAAATGTTTTTTTTTTTTTTTCATATTTAGAACAAAATTATTTTAATTAAACTTTCAAGAACAAAAGCCAATAAACCCTAAAGTAAAAGTCACCATGTTTCGCATTTTTCTTTCGACCACCTCAAGGCAGAACTGACGGCTCTTTAAACGGCAGAACGAAATTTTGCACAAATTAAGTTGTTTTTTCTGCAAGATATTTAGTTGTACGGCCCGAAATTTTATTTGCAGCATATTCACAAGGTTTCCAATAAAAATGTTTAATCACCTGCAGCAACGAGATAGTTTGTAACCAAACTATCAAAAGGCTAAAATTCTCATATATTACTTTTTTTTTAAGATTGCTTCAAGCGAATATCCATGATCCTTATTACACAACAATCCAAACACCATGTGGTTTTTAGGAAAAAATAGTCCACTGTTCTATAGAAATATCTTAATTTTCATCAATTAATAAATGACTCCTAGTTTCACTCCTTTTTTACGAGTTCCAACCGCCATCACCCTATGAAATTTGTTTCTCGTCAAAAATATTTTAGAGAAGCACCACAAACATTATGGTGAAGAACCATTGATTTTATTTTGGGAATCAGAGGTCGCCGTGGGACTTTTGACATGGCATGAAGAAGTCCACGTCAGCTGATGCCGCCCGTCGATTAGGCATCGCGTTTAGGAGTCAGCCGCCCTCGGGTACAAAGGGCACAACGGGCCTGCCATGGCGACGCACTGGCGGCACCCCCGATTAGTACACGATACCCGCCGTTTCTTCCCTTACAGCCAGAAAAGAGGTACGAGGGGAAGCGGGCAGCGAACTCCGTTGTTTCTTTGGACCCAATCGCGTCGGCTATCGTCGCAGGTGGCGTGCTGTGCGGCGAAGAGGCGTTAAGAAGCGAGGCCGGGTAGTGGTGCGAGAGTTCAACTTCAAAAATTGTTTTCTCGCTTTAAACAAAAATTACTCTGATTAAACTTTCAGAATCAAAAGACGATCAATCGTTCTTCCAAACCCACCATATTTTGTATTTTTACTTGGACCACCTCAGGGTGGAATAAACGGCTGTTTATGCGTCAAAACGCACTTTTTGGCAACTTCAGAACGTTTTTTTACTGCAAGATCTTTAATTGAGTGGTTTAAAATATTTGTATGGGTTATAAACCTAGAGGGCAACCAGTAAAAAGTTATATTAGGTCCCGGGAGCAGGTATATATATTTTCAATAAAATGACAAAAATGTGTATTTTTGATTAGAATTATGTATTTAAAAAAAATGTTTAAATTGAACAAAACTGCACAAACTCAACCGCATTATAAGCCGACAACCGTGCAAATTAAAGAAAAAATATTGTTGGATGTTTCATAAAAAAGCTGGTTTTTCGTAAATTATTGAGCGATGCCTAGTTTCACGCTGTTTTCAAAAATTAAAATCCCACTTACGTCATCACAAATTTTTTTTTCGTCCAAACTATTCTAGGGTATGGCTCCGGACATTGTGGCCGAAGCCCATGAATTTTTTTTTTAGAAATCGGAGGTGGTCGAGCGCCACGTCTGGGACGTTTCACGTGGAATGACCCTACTTGCATTACGCGGACGATCTGAAATCGATGAACCGGCGCTTCCAGCCTTTCGGAAACATTGGCTGCCACGGCTGAAACGCTAGGCGTACCTACGCCGCCGATCTGTACGTTCAATATCAAACGGGCTCTGGAGAGCCGTTTGATTAAACTGGTACAGTTTGCAACATGGTCACCGGTTTGAGCAAACGTGCGACAAGTTTGCCCAAACGAGTCGCCCATTTGCCCAGACGAGCGAGCCGTTTGCCAAAGGAGTGACCTGTTTGTCTAAAGAGATGACCGTTATGGCTCATACAGGGGACCCCTTTGAGCCATACGGGCGACCCCTTTGAGAAACTGGTGACCGGTATGGTTAAACTGTTACCGGTACGGACCAGTTTATTTTCATATAGGCGCCAAATGGTTCTTTTTCGGTAGGGTTGTGCCAAAACAAAATAATATGGCTTCTTAATTTTTGTTATTTCGCAGTTTTCATGTACCTGCATAATACTAAACACCGAACTATCATGCTCGACGTTGCACGTCCGCCATTCCTAACTCTTTGCAATCTTCCTAAACTTCAGTGTGTGTCTTAGCACCAGAAATTCGCATTTTAAAAGCTAAAAACGAGACGTTGCGAATATCGGATCCGCACTTTTATGCAAAACTCACGTAAAAAGACACAAATAAGAAAACGTGCATATTTACAATATCATTGTTGTTTATTCTGTTGAAGGCTCAGCAACCGTTGCATTCGTTTTCGCACACGAAACGTTGACTCCCAGAGAAAGTGAAAACGCAGTGTTATTTTCCTTATTTTAACAATGTACTACAGAGACTTTCAGGCTTGCGCTGATGAGGCCTCAAAGTCGAAACTCTCCTAGCCTGGTTCGTGACTACGTCCGCTAATACCCAACCTCGTCGTCACGCCACTTCTGCAAGAAGTCACTGAAATTGCCAGTAAACACACAAAAACGAGACTGATACAATTATCTTGTAGTGTATCACCTAATATTTAGGAATAGCTGTGTCAATGATGCATTACATGGTGCATTATAGTTAAGAATAAAACAACATAAAACCTCTTTTCGCCAGAAAGAACAAAATATCAACGTTAAGTCTGGTAACAATGTATATTTTCCGAATATTTAGAAAAGTTCGGCAAAAGTTCGGCTATGCTCAATCCCAAGATTCGGTGCCCAACTTTCGATTCGGCAAAAGTTCTGCCCATGACTAGTTGCCACAGCCGCTGGCGCCCGGCGTCCCGCCAGCAATAGAGGCGGCAGCGCAGCGGCAGTGTAGGTTGTAACGCAAGAAATTGGGAACAGCGTGCATAAAAGACGAGGACAACGAGAGTAGAGCACAGGACAAGTGCTTACTATCAACGGAAGTTTTATTGAAAACATCTCAAGAGTGTAACGCCATGTTTTGAGGCGGCGGAAACATGAACTCTACGCTTGAGCGCAGAAAGAGTGCCCTGATGAAGCACATATGTTAGCGGCTTTACCCGTCCTAGTGGCTGGAGTGGGTTATTAAGATATTTGACATCGTCGTGACGTCACCATGAATCCTCGCGGCCTCCACCGAGGTTTCCTTTAAAGGGTAACTGCAAAGAAAAAAAGTTTTTATTTTTAAACATCTTATTTGGAACAAGCATGTAAGAAAAATATTTTTTCGCGAGAAATAAAAAACATTTTTTTACAGCAATAATTATTGCGTGAGACTGATTTTAGTTTGCGGCTATTTTGCCCGTTTTAAATCGCGCGCCACGAAGTTGGGATTCGGTGACGTTGAATCCCAATCGGCAGCTATACTTCTCATTGGCTAAGAGTTTAATTCGCAGCTTAGATCTTGGTTGTTAAACCTTTGTTATATGTTGCAATTTCCTTTTGAGCGGCATATTTTACGTTTAAATAATAACCCGTGTGATGAGAGTTATTATTCTTTACAAAAGGTTTACAAGACGGGCACTTCCGTTTGGATTCATACCATAACAAACAAAAGCTTCACCATTCTTTCATGGCCGCCGAAGTCTCCGCTACCGCCTGTCTCGCCTACCTCGACTAATCGTTTCGCCGAAGTGATCAGTGTTTCGTGCTTACCCAGGTGCTTGAGCGGGACTTCTTGAATTGAAGTAGTGTGTGTTTAGCAGCTGTCACAGGTGTTAGTGATAGGAAGCGATGCGGGGTTTTGGCTTTCATAGCGCGGTTCTTTCGTTTTCCTCTTTTTTGCTTAGCGTGTTTTGTTTTTGTTTTGTTTTTTGCGCTTGCGCATGCAAATGGTGACTTTTCAGAGATGTCAGATAGGTGATCCCGATAGCGATCGAGCCTTCCAGCAGCCATGTCGCCCCGAAAAGAATGCTATTTGGCTGGAGGTAATCGAGAGTTCGCGTAGCGACAAATGTGTCCAGTTACGTTCTTGTCATATCGCTCCGAAGGCCGTCGAAATTCGCACCGGGTGCCTCGGGTGCATCAAACGTCCGCGACCAGACACAGCTGTTACGTAAAAAACCTGGCACAGCCAGGTGATTACGTAATAGCTGTCCGCAGAAGCTCTCGGACGTTCGAATTCTGCGTTAGCCGACAGATTTTTTTCTCGGCTTTCGAACCATTTTACGTAAATTGTTTCAATGAATATGTACCGTCATCGTAAATCTTGGCTTGCGATCGCGACTTTGTAGATTATCGTATTCGTTTTGCTGGAGAGATGCAAACGACGGGCATAACAAAATCGGTTGCATATTCCTCATACCTTGCAAAAGCACTTTCCCAGTTACCTTGCGAAAAGCGCGAAACACGGAGTCCGCACCGTCCCGACTTCCCAGTCTTTTACCTGCTTTAGAGCAGTCTGTACCTGCTAGTAGGTATGTCTACTGAAACTTGAAACTAGGGGCAGTGCCAGAGAGCAAGGAGACAAAGTTCGAAAAGCTTGCTCGCCCTCCCCAATTTCTGAACTTTCAAGTGATTGTACCGTAATAAATGTACAACGCCTCGTCCCAAAATAACAAAAAAGCACTATGTTCACTACGTAAAAATGGTTTCAGGTCATGCATCTGTGGGCAGGTAGGAAATCTTGCCCAAATTTATTCACACCGCACGATGAGCGCAACACATCGCTGTGCAAACGCAGTCCAACACGAAGCATAAAAACGGCAGATTTAGGACACCAATTTGGAGTTAATTGTTCAATTAAAACGACGTAATTTTGTTGAAAACGCCCGCAGCTTTTTACTCACGGTGTGCGTCGGGAATCTTCCACATTTTGAAACGGAAGGCAGGAAGATTTATTTTTAAAAACGCTCGCTGCGTCCTCCTGGACCAGTCTGACTGGATCAGCTGACGACGACGGGACTGAACCCGTTTAACCTCAACCCGTTGAACAGCCAATTTGCGCTCCGTTTTGGGTGTCTACTTCCAAGCACTGCACCACACACACCACGAACGTTTCAGTCTTTGGTCGCGTCGCCGTGTTGCGCCAAACAGAACGAGATCGCCGAAGTCAACGCAGCACTCTCGTGAACGTTGGCTTGTGGTTGCACACTCGTGGACCCTCTGACTCCCTTCGCTTTGAAAGCACACACGACGATTACGAATGATAATTTGCGTCTTCCGGGAACAACACAGGGGCACTTCTTCGGTCAGGTCTTCGTAATGTGCTCGCGAACCCCGCAGCGTCTCCTGTACCGTCAAACCAAAACAATACCGGCAACATGCTTAGCGTGCGTTGTTGCCAGATCTTACCGGAAGTCGAGACGCTTTGTCGTTCAACTCAGCAGCCAAGTCAATAAAAAAGAGCAAATCCAAGAGTGAGGGGCGGGGCGTAGTTCTCCTCTGCGGGGGTCCAAAGAGCGGGAGTTTCATATCTGGAGATGTTCTGACTCCGACTAAATTACGTCCTGTGACGTAAATATCGCTAAAAAATTATTTTTTTTCGCGGAAAATTAGTTTTGTGGTATGCTTGTCCCAACTAGGCTGTTTAAAAACAAAACAATTTTTTTTTTTGCAGTTACCCTTCAAGGAAAGCTGGAGAGTTTTTCAAAAAAAGGAGTTAATGGTTGATTCTGACGTGTTTGCGCCTGCTGAGTCTAAATGTCACAACCGTTTGACCCGAAATAGTAACTAAACGCGAAAAAAAAGAAAACAGAAGCGTTCACCGCAGCGGCACGCAATTCATTGGCTAATCACGCGTGACGCGCCACCCCGTCATAAAATATCCGTCTCGATTCTCACTTGCTCCGTCGCTTGAAGAAGTAGTCCGGCGCCGACGCTTCTGCTCATATAAAATCGGGTTCGGCTTCTGATTTTTCGCAATCTTTCGGTTGATCCGAAGGGGATTGTGTCCAGAGGGCCCTTCCAGCCGTTGACATAGCGGAAAAATTACCCTCCGCGGTAATATGGGCAGACACGAGGAACCGCTGGCGCCGACACGACACGGCCGGCTTCATGTGTTCTGAAACATACTGACTGCTACTTATTGTAACATAAAACGCTGACGATAAACGGAGTGTTATACAGGACGCTTCAGGCCGCATTAGCGTGACCCTCCCCAAAACGGCCATCAGAGGAAAAGAAGTCGGCACACAATGGCCTTCATGTTTGGCAGCTGCTGGACACGTGGGCGTGCAAGTTGCATTGTTCACCAAGGCTGAAAATAATAATGGGGTTGTGTGGATGTATATACGGCGTGTACTTGGTCAACCATTTCAAACTGGCGACGAATCACTGGCTGTAGATGAGCAATTTAGCCGGTGCAGTACAACCGCTTGCCTGGGGTCTTTAACGTGCAGCACGCAGTAGTGATACACGACCGCACGCCGGTACGATGCTCATCCAGATCGAAACGGGCAGGGGCGGGGATTGAGCCTAGGATTCCTGGTTTCTGCAGCGCGAGCTTTCGCTCCACGTGCTCCGAGCTGGTGTGCGCTAAAGTCACTGGATCCTGGGAAAGTAACGCCAAGCTCCCCGTGTGGTCGCCATATTGGTCCGTGAAATTAGAAATTTGTCCTTGACCCCTCCGTTCTTGGTGATCCGATCTAGATTCGCTGGTGACGGGTAGCTTTATGGAGTGGTTTTTTGTATACCGAGATATTACTAACCACACCGGCGAAACAATCGTACACCTTCGTACCACCACCAGATGCGGTCTCGGTGCTTGGAGGCTCTGAAAAATAAGTTTACTATATTGAAATACGCAATAAGAACAATACAATTGTAAGAGATCCATGGAGATGGGCATGAATAATAAGTTGATTTCATACGAAGTGCCAAAGACTCTCATATTGGCGAGGAACGCCACCAGTGCGATGATGCTCCATGGTAATCTTGGCGCGACTGGTTTAGAATGACCCTCTGGAAGCTTCAAAGATTTAAATGGACCAAGATGGCGATTTCCATGACAACGTAGCCAATCGCCCTGCTAGGTTTGGGTCGTCTGTATCTTAGTATCCATTTGTGTCCGGCTAGCAGGTAGGGAAGGCAATGGCGCTACTTTCCCAGGATCCAGTGACTTTAGTGTGCGCTAGCCCACTCGGCCACCGATCCCCCACCAAGGCTGAAGTGGTTTGAAGAGATAGCGACCGGAGAGCTTCCCCTGAGACGAGACGGGTTGTGAGACAGAATCATCGTTCTGCCACAGCGATGTCTTTGCGTACCACGCGAATGGCTGCACAAAACGGCCAATCATGTGATAGCGGTACCGTCTGCTGCGTTTCATTTGTTCGCTACCAAGTATTGCGCAATTACAGCTGGAGAAAAAGCGGAGATGTGTCCTCGGCAGCCTTCAGTTTGATGTCGAATTCGTGAAAGCTTCCTGGGACTTTACATTCACACACACCTCCCAAGATTTGTTGGCCGCATTAGACCACCACCAAGAATTATCATCATCCGATCGAATTTCTACGGCACAAAGAACCCTTGCATGACACGCAAACTTTATATGGAACACACTGCGCAACTTGTAAAAAAAAATCAATTTACAACAAAATGTCACATGTTTCGGTATTCCCCAATAGCGCTCCTGAAGAGAATATGTGGAAGTCATGGGAGGAAATTTGAACAAACTTTATGTTTACTTTTAAAAAATTATTTGAACTCAAATAGTATCAGCAACCAGAAAAAAAAGTCCATGCTAAAACAAGTTGCACCGTGAAAGTCTCTCAAGGGACTGTGTAGCGGAGAAGATTAAGAAACAAAATAAAACAACCTTGGGTAGCGGAGTCACTCCGGGAAATATGGTTCCTTCAACGATATAAAAATAAACCAAATCTAAGACACTATTATAAGGCGGTTAACCCAAAAGAGCCAGTGGGAGCCCGCTATTTGGCTACATGATCGTGGCTTGTGCAGTACAGTGCACACAAGTAATAACGTAATAGCGTTTTTCTGGAACAGTTAAACTTTAATTCCTATTTCCTACGTAGTTTCGTCTCCACTTTGCGTGTGCCTATTAATGCGCTAAATTGCCTTCTTATCTTCAAAGATGGTCGGCCGAGCTTAGGGTTCAGGCGAGCCTTCTTCAAACCGAAAGCGATAAGCACAATGTTTTAATGTGCGCCGCGCGGAACACGTTCTCAACAGAAAACGGAGTACTCGCTCAAACTCGTCTGTTTCAATAGCGGGAACCCATTCCTCTGAAATCTCGAGATGGGAGGGGGGAGAAAGGGCTATAAGCGGGAAGAACAACTGCGAGGAGCGCTGTTCGTGCAAGCCGACGATACTCACGAGTACGGCATCGTGTAACAGCGCGAGTCAGTTGCTTCGGCGCCACGAGAATTCCACAAACCCGTGAACGAATAAGAGAACAATCAACACGTCAGGCGACTGAGTCAATAGCACGACCGGTCAACGGATAAAAGCAAGAGCTATGCGGCGGTAGAACGACGACCGCTCGAAAAGTCAGTAGAGCCGCCTACGAGGGAAGCGCGGCCAGCCGCGGCGGGGTCCCCCAGCCGGACCTTTTGTGACGTCGGCTGACGGGCCCTTCCTCTTCTCTCCCCTTTCCCTCTGCTTCAGAGGGGCGTGGCTTCAGTGCTACTTTTAAAGCGTTTTTTCCGGTTAATCCGCGCAGAAAATGACCAAACCAATGTGATATTCGCGATGGCTGAGCTCTAATTACCCAGGCTCGTTTTTTTTTCTTTTATTTAACACCGTGTCAGCTTCTCTCTAAACACCGCTAGCTCTGTTACCCTGACAAAGCAGGCCACATATGCGGAGCCCAGGCGGCTAGTTGGCGCCACGAAGTTGCTGCTCAAGAGATGAAACTAAAACCGAAACTACATGTGGCAGCTCGATATCATTTCAAATGCAATTCTTGTGTGTGCTTGCGTGCGTTCGCACGTGCGTGCGTGCGTGTGTTGTGTCTGTGGTGCGTTTGTGCCGTATGCTCGTGCGCATGTATCTACGCAATGCTACTCTCGAGTTCAGGTTCCGTGCAAAAGAACGGTCGCACGCCTTCCGGCTTTCCTTCGGGCGCAATGGCCCGTCTCGCTGCCTTGAAACCGTGAGCGCGAATAAAGATGGTTCCTCGAGCTTCTGTCATGCTGCGCCATCTCACGGCATTTGTCAAAAATAGGAGCGAACCTTCGACACACCTGCCCCTTGGCAAGGCGGCTCTGTTGAGAAACCTCGTGCACAGGACTTAGAAGAGCGAAGAACTGTGCGGAGCCTCCTGACGCGGAGACGCAGCTTCTGGTAAAACAAAAAACGACGGGATAAACCACAAATCCAACTTTTTTTTTTTCAGGTTGTTTCACGTTGTGTTTGTTCATTAGAGCTTCTTTTAAAAGGATGTGGTCGGTATTGGAGGGATTTAGTGAATGCTGCTGATGGAGAATTTGTCCTCTACCAGGACACAATGAACTAAGCCCTCGATCTGCCCTATGCTTCGTCTTAGTTTGTTCGTCATCATTTTGCCAATAAGCATGTACAGTTTTGAAGATATAGACATAGAAGCTCGATTTCTATAACTACTGATTCATTTGTATTTTGCAATGGGATTGCCGAATTCGGCCGCGAATAGGACTCGATTCTTTCTTAAATGTTTTTAATGGCGAATTCAACAGGCGTTTTGGAGCGCGCCGGGATCAGTTGGCCAGATCCGAAATGGAGCACACGATCCGAACGGGGTCACGCCGCCTACGGATCCCCAGTGGAACATGGCCACCAGTGTTGCGGAATGGGCACCCCCCTTCCATTCCAATTCCATTCCGGGGAATTAGAGTTTTTGATAATTTAATTCCTTTCAACTCCTAGGAATGGGGACACTGGGCCAATTCCCACTCCTGGAATGGCTGAATCGTTCCAGTTCATTCCTCCAATTCCCAAACGTAAAAATTGGCACTTGACAGCTGCATTGCGTTGCAGAGTTGGGCAGAAATGGTCAAAAATGTATTTGAAAATACAAATACTGGGATAGATGAAAATGGTAGCTAAAATACTGATACTCAAATATATCTGTAAAAATGTATCGCGATACGTCGGAAATACATTTTAAAGGAGTAAAAAAGTCTTTGGAAAATTAAATACAGGCATACATTTTAGGGAGGGCACAAATATAAATACTGATAATGCAATACATTTTTTTCGAATTTCTTTGAGACGCCAACTGAGATGAGGCTTTAAGTTTGAAGTGGAAGTATTTTTTTTTTATCCCGAAATTACTTTCTCGCAGGCTTGGCGCTTCGCCGTAAAGGTAGTGGTTCCGGACGAATAGGAGTCTTCAATGCGTTCAAAAAACGTTCCATTAAGGATTGACCGCGGTCCCTCCCCTGGCATCCTGTCTGTCTGACCAGTGATGCGAAAAGACTTCGATCTCTAAATAAATTCCATCGAAACATCATCATTTCCCTGTCCAATAAGGGCGCCCCTGTCAACACTGATCACATGAAGTCACGGCGGAATGAACTAGTATTCTTGTATCTTTAGGTGTTGCCTTGAACATGAAACTTTACCCACGCTGCTGTATGGAAGGACTATACGTGCTTTCGTTGTAGGTGACCTCGTTGACGACCATGCAGGCAGTTGCATTTGGAATTTTCGAGAATAGGGTAGACCACCTGAAGCATCCTGGAGCACATGTCTTATCTTCTGTTACGGTTGAAAAATCGATACGGTGGCATCCCCGTTGTGACGGTCCTGCCTGCCGACCTTCCGCTTCCAACTCATGAATGGCAGTCCTCAAGTTTCGGTTAGCATCATCCATATAGAGGCCTGTGGATTGCGACCTGAGATGGCCGGCACAGGCGTGAGCTCTCCGAGAAACAGCGCCCTCGAGACGAGTCACAGGAGTACGAACTCTGGGTAGACACAGGGAGGCCACGTTTGGCCTCCTTTCTGGGTATCGGATCACCAGAGCAGCGGGTCAGGTTCACGTCGACTGATGACGTACCCTTGGGCCGTGCAACAGGCGCAGCCGCATTCGGATTTGTGTTGAACTTTACTCGTGAAAGCCGCCACCGCCGCCCCCCTTCCCTCTCCCTTTGTTCTTTGCTTTGACGCTGTTTTTTGTATTGCATTTTTTTTCTACGTATAAGTTTATTAGAGCTCCACGCGAGTTTGCAGTTTCCCGCTCATTTTATTTCTGAACAGCTGACTCGCTGACTAACTCAATATAGCTAAACGTAAAAAACAAAACAATTAAATGAATAAAATAAATATAAAGAACCGGGCCCATTCCATTCCCATTCCATTCCGGGTAAAACGCGTCTATGTCCATTCCCATTCGATTCCCCTTAAAATTGCCGCCATTCCATTCCCATTCCATTCCGGGGTCGCGAAAATGTGGAATGATTCCGGAATCATTCCAACTCCGGAGTGGCAACTCCGCAACACTGATGGCCACTGCTCCGGGATCGGCGGATGCTTTCCCGTCATTCAACTGCCCGGGAATCCTCTTTCCGCAACCGCTGCGGTCGTTTCGAAGACGTTTTCGCAATCGCGGCGATGACACGTGTTCGACGCACGAACGGCAGGAATGGCTCAGGAGCTTCTAGCAAAGATTGCCGGAATGCCCGTAGCGGGGCAAAACCTTCTCTTTTCTATCCTGGAAAACGAACCGGCTATCGAGCCAAGGAATAAGCAAGCGGCCATTACGAATTCTTCTGAGGCGAGGTGGGCGAGATCAAGTGAGATGACCCGCGAGAAAGGAAGTCACGTGTGAGCGCCGAGGGCTGGCCCGGCTGGCTTCCGGTTGAATCTGCCGAAATCGTCGGAGTGACTTTTCTCGGATCCAGATCGAGATCTGGAGCGGGAGCTAATCCAAAACGACCAGTGCAACACGTCCGCCTCGATCTCAACCGCCCAGTGAAATAGGCTCCCTCAACGTTACTAAAACACTCAGTTGGGAAACTCCCATAGAGACAGCTTTGAAAAAGTGGCCCCAATCTGTCTCCGAGCACCGAGCTAATGACGAACACAACGCCACCATTTCTTCCGCAGCGGCCTCTCGAAGAACTGCACGTGACTTCTATTTTGGCTTCAGAACAGATACAGCGGTAGGGGTTGCAGGGGTGCCACCCCCGTCTCCCCGGCGCACGCGCCGCGTTCATCTACTGACGTTAAAATGCACCTAGGTCAGGACGTGCTACCTGAAAGGCCCGCTGAGGCATGGTTGTATGAAAACAATATTAATTGTTCCGCAAAACCTTGCGAACTAAAGATGATAAAAACATCACGCGCCCATCATTTGGTACTAAACTCCAATAAATTCCATACAAAAAGAGTCTTTTCCGTTTGTTTTTACGCAAAAACAGGCTTTCAAAAAGCTCAAGGGGACCACAGTACAGACAAACGATAAAGAGTGGCGCTGTTGTCGCATTTAGCTCGGTCTCGGTGGACGCCAGCGGCCCAGGTTTCGACGGCGAGTTTCCCAACTGAGTGTTTTAGTAACGTTGGGCTCCCTCCAGAAAAGTTGATCCCGCCGCGCTCCAAAACGACCAGTGAAATTCGCCATAAGATTAGATAAACATTCGTTTTTAAACACACATTTCCATGCCCCTTAAAAAAAAAAAAAATCTAGGTTTACTTTGCTCATTCTTGTTCTCAATACCTTGCTACTAACAAAATATTATAGATAGAAGCTTAAGACTGCCTACGTGTAGGAATGCGAAAGCATTCGTCTACGTAGCGCACTCGTACAAGCTGCGCGCCCTGCTACCCTCTGCAGAGGCCGGCCGGGATCCGGGTAGCGGCGGGTGTGCGCGGTTGTGGCGATGCGTGGGAGCAGCCCTGGAGTATGGGGTGGCGTTCCTTGGAGCTACACGGCGCGCGGTCCGCGTCGCAGCTATTTTAAGAGCCGTTATGGCCCGGAGGTAATTCCTCTGCCGTTTTTCGCGGTTACGGAGAACGCCCGCTCCACTCCATGGGACAGGCAATGCTTTCGCAATAAAATATTTAAAAAAAATGTTATGTATCCAGGCTCATGATAACCTAGAATTAATTTTACTAGTAATCACACAACCATAGTTGGTCGAATTGTATCCACATAATCAACGGTAACACATCATGCAGTAGAAGCTGTAAGGAATTTTCGCGAGAACAGAAAGGTACGTATTCGCTCAGGAACATGTTATATTTTATCGCTATGAGAATTAACACCACCATTAAAAACAATTAAAATGTCGTAGTACTTACGGAGGTGCATACTCTGCGATATCTAGTCAAGTACTACCACTATTATTATATATAATAAAAAAATCAATGTGACGAACTAGAAGTTTGTCAATCGAGGGTGGAGTACAGAAGGGCTTAATTCAGTTTTAGGCATATTTTCGTCCTGTCCGCAAAACATTTATGAAAAGCGTTTTCTGTTGACATTATCAAGATCTCAAACCACCACTTGAACAGATGGTACGCACCGCTGTCTGTAAAATGCAGTTTTTTAGCATGATTTATTCGTGGCGCATTATTGTCGCGTAAAAAAAAAACTATTTGTTTAAAGCGCCATTGAGAAAGACCACTAAGTTACATAAAAAGCTGCACACGCTGCATTTAGTTAGAAGGATTTAGTACTTAGGAACACACACACTTATTAAAGCTTTTTTAGCTGCATAATAATTTTAACATGGCTACACGTGTCGAGGATTGAATGAAAATATATAGCTATTTGTTTCATTCATGTAACTCTTTTCAGTACCGACAAGTAAAGCTGCTGATTAAAGGTTTGCCAAAGGCCGCCTCCACACTCAGCCTCCGTCTGGTTTTTCGACGTGCGCTTTCGCGTAGATCACCTATTCAAGTTAAGCCATCTCAGCTTTGTCTCAGCGTGTGCTTTGTTCAAGTGTTTTTGAGCCGTTGGGATTATTACGTTTGCATCTCGAGACGTTTGTTTGGTGCTTCAAACTTGTTTTGTTTAAGCCTATTTACTCCTAACAACGAGCCTGGCTTCAGCACATCATAAGTTACCTAGTTATGCCATGGTTATGATATGTCTAGCTGTCAAATTATTTAAGTCCAGGAACAAACCACAGAGAATATTATTGCAGCGCGAACGTGTGCTAATCCTTAGGGTTAGAGTACGACACGCAAATTCACTAGAACACCGCACCTCCGCTGAACACATATTTCCTGTCCCTTCCCAATTTAAAATGCGGAATTTTTTATTGCATGGAAGCTTAACAACCTGTATAGTATACTAGTCCCCCTTATCCGAGTATAGAACATTAATGCAGCGCGAAAGCGTGATGACCCTCAGGGCTTGAGGAAGACAGGCAAACTCACTCGGAAACTGTACCTCCTGTCAACATATATTCTCCATCCGTCTTTCAAAACTCGAAACTTTTTTTTCCCATAGAACTAATTTCCCTTATCCGACTACAAAACGCCACTGACATTTGGAGTATCCTGCTTGACACGTTCTAAACCTCGAGAATATAAAAGGCGCATGGAATATAACCAAAAACATAACATGCGACATTAAAACTTTACCACACACAAAAAAAGAAAAACATAACAAATGTGCACAAATTTAATCGTTTTACTTCAATTAAAAGACGACATATAGTAAGTACTTTGACCTCGGTTTTCTGGGAAGAGACTACACGAGAATCCAAAATAAAGGAGGGTTAGGCGTTCAGTGGAGGACAAGCATTCGATAGCTCTCTCCACACAGCCATGTTCCGAGATAATTTTGGAGAGAAAGAATTGGGCAAATGTGCTCAGAGTAAAACCGTTTTTACTCCTTAAAGGGGCGGTGCAACAATTTGCAGGCTTTGGCTGATTAATTGCGGGAGTTGATCCCGGCCACATATAAAACGAAGGGCCAAAAACTATTCTTTCCTGCTTGCCCTAGTTTTCATTAAAAAAAAAATGAAAGAAATTGATATCTCTGGCACCCCTCAACTCAACATTGAAGCGGCACCAGCTTCGCCTGTGACGTCATTCGGAGTGGCGTTGGTTTCCGGTTGGGTTCTTCTGGCTTCCGTTTCCCCAGCGCTCGCCGGCTCGCCAGGCTCGCCGCTCTCCCGCTCTCCCGCCGATTCCCGACCAACATGGCGGCATGGGCGGACGGCCTGAGCGACGTCGAGCGCAAGATGCTTGCGTATAGCAAGTCTTGGACTTGTGCGGCGGACAGTCGACGCGGTGGGCAGTGGAAGTCGAAGTCGAGGTCGAGACACCACGATACTACGGACCACGACCAACGCATTCCGTCGAGCGAGGAAAAGACAAAACGTCCGGGTTGCTCGTGTAGCCGCCGTAGGCGCCTCGGGCGTCGACGGATGACGGCGACGGCAGGTTTTGTTGACTTGCGGCAGATGGCGCCACAAATAATTCATTCCCTTTTAGCGGCAATATTAGGCTTCTGAAGCGTTTCTGCATGCCTAAACAACAATATTTCTTAAACTTAACCTTAAATCAAGCTTACAATTGCCTAACATTATCACTTACAAAAACCACTCCGAATGACGCCAGATCACAGGTTCCATTTGCGGCCACCATGTGGCCGCAGGTTGGGAAAAAAAAGTTCTTTATTTTGCGATTACGCAGCGAAATAGAGGTATTTTGGGATATGGTGGCACTTTTTCTCTTACTTATGCGGAAGTAAACAATATAAAAAATACAAGCTGCACATTCGTTCAGTGTTAAAATCATTGCACCGCCTCTTTAAGCTGGAGAACCCTAAAGGTTGGTTCACACATTGCAGTTTTAGTGTGATCGACCGGGATCCAAAAGCTTGTAGCTGTTTGCGACGAAATAATATACGGGCGCCATCTATCGCGTCGCTCCGGAACACTCGATTTGCGTCTAACTAAACGGAAGCTTTCTGCATTATTTGTGAAATCAAGCCTACGTACAACTTTTGAGAAACGGCAGTTTGTGGGACTGGACGAGTTATTTCAATTTCAGGGTGAAAAGTGATTAATAATAAAATTAGAAAATATATACGCAAGCCGGAAAAGTTTCGGAGCCAAGCGATCAATGAATCAATAAATCAATCATGTGTTTTAGTGTGCACTCAAAGAACAGGTAGATTTTAGAATGAGTGTTTGCAGATAAAAAGTGAAAAAATAACTGGCGAAGAAACATATCAGTGTCAAACTTCAATTTTTTTTTTTAATGGGCGAAAAGTTTTACGTTAGAATTGTTAAGCGTGTAGTACAAAAGCTTCATGCGTGTCAAAGAAAGACCTGATTTTAAGTAAAAATGGCAAAGGAAAGTCTTGCGTGTGTCTTGTCATCCGGGAAACTGGATTGAGATTCTGCTAAGTAGCAGGGTACAGGAAGTAATTGCCTTGAGCGCCTATAATAAAACACCATCATTGCGAACAAGCGTCTATTTGAGAGCCGAAATACCAAGGGTGTTTAAGAAATGCGTATAATAAAACTCCGTCTACTTCTAAATATTATTGAAAAAAAAAAGAGAAGTGCATCCTTGCGTATTTTTATCCGGTGAATCTGAATATCACGTTCGTTTTTCCGAAGATACAACTAAACGCGAGAAAACGCGAGAAACCTTCGAAGAGTCGTGACGTCATACTAGGATATTTGAGACGCCAAGCGCGCGTTCGCTCGGTGGGGCAGTGGGTGCAATTGCAAGCTGGTATATTTTTCCGCACTGACACCAGTCGTGACGTCTCTTTCTGACCTTTTTGAAAAGACCACAAGTGCGCTTGCACAACTTTGACAGGCGCTGAAGATGCGCGAGAACGAAGATTCTGAAAACTCCTAATGTGACGTCACGCCATGGGATGGAGGGGCTTCGGCTGAACTTCGAAAAATAATTTATGCAGCCTCCGTGCACCAAACTAGAAAATAATCTTGATATTCGCGATCCGGGAGGTAAAATAAAGATGATTAAGGTGTCTTTACTTAAACACTAACCGCTTCAGTTTCCTTTAAAATGCATCGTTGCGTAGATTTTAACTTACGCGTTCAATTCCAGGGGAACTCCATATAGCAGAAGAAAACTCAAGCTTTGCTACCGCTAACGAGCGAAATAAATGCTGCCTGCACGAGTAACTTTGGACTCTAAACAAATCAGTTACTGAAAGGTTCTTTGACGCCCCAAGAACCTTAAGCTCGTGAATAACAGTTCTGCCTAAATCACTATCGCCCCTTGGCGCAAAAGAAAGGCATGCAACTATAGGCGATGGAGAACCCTTTCACATAAAAAAGAGCATAAACTAACCCCTTGTAGGCTTTGCACGAAGAACCATTTTATAGGTTCTTAAAAAGACTTTTCAGGGTGAAAAATATAAACAAGTGAAAAAAAAAAACCTATCAGCCATATATATGGGTCATTTCATCTCAAATCGGGCAAGCTAAAAGGGCCTAATTTTTAATTTTCACGAAAAAAATATAAGTTTTGGGGGCATTTTTCAAATGAAGGAGGGCGTAAACCGCATGTTCTCCTGATTCTTTGTTCTCGAGGTGCGAGCCGTAGAAGCCGCAGTGAGAGAAACGTGTTTTTGCCTGCCGTCGCAGGTCGCGTGTTTAACACCCTCTGCTGGCGCCATTGTATTCTCTACACCATTTTAACTTTTCCTTCTCGTTTAATAGGTACTATAAAAATAGCTTCACGTGTTTAAATATCTCTAATAGTTTCATTGTTTTCTAAAGAAAATGTCAAACTCGTCGCTCAGGTCGATTTTTGGTCAACTTTGACAGGTCATTATTTTGTCTGGACTTAAGGCACATTTTATTTCTTGGGCTCTATAGAAAGCCCTAAGCATGCCTAGTATAGATATAGTAATATAATTTTGATCTGACGAGTAGCCGCTCCGCTACCTCTGCGGCTCAAATAGAGGACATACAACCAAAATATTACATTTCTAGATTGTTTTTTCTTATAGTCGACTGAAATGTCTAAAACAATTTAAAAAATACAAATTTACAAAAATGGGGTTTTTGAGAAAATTGACCTCAAACTTTCAACATTTGTTATTTCTTACAACGTTTACGTGAAGGTAGCAGAGCGGCTAGTCGACAGATCACAATGATACTATTATGTCTATAATGGGCTTGCTTTGGGCTTTCTGTAGAGCCAAAGAGAGAAACTTTACCTTAAGTACAGACAAAGTAATGACCTGTCAAAGTTGACCTAAAAGTGACCGGAGTGACGAGTTTTACACGTATTTTAGAAAACAATCAAATTCCTAAAAATATTTCAATACGTCAAGGTATCTTTATAATACCTATAAATGAGGCGAAAATGTTAAAAGGGCGTAGAAAAATACAGTAGCGCCAACAGAGGGTGTCAAACACGCGACCTACGGCGGCAGGCAAAAACACTAGTTTCTGCTACTGCGGCTTCTACGCTTCGTAACTGAAGAACAAGAAATCAGGAGAACATGCTGTTTGCGCCCTCCTTCATTTGAAAAATGCCCCCAAAACATATATTTTTTTCGTGAAAATTAAAAATTAGACCTGTTTAGCCTGCCCGATTTGCGATGAAATCACCCATATATATATATATATGGGTGATTTCATCTCAAATTGGGCAGGCTAAAAGGGTCTAATTTTTATTTTTAACAAAAAAATTATATGTTTTTGGGGTATTTCTCAAATGAAGGAGGGCGAAAACCGCATGTTCTAACGATTTTTTGTTCTCGAGTTACGAGCCGTAGAAGCCGCAGTGGCAGAAACTAGTGCTTTTGCCTGCCGTCGCTGGTCGCGTGTTTGACACCCTCTGCTGACGTCATTGTATTCTCTACACCCTTCTAACTTTTCTCCATCATTTAATAGGTATTATAAAAATACCTTGATGCATTCAAATATTTTTAGGAATTCGATTGTTTTCTAAAACACAGGTCAAACTCATCACTCCGGTCGCTTTTCGGTTAGATTTAACAGGTCATTACTTTGTCTGTACTTAAGGTAAATTTTCTTTCTTTGGCTCTACAGAAAGCCCAAAGCAAGCCGATTATAGATATATTAATATCATTATGATCTGTCGACTAGCCGCTCCGCTACCTTCACGTAAACGTTGTAAGGAATAACAAATGTTGAAAGTTTGAGGTCGATTTTCTCAAAAACCCCATTTTTGCAAATTTTTATTTTTTTTAAATTATTTTAGACATATTAGTCGACTACAAGAAAAAACAGTCTAGAAATGTAATATTTTGGTTGTATGTCCTCTGCTTGAGCCGCAATCGCGCGAAATGTGTGAACATTTGTTATTTTTCACAACGTTTACATGAATGTAGCGGAGCGGCTACTTGGCAGATGATAATGATATTATTATATCTATAATGGGCTTGCTTTGGGCTTTCTGTAGAGCCTAAGAAAGAGAATTTACCTTTAAGTACAGACAAAGTAATGACCTGTCAAATTTGACCGAAAAGCGACCGGAGTGACGAGTATGACATGTTTTTTAGAAAACAATCAAATTCCTAAAACTATTTGAATACATCAAGGTATCTCTATAATACCTATTAAATGAGGGGGGAAAGTTAAAAAGGTGTAGAGAAAACAATGGCGCCAGCAGAGGGTGTCAAACACGCGACCTCCGACGGCAGGCAAAAACTCTAGTTTCTGCCACTGCGGCTTCTACGCTTCGTAACTGAAGAACAAGAAATCTGAAGAACACGCGGTTTGCGCCCTGATTATTTGGTAAATTCCCCCAAAATATATATTTTTTTCGTGAAAATTAAAATTCATACTTTTTTATTATGCCCGATTTGAGATGAAATTTCCCATATCGGGCAGGCTGAAAGAGTCCAGCTTTTAATTTTCACGAAAAAAAATATATGTATTAGGGGCATTTCTCAAATGAATGAGAGCGCAAACCGCAAGTTCCCCAAATTTGTTGTTCTCGAGTTACGAAGCGTAGAAGCCGCAGTGGCAGAAACTAGTGTTTTTGCCTGCCGTCGCAGGTCGCGTGTTTGATACCCTCTGCTGGCGCTATTGTTTTCTCTACACTCTTTTAACTTTGCCCCCTCATTTAATAGGTATTATAAACATACCTTGATGTGTTGAAATAGTTTTTGGAATTTGATTGTTTTCTAAAAAAACATGTCAAGCTCGTCACTCCGGCCGCTTTTCGGTCAAATTTTACAGGTCATTACTTTGTCTGTACTTAAGGTAAATTCTCTTTCTTTGGCTCTACAGACAGCCCAAAGCAAGGCCATTATAGATATAATAACATCATTATTATCTGCCAAGTAGCCGCTCCGCTACTTTCATGTAAACGTTGTGAAAAATAACAAATGTTCACACATTTCGCGCGATTGCGGCTCAAGCAGAGGACATACAACCAAAATATTACATTTATAGACTGCTTTTTCTTGTAGTCGACTAATCTGTCTAAAATAATATAAAAAATAAAAATTTACAAAAATGGGGTTTTTGAGAAAATCGACCTCAAACTTTCAACATTTGTTATTTCTTACAACGTTTACGTGAAGGTAGCGGAGCGGCTAGTGGACAGATCGTAATGATATCATTATATCTATAATGGGCTTGCTTTGGGCTTTCTATAGATCCAAAGAAAGAAACTGTACCTTAAGTACAGACAAAGTAATGACCTGTTAAATCTAACCGAAAAGCGACCGGAGTGACGAGTTGGACCTGTGTTTTAGAAAACAATCAAATTCCTAAAAATATTTGAATACATCAAGGTATTTTTATAATACCTATTAAATGATGGGGAAAAGTTAGAAGGTTGTAGAGAAAACAATAGCGTCAGCAGAGGGTGTCAAACACGTGACCTGCGACGGCAGGCAAAAACACTAGTTTCTGCCACTGCGGCTTCTACGGCTCGTAACTCGAGAACAAAAAATCGGGAGAACATGCGGTCTGCGCCCTTCATCATTTGAGAAATACCCCCAAAACATATATTTTTTTTGTGAAACTTAAAAATTAGACACTTTTAGCCTGCCCGATTTGAGATGAAATCACCCATATATATATATATATATATATATATATATATATATATATTAGAGCGTGGCAGTTACAATGTATTCGGGAAGCACCGTCGAGACATGACAAATAAACTTTAAGCGTGGATCGATGAAAATACTATAGAGTCCCATACAAGATAACACTTAAAAAAGCCAGGGCCATCTAATTCGTAAGCATGAACAGTATAGACGTTTACTTGTAAGAGTGATGGATTACAATTCCAATTGCACTTGGTCGTATTCAATTATATTAATATATTACTTTAGAATACAAGTCATTGTACGTTAATGGTAAAAGTAACCGTTACTTTTTCGACAATTTAAGATTTTCGAAAGGATTAATCTTTCTTCTAGTTTCAAAACTGTTTTTTTGTACTGTTTATTATTTGAGCAGAGTCGCCAAATTATAAGCTACGTATCTTCTTAATCCAGCAATGTTTCCAAGTCGCGTCCTCTTGACGGAAACTTGGTGCGATGATTCTTAGGTAGTTAACTTGTAGAAATAAAGGAAGTCGTAAGAGAGGGGAGGGGAAATTTGTAACCGTTAAAAGTAATTTTAGCACTTTCAAACGTAATCATGCTACGCTTGTAATTAATTCCTAATAAATATATTCAAACAAACAAATTTGCCTCCGAAAATTGATCAGTTTCAAGTAATTTGGTTATTTCTGATGAGTACCGTGGATGTCTGGTTCTGAACAGTCAAATTTATCTTGTACGAGAAAGAAGCAACACTAAGTTTGCGGGGTTTTAAGTTGGCAAGTTTCTTTGACACCCATATGAGCTGCATCAACGTCATCTTGCGACACATGGCAGTTGACAAACGCGTTAGATGGCCCCAGTTTGTTCTATCGTCGCAAGCGTTTACAAGTGGTTGCAACTCAGTCGATCACACTCAAACGGGATTGTGGGAACTAGCCTCCACAACACAAAGCAAGACCATGAGGGCCGGTCCCGTACCGAACCCCGCGAGGATTGAAATTCTTCAACGGGCACAGCCCTTCCCCGCATTTCGACATGGCCCCTTAAGCTGGCAGGTGATGGAATACGAATTCGTTTGGCAGAGCTACTCGGCCAAAATCTCAATGGACGACGTGCAACCTCGGTCTTCTGAAGGGAAGATCATTCTGTTAGCGCCCTCTACTCCAAAACTGTGAAGGGAGCCGTGTTGGGGCAAGTCGAAAGCTGTGGAGGATAGGGGGGGGGGGGGGGGGGAAGTTAAGAAAAGTGGAAAGCGCGAAATTTATACGCTGGCCTTTAGGGCGATTCTGTTGAAGATGAAGCACCGCAGATAGAAAGGAGATTATCTATGGGCGCCCTCAGTGGGCTCTTTTTGTTTGCAGCTGTGCTTGCTGGCAGCAATTAACACCCTTCAATTTTTTTTCTATCATTCCTTCAGTTCGTTTTATTTTAGCGTTGTGGTCACGTGATAAGTTACTGACGTATTGCCTAGAAGTTTAGAGAAGTTACCTCGTCCCCAGCGCAGAGTTTATATGGAAAAACAAGTCGTTTCTACGATGCCTTTGAACGCGTTCCCAACTGATGTCACAGGAGCCGGCATGTCATGTTGTTGGATGTCCCGATCCTGGCGCTTGGTGCTTGATGTCGCAGCAAAAAGTACGACCGAAGGCGCGCGTCGCCGTCGTCGTGAAGTGCCAACTCCTGGCTTCCGAAGTTTCCGTGGAGCTCTAGCTGAAGAGCGACCTTCAGCAGAACCGGCGTCTGATACGTGCAAAAACCACCCCCTCTGTAACACCGCCAGGATCGTGGCTGGCGACAGCACGGCACTTCAATATTGTCATCAGGCGGCTATCGAAGGACCAGTTTAGCGGGAGCTGTAAGCACACTGTTGAAGGCACGCTCTAGGCAACATGCCATTACAGTGGCACGCCATCTCGGTGAAGACGCAGAGCATTTATCGTGGCGCAAATCAATAGCGTGCAAAATGCGTCGAAATTGTTTTGTTTTGCTTCCTCGGCTGGGAGAATCAGATGTAAGCGCAAATGTCGCGCAGAAATCAATGTCCCGCTTATGCGTACAGCTAAAAACGAAAATAAAAGAGAATTAGACCTCATTAATATTGTATCGAAGTAATATTCTCCCTAAAACTTCGGCTGCACAAGGGATTCCAATCCACATCTAAATGAGCATCATTATTTCGATCTGGATGAGCACCCAAAATTCTCGTCTGGAAGAGGAGGGAGGGGTGTTCTGGACAATTTTATAACTGATCTACTGTGGGCCCTCAAGGGGGCGGAGGGGGGGGGGGGGGGAGGGAGGAAAGTTAAAAAAATATATTAATTTTTTTTTCTCTGCCACATTTTGCGTTTTATCGAACCTGGACATGTTGTGTTGACATCGCGGTGTTGCATGTGCAACTCGGAAATCAACCAATTTCAGAATCATTTCTCCGGCACGAATTTTCATGATCCGTGGTATAGTCGTTAACCGTGGAATGAATTATTCGCAGAGAAGATATTTTGAGATTATTTTCAAATCGCGGAATAGCAGAAATGAGATCTTTAGGCATTTGGTCTTTATAAAAACCAAGTTGTTTTCTGTATACTCTGTCCCATACGCAACTTGGCTGACGACAAAAGCTATAGGGCTCCCACGACATAATACGAGCTGCCTGAGCCAACCACGTGTCCTCCCGGTGTTGTATTGCCGCATGGCCGCGCCTCTCATGGCCATCGTGTATAAGAATAAAACTCGGCTATTTAGAGGCTAGATGTACTTCATGTAGTCTTGAAAAAAAAACTTCCTGCTATGTAATTTCCTAAAAATTAAAATCATCGACCGAAATATCTAGAAAGAAGGACGAAAAAACATTTAAAAAAATTAATCTTGAATACTTAAAAATTTTAATCTAATATGACTAATTCAGCACACACTCACGTACCAACTTTGCCTCGAGCGAAGGGCAAAGCAACAAACGTTAAAGGGATGGTGAACCGAAATTTGGATTTTAAAAACAAAAATGCAGGAGATGTCGGCGGGACGCTAAAATCCCTACAACGCTACTCGTAAGGCCATATCTCGAATGGACGGCCCGATTCTTAAAAAAAGTGGTCGAGATGGAACCAGGCCGAGGAGGCGCGTGACGTGAAGATATCTTGTTTCTTCCTCTCTTCGCCTCGCTCCTTCAAGGTAGTGAAACGGAGAAGACGAGAGGCCGTTCCCTCTCTTTCTCGGAAAAAACTGACGTAAACATTTCTGTCAAATGCGCCTCCTTTCTTTTTGAACAACACGGCCACCCGTTCGAGATATCGCTGTATGAGTGATGTTTCGGTGTTTGTAGCATGCGGTTCCACGCTATGGCCGCGTGTTTTCTGGAATCTAGATTTCGGTTCAGCATCCCTTTTCAGAACCCCCCCCCCCCCCCCCCCGCCCCCCTTCTCCCGAATCACGTCTTTCCTTCTTGTTGCACCAAATCTTGATCTTTTTTTTCATTTCTTTTATTTTTTTTTCTGGGGCTAGAGTTTAGACGGTTATAGTTGGTGGGAAGCGGTAAACGAAACTTAACACCTGTGTTTTCGTGTATTTGTTGGAGGCTGGC
Organism: Ixodes scapularis; assembly: GCF_016920785.2. Classification (NCBI taxonomy): domain Eukaryota; kingdom Metazoa; phylum Arthropoda; class Arachnida; order Ixodida; family Ixodidae; genus Ixodes; species Ixodes scapularis. Next base: position 55,030,551 of record NW_024609879.1, read on the forward strand.
CTGGGGACTATCGGTCGATGACCACAATAATCAATTGGTGATTTATTACAAAAACATTTTTTTTTTTTGGAGGAGTAGCATCGATATCTTTAGTCCAAGAAACATGTCCCTAAAAATCAGGCGGCGTACCTTCAAAGTTTCTGGGGTTCCCTTCCGATTCTCGCGCCTCCTGTCTCCGGTTGAACCCGACACAGCAATGCATAGCTTTCGGCAAAAACGGTTCATTGCATTCCCATTCTGCTTGCGGGTTTGAGGATCGGAAAGGAATCATCGAGGGATTCTCGGAAACGTGCCCCCCATCGCTGCAGATGCTGCCCATAGTCCCAGCGGAGCTTGTCATTGAAACGTTGCCGTCGAGGGTCGGATCCGGGGTGAAAAAGATCGTGTCACCGTGCCGCGTCCCGACGTCGTGGTCACTACCACCGCGCACGTCCTTCGTCGCTCGTTCCTTTTGCGAGAGTCTCCTCATAATGCCTCGAGGGTCCGGCCCGGGGTTGAGTTCAGGTTATGTTACCGGGTCGTCGCGGTCGCCACCACCGCGCACGTCCGTCGTCGTCCGTTCATTTTGGGAGAGTCTTCGCCCTATGTCCCGGGGGTCGATTCGGGGTGAAGTTCGCGCCTTGTAACCGGGCCGTCGCCCGAGGTCGCAGTTACCACCATTGCGCAGAGCCGTCTTCGCCGTTCCTTTCGCCGAGAGTCACTTCCCAGTTCCCAATGAATGGTGCCCGTTCTCCCAGCTACCTTCTCATCTCTGGAAGGGAGGGTCCACGGATGAACGCCGCCGCCGTCGTCAATGTCCTCCAAATAGTTCCTGACTACATAGCCAAAGGCACCTCCTCCGCCACGGCCCGGTGGGGCCAACGAGGCCCCACAAGTTCAAACTCTGTTTGGTTCTTGTTGTCGCCCATTTCATTGTTTCTTTTGTCTACGAGATGCCCCAGGGGTCGAGCCGAGTACAATGACGAGGGCGGCGGCGTTCATCCACGGACCCCCTTCCCCCCCCCCCCCCCCCCCCAAATTGTTTTTGGGAGGAAGGAAGAAGGGAGTAAATAAATAGTCAGAAACAGTTAGTTGCAGGGAAACAAACGCAAGTCCACATGTTGCAAAAGAGAAAGATGCAGCAAAGGAGTCAACAATAGAGAGTTTCAGTAGACTGTTTTCGCTTTCTCACTCCGCTCCATGGAAAGCGGAGTCACCATCGCGCATGCACGACCCGCTCTCGGATTTGAGCGTGAAGCGCCAGCTCCGCTTTCGTCACCATTTTAGGAACCGCGTTCCACTCTCAGTAAAGCATCAGTAGATGGTATTTTTTTGGAAGGGAACTCAAAGTTGGTGCTCGCCACTTGAAAGCATGCTTGGCAGCGCGCTTGACCGTTGTGGACCTCGCTGCGCTAATATGGCTGCGCAGACTTTGTTTGAAACGGCGTCCTCAAGAAAACGTTTCACGATGGTCGAAACCTCTGGCTGCTTCGCGAAATCGCTGGGCGCAGTCCTTTCACGGCGCCTGAACGGCGGGGACAGGTGCTGCTTTGTCTAAGCCAGCGGGTTCGATTTTTTTATGCGAGAAGTTGGCAAACGGACAGATATTTTGTTAGGCTACTTTCGGCAGCAAGACAGTGCAAATTAGTGAAAGTGAGTGCTCCATTTATATCTCTACTTTTTCTTTCCCCAATGAAATCAGTGTCTTGTTCTTCGTATTCTTCGGTTTGTGATAGGCTGCCTTTGTGTTTATGTACACTGCGCGACACCGTTAGCGGGAACAATCAATATTTGTTTTTATTTTTCACCTTAAATTCGAGGGGCTGACGTCAACCTATTGGTGTGAAATAAAGCGCTCGTCTGGGGCACTAATTTGAGTGGTAACATTTCAGCTCTCTCAATAGCTGTCAAAGAAATAAACTGCAGATAAAAGCGATTTTATCGTGTTCGTACCCAGGCAGCAAAGACACGTTGAAAAGACATCGATAAAACGTCGATGACGTTAGGAACCCCATGTAGAAAGAACGTCAAAAATCTTAACTTCAGGTTCCTTCGACGTAATATGAAAAGGCTAATGTCTGGAAAGAATGGTGGATGTTACATCGACATAACGTCCCACTTAACAACCTTAAAACATCGAGTGCACGTCGGAATTGGACGGGAAGTCAAGTGATAGGGTAATATCAACGTTGACATAATGTCCCATTTAACGACCATAAAACGTCAGGTATGCCTCTAAACTGAACGGGATGTCAATTGATAACGTTATATCAACGTTGACCTAACGTCCCATTTAACGACATAAAACTTCGAGCATACGTCTAAACAAAACGGGGTGTCAATTGATAACGGTCTCGGCCTAGGTCACGGTGGAACCACGGAGTCACCCGGATCTGGCTTCGTTGCTGGGAGGTAAGTTCGCGAAGGCATGTATATTTTGACGAAATAAATCATTTGCCAAATTCCCCAAGCGCATCGACACGCACTCCAGGAAGGATGGGAACGGTGTTCTTTCAGCTCGCTAGTGATCGGTAATTTCGACCAAATCCATGGTTACACCATTTTGGCCGTAATTCGCAGTCACCCTAAACAAGCGTCCTATAGTGCCCAAGGACCTGTCATATCAGTTTAAATATTTTTCGTCAAGGTAAGCGTTTCCGATACAGTGCATGCTGTCCACCCTTCAAGCTGGCCGAGCTGCAGAAATCTCTTACATTATTATTATTCTCTTAGAGCTTCAAAGACACTGATCTAAAGTTGGAAACACTAAAAATGCTATAAACAACTCCGCTGACTCCGAGTTAAATCCTGGTTGTTGTTGTGAATTCCTGGCTTTTTAAGCAATTCTTGTTAAAAGAACAATCATAAGAATGAAAATATTGTAAGAGATTTCTGCAGCTGAGTGAGGCTGAGAGGTGGATCAGTATCAGAAAGGCTGACATTGACGAGCATTTTTAAAAGTAATATGAGAGGACCTTGGGTTCTTTAAGGCGCTTGTTTAGGGTGATCACGGTGTTGCTGAGACATCGTTGGGACGTTTCGCGCTCAACGTTCAAAGAGCCTCTCCCCCAAAAAAGCAACGTAGAACTGACGTCGAATAATGTCGATTACGTCAAGGGGTCGCTCACGACATTGTTGGTACGTCTCATGCTCCACGTTCAAAGTTCCAGGAAAAAAGGTGGAAGTGATGTCTAATATTCCAATGACGTCATAGTGTTGCTCAGACATTGTTGGGACGTCTCGCGCTCAACGTTCCAAGCACCTCCCCCTAAAAAAACGTATAAAAGCCGTCGAATAATGTCGATGACATCAAGGAGTTGCACGGGACATTGTTTTGACGTCTCGTACTCCACGTTCAAAGTAACTTGCCGGTGAAAACGTAGAACTGACATCTATTATTTCCATTGATGTCAAGGTGTTGCTCAGACATTGTTTGGACGTCCCGCACTGAACGTTCGAAGAACACCCGAAAAAACGTAGAACTGACGTCGAATAATGTCGATGACGTCAAGGTGTTGCTCAGGACATTGATGGACGTCTCGTGCTCGACGTTCAAATAACTTTCCTGAGAAAACGTAGAACTGACGTCGATAAATGCCAAAGACGTCAAGGTGTTGCTAAGAACATTGTTCTGACGTCTCGTGCTCGACGTTCAAAGAAATTCTCATACAAGACGTCGAACAGACGTCGACTACTGTTGAAGACGTCACGGTGAAGCTTATGTCGTTGTAACTACGTCGCGTATTTGACGTCGCCGGGACCTCTCGTGTGGACGTACCAATGACGTCAATGAAAAGTTTTTAAAGAACCTCGATGTCGCTAAACGTCTAGGACCTTATTTCGACGACATCTCGATGCCTTGTGCTACCTGGGTATTAACAGTGTAGCGCAGTGCACCTTTCTGCCATGGGGGAGGACATGAAACCATTCTGCTTGGCTACACTTCTTTTCAATTCTTTTGTGTGTTTTTTAAAGTGCGTTTTCCGGTTCGAGCTCCTGCCTAGTTTCAGCCTCACTCGTGCTACGGTGTTTTCTTGCAATAGATGGCCACGCGACACATGCTACTTTTACAATGCTGAGTTCAACAGTAACACTGTAATGCGATTACATGCAATATACACGCGCACATCTGAGCAGTAAAATCACAGTCGTTAGTAAGCGTTGTGTTTGCTAATTTTCGCCTAGTTTATGCCTGTCTGGTTTTCACCGGGCAGAAACTTGACGTGGAATATTCTTTCGACCGTTTTTGGTAACTCTTTTCAAAACTCCGTCGCGTAACATAGATGGCCGCCATATTTTGGGCGTCGCTTTTAGTGCGAGACTTGTGACTAGAACCGAGTTCATATCCAGCATTCACGCAGCATTCGTGTGTAAAACAATTGGACCCGCGTCTCTGAAAAACAATGACGCAGCTCTCTTGTTCCCTAGACGCTTGGCCAAAATAAGGCGGCCTCGAAGAATAGTGGCATCAGGGCTTGCACTTTTAAAAAGGCTCTATTCTAGTCTCTAATTTTTTCTTAATTTGCCTAGGAAATCCAAGGCGAACGTTCCCAGAGAAAAGTTTAATAATTTAAAAAAGTTCGCGCGAATGTGAATAGATAAAGTTAAGATGAACGTTTTTTTTTTTGTTGTTGTTGTTATTTTTTTTTTTTTTTTGCGGCTTTTGAGCGCAATGTTCATGGACACCTTTTAGGGGCATTTTCGACAGGAGGACGGGTGCACAGAGATAATCGGCGTTCAAGCATGCGCTACAGTACTTCTGACTGCAGAGCCATAGAGGGTTCACAAAAAAGCGACGATTTTACCGACACCGTGCTGGTTGCAAAGTGATACTCGTTCACTTCGTTTGATTATGCTCTTTTGTTTTACGTAAAACTCAAATGGAATGGTGTCCTTTTGACGCGTGGGACGTCCGCTTTACCTCTTGATTCGGCGTCTTTCAGGCTGAGGTCACGGTGAAAAACATCGACGCGTATTGACTAAGAGCAGCCATGTTGAGATCTAAGCGATCACGCTAAGGGCGCGCTCAGGGCAATCCGCTCTGCCACTTATGAAGCGGAGCGCACGCTCACTCCCCTAACTATACGTTCCAACTAAGAGCGGGCCACGCATGCGCGGTGGGGACGATGCTTTTTTCCAGAAAGTAAAGTAGAGAATAGAGGGCTCGTTACAGTGGCCTTTAAAATTCACAGATTACAAACGCGCTCCTCGTAACTTGTCGTGACACTGCCCATCTACGCTTTGTTGTTTTCTGCGCCGACACAAAAGTAACGACGTAAATTATTGGCGTATCAAAAAGAGTAACTTTTACTAGACAGAGCAGCTGTGCTAGAAACAATGGAAACGAGAAATTTACACAAACAATGAAGTGTCTCACCTGAAAGAACAGCTTCATTTTGGCGAGGGTCAACCACTTATGTTTGTTCATGTCGGCGAGCAGGTGGCGGAACCTCTCGTTGACGTGACCCACGATGAGGTTCGCAGTACAGGAGAGCACCAACAAGTTTCGTCCAAACGCTCATTAAAGTTCGAACACGCGGTTGAAATAGGCCAGTCAACAAAAAAACATGCAAAGCGTCTCGCCAGAACGGCAACACCCTTCGCCGAGCTATCAAGGGCTGAGATTTCGTGGCCCACTTGCAGAGCAGCGAGGTCCTTCTGGAAGCGGGATGGCCTTCTAAAAGATTTCTCCTGAATACCCCCTTGACACCCTGAACTAGGGGTCAATAAAGAAGTATTCTTTCTCTCTTCTCTCTCTTCTACGTTGGCAATGTCCAGCAGACCGCGTTCGGAAAGGAAGCTTCGGCACTTCATGGCATGAGTGATACAAATCATAGATTCGATGTCTCGCCAGTGTAATCTTGTTAGCAGAAGTCTCCTTCCTTGAGAACAGCGCGGATACATCGTGTAGGTGTCTTGCTAGCCTTGTGCAACACTGTACTCACACTTCGCAAAAGGGTGTACTTGTAATGCGCAAACTTCGTCCTTTCCTTTCATTTTTCCACATCAAATGCGTACATCCGTTTCATTTTAAATTCCAGTGGAGCAAAAGCTACGAGAGCTAAAGGCCCTTCATGTTTCAAAACTAGCGCAAGGTGCGTCGATGCACGAGGCACGTGCAACGTGCAGCCCATGGGAAGATCACGGCGGCACAGCGCAGCACAGAGCTAGATTTCAGACGCCATGTTCTTCTCAAAAGTGGCGTGCGGCACGTATCTCGATCATTTCCACAACAAAGAATGGCGCCACTTTTCCCAGGCTTTAACAAGAGCAAGGGCCGAATTTTCAGCGTCCTTGACCAGCACGCGCGCTCGTGCAGTGCAAGTGCCGTTTAGAGCACCATGCTCATGCTTATACCTTCGGCTTCACTGGCACACCAAGTGGAACGATTATATTTATATTTTATAACTTAATATTCTTCGGGTGTGTGCCTACTCTTCTGTGTCTATTATTCTCGCCTTTATTTTTACTACCTCTACAAACACGCTCCCTTTCGCTCTCTTGGTGTTAACGTTTAGTTTGTTTTTGTTTTTTTTGTTGTTTTTTTTGTCTTACTAGTACTATAAACGTCTGCTTGTGGGGCTACGCAAGCGAATTTTTCGAACGCCTCGGAACTGAGGCGTTCTCTTGCAACCGAGTACGACCGAGAGAGGCGAGACTTGTTGAAGCCTCTTAAAATATCTTGCGACGAGGGAGCAAACTGGCATTCTGGCGCCATCTGTGCGGTGACCCTGGAACTGCATTTCACAAGAGCGAAAGTTTTGCGGGATTTCCGAGGTCAAATGTGCGTAATACCTATAAGAACGGCTCGTTTATAACGTCGACAACATTTTTTCGAGCCAAGAAAGAAAGAATGATGCGCGAGAAAAATAGAAAATATGCCGGACCGCCAAGTTTACACTGCTACCCAATTGATGGCGTCAGTGTGTCCTCTTGCTGTAAGAAATATTAAGAGGTTCCAAGGCACGAGGTTCTAAGAGGTCGCAAGAGTGTGAGCTGGCCTTTACGCTGAAGAAAAACGGTCTACTGAAACGCGGTTTTGGACCTTCGCTTTTCAATCCGGCGAAGCAGGCCGCGCATGCGCAGTTTGGCACCCTTAGGGCGGAGCGGAAAATGGAAACGGTCTGCTAAAACTGTCTAGTGGCAATCTTTTACGCACTCTAGGCCTACAATAACTTCGAGCCGCTTTCCGCGCTGCCAGAGGGATCAGCACAGTCTATCAGCAGACTCTGGGTCTGCGCTGTTTTAACCCATTCAATATGACCATAAACCAACTCGCCCAACTTTACACCTTGTTGTATTTATTAATTCATTAAATACATACAGAGTTCTTTAAGCCAAGGTATGATATCTTTCTTACCCTCATGACTACAAGGCACGACGAGCGGTAACGCTTTTTCCGTTCTTGCACCGGTCTCCTTCCGTTTGGTAGCACGGGCGTAGCGAGCAGTGTTCTAGGCGCTACCGCAAAAATGTAACGAAATAAGGTACTTGCAAATAAAAGAAACGCGTCACCCACCTACGTTAGCTCAATATAAAAGGAAAGCGTTACCGTTAAAAAGTAACGCACGTTATGTTTGGTTTACTTTTTATTTATAAATTAACGGTAACAGTATTTTCATTTTCTTTGCGACAGCGTTTTTTGACAGTGGAAAAAAGGGCGTATTTGTTGGAGTTTCTCTGAAGTGGGACTTTTTTCATGGGGAAAAGACAAGCAAAATTTGAAGATATGTGAAATTCAGTGCAATAATGAATGACTTGGCGCCTATACTTCGTTTCAGCTTCAGTCCTGACGCAGCCGAAGCTACGAGCTAATGGGACCAATCAAGCAGCGTCAAAAGAGCGAGTCACTGGGTCTTTCTTGTTTATGATTGGTTGAGCGATGGTAGAACACGTACAGGAACATGACGGAAAACATGATGGTGTGTTGTTGACGCTGTCGATTGGTCCCCGTCGGCTGTGTCTGGGCTGAAGATAAAACAAAGTATGAAAGCACGAACAATTTTTTTTTGTCGGGGTCTTGCGAAGAATATGTAACGAGTAACGTAAGTACTAGTACGCGTTATTAAAAATAAGCAACGCAAGTATGTTCCCTGTTACTGTCTTGAAAAAGTAACGAGTACGTTATTACGTTACAGAAAAAAAGTGCAACTAATAGCTACACAGCTTTGCGGCATGCAGAAATGCTTTGAGGCCCATGCGAAACGCGCGCCCTTTTGCCCACACCTCCCTGCTCCGGCGCGATCGTAGTGCCGCCGCAGCTCTGTGACGACAAGCCTACGTGTCGGTCTATAGACCGTTCCATTAGGGTCATAGCAGAAAGGGTAAAAGAGAAAAAAAATGCACTCCCCCTCTCCCCCGCAAGCCGTCCGCTCCGCCGAGTGGGCTGTAGCTAGCGTCCGGCTGGCGCGCAAACTCTGTTTAAAATCGCGTCATTTTGGAACTTTCAAGCGCAGATGCGCAGACTTTGGTATGCCAGTTGTCGTATAATACTATTCTAGATAAAAAGACTCACAGGGTCCAATTGCACTATTACCTGCGTGCAAATAAAAAACAAAAATAGGGAAAACTGTGTCAGATTGGCCGGTCTCTTTGGCGAAAAGAAAATCCGGTTGCTGTACCTTTTTTACAATACAAAAGTTCGTACTGGTGTAGGCCTTTAGCGACTATGAGTGGAAGTCTGAAAAAATAAATAAAAACGTGCTCTCCTGCCGCAATACACGCAGTAGTTGAGGGTAGTAATGCCGGCTGACTCAACTGCTATTTAAGTAACGGAAAAAAAGATATGCTAGTTTATCATTTAGAGAAATAGAACAACCGAGACTATAGGGTGATTTTGGAGTAGCCACAACTATTCTAAGAACGTGAACCACTTCACAACGGCAGCCACGAGCGAGAGTTCGGTGTTCGGTAGAGCCCACCGATACAGCCCAAAGATGGAGAATGGCAACTTCCCGGTTTGTCGTCTGCTAGCGGAGTCGGCGGCGTGCCCTCTCTCTCGTTTTACCCCGCGGAACCCGCTGAACTTCCCGGATCTGTGGAGAGGGCGCTGCGTCGAACAAAATGGTGCCGCCCAGAGAGCGCTAAATGGAATGGTCTATACAGACGAAGATAAGACGGACGGTGTGGCCCTGGGCTCCCTCGCGCATTTATTATTATTTTTTTGTTATTTATTTCCCGTCTTTGTTTTTTTGTGCTCTTTTAGGGTGGCACACTTTTTTTTACGTAGAGCTATGTTTTTTACCGCTATTTCTTTGTTTTTTAAGGGGTGTCCTAGTGCGGTTTTGCACACTTTCCCCATTTTCTTCAAACATCAGCGATGAAGGCGTGAGCATTTTTTTGTCCACGACATTTTAGGAAATTTCTTATTTAAGGCGTTGTCAGACACCCTGCTGCGCTGAATTCATTTTCAGAAGTCAAAGCAGAAAAAGGATATTGTATTCTTCGTCTGTTTTTCCCCATTAGTTTATTTCCGTCGCTGGCGACGCGCCGGCGTACTGTCGCTTCTCGCCATGAACAGGCATACATGCGCGCATGCACAAAGCGCACCCTCGAAGGAATACACCATCTGTACGAACGAGTGCGTACATCCAACGTAAAGGACACGTGGTTGCACCTAGGGGTGCTTTACTCAAACAATTTGTAATAAACAAGCGTTAAACGGCGGTACCGAATGGCGCAGCCGTTTATAGCCCGGCTCATCGTTTGTGTTTGTCATTCTGTAGGTTATTCCATGGGCTGCGCTGATTTGCTTCGTAATACTATTGGTATTGTAAAGGAAACAGTAATTGTAGGCGAAATGAGTCACCTGGGGGTTCGTGATTTTTGTTTTTCCGCTAGACAGTTGCACGTGATCTTCGTCTACGAGCCATACAAAGTAAGCGATAGCACAATGTTCTTTGAACGCGTCCTATGCTTTCTGAATTCTCAACGTTTAGTTATTCTGCTAGAGGATTTCAACTGTGTTTGTGCAACTGAGGGCAGAGCCCAGAATAGACCGGTCAGGGATCAGAGCGCTTTGTTTCTATATTTTACGGTGCAAGAACTAAATAACTAAATTTTGAGGACATGGGGGCCGTCTTGCAATTGGCTATTTTCCCAAGTTTACACAGTTTCAACGCCAAAGCCACGCGAGACTCGATAGAGCATATGTTTCAGCGAGCCTTGTGCCACTCGGTCGGGACTACGACGTCAGGAATGCGTATTTTAGCAACGATAGTTTAATTATGTTTACACTTGGGGCAAAATAAGCAGCAAAGTCACGCTTTAACTCGAATCTTTCGAAATTTAATGATACATTTCTGAACTACAAAACTTTCATGAGCGACATAAAAGATGGTTTAGATAAATTGTTAGAGAATGAGGCAAACTTTATGGGAATGTGGAAACAGTTTAAGAACGAAGTTAAAGTCAACGCGATTGAAAGATCTTCTATTACACGTTATAGCTAGAGGCAAAAGGAAAGAAATATATGTCAAATCGAATCGATATTTTGTTAAGCGTTGAGAGCGCACGACCTGGAAGCTTTACCAAAGAAATCTGCGAAGTGAAAAGCCAGTGACAACTTATCAACACTGAAAAATATAGACGAGCCCCGAAAAGTGCGCGTGTGGAGGGTGAGATTCCAGTCAAGCGTTCTCTCGGGAAAGAAAAAAAGATACGCAGCAAAACACGAGCTACATGAATTTCAGTACGGAAACCTGACCACCCGCGAAAAAGCCTTGATTGAACGCACCCTTTTTAGCAATATCAAAAGCTTAGGGGATGTGAAAGAAATATTGGAGGTGGGTTCGAAACAAGTTTTTTGCCGCTCACCCCGAAGCTGGACGAGGAAGTCAAATCAGGCGTGGAAGCACCGATTAATCCGCGAGAAATAGAGATAGCATTCCACGAATTGCAGCTTGGAAAGTCGCCCGGATCTGACCATTTGAGCGCTGCTCTTTATAGGGCCTTCAAAGGCGAAGTGGATGAAGGGCTGTATCGCATGTTAACTCAGTCGTACAAGGAAAAAGAGCTTCCCATTTCTTTTCAAAGACCGCATATTCTTTGATTGCAAAAGTTGATGATTTAGATAACTCATTGTCTATAGGGTCCTATCGGCTTATCAAGTTAGCGATCATTGACTATAATATCTATATCAAGGTCTTAGAAAGGAGATTGTAAACGTAATAACGTAACTGTAGCCGCACCGAACTTGCGGCATTAAGGGCGGAACTATCACCACAAATATGCACGTGGCATGGAGTATTTTAGAATTCTGTGTCACCGCAAGGGACTGAGTTGCAATGTTGCAGCTTGATTTAGAAAAAAAATTTATGATCGCGTTGTGCATCAAGTTATCGTTAGCATTTTCGAACAGATCGACGTTGCGCTGTAGTATTTGATGGGTTAAAATGGTATATAAAGAGTGTTTTTCGAACATAATTGTTCATAACAACCTCTGTGAAGGTTTCCAGGTACGGTCCTCCGTAAGGCAAGGGTATCCGTTATCGCCCTTGTTGTTCGCCAGCTATTTAGAGCATTTTTGTTGAGTTCGTATTAATAATGAGAAAAGAAAAGGATTTCGCCTGTTTGCAAAGGAAGTGAAAGTTTTCTCGTACGCGGACGACGTAGCAGCTTGTGTCACGGCGTGGGGAGAGTCAGTGAAGAAGTCAAGGAGACTGTCTCGTACCCTAAATTGTTGGGCAGTGTTATAACCTGGGGTGAATGTCTGGGTTTCTGGTACGGAAGTTGGGAAAAAGCACCAGCTGTTTTTGAAAATATCCAGTGAACTCGCTGTCCAGCTATGTGCCTCGGGATGCAACTAGAGGACTACCGAGACACCACGGATTATTGGAAGGAAGAAATCGAAAAGGCCCGAGCAAAAATAATAAAATATGTGTGGGAACGGGGGAGGGGGGGGGGGGGAAGGGGCGATTTGTCAATGTTTGCCCGTTTAAGAGTTTGTAGCGTCTCTTTTGTCGCGAAAATTTGGTATGTCCTCAAGGTTATGTGGATGTCGACGGCCAGCTTCCAGAAGCTGCATAGAGTGTTTGCGGTCTTCGTATGGGAAGTCATGAGCCGCACAAATTTGTTTCGTGCCGTGCAAAGTGGTGGACATGGTTCACCCCACTGGTTTCTCTGTCAGGTGGTACCCAGATTTGTTTTTCTGAGTGACCAGGAGGACCTTCTGTACAAACTGTACTTCAGGTTCGACTACGAGACGCACTGCCTAATTTTCTTTTGTTTTATCCACTGATGCAAAGTTTTCGGGAGTTTGTGGTTTTCTGTATGAAGTGGCGCAAGCCTTCCTGTTGTTGGAATTATGATTCTTCATGGAATAAGTAAGATAGGCTGCAAGGAGGAGTTTGTATAAAAATTAACGGATGTAGTGTTGCCAATGCATTTGTATCGCTCTCTGTGTGCTGTAGAGACGGGAAAAGAGTCAAGAAGATGCCGGTGCGACATTCTGTCAAATCGCTCTTTTTTCGACTCCATAGTGATACACTCCCTGTGGAACCCTGGCCTTATATTAAGAAAGAAACTTTTTTGTGCCCTGGTCAAGTGATCACCTCCTGTGTAAAAAGCCGGTAACAATAGACCGTATATTTCTAGACTGCTCGGGCACAGTATTTCATTGGGATATTTCACAGCGTACATTAAAAAAAAAGGTTTGCCAATTACAACACTCGGCATACGTTTCCTCTCGACAGTTAACGAGGAGGGTGTCCCCTACCTCATGTTTATGGTACTGAGTCTCCACAGTATATGGAAGTTCAGGATTGCTGTCCGACACGCTGACTTGGAAGCTCGACCGATCACAAACGACTTTATTGAAAGCGTATGTTATTTACGAGAAGTTATCAAGACGCAGAGCGAACCGCCACAATGGCTCTCTGTGCTAGACAAACTTGTGGACGTGAAACCTTCTTAAGTCCAATGGCGACTGGTCTGTGTAAGATAAAGGTGTAGTATCTGATTGCATTTGCGTTATGTATCGAACTGGAAATAAAGAAGAAAAATAAGAAAAGGTTAGCTCAGTTGGTAGAGTGCTCCATTTGAAATGGAGAGGTTCCTGGTGCGATACCAGGAAATGCGGGTTTTTCGGACGCGCATTAGACATTTGCTTTGGGGATCTCCTGTCGCTGAGTGCTAGCAGCAAGAGCTGTCGCGAGAGCTTTCGTTGGGTAGTAGCGACAGCTCTCGCTGTCTCTTCAATGCATTTCAAGAATTGAAATTATGATAAATATATAGGTGTTCTTCCGGTCGAACACAGCCTTTCTGCCTGCCTGTTTTGTATACTGTGTTTTTTATTGTGTTATTTCCTGTCATGTTTAAAGAGGGGGAAAGGGAAAAATGACTGCATGCTATCTGTTGATCATTCCCGACAGAACTTAAAAACAGAGATGAGAGGTGACTTTTATCAGAATATATTCTAAACCTCGAACTTTAGGAGACTCACTTTTGAGTAAGAACGTTTACCTAAAGAATGTTTTAAACTACCAAATAAAATAAAAACATTTCGTACTTTCACCGACTCTACTTATTGCGCCCGAAACACATATTAAATTTTAAAAACCTCACTTACCTGTTCCGTATTAACAGTCACAAGCGCTTATTCATTAGTCGAACTTTTATTGAATAAAAATTTAGCACATGAAATATACAGGGAGAATCTGAAGGCGGCCAGACTCTTATATTGGGCGCCACATCGAATGCTTCATCTAATTTCGATGTATATAGGTGGTATAATAAGGTATGATAAGGTGGTGCCATTTTTCAGTAAAATACAAACTTTTTTATTTGTTCACTTAGTAAAGGAGCATGGAAAAAGAATCAACATTTGATATGCTTCAATCTCGTGTAAACAACAAATTATATTTGGGTCATTGCCATGCTTATCTTGACAAATTGAAAAGGTATCTCCATAAACTTTGCTTGTTTTCTTCTACATCATTTTGTCATTCTTTATAAACGCCTCAGTTGCGTAATATGCCAATTGATGCTTTCGCGCAAAAAGGCTCAGTGTGGATTTATTCATAGACAAAAGGTTCGGTAGAGACAGGTAAGACTGCTTATGCGTGGGAGTGCGAAAGCATGACGCTCGAACTAGGCGCAACTTTTGTCGGCCACAACTGCGGAGCCGCCGTGGCATCGGGGAAACGTGTCTGTCTCGCACCCCGGAGGCCCTGCATCGATTCCCACCCAGACCAATGAGAGCGAAGGATTCTTTTAAAATTATTAACTTACTTCGTGCACAGTCACCTCCCTGCGAAATTTTACGTAAATCCGAACATTGTTCACGTGTTTTTACAATTTGCCACCGACGACGCGGGATTTTCGCGTAATGAGGCATATATTACTTTCGCTTTGAAAGCCTATGTTCTATTTTTTATTAATATTTTTTTACTTGAGGGAATTGAATATTTTAGGAATTTATCATGCTTTGCTTTATTTTCACTGCGATCATGGGATCTGTTTTTTTCTACTTCGCGCTTGGGACCAGTTTTGCCGGAACCATTTTATTCTACACCCGCATTAAGTGCTTCACAACAAAGTACTGCGAATGCATCCTGCTAGCGATAATGAGGTAGAGCATGCTTTCACAAATGCCCTACACTCTGATGATGATAGCAAGTAATGTGAGCAGACTGAATTTCCTAAAGGTTACATACAACCCGTCAGGCAGAACTGTACTTTTGTTTCTCTCACCCTACTAACCTTCGGTGTAAGTAAACAAAAAAAAAAGAACTTTAAGGAGGGCAGGTGTGAACGACTCCTCCCACCCCCTGGGTTGGTACGCCACTCATGTGCATTGCACCGGCGTGCGGTCGTGTATCACTACTGCGTGGTGCACGTTAGAAGGAATTTTTCGCAGACCGCGTTTCTTTTTCCGCTAAGCACTCTGTAAAGCGCGATCCAAACCAACGCTTCTTTTTGCGCCTGTAGGTCGTGCGGCTGCGGATGTGACGTATTTTCGTGACGTCGCGCCACTTCTTCGCTCCTTCCGGGCGCGCGCAAAAAAGTTGGTTGATTTCAACTTCTTTCTCAACGCGCACAAAAACGCGCGGTGACGTAGTAGGGCGCTCCTGTATCCCGGCCAATCGGCAGAGGGCAAGCTAGTTCCGGCTCCGCGTTTCTCGCCATCTGTCTGCCGTCTCCTCCCCCCCCTTTTATTCTCTTCCAACATGACAACGCGATCTCTTTCTCTCACCGTCTCGCCGGCCAGTCTGTCGCAGTTGCACTTTGCTTGTGCGCGCGTGCCTGCGTGCGCGCGTGCGCGCTCGCCCGAAGTTTCGCCCGTCCAAACCAAAGCGCACGGTTCTGACTCAGAAAGCGCGCCCGGAAACAGCAAAAACGCCACGAAATGCGTCACTTCCGCAGCCGCACGACCTACAGGCGCAAAAAGAAGCGTTGGTTTGGATCGCGCTTAACAAAGAAGTCACTACAGCGGCTGCGCGCCAGTGACCTTGACTGTAGAGTTCCGGGTATTCGCGATGGATGGATGGATGAATACGGCTGAGCCCTTCGGATCGGGCGGTAGCTTACGCCACCTAGCCATTTTGTTTTACCATTTAAGCTTAGAATATTTAAATGTGAAATCTATATTCACTCCGCAGTGCAAAGAAAGTGAGGCTATGAAACCCCCTTGCCATCAGTGAATAAGAAAATACCTAGTTTTCTCTCGATTTCTGCCACCATTCACTTAATCTTTGCTTGGTAATCTCTACAGTCT
This sequence comes from Ixodes scapularis, assembly GCF_016920785.2. NCBI lineage: Eukaryota > Metazoa > Arthropoda > Arachnida > Ixodida > Ixodidae > Ixodes > Ixodes scapularis. Next base: position 55,046,245 of record NW_024609879.1, read on the forward strand.
TGAAATCCACTCTCCCTTCGCTGTCTCTAAAACCCAATGACTTTATTAAATCTATGTTGTCTTCGGTAGGCATAGGGTGAAGCCCTTTACAGTAGAGTATCAAGTGCTCAGCCGTCTCGTCCTCCTCTCCACAAGCAGTGCACACTGTATCAATTTCCTGGTACTTCACTCTGTATGTTCTGGTTCGCAGAACACCCGTTCTTGCCTCAAACTGCAATGAGCTTCCCCTAGAATTGTCATAAATGCTTTCTTTGGCAATAATTCTTTTGTTTAATCTATAGCTTTCCAGAGCCGTCCTTGTCTGCATTCCCCCTAGCCACCGATCTCTTTCTGTGGCCTTAACTTTCTTCTTAACTGAGACTTGCTCTTCCGTATCTTCGCTATAGCCCAAATACTTTCCTCTTAATTTCCTAGTGCGCTGTCTCCATTTGGTGTCTGCACTCCTCATGTATAAATAGCTGAAAACCTTTCGTGCCCATTGCTCCCCGTCCATTAGCCTCAACCTATCCTCATATTCTACCTTGCTCACCGCTTCCCTGCTCTCAAATGATGCCCATCCCATGTCTCCTTGTACTCCCTGGTTTGGCGTTTTGCAATGTGCCCCCAAAGCCAGTCTACCTACTCCGCGCTGTTTTATTTCTAGTTTCGCATGCACTTCGGATTTCATGCATAGCACTGCGTTTCCAAAAGTCAAGCCAGGCACCATGACCCCTTTCCAAATCTCTCTCACCACCTCATACCTGTTGTAATTCCAAAGTGCTCTATTTTTCATTACAGCTGCATTTCTGTTGCCCTTACCTATTATATACTTTTCATGGTCTCTGAGATATTCTGCACCATCACATATCCATACTCCTAGATACTTGTATTTACTAGCTCTCTCAACTGTAATATTCTGTATCTTCAGCCTCTCAACTTCATCCTCGTTAAAAATCATGACTGCCGATTTTTCGCTACTGAATTCTAAACCTAATTCCTCTCCTTCCCTACCACAGATGCTCATTAATTCCTGCAACTCTGTCCTGTTGTTAGCCATTAGTACAATATCATCCGCATACATCAATCCCGGTAAGGATTGCTGAATTTTTTGGCCTAGCTTACTGTAAGAAAGGTTGAACCCAAGCCCACTCTTCTCTAGTCTATCCTCCAATCCTCTCAGATACAACATAAACAGCAAAGGCGATAACGGGCACCCCTGCCTAAGGCCTCGTTTTATCTCTATTTTCCCTGTCGCCTTTCCTTCCCATGTTATAATCACCTTGTTATCTTTGTAAATGTTCCTTAATAGTGCTGTTAGTCCTTCATCTAGGTTTAAGTTCTCCATTATGTCCCACAGGTTTCTTTGGTTCACATTGTCATAGGCACCCTTGATATCCAGAAATGCCAGCCAGAGCTGTCTGTTTTCTTTTTGCGCTATTTCTATACACTGTGTTAGAGAAAATAAGTTGTCCTCCTACCTTCTTTGTTTTCGAAACCCGTTCTGTAACTCGCCCAGTATGCCCTCGCAATCTACCCATTCCTCCAGTCTGTTCTTTATAATCTGCATTACCAACCTGTAAATAACCGGTGCCACGGTTATAGGACGATAATTCCTAATATCAGACTTATCTCCCTTTCCCTTATATATCATACTCATCCTACTAAGCCTCCATTCATCTGGAATATTTCCTTTTGTTATCATGGTACTCACTACCTCCCTTAGTTTTGCCTTAGATTTAGGACCCAAATTCTTCACCAGCTTAATAGGGATACCATCTGTGCCTGTCGACGTGCCACTAGGGACTCTTCGTTCCGCCTTTTCCCATTCTCTTTGTCCAAAATCCGCGATGTCACAAACTGGACTGCTACTTCCTTCGGTTCTCCTATCTTCCACATGTACCCGTTCCCGAAATTTCTCCTCCATCACTGCTCCTATGTATTGTATCGCATCATCTCCCTCTAATTGATCTCCCTGATGCGAGAGTATGAACCTCTGTCTAGCTTGCGTCGTTTCACCGAGTGAGTTCAAGTGCTCCCAAAACTTCTTGGCAGCGTTTCTATCTTTCTTACTTACATTACTCATCCATTCCTCACCCTTTCTCTGAATTTTCGCATTGATCAAACTGGATGCCTCTCGGCGACATGTTATAAAATTGTCCCATTTTCTTTTTACTTCTGTTTCGGACTCCCCACTACGCTTGGAATACCTGTGTTCTCTAGAGGCTTCCTGACGTTTTTGTATCGCTTGCTTCACTTCTTTGTCCCACCAACTTTTTGGTCTATGTCCTTGCTTCCCCTTTCGTTTACTCTTAACTTTGTCTAGTTCTAGAGCAATAAGCCTAGTTAGGCTCTCATAGGTCCAATCTGTATGCCGTTGCCCTGAAACTGCTGCCTCTATTCTTTCAACAACTATTTCCAACTCTTTGTCGCTGCAGAAAGTTTGCTTTGAATTATGTTGTCTAGTTTCAGCATTTACTTCTCTGGCAAAATTCAGCTTAATACGTTTGTGATCACTACCAAGACTTTTGGAACCTTCTTCATCTATTTTCATTACTTGTAACTTACCATATATTTTGTGTGACATGAGTACGTAATCTATAGTTGAATGTAGATTGCCAGTTTCCCAAGTTATGTGCCCGTCACACTTCTGACTGGTATTACATAAAACTAAATCATGCTTTTCCACCAGTTCTAGTAATATGCTTCCAGTTGAGTCCGTATACCCATCCAGACCCTCAATATGGGCATTCATGTCTCCCATAATAATTATTTCGGAGCCTTCCCCTAGTTCACTAATGTCTCTTGATATGCAATCAATCATTTTTCTGTTTTTCTCTTTAGCACCTGTCCCTGTCCATAAGTAAACCACTCCAAGGACTGTTAATTCCCCAGCGACTTTTCCTTTCAGCCACAAGTGTTCGGCGCACTCCTTTCTGAACCTTTGAAAGTTCATATTCTTCTTAATAAATGCTCCAATTCCACCTCCCTTCCTCGTTCCCTCCATTCTGTTGCATTCTTCCCACACATAGTCAGGGTTGCAAGGTGGCTGCTCCATGTCTCTGAGATGTGTTTCCACAAACCCATACACCATTAAATCCTCCTTTCTTAGTTGCTCCTCTACCTCTTCCCATTTTAACCTATTTCTACCACCCTGCATGTTAATATATCCAATGTCTGATTGTGCTGTTTTTTTATACCTGTTCTTACGTTTTCTCCTCTTTTTAACCCTGGGTGCCTCTCCTGACTTTGTTGGGTTTTCAGTTACTTCAGTGCCCCCAGGGCCCTCGGTCCCCCCAAAAAAGCAGTCACCGTGCGGCCCATTCTATCCCCCACCCTGTATCCCGTGGCCTCACTGTAGTGAATGCCATCTGCAAAAGGGCGGGAGCCAGCCTCGTACACTTCTCTGTTTACTTCCATTACGTCGTAACGAAGCTGTCGACTCATACCCTTAATTACTCCGTTGGCTTCGACAACCCTCCTCTCCGTTAACCCGGACTGCCCCCGAACTTCTGGAATGGTGCACACAACCACATGCACATTCTCAGACACGTCCCTCAGCTTACGTAATCCCACGTTTAGCTGCTTTCCGAGGTTCTGGCTCCTACCCTTCAGCACATCATTAAGCCCCGCATGAAGTATTACTAGGTTCCTTCCCTCCCGGTTATCCCACACCCCCTCACGTGCTGCGGTCATAGCATCCACCATACACTTCCCTGGCTGGACCTCTACGGTTACCCTCTGGTCTCCCTTCACCCTGTTATGTACACCCCTCCTAACCCGTGCTACGTTAGAGCTCCCCACTACCAGTACCCTAGAACCCCCTGGTGCCTGCGCGCCTTTGTCCTGCGACTTATCTCCTGTCACCTGACTGCCCGACGCCTGCTGCTCGAAGGCGCCATTGAACTGAGGTTCAATCAGCTCTCCAGCGTCGTCGAGCCCGCCTGCCAACAGGCCGGACTCCCGACCACCAGGGACCCCAGCCTGCAGACTGGTGGCTCGTCCCGCTAGGACTGACACTTCCTCCTTTCTTCCCTCGCTACTCTCATTCGCTCGAATTACCCCTTCCAGGCGCTCTACCCTACTGTCACACTCCCTCTTACGCTCCTCTAAACCCGCCTTCCATACTTCCCCCAGCTCTTCCGCCTGCTTCTCGAGGCCGACCCGCTGCTCCCTCTCATGATTAAGCTGCCTAGTCAGCTCCTCTACCTGGGCCTCGAGACCCACCCGCTTCTCTCCTTCTGCCTTAAGCTGGGCCTCAATCTCCCGAACTCTACCCTCCCATTCCCCAGTTACCTGCTGAAGCTTCACACAAAGCCGACACTCGAAACTCACCTCCGCCGCCACCTCCAGGCTCCCGAAACCCGTCTCCTCCAGGTAACACCACCTCCCACACCCCTCGCACTGCACCAACTCGTCCCCACCCTTGTCATGCCGACCCAAATCTAGACCCATGTCTAGACCGGGAACAAACCGTCCCTTCCCGCCAAAAATTCAAACAGAGCCTACTTTGCGAAACTAACGTTAACTGCTGCTGTTCAAACCTAATACTGCTACCGCATAGTCACTTCCAATCAACTCTCAAAAAAAGAGAGAGAAAAGAAGAAAAACTGGCACTTAGCTTCGGATGCTCGAGGAGAACCAGGAAACACGTCCGCTCACCGCAACTCAGTCGAGAGACACTCCAGCAAAACGGACGCCGCCAAGCGGGAAAACCGGGAACCAGCCGGTCCAGGTCGCTCCGCGCCCCTCCGCGTCTCTGGTGGTTTTCGCGGACACCTGTTGTCGGCCCGGTGGCGAACAATGTAAATTAACGAAAATCCGGTCTTTTTTTTCTTTTTAAGGTTTCCTGAGTGTTTATTAAGTTGGTGAAACCTCAGTAGTTTGCTTCCTTCCATCACGTGTTTGAAAGCCCGTTTACTCCACAACACACGGTCGTGTGCTTTCGATTTCTTGGGTGGAAAGGAATCACGGAAAAACGTTTTGATTTCTTGTCTGTCTTGAATCACATTCAAAGTGACGACTACTTGGTAATTGATGAGTGTTTCTTTATAAGGATGTAGAACAGTGGACTAAGGACGACAGACGAGGTGTTTCATTGGAGGGGAACACCAATGTTGCAGTCAATTGTATGGGAAGGATCAATAGTTGCTTTTCTTAAGTTTGGTTGTGCTCGATTAGCTTCAAGTTTAAGCCACCCACGCCGGCCGGTGCGTTGGCTATTCATGTTGGCTGCTTTCAGCCGAAAAAGCCTCTGGACCACATTGAAGGCGTTGGGCGAATTTCGCCATTACTTTATTTAGGAAAACCTGCTCGCTGCATATGATTAATGAGGAAATTATCTGCTTTCAAAAGGTGGGGGACACGTCTCGCAAAGTTAGAAGCTGCCACGGCATTAGGATCTATCGCGCTTCCAATATTTACATTATACCCCCGTCGAAGCCACAGCAATATACGTCTACGTTGCTCAGGTTGACCGGCCACAAAAAAAAAAAATACTAATTTTATCCTTTCAGGATTTGAAGTCAAGTTCAATGCAGAGAGGTTCTGCGTGAATCTCCGATGAAGACTCTCCTCAGTTTGTCCGCATTTGTCTCCGCGCTACCGGCTAGAACCATTTGGCTATGTTTAAGCATAGTATCTCTCTGTCTGTCTAATCTACTTTTATTCAGCAGGTCACCTGATAGCTAGTAAACTAAGTTCATATTTCACCCGAAGAATATACTAATATTCGCTTTAGTGGGACCATAGTACGTAATAAAATACGTAACCCACTCGTCAAAATGACTTCTCGATTCCTACTAAAACCTGAATTGAAATACGAGTATCAGCTGCTTACTGAAGAGCCACCGGGTTAACATGCCTCTTAGCCCAAGAAGCGCTTGCTTAATTTTCGTAATTTTCTTGCAGCCTGTGTTGTTGACCGAGCAGACGACTGGAGCTGTTTCTTAAATGCGGATGCACACAAAAGCTCGATTTCTCGGACAGATAAGTAGCATGGTCGAGGCATGCGAGCTAGCTAAATATTACTCTAGGTGGAACAATTCTGTAGCCATCGCCGCTTTGCTTAGATGATCAAAACTCATTAGAGTCCATTACCGTTTCTCCGGAGCCCATAGTTTCGGTTTTGAACGAAGTCTCCGAAACGAAAGTTTGACGTGAAAAGAACAAAAAAGCACCGGCAAAACAAAACTATGCTCGGGAAGTTTATGTGCACCGGCTACTCTTAACCGTCTCAGTTCAAATGCCTATAAAAGTGGGCATTAAACAAAAGAAAATATGTTAAATTGAATGCGCCACCGGTTCAGGCGGCCCGGCCGAGCCGACGCGACCTGGACCCAGCCGGCATGTTTGTTTGGTGGTGGCGCCTCCTATAGGCCGCTGGAGTCGCGAATTGTAGCAGGTTGAGGTGATTGTCACAGGACGGCGAAAACAATCTACGAAACCCCCCTAAATATTTTAGGCTAGTGGTTGTACTGCACTGACTAATTTGGCTCTCTACATTTGAGAGGGAAGTCGCCCGTTGAGGCAGACTATGTTCAGGCTGTGAACATACACACCACCCATCTTTTCGTAGAACGTGGCTCTTACGAGCTCCCCATTTTTAGATTTTGTTACGAGATCAGTGCCTCACTGGCATCACGTGCTGAAAGATTATAAATAAATTCGTCTATTGCATACAAAGTGAGCGATTTTAATTTGAACAGATAAAAAAAACAGAAAGGGACGATAGTTAGACGAGTGGCCGTCTTCACCAGGGTTGTAAAGTACCTAGGTACAAGTAGCTGTAAATCGGTATCTAGGTACTTTTGCTGTACCTGAGGTACAAACCTAGGTACTTTCATTTCTCAGTATGTGTATCTGTATCTTAGGTATATTTTCCAGTAACTTGGAACTGAGTGAAGTTACTTTTTACAGGAACTTTTCTATTCACATAGTCAAAATCGTACAAAATACAATAGAACATATAACTGAAAATAAATTATAATTACAGTCGTAAAGCAATTTAACATCACGTAGTGTTTCCACGCAATAAATCGAACTCATTTTTTGCCCTTTACAAAACTAAAAATGTTTGTGAAGAAAAAAGTCTGGGAGGACGATTAACCTTCGCCTTTAAGAGTTGAACGCGATAGGGTTATCGGGCCCCGTTCGCATGGCCTTCTCAATCGCTTTTAGTGCTCTTGAGTCACACAACGGCCTAGTTCTGATTCTACAACACTCCCGGCGCGATCGAGGAGCTTTTGCCAGTCCTTTGATGCCATTTTACCCCACAAGGTTTATTTATGTGCTTGCTCGGCACGTGCTAACAACCCTCGATGCGATAATGCCTTCACCCTGACACAGAGAATGACGGCAGGATCGCAGTGCCATTCCCAAGCCCTCCTATGCCTCGTCGGTAGCATGTCTGGCTCGTAACCGAGGGGTCGTGGGTGCAACCCTGAGTAAATTCCTCAAATTTTTATTTAAGGCTAATGAATTAGTTTATCAAGTGGGATTATTTGAAACTTGCGGCGACCATTAATTCGTATGTCTTTAACCACCCTCATCCCACGCGTGACATCGCGTTTCACATGAGCGTTGTGGGTTGTTTGAAATTCCCGCGCGAAGTCATATGGCTGTGACGTCACAACCCTATCGACCATTCAGGAATTTCCCGTCACGCCACCGACGCCACCGACATCCGACGGATTTTCTGTGACACGAGCTCCTAAACGCGCTCGCGTTAAAATATTCTCTTCCTTCCTAAAAACGAAAGAAAAACATGAAAGCTTGTAAGACTTTCGCTCGTCGTTGCGTTCCGAAGGTTATGTACGTGTGCACTCGACTCTTCGTTTCTCCATGCGGCCGACGTCTTCTGGGCCCGCCGATGGCTTCGGTGCCAGTGCTAGCGCTGAAGGGCAAGCCACGTCAACAAGCGAGTTTGAGCGGGACGTCGTAAACAGTGGAAGCTGTGTCCTCGGTGAGCCAACTGAAGCGTGAGAGTAAGGCACGTGAGGACTCAACTCCGACATGGACATCTGTGCAGCGCCGTCGTGTGCCTCGCTCCAGTGACCTTATTGGCTCCCCGGGCCCTTCTGTTTTGCCATTTGCCAACTTCTACCGAGTTGGAGGCTCCTCCGGTGGCTGTTTCTCGCCGACTGGCTCCGGCCTGTCGGGACTCTCGGGCGCCACTATCCGGGCCCGGGCTGCCCGGGCTCCCGGGCAACTCGGGCTTTATGCTAAGCGTGCCACCGTGGCGAAGAAGAGAAGGAAAAAGAAAAACAGAGGTCTCTCGGAAACAACAACAACGAATGCTACGTGGCCACGTGGCTACGTTACGTGCTGCCTTCTCCGGTCGAGTGTTGAGTCGGTTGAGTCAGCCTCATTGTCTTTGGTTGCCTGGTTGACTTGCAGACGCAATTTGCCTTCATCGTCATGTCTTCAATCATCAATGAGACGGTCATCGTCAGTAGCGTAAAAGAAGGCGAATCAGACGTACCGTGGCCCTTTTATAGGGATTATTTTATACTCGTGATAACGAAAGAGAATGGGAACATTGATGTTAGGTGTCTGAAGTGCGCCCCGAAACTCAAGATCATCTCGGCGTCCGTCACTAGCACGTCTAATGTCAGAAAGCATCTGATGGTAAGTGGTCCATATTATATGAGTGAATGACATTTTAGCGAGTGACACTTTAGCGAATAGGAATCACTTGAGCGAATGGACGTTTTCGCGAATGTCGTTTTAGCGAATAGGTTGTTTGTAGCCTGTAGGGACATGGGGACGTTTCTTCGCGGTGTGTCACTGGGCCGCGTGTTAATACATGAGGACCACCCGTTTACGCCGCTTCGAGGCGAGAGACAAGGTGGTTCATTACAACAAAAAAAGAAGCCAATCCGAGCTGTCGATGTAACTGCTCACTGCTGTTCGTTTGCGGCGGCACGTTGTAGGGACGCTTCGTCGCGCGTCTATCACAGGGACGAGTGCTAACATACTCGGACCCCTTGTTTACGCCGCTTCGCGGCGGCAGACAAGGCGTCACCTTACAAAAAGAAGCTAATCCGAGCTGTCGATGTAACTAGACCCATTCCCTAATATGAACGGCGCTATTCGTTAAAGTGTCACTCGATGAAACGTCGCGGTTCCGTTTTCATTCGCTACAACGTCGTTCCACGGCCACTCGATTAGGACTCAGGGGGGATCGAGTGGCCGTGGTCGTTCAATCAAGTGAACGAGCTTGGCCTCGTGGCAAGCGCAGCATCTTCTGAGCACTGAATTTGTGTTCCCAAATAAAGTGTTTCTCCTCCTCCTCCCGAAAGGACTCCATGCACGAAGAGATGGGCCCGTTGTTGGCCGCTTTGGGTAGAGGCCCGAAATAAGGCCTAGTAATTTCAAACCTCGCTTTCCATCCTGATCCCGGGATAATGTCTTTTGAATCGTGTAGCAAATGTAAGTCACGTAATCAAAACGACGTTAATCAAATGACGGAATAGGCTTATTTTACGCATTAAGCTTGAGGAAGTGTGCTTATAATGTACCAACGAATGTCGCCTCACTTAAAGGACCCCTCTATATATTTTTTTACTTGGGCTGAGAGTGACCCTAGACAATGTAGGAACACGGAGAGAAAATCGTTGTGGCAAAAGTCGCGGTATTTCGGCATTTATAAACAAATTAAAATCACTAAAACCGGCAATGCATACGGCTCAGCCATTACTAGGCGCGAAGCGAGCTGGCGCACTCCGAAGACCGACCGGTACCGTGCCTCTATGGCGACTCTAGCTTTGACAAGTCTAACAGGCCTCCCCCCGTCTTGAAGAGGGAGAAGCGGCTCACAGCCGAACCCGTTTTCAAAATGCCACCGCCGTAGGATGCAGAACTGGTGTTGCGCCGCTACTGTCGCCGGTAAAACGGAAAGACGAATGTCGCCGGGGTAAAACGGAAAGCCGCGGCACCCAAGGAAAGACCCGAATGTAGCACAGGGCCTCCACAACATAGAATAGCAGCAGTCCAGCCATCATTGGCAGACTACATCAGGAGCTCGAAGTCCCCGTTCGGCCAGAGTACGAGTACTTAGATTATCTGCCCTTAATGTTTGTATTCATCTACTGTGTGGGTTTCCCTGCCAACAGCCTGGAAGCCCCAGGTTCTCGTCCGTGCGGTCCACCCCGGAAGAACACGTAACAACAAGGAAAGATTTCTCACGTCTTCTTTAATGCCCGTCTCGATCCCGAATCCCTCTGTGCCTCCCCCCCAGCTGCGCCCTGCCGGCGCGTGGCGCTGCCGTCGGGCGCCTTGCCCTCTGCCGGCGCGGTCGGTGTGGCGGCGGCCACCACACTCCTCCCCCCTTCAAGGGGTGCCCGGGCCCAGGTCCAGCTGGTCCAGGAGCAGCGCGGGGTCGGGCTCGTTTTCCGCGCCCCGGAGTGCCCCCGGGCGAATCTGGCGCAGAATAACCAGCGCGGCCGCGGCGTCGTCCTCCGTAAGCGGGCGAAACGCCACGGCCAAGGCCGCTTCTCTCACCGCTCGGCGCGCAGCGTGCAGGGCGCCATGTCGGTGGTGTTCCCAGTGGACAATTAGCACGCCGCACACCGAGCAGAGAGCGGCGCGCTCCTCCTCGGTGAAGGGCGCCGGAGGGTCGCTGCCATGGCGCTGCGCCAGCGTCCGTCCACGGAACGGAGGGGGGGTAGAGTCTGAGGGCTCGCCCACCAGGGGCCGGGGCTGCTCCACCCAGGGAGCCCTCGACACGAAGCCCACGGGGGCTGCGGAACGTTCGGGCCAGACGACCCAGGTGGCCGTCCCGGGAACCTCCATGCCCGCGGCACGGACGGAGGCAGGCACCGTACGGGGCGCCCGGGGCGCCTGGCTCTGCCTGTTGCTCCCCTGTGCGCCACCTTGGGGGGGGCGCTGGTATGGCGGGTTCCTCCGGCGGTAGTTTCGAACCATCTGGGAGACAAGGCAAATCAGATGGGCATCTCTAATAAAATGAGATATGTTATCCGTTAGGGAAGAGATGTATACGAGGACGGAACACTGACAGGCGACCTAGCCGTCGCCTCGCCTCTACTAAAGTGAGATCTGTTATTCATTAGGGAAGAGATGTATGGCGAGGACGGAACACTGACAGGCGACCTACCCGTCACCTTGCCCTCTAAGAACCCAATGAGAACTTATTCAGCCGAAATAAGTGGTCGCGCCGCTTGATGGTGTCTTTCCATCTGCCGCGGCAAGGACCCTCCCGCAAGGTGCCCCCTGCTCCTCCCCTCCCTAACGTAATATGGTCTCCCACTAATACTGTAGGAGTTTGTGTGCCTTCTTTCGCTGTCCTCACCGCCGCCTCATGTTGTAACGTGGCGGGGGTGGTGTAGGAACCTGTGGGCACTGATCATGATCACTTTCCGCTGGATCCTGAAGCACTTCTAACTCCTCGGGTTCATTGAAAGGTTTTATGTGGGTAACATGAATGGACCCCCACACTTCACCGGACTCGCAGTGCACCAGCTTGTAAGTGACGTCAGATAGTGCTTTGCTGATGCGGTAGGGGCCTTCCCACCTATTGGCCAGGGACACCGTGGAGCCCCTAGCTGCGTCACTTAGCGGATGAGTTCGCCTCAGCACCAGATCTCCTACATTGAACCTCAAATTCCGCCTCCCTTTGTTGTACTGCTCCGCTTGCTGGAGTCTCGAGATGTCCAGGTTCTCTCGAGCTTCACGTAGGTTCCCAAAGAAGCGCTGCTGGAGATCTGCTGCGAACTGCGTAGTGGTGCGCTGCACACGTGCTTGGTCTGTGCAAAGAAGACCATTTTCCAGGGGAAACACGAGTTATTTTCCAAAGTTCAGTAGGGCTGGGGTAAAACCCGTAGACCGGTTCAGTGTTGTGTGTGTGGCGAATGCCATTTCCGCCAGTTTCGCGTCCCAATCCTTGTGCTGCTTTGTGTGCGTGACCAGCATCATTTTGAGGTTTCGGTTTACTCTTTCCGTAATATTCGCCTGTGGGTGGTACGGCGACGTTTTTTTTGTGCCGTATCCCCAATGCCTTGCATGCGTCAACGAACACCCTGCTAATAAAATAAGAAGCGTTGTCCGTAATGAGTGTTGCTGGAAAGCCGAACCGAGCGAATGTCTCGAGAAGGCAATCCCAGATTCTCCTGGAGTCAAGTTTGCGCAGAGGAAACAGTTCAACCCATTTTGTGAAGTGGTCCGTCACTACAAGCAAATACTGGTTTCCTCGCGGACTACGGGGAAAAGGTCCGACCACGTCGCATGCAACGCATTCCCAAGGGTATCTACTTTCGACCGATTTCATTAAGCCTGGTGGTTGTCCCCCTCGGGGTTTTGCCTTCTGGCACGCCGTACAACTGCGCGTGTACCTCATAACGTCCTGTCTCATACCGGGCCACGTTGCAATTTGGGCTAACTTTTCGTAAGTCTTGCTCCCACTGCTGTGCCCGGCCAATGCGGAGTCATGCATATATCTTATGAAGGACTTACGCAGTTTGCGAGGTATCACGGACCGGAACGGCGAACCACCGGCCTCGTCTTCCTGGTGGATGTACCTCAGCAGGATATTGTCGCTGCTCAGCAGGTACGAGTCGAACTCCCCAGGAACCTCGGCGTCGGTTGGGCTCCGTTCTGCCAGGGCCTGCGTCACCCGCTGGCAGAGCCCATCGGCCTGCTGGGCAGTCCGGAGCTCCTCTCTGCTCACCAGTGTTCCCCATCTTGAATCCGTGGTGATAGGCGCGGAGACAGCCACCGCCACCAAGTGGGGATCCACCTGCATCTCCTGCCCGAGAAGTGGAGCACGGGAAAGCGCATCTGCCACGTTGTTAGTCGCTCCGCGCTTGTACTCAATGGTGTACTTGTAGCGCTGGAGTGTTAGTGCCCATCGAGCGAGGCGGCCTGCTGGGTTTTGAAGTCCTTTCAGCCAAGAAAGAGCCATGTGGTCAGTTTGAATACAAAATGACGCTCCATCCAGGTACATGTCAAACTTTTTTAGGGAAAAGATAATCGCCAGACACTCTTTCTCGGTGGTAGAATAATTCCGTTCTGCTCCGGTAAGCGTATGGCTGGCGAATGCTACCGGTCGAAGGAGGTTGTCGTATTCTTGTAAGAGAACTGCTCCCAACCCGTAATCGCTTGCGTCGGTTTGCAAAGTGAACGGACGATTCAAGTCTGGGAGATGCAGGCACGCGTTGTCTGTCACAGCCTTCGAAAAAGCTGCAAACGCGATCTGCTGCTGTTCGCCCCAACACCACTTCGTTTTCTTGCGGAGAAGTTGATTCAGTGGCGCCGTTATTTCGGCACATCGCGGTATGAAATCCCTGTAAAAAGCGATCATACCGAGATATCTCTGCAGAGCTTTGACGTCATGGGGCGGGGGGTATTCCGTTATCGCGCGTAGCTTATCCTCGTTTGGACGCAGCGTGCCGCCATCAACCACAAAACCGAGAAGTTTGATTTCTGGAACGGCCAGCTGTGCCTTCCCTGGATGAATTGTAAGGCCGGCCTGGCGCATTCGTTCTAGTATAATGCGGAGATGTACGAGATGCTCCTCGAAAGTTCGTGAAAACACGACGACGTCATCCAGGTATGCCATCGCAAATTCGTACTTCGCATCGCCGAGCACGACATCCATTAAGCGCTGAAAGCTGGCAGGCGAATTAGACAACCCAAAGGGAAGGCGAGTGAATTCGAATAGCCCTCTGTGGCAAATGAATGCCGTTTTTGGCACGTCAGCGGGGTGGACCTCGATTTGAAGAAACCCCCGGCTGCAGTCAAGGGTCGTGAAAACGGTCGAATTTCCGAGGGCGTACATCACCGAGGAGATACTAGGGAAAGGATAACTGTCTCTGATTCACACTTCATTTAGTCGCCTATAGTCTACACAAAGCCTGGCTGTACCATCCTTCTTTGGGGCCAGGACCACCGGTGAGGCCCAAGGGCTTTTTGACTCACGTACTGCGCCGGTGTCGATCATTTCTGCGAGCGCCGTATCCAAAAGTTGGCGCTTGTGGGCACTGATGGGTCTCGCATTGCACCTCCGGGGTGGTGCGTCCTTGGTTTCGATTCGGTGCCGCATAAGATCGGTTTTCCCAGGTCTTTCCGTGAACATCGGCGAGAAGGGTTCCAGCAGGTGCTGGAGCTGCTTCTGGTTGTTCTCACCGGAACACTTTTGCACGGCCTTGAGCACGCTGTCTGGAAGTAAAGACACCTGCCCGGCAACGTTTACCGGAAACGCTTGGCCGCGAATACAATCTTGTTGTCTGGTAAACGGCGTTAATTCCGTTTCGCCCCCCAATCAATATCCAGCTCGGGCGAAGTCTAGTGAAAGCCGCTCTGCCGTAATGAAATCCCGACCAAGGATTATGGGAACTGGCAGTCCAGGGAGATACACAAAACGTTGTCTTCGTTTTCTGGCATGAAAGCAAATTCGCAATCTCACTGCGCCGGCAGCAGGCAGTACGGACCCCGATGCTACCTGCAGTTTTACATTTGCCGACCGGAGATGTATCTTTTTCTTGTTACACTCCGCAAACATAGCATCCCCCATAAGCGATATGTTTGCCCCTGTATCTAGAAGAGCGGCCACTGGGGTACCTAGTACATTCACGGTGATACGTGGCTCAAGGGACTTGGTTCTAGTTTCCATTCTACTTACAGCAGGGATGAGCTCTGCCGGTCTCTCGGTTCGAGAGGCTGTTCCAAACCCCGCCGGCCGTGGCGAGTCCACGGGCACCCGGCCATCCCGAGCGACCATCCTGGGTGTTGAGAACTTCAACGCGGCACTGACACTCGGGATCGGGCCGGAATCTGGCGGGCCGACGTTTGGCTGAAAGGGAATCACATTAGGGTCCAACTCAAATGCAATTGTTTCGTGCAGCTTACGGCCGAGAACAGTGTAAGCCGGCCGTCCGGGGATCAGCGCGATCGCCGACACGCCGGGAGTCTCATGCCTGAGAATGTCGTGAGCTTGCCGCCCGGGTGTCACTGCTACAGCAGGCACGCCGGGAGTCTCAAGACCGCGAACGGTGTGAGCTGGGCGCCCGGGTGTCGGTGTGAAAGCCGACACGCCGGGAGTCTCATGAGGGGGAGTGTTGTGAGCTGGCCGCCCGGGTGTCACTGCGACAGCAGGCACGCCGGGAGTCTCAAGACCGCGAACGGTGTGAGCTGGGCGCCCGGGTGTCGGTGTGAAAGCCGACACGCCGGGAGTCTCACGGCGAAGAGTGTTATGAGCTAGCCGCCCGGGTGTCTGTGCAAAAGTAGACACGCCGTGAGTCTCAAGACCGCGAACGGTGTGAGCTGGGCGTCCGGGTGTCGGTGTGAAAGCCGACACGCCGGGAGTCTCATGACGGAGAGTGTTGTGAGCTGGCCGCCCGGGTGTCACTGCAACAGCAGGCACGCCGGGAGTCTCAAGACCGCGAACGGTGTGAGCTGGGCGC
The DNA here is from genome assembly GCF_016920785.2 of Ixodes scapularis. NCBI lineage: Eukaryota > Metazoa > Arthropoda > Arachnida > Ixodida > Ixodidae > Ixodes > Ixodes scapularis. The sequence goes on from NW_024609879.1 coordinate 55,061,640, forward strand.
CCGGGTGTCGGTGTGAAAGCCGACACGCCGGGAGTCTCACGACGAAGAGTGAAAGTGTTATGAGCTGGCCGCCCGGTTGTCGATGCGAGAGCAGACACGCCGGGAGTCTCAAGACCGCGAACGGTGTGAGCTGGGCGCCCGGTTGTCGACGCGAACGCGGACACGCCAGGAGTCTCATGACGGAAAGTGTTGTGAGCTGGCCGCCCGGTTGTCGATGCGAGAGCAGACACGCCGGGAGTCTCAACACCGCGAACGGTGTGAGCTGGGCGCCCGGGTGTCCATGGAAAATCGGACACGCCGGGAGTCTCACAACGAGGAGTGTTATGAGGAAGAAAAAGTGATGGAGGGCCACCGAGGCTCGATAGAAAAGCGTCAGTCCCCGGAGCCCGTGTGAGCCTCCGGGAGGCCCGGGGGCGGCTGCGGCGACTCGATCTTGTGGATCGTGTTTTCGGCGCAGCCGGCGGAGAGTAGGAATTTCTTACCACCGCCGGCCGTAGCCGTTTCCCTGTGTCTGAGGCTGCCGCCGCTGTTCCCTACATTCCCGGCGTATGTGTCCTGGCCGGCCGCATCGAAAACAACGAGTCGTGGCCCGCCCGTCGGCTTCGTGCGGTGTCTCGCTCGTACTTGCCCCTCCCCCGCTCCACGTTACCGGTCCAGAGGCCAAGACCTCATCTTGACCAATGGATGGGTTGGGGCGTTGTGAACGTATGCCCTGAAACCCGCTGCGCCTTCGTGATTCATATGCATGAGGATCTAGGCCTCGGGGGACAGACGCTTGGTTGGAATAGTCTGGTTCTCCCCCGACTCTATGTACCCGTGCGTTCCCAGACCACGCAAATGAGGGTTCCAGGGTCATGTTCTGTGGAGGAGGGGGGCGGTATCTAAGTTCCGCGAGGATATCGGCCTGGATGGTGATCGCTGCTCGTGCCATCTCGTCTAAGTTCTGAAATGTGCGTCCCCTGAGATGGGGATGGAAGCGCGGGTGGCTTTGGCGGATGGCGCGTTCTACTTTCTCCGCGTCTGGTGCCGCGGCGTCGGCGATGTCGTACAGGCCCTGGAGAGCCCTTACAAACTCAATGAGTGACTCGTCCGGGTGCTGTGTGCGCGCGCGCAGCTCGTCCCTGATTCGCATGTTGTAATCCGGAGGCAGGAACTCCGCCCTAAATCGCGCCTCGAAATCTGCCATACTCGTGAATTTGGTTTGTCTTTGCCTCCACAGTGCTGCACTGTCCGTTAGTGCAACCGGGAGGAGACGGTCTAGCACTACCTCGTCTTCTATCCCCGACGCTGCTTTGTAGTTTTGCAGCTCAGAGATGAACGTTGTCACCGACTTCCTATCCGCGTAGCCCGCATACTTTGGAATAGTAAGCGGGAGCCGCAGATGGTCTTTAGGAGGCGGGGTGACTGTCACCGAGGGGCGGCTTAGTTGCATCATCTGGTACCGTTGACACTGAAGCAGGAGGGTCATGGCCGATCTCAACTCGTCGACAGTGTCCCGTTGCACCGTGCCCGCCGATTCTGTGGTCGCTGGTTGCAAAATCCGTGTGTCATGTTCGGTAGTGCTTTCGGGGTTTAGTCGCTTCGCGAGCTCGCCGAGGGGAATATCGTCCTCGTCGTCGCCCTTAGTTTTGCTAAGGTCCTCCGTGGAAACCTGCCGCGGTGGTGTCCTAACTACGTTCATCGCGAGTTCCCCCCAACCCTGAAAGTCTTCCAATCGGTGCTATGGAGGTCTCTTTCTGCCTAAAGCGCGACACTTTTATGTGGGCACAGGTGCTCCACATAAAATCGGTGAAAGGACAAAAAAAAAAAAAAAATAGGAAGCAAACGTTCAACAGAAAGGAGGCCTGTTCTCAGATAGCGGCGTTGTATGTAAACCGCGCAATCACTCTTCCAAAATTACAATATCAGTTCGACAACAAATCGATAACGCGGGTCGAAACACTCACGCGGAACGCGAGCACCATTCAGGGGCGTGGCGCCGCTCAACGATAACCGTGACCAAAATAGAACGACGTTTGGTTTGTTTCTTTAACCAACAGTTATGAGCTGCCTGTACCCTTGCTCGCACCGTGTGGACGGAATTGTCACCGGCCTATGCGCCGAAAATTCAAATCGCCTCCTCCGCTGCGTGAACGCGAACACATGCGAACCCGAGACAAACAGTGGAAAAAACTCCACCTACCTTCCGGAGTCGGCCACACGAACGAGGCCTCACGTCGGTCGCCAATGTGGGTTTCCCTGCCCACAGCCTGGAAGCCCCGGGTTCTCGTCCGTGCGGTCCACCCCGGAAGAACACGTAACAACAAGGAAGGATTTCTCACGTCTTCTTTAATGCCCGTCTCGATCCCGAATCCCTCTGTGCCTCCCCCCCAGCTGCGCCCTGCCGGCGCGTGGCGCTGCCGTCGGGCGCCTTGCCCTCTGCCGGCGCGGTCAGTGTGGCGGCGGCCACCACAACTGCTGCATTAAGTTTTGACAACGAAGCCTGCCAGTTTTGTTGTGCTTAATTATGTGAAATGAACATTTACATATCTAAGGTCTCCCAATACTATTTTCCGCAAGTAATTATAACTGTGACTCTAGAAGTAGTATTTGTAGGGGGTGTTTTAGAAACCAGAAGGGAGTTTCTTCAGGCGTAGCCAGGGGGTTGCCCCCCTCCCCACCCCCCTCAAATCTTGTTTTGCTGGGACCTCCTTTCTCCCTCCCCCACCTATAGACCTTTTTCGTGTACTCTCCTTCCCAGCCACCTAATAGGCATATCCGGTGTGGGTGACGAAAGATTATTAAAACGTTTCAACCTGCAAATAGTAAAACATAGAGGGGAGGCAAAATGAGAATGTGTGACGGTTATGCTTTTCTCCTAAATGTTTTCTATTGGCGTGGCGACAGCAGAACAATATTTTCGCCCATACTGGAAGTGACGACAATTCAAGATGGCGGCGCCCTTGCGGAAAAGGTCTATAGCGTCTTGTCATAGCCCCCCCCCCCCCCCCCCCCCCCCTCCCAACCCCGCCCGCTCTCCCGCCCGCAACAAGATCCTGGCTACGTGCCGGAGTTTTTTTACATAATTGAGTGTTGACAGACGGAAAGTTGTCTAAAATACGTTCTAAGATACATTCGCACTGCTACCGAAGAACAGCCCTGCATTTATTGAATGAACTGATATTTGGTTTTCAAATGCATTAGACAAAATGGTTCAGGAACTGGTTGTAAATGCTAACCTGCCGTTCTCCTTCGTGGAACATAGGAGTTTCAGGCATCTGATACAGTGCGGCTTCCCTGACCGTCACGTGATGAGTCGACCAAAGTTGATGAGCGAAATCAGTAAGGATGCGACTGAGACAAAAGAAGTGATAAGAACAAATCTCGGCGATCTTCAGTATGTTTCTTCTACTGCGGACTGCTGGTCACTTCATAAGAGGTAACTGTCGTGGTTTCTCCTCATTATGCGGTATTCTCAGTGCCATAGTTTATTTTGGTGTCTCAAGGATTTACCTTGGGGTGACAGCACATGAGATCGACCCAGACACGCTGGAAAGGTGTTATTTTAAGCTGTGCTGTCGTCGCATTCGAGGAAGGCACAGATTCGATGTTCTTGCATCTACGTTAGAAGGCGTATACACAGAGTACGATATCCTCGACAAACTAACCTGTACCAGTACGGACAGCGGCCCCAATGTCATAAAGGCTTTCAGGTGAAAATGAAATCTTTTATATTTCTTACTAGAAAATTCGAACAATTGCTCCAGAATAGATGTTTATTTTTTATTTTATACAGCCATTTTGGGCGGCAATATGAAGACTACAGACACACATCATCGGAGAGTGAGACCTGTTCGAATCTATAACGTCCTCGAAGCTCGTGACCGATCTGATGGGGTCTACTCACTTCGTCACCACCAGCGCTGTGTGTGCGATATGCTGAATCTGACCGCAACGAAGGTAAATAGGCAAACTTTAACAGCGGCAATCGGTTGATGTTACTTCTAATTCTGCAGGACGTGGAGAACGCTGAAGAATCGTCGCCGCCTGAAGAACCAAATAAGGCAGGCTTTCAGCAAGTGCTCGGCATTATGGAAGAAGCAAGCGAGGTCTAATGTGGTTGTTGACGCCATCTATTTAAGCTGTGAAAAATATTTGCCCACACCTGTCCTCGTGCGGTGGAACTCTACATACGATTGCCTCAAATCGCTTCACGGAATGCTTGTTCACAGTGAGGGAAAGTTGAAGGAAGTTTGTGAGAATTTTAAAATTCCGCGATTCACGAGGTCAGACATTGACTTTATTGATAAGTATGTTCAGGTGTTTAAACCTCTCCCACAAGCTATAACTCTTCTCCAGCGCGAAAACAGCATGTTCATGGCATATCTCCGGCCTACAGTGGCTTCACTTCGCAAAAAAATGCCCGCGTTGCTGACGGAGAACTTGAGGTACTGCCGCCCGGTGGTCGAGAGCTTAATCGCGGCGATCAATAAGAGGTTTGCAGGTATGGAAGAAGAAAAACATTTGATAATATCTGCTGTATGCCATTCAAAATTTAAGGTTGCATGGTGTCGTAGTTCAGGTCAACCGTCTCAGTGAAATCGGAGAGTGCACGGTCGGACGGTATAAATCAATTTATATAACACAGCGGCATACGTAAATGGAAAAGATGCCTAATGCCCAAGTATTTACACATGTACAGTTAGACATGTCTTGAACTCTCACGTCCCCGTTCAGGTTGACGACCTCAAGCGTTGGGGTCACCAGTGTCCGTTGAAACTTGATGATGTGTTTTCGACGGAGCCAGTTGCTTTTTACCAGGAGTCGCTGCCGAGGTATTTCCGGGCTCTGTTGGAGATGGCCCAGGTTTTTCCGAGAAATCTCCCGCTGGGTACCAGGGTTCGTCGCCTTGATACTTTGGGCCTCTGTAGAGGGCTGCGGGTCCGAGTTTGGGTGGAGCCGGCCTGCGTCTGCGGTTTACGGCCGAGGACTGCAGCTTTCTCAGGTCATCGTCGAATTCGTCTGCCTCTGCGGTTCGCGGCCGAGGTATGCAGCGTTCGCGGGGCACTGTCGAATCTGTCCCCCTGCTCGAGCCCCACTTTTTCGAGCTTCTCCTTTTTTTCCTCTTCACTTTCCACCGCCTAACCTGGCACCTCTTCTTTCCTCTTCTTTTTTCACTGAGTAACGTGACAATTACCCTCCCCCCCCCCCCTTTCAGTATTTAGTTTATCTAAATTCTGATTCCTTCAGGTTACGCGGCTCTCTACCTGTTTTCATGATGTAAAAATTAAATAGCGCAAAGGTTATACAAAGGACAAACGACAGAACATGTAGAGAGAGAGAGAGAGAGAAAATCGATTTATTAAAATAATAATGAAATTCGGAAAGGGTTAGTCTAGCCGATTAGCTGGCATTGTTCGCTCCGAGAAAGGAAAAAAAATGTTAAAGGAATAGATGAAGAGTGCAAAGAAAGAGAAGAATAAAGAGAAAGGTGAGAGGTGTAAAATTATTCATCACGAAATCACTTTCATATGTTCATAACTTTAGAAAATGCTCTGCTTCTTATAGTTGACCTTGTAGCCCAGTGGCTTGAAAGAAGGTCAGGAATATCCTCTGAAGTAATTTCCTCCGAGCTCGGGTACCAGAAGGGGAAATAATCCTTGCAATGTCTTCCACGACGAAGTGATGTCTTTTTAACTGTGATGCGAGGTTTTCCCTTTCCTTTTCAAATTTCTGGCAGTCTTCTAGGATATGGTTAATATCTTCGGTAACACCGCATACGTTACAGGTGTCTGTATCACGTTTTTTCCAGCGGTGAAGTAATTTTCCTGTACGCGCACTTCCTGTACGTAGGCGGAAGAGGAGTGTGGCTTCTGCTCGTCGAAGACTTCCTGTTAGACAGGGTTGGATAAGGGAGGAGTGCGCTATTGATAAATCACAGATGTGTTCATTCATAATTTGGTAATATTTTCTAGGATCATCTTGCGTCTTGATGCTAATAGGAAGATTGTGTGCGTTGGAGGCAAGTTGGTCTGCCTTTTCGTTTCCATGTAATCCGACATGAGCTGGTACCCACTGAAATGAGATTTCGAAACCATCTTCTTCTAGTGATCTTGAAATTGATTTGGCCGCCATTACTACTTGTGACATTTGTCGAGGCCTTTGGAGCTGTTGAAGTGCAGCAAGAGAATCCGTTAGGAGAATAACTGCCTGCGGTGTTAAGTTTTTTATCATGTGAAGGGCTTCTAGGATTGCATGCATTTCAGCTGTAGTTGATGACACAAACTCATCTAGTCGCCCACTCCATTCGAGCTGTAAAGTAGGCGCATAGTAGGCGGAAGTGCTACCTCTTCGACTTCGATTTACTGATCCGTCCGTGTACACCTCCAGGTGGTTGGCGTATCTTCTCGAAATGTATTCATTAGTTTTTAGTTTTATGACAGTTGAGTTGGCGCTGAACTTGTTGTAAAAATACTCCAAAAGCCGGGAGACGTCATAATTAAAATAAGTACACCGACTTGACATAACAGAAAAAACAACTTCATTAGACGTTTCGCCTCCCATGCGGGAGGCATCATCAGTAGTTACACAGCAAATGCAGGGTTCAACCTAAACACAACGCTATTTATCACGAATGTCCGTGTAAGCTTCGTGGAGAGGGCCGCGGTTTTTGTTGCACACGGATGTGTCTCTGCGAAGAAACCACGATTCTAGAAGCTTTCGGGGCCCCCATCTGTCCTCTCTCGCCAAGGTCGTCGCGGCCGGAAAGCCGAAAGAATGCCCCATTGTCCACGCGTGGTCCACCAGTTCAGTCTTCAGTCGCGTCGCGTGGGATGCGTACGTGACGTCACGCTTGTGTTCTTTGAGTCTGGTATCTCTCCTCCGTCCGGTTTCACCAATGTAGGACGCTGGGCAGTCACTGCAGGGGATCTTGTAGATAACGCCTCTTTGGACGTTCGCCGGGGTTGGGTCCTTTGGTTTGGAAACGGAATTTCCAATAGTTCTGTATGGCTTGAAAACAGTTCGGATGCCAAGGGGCCTCAAAGCGCGACTAAGAGGTTCGGAGACTCCTTTGACATAGGGGATGCACACTACATTCTTATCTCTTTCCCTTTCGCACGGTTCCACATTTTGTTTCATTTTGTTTTTGACATCGTCAACAAAACGCCTCGGGTAGTGACGTTTCACCAAAGCTCCCTGTAAATGATTCATCTCATTTGCGCCATGGAGCTCATTAGATGACACGGTATTTGATCTCTGTACAAACGATCGCACTACTGATTTCTTGTGTTGCACTGGGTGATGGGACAAAAAATCCAAAAAAATTATTTGTTTCACATGGTTTGCGGTACACCCCCGTTTCAATCCTGTTTTTCGGCTCGCCTGTCCTTATTACAGACACATCTAGGAAGGGCAATTTGCCCTGCTGTTCTGCCTCGCAAGAAAACTGTATCGCGGGGTGAACACTGTTTAGTTCCCGGTGGAAATCATTAGCATGACTTTTATCTAAAATGACGAAAGTGTCATCCACATATCGGCGGTAAAATTTGACCGGGAACAGAACTTTTCTCAGCACTTTCTCCTCAATATGCTCCATAACGAGATTGGCAACACTGACAGATACCGGGCTCCCCATCGGACACCCGTTCACCTGATGATACGTCTCCCCACGGAAGGCGAAAAAACATTGGTTTAAGCAAAAACGCAAAAGTAAAATTATATCATCAACGTGAAGTGACGTGCGTGCTTTTAGGCTTTGATCATCAAGCAGACGCTCGCGTGCGACATCAATGGCAACATCGTTAGGAACATCCCATACAAAAATGGTCTATGGTCAGCTATAGAAAATCCTTTGTATGGCCGCCTATAGAAAATTGGCCCAATTAGCTATAGCCGCTTCTATGGCTGTCTATAGCTTTCCCTATGGTCTACCCTATGGTTGTCTATAGCTTTTTCAATAGAAATTTGGCTATCGAATTTTGTATGGTTTACTCTATGGGTCTCTTTAGAAAAGATGCTATAGCCGCCTATGGCTTTTCTTTTGGTTCCTTTGGCCGTCTATAGCTTCTTGTAATGTCTTCTATAGAGATCTCTATGGCTTACTTTATGGTTCGCTTTAGACACCGTGCTATATCTGCCTATGGCTTTTCTTTTGGTTCCTTTGGCCGTCTATAGCTTCTTGTAAGGTATTCTATAGAGATCTCTATGGCTTACTTTATGGTTCGCTTTAGACACCGTGCTATAGCTGCCTATGGCTTTTCTTTTGGTTCCTTTGGCCGTCTATAGCTTCTTGTAAGGTCTTCTATAGAGACCTCTATGGCTTACTTTATGGTTCGCTTTAGACACCGTGCTATAGCTGCCCATGGCTTTTCCTGTGGTTTCTTTAGCCGCCTATTGCTCTTTGTATGGTTCGCTATAGCTCATTCTATAGTTCGTCCTATGGTTCTTTCTACCCATCGTGCTACGGCCGCCTATAGCTTCTTGTATGGTCTGCTATAGAGATCTCTATGGCTTACTTTATGGATCTTTTTAGACACCGTGCTATAGCTGCTTATGGCTTTTCCTATAGTTTCTTTAGCCGCCTATGGCTCTGCATGGTCCGCTATAGCTCATTCTATAGCTCGTCTTATGAAACAAATTACTTGTTGTCACTGGACATCTTTAAAAAAAAAGCCTTGTGAGACGTGCCGAACTTCATAGCCCCATTTAAAACAAAGAGCTAACATTTCAACAAAACAACAACAAAAAACAAATGCACTCACTCAGGTGTTTGCAAAAGCACAGGTAAACAGACACAAGGTATTGTTTTCAAATCTCCTAGAAGTTTATTACACACAGCCCATTCTGTAGACAAGCACAAACTAAGCAATCTCTACTATGTGAAGAGGTACTACTGAGCTGTTATACAACTGAGAATATTGCAAAGCAAACAAGAACCAAAGGCAATTCCTGGGTAGTGTCTAGTCCCCCGGCAGCCGGCCGAATTCCCCCCCCCCCTTCCCCCCGAAATTTTAATGCCAGTCGCCACTCATTGGCGCTGCAATCAGTTTATCAAAAGACGTTTCATCGAGATCGTTTCATCAACACGTGACATTTATAAACAACTCAAAATATTTTTTTTTGTAATAATTTGCCAAGAAGTGGCGTGAACGGGTGGGCTGAGTCGGTGAGCACGCGCTTCAGGAATACAGGCGCGACGAAATGTGCCTGCAGCGTGCAATTCGCGTAACGAATTGCACGCTGCGTAACGAATTGCGCGCTTCAGGAATACAGGCCGACTAAACGTGTGTCCATGAAACGTCTTTCCACGTAAAGGTGTCCATGAAACGTCTTTTCACAAAACGCTGGGAGAATAAGAATGTCAGTATTCTAACTACAATTTTCACATGATTTCAGATCGCTAATGGCAGGCGACTGCGTTAGAATTACGGGGAAATTATTCTCCCAGCTGTCAGAAGATAGGCACTGCCAGGAGATACACACTACAGAACGGTCAATTGTCGCCGATTAGGTTGCAGCGCACTTACGTTCAAAATACCGGACTTGAAAGATGTAATCCGAAATATACGTCGACACGGGCACTGCAGACCAACCACTCAAACACAAAACCGAAAAGGAAGGGATCCGTGAAGATTCACCACGATGTAGCACAAGCTGTCGTTTGCCGAACCGAACGTTGAACGCATCACAAGAATGTCTTGGGCTTCTTTGAAGAAATCGCTTGTTGCCGACATACGGGTAGGACTTTTCGATCGGGATACCTTTTACCATAGAAGCGAAATCCACAGCAGCCCCGCGGGCCGCACGACACGCGAAACTAGGTCCGCAAGCAGCCTCATTCCGGGATTGGCAGTGGCTAATGCGTCATCCCTCAAACCACGTGATCACGCTCCTTCCGTTACATGCGCACAGAGAGCGGAGTGAAGCGATAAAAAGTCTACGGTTGATTGGTCGCCGAGTCTGCACCTTCTACAATGCTTTTAGCTTAGGGAAAGAGAGAAAACAGAAAAATTGAAAAGCAGAGCTCCTTCAAGGCCAGAACGGGGGTGCGATCACAAAGACTAATCTTCAGGGGCATACCAACAATGAACACAGCGAGAGAATGTGTCACTCATATCCTGTTGACAGTTTGAGCCAAGGTTGATAGTGGAGTGGATGCTATGTGTGGCCTTGGGCTTAAGGCAGGTGCCGTGTTTAGCGTTATCACCAGCTTCGAGACAGTTGTCACGGGACCCTAACCGGAGACATGATTGGCCTCAAACACGCATAGCGTCTACTCTGCTGTCACTACCGAGTGAACAGGACAGCTCCATGAAGGCCCCCCAGCTTTTGGACTTTTTTCTAAAGCTGCACTTCCCAGAAGTGACCCAAAACGAGGCAGTTTGAAGATATCATATTTTACGCCTTGTAGCCCACATTATAATTTAAAGTGAATAATTAATGGCGAATACTTTTTCTTTGCGCAGGATGTCCACAAATAAATAAATAAATAAATAAATAAATAAATATATATATTTATATATATATAATTTTTTTTTTACCAAGCACTTTTGTGTTATGTGTACACTGTTAGGTTCGCATTTTTAAACTTAAATTTTGGGAATCTTTGCATCGTTGTGGCATCTATGATTGCGTGGTTTAAGAAATTTGTGCCGTAATACGTTTTTCATCCGTGAGTTCAGTCTATATCACTGCCATCAGTTACAATCTCTGAGCACCTTGATGACACATGGTGGGGATGTGTGCTCCAAGAAGCTCTAATGACTTTAGTGTCTCATAATTTAAACAAAAAGAAGAGAAATTAGCCACAGCGCTTGCTGATTTGTTGAATTCGCAGAACAGAGAGATAATAGGACGCACCTAGGGTAGGGCGTGCCTAATGATATTATTTTTTTTTTCGGCTGTTATATGTGTATATTTCGCCGTTCTCGACATGGGCGTTGACGGACATTGCACCGCTGCTTACGCCCCTGCCGGGGTAAGCTCTTTTTGTTGTCACGACACTCTATCGCGCTATAGACGCGTCGATTTAACGCTCATGAAGTCTCGAGAGAACTGTCAATTGTTTAGTCAGAGCAACGACGCAGCAATCGCGAAGTGAGAGACGACTGCGCCTCACTCTGATAAAATGTGAGCGTGGGATTCTCGAGCAGCATTAACTTGCTGATGATGCAGGGCGCTGCTTTGTCGTTGAGAATCTTTGTCCTGCGAACGCCGGCGAAAACGTTCCAGTGCTCGGCGTACCCTAGGCAGCAGCGCCTGTCAGCGACCGCCCGGAGCCTACTGGCAGTCTGCGAGCGCCGACGATTTATCGTCGCGACTTCAATGGGAGCATTTTATGAACTCCTGCGGCGAACATGAAACACCGCGAACATGAACTTCCGCGAACATAATCCCCGCGACGGCGAACCGCCGGGGCTCGCAGACGGAGGGTTCCGATGCTGTGCGAACGGTTGTTGGAGGAGACTGCGTAGGGTATACGCCGGGCGCTGGAACGGCTTCGAAGCCATTCGATGGGCAAAGGATTCGCGACGACCAAGTAGTGTCTTGCATCTTCAGTAAGCTAACAGGGCTCGAGAGTCCCAAGCTTACATTTCCACAGAGCGAGCGCGGCCGGCCAGATCGAGGCGCAGTCAGCACTCGCGTCGCGATTGCTACGTCGTTGCTCTACCTACACCGATGACATGTGCACCGGCATTCGAAACCGCCCTCTCGAGACTTTATACGAGTCCAATAGACGACTTTATAGCGCGATAAACCGTCGTGACAAGAGTAAAGCTCACCTCTGTAGTGGCGTAAGCAGCGTTCTTGACGCCGCGTCGAGAACGACGAAATATACACACAAAAAAAAAAAAACATTAAATATATTTAACACAGCAGGCAGAAAGAAATAAAAACATGGCAGGGACACGGACAAAGTAGAAGGCGCGCTACGAAATACATATACTTACAAAATACACTGGAAACGACAGATAATTAGAGCTAAAAACGGAAGATTGAGATGACGTCAACGCCGAAATAAGGCAATGCGCAGGGAAAGCAGACGGCAAAACTGCAATAGTCCTATAGGCAGCTAAGGACGCTTTTGTGATGGCGGGCGTATAGCCGCGGCGACGTACGCCCCGTTAACCTGGCTGAAGAAAATTCTCGCCCCGATCGAGCGCATGAATGATTCTCTTCCACTTTCGTACATCTGCAGTAAAAAAAAAAAAAAAAAAAAAAAGGGTCGCGGGCCTATAGCCTAAGCAAACCATTGAGCCGACTAAAAAAATTGGATGGTCGCGATTCTATAGCTCGGGAGACATAAATCCCTCTATAGCAGGCTAAAGCACATTGTAAGGTCGGAGGCTATAGCTTTGGTGACATAGAACACTATTGAGTCGGCTAAAGAAAATTCAATGGTCGCGATTCTATAGATTTAGGGACATACACCACTCTATAGTCGGCTAAAGCACATTGAATGGTCGGAGGCCTATAACTCAGGTGACATAAAACATTATAGAGACGGCTAAAGAAAGTTCGATGGTCGCGAGTCTATAGGTTTAGGGACATACACCACTCTATAGCCGGCTAAAGAACATTGAAAGGTCAGAGGCCTATAGCTTCGGTGACATAAAATGCTATAGAGTCGGCTAAAGAAACTTTAATGGTCGCGATTCTATAGATTTAGGGACATACACCACTCTATAGCCGGCTAAAGCACATTCAATAGTCGCGAATCTATAGCATCAAGGACATACATATGTCTATAGCTTGCTAAAGAATATTCAATAGTCGCGAGTCTATAGCTGCGTAGTCATAAATTATTCTATAGCCAGGTATAGAAATCGGAATGGTCGAGATTCTAAAGCTTTGAAGACATACATTTTTTTATAGGTGGCTATAGCGTGTTTTATGGTTTCTTATGGCTGACCATAGAGGGCCATAGAAGGTGATAGCTCACCATAGGATTTTCCATAGACGTCCATAGACCATTTTTGTATGGGATTAGTGAAAAGGGAAACTACATCAAAAGAAAACATGCCTTCATTCGGAAGGAGGGTCTGGGCGCGGACTAACTGAACGAATTCTTGGGAATTCTGCACACAAAGACCATTTTTCCCTGTCACCGGCGCCAGTAGCTCTACCAAATATTTTGACAGGTCGTACGTGGGGCTACCGATAAAGGATACAATCGGGCGGAGAGGACATTCTGGTTTGTGCACTTTAGGTAGGCCGTACATTTTAGGTGTGCATCCGTCGGAGGAAAAAAGGCGGCGGTACAGAGAATCATTTATCCTACCCTTCTTTCGAAGTTCCCGGAGATGATCAACTAACGAACGTTCGGTTTTCCCAGTTGAACCGCGAGCTAGTTTGACAAAGTGTGCGGGATTACTGAGAACGTTATACATTTTCTGGTCGTAGTCGGTCTTGTCGAGAATCACCGTTCCCCCACCCTTATCAGCACGTACAATGACGATCGACTCATCAGCTCTCAACTCCTGCAACGCCTTGCGTTCATGCTGGTCCAGGTTTGGCTGCGGCGGCTTGGCATTGTTCAAAATGGACAACACTCGACTTCGGGCAAGGTTGACGCCAGTCTCGCTAGATATGTGGCGGAGTTTCTCCTCGATTTCGACAATGAAGTCACGCTTGGGGACGTATCAAGGTGCCATTGCAAAGTTGACACCTTTTGAAAGAAGACTCACGTGGTGGTCCGTCAATTCCTTGGAAGAGTAGTTGAACACAGTCCTTTTCTCGTTCTGGGAAGCTGGTTCTGGGGGCATTAACCGTGCGAGCTTCTTGTTGTGCAGTTCTGACTGTTTGTTCTTTTCCATGTCCTCGGCCTGTTTTCGTGCGACGAAAATACTGCGGAGGTCATCATACTGCAGCACGTGTCGAAGGTTCCGTTCCGCCGTCGCCTGTCGTTTTTTGGCGTGGTTGATCCGTTGCTTGTTATCCTGAACACGGGCCTTGACACAGTTCAGGCTGAAATCTCGAGCGAGCTTGCGTCCGTAGGGGGTATCCACGAGCGGCTTGCAGCGCAGCCCTTGAGGAATGAGGCCACGTTGAATGCATTGACGGTTGAAGTCCTGGTGGCACTCCAGTCGTACGATAGTCGTTGACAAGTTCAGGTATTCCCTCACATTGCTGAGGGCCACAGAACCGTAAATGTTACGGATAAATGCAAAAATACTCCAAAAGCCGGGAGACGTCATAATTAAAATAAGTACACCGACTTGACATAACAGAAAAAACAACTTCATTAGACGTTTCGCCTCCCATGCGGGAGGCATCATCAGTAGTTACACAGCAATTGCAGGGTTCAACCTAAACACAACGCTATTTATCACGAATGTCCGTGTAAGCTTCGTGGAGAGGGCCGCGGTTTTTGTTGCACACGGATGTGTCCCTGCGAAGAAACCACGATTCTAGAAGCTTTCGGGGCCCCCATCTGTCCTCTCTCGCCAAGGTCGTCGCGGCCGGAAAGTCGAAAGAATACCCCATTGTCCACGCGTGGTCCACCAGTTCAGTCTTCAGTCGCGTCGCGTGGGATGCGTACGTGACGTCACGCTTGTGTTCTTTAAGTCTGGTATCTCTCCTCCGTCCGGTTTCACCAATGTAGGACGCTGGGCAGTCACTGCAGGGGATCTTGTAGATAACGCCTCTTTGGACGTTCGCCGGGGTTGGGTCCTTTGGTTTGGAAACGGAATTTCCAATAGTTCTGTATGGCTTGAAAACAGTTCGGATGCCAAGGGGCCTCAAAGCGCGACTAAGAGGTTCGGAGACTCCTTTGACATAGGGGATGCACACTACATTCTTATCTCTTTCCCTTTCGCACGGTTCCACATTTTGTTTCATTTTGTTTTTGACATCGTCAACAAAACGCCTCGGGTAGTGACGTTTCACCAAAGCTCCCTGTAAATGATTCATCTCATTTGCGCCATGGAGCTCATTAGATGACACGGTATTTGATCTCTGTACAAACGATCGCACTACTGATTTCTTGTGTTGCACTGGGTGATGGGACAAAAAATCCAAAAAAATTATTTGTTTCACATGGTTTGCGGTACACCCCCGTTTCAATCCTGTTTTTCGGCTCGCCTGTCCTTATTACAGACACATCTAGGAAGGGCAATTTGCCCTGCTGTTCTGCCTCGCAAGAAAACTGTATCGCGGGGTGAACACTGTTTAGTTCCCGGTGGAAATCATTAGCATGACTTTTATCTAAAATGACGAAAGTGTCATCCACATATCGGCGGTAAAATTTGACCGGGAACAGAACTTTTCTCAGCACTTTCTCCTCAATATGCTCCATAACGAGATTGGCAACACTGACAGATACCGGGCTCCCCATCGGACACCCGTTCACCTGATGATACGTCTCCCCACGGAAGGCGAAAAAACATTGGTTTAAGCAAAAACGCAAAAGTAAAATTATATCATCAACGTGAAGTGACGTGCGTGCTTTTAGGCTTTGATCATCAAGCAGACGCTCGCGTGCGACATCAATGGCAACATCGTTAGGAACATTAGTGAAAAGGGAAACTACATCAAAAGAAAACATGCCTTCATTCGGAAGGAGGGTCTGGGCGCGGACTAACTGAACGAATTCTTGGGAATTCTGCACACAAAGACCATTTTTCCCTGTCACCGGCGCCAGTAGCTCTACCAAATATTTTGACAGGTCGTACGTGGGGCTACCGATAAAGGATACAATCGGGCGGAGAGGACATTCTGGTTTGTGCACTTTAGGTAGGCCGTACATTTTAGGTGTGCATCCGTCGGAGGAAAAAAGGCGGCGGTACAGAGAATCATTTATCCTACCCTTCTTTCGAAGTTCCCGGAGATGATCAACTAACGAACGTTCGGTTTTCCCAGTTGAACCGCGAGCTAGTTTGACAAAGTGTGCGGGATTACTGAGAACGTTATACATTTTCTGGTCGTAGTCGGTCTTGTCGAGAATCACCGTTCCCCCACCCTTATCAGCACGTACAATGACGATCGACTCATCAGCTCTCAACTCCTGCAACGCCTTGCGTTCATGCTGGTCCAGGTTTGGCTGCGGCGGCTTGGCATTGTTCAAAATGGACAACACTCGACTTCGGGCAAGGTTGACGCCAGTCTCGCTAGATATGTGGCGGAGTTTCTCCTCGATTTCGACAATGAAGTCACGCTTGGGGACGTATCAAGGTGCCATTGCAAAGTTGACACCTTTTGAAAGAAGACTCACGTGGTGGTCCGTCAATTCCTTGGAAGAGTAGTTGAACACAGTCCTTTTCTCGTTCTGGGAAGCTGGTTCTGGGGGCATTAACCGTGCGAGCTTCTTGTTGTGCAGTTCTGACTGTTTGTTCTTTTCCATGTCCTCGGCCTGTTTTCGTGCGACGAAAATACTGCGGAGGTCATCATACTGCAGCACGTGTCGAAGGTTCCGTTCCGCCGTCGCCTGTCGTTTTTTGGCGTGGTTGATCCGTTGCTTGTTATCCTGAACACGGGCCTTGACACAGTTCAGGCTGAAATCTCGAGCGAGCTTGCGTCCGTAGGGGGTATCCACGAGCGGCTTGCAGCGCAGCCCTTGAGGAATGAGGCCACGTTGAATGCATTGACGGTTGAAGTCCTGGTGGCACTCCAGTCGTACGATAGTCGTTGACAAGTTCAGGTATTCCCTCACATTGCTGAGGGCCACAGAACCGTAAATGTTACGGATAAATGCAAAAATACTCCAAAAGCCGGGAGACGTCATAATTAAAATAAGTACACCGACTTGACATAACAGAAAAAACAACTTCATTAGACGTTTCGCCTCCCATGCGGGAGGCATCATCAGTAGTTACACAGCAATTGCAGGGTTCAACCTAAACACAACGCTATTTATCACGAATGTCCGTGTAAGCTTCGTGGAGAGGGCCGCGGTTTTTGTTGCACACGGATGTGTCCCTGCGAAGAAACCACGATTCTAGAAGCTTTCGGGGCCCCCATCTGTCCTCTCTCGCCAAGGTCGTCGCGGCCGGAAAGTCGAAAGAATACCCCATTGTCCACGCGTGGTCCACCAGTTCAGTCTTCAGTCGCGTCGCGTGGGATGCGTACGTGACGTCACGCTTGTGTTCTTTAAGTCTGGTATCTCTCCTCCGTCCGGTTTCACCAATGTAGGACGCTGGGCAGTCACTGCAGGGGATCTTGTAGATAACGCCTCTTTGGACGTTCGCCGGGGTTGGGTCCTTTGGTTTGGAAACGGAATTTCCAATAGTTCTGTATGGCTTGAAAACAGTTCGGATGCCAAGGGGCCTCAAAGCGCGACTAAGAGGTTCGGAGACTCCTTTGACATAGGGGATGCACACTACATTCTTATCTCTTTCCCTTTCGCACGGTTCCACATTTTGTTTCATTTTGTTTTTGACATCGTTAACAAAACACCTCAGGTAGTGACGTTTCACCAAAGCTCCCTGTAAATGATTCATCTCATTTGCGCCATGGAGCTCATTAGATGACACGGTATTTGATCTCTGTACAAACGATCGCACTACTGATTTCTTGTGTTGCACTGGGTGATGGGACAAAAAATCCAAAAAATTATCTGTTTCACATGGTTTGCGGTACACCCCCGTTTCAATCCTGTTTTTCGGCTCGCCTGTCCTTATTACAGATACATCTAGGAAGGGCAATTTGCCCTGCTGTTCTGCCTCGCAAGAAAACTGTATCGCGGGGTGAACACTGTTTAGTTCCCGGTGGAAATCATTAGCATGACTTTTATCTAAAATGACGAAAGTGTCATCCACATATCGGCGGTAAAATTTGACCGGGAACAGAACCTTTTTCAGCACGTTCTCCTCAATATGCTCCATAACGAGATTGGCAACACTGACAGATACCGGGCTCCCCATCGGACACCCGTTCACCTGATGATACGTCTCCCCACGGAAGGCGAAAAAACATTGGTTTAAGCAAAAACGCAAAAGTAAAATTATATCATCAACGTGAAGTTGATGACGTCAACGTGAAAAAAAAAGAAAAAAAAGTTCTGTTCCCGGTCAAATTTTACCGCCGATATGTGGATGACACTTTCGTGATTTTAGATAAAAGTCATGCTAATAATTTCCACCGGGAACTAAACAGTGTTCACCCCGCGATACAGTTTTCTTGCGAGGCAGAACAGCAGGGCAAATTGCCCTTCCTAGATGTATCTGTAATAAGGACAGGCGAGCCGAAAAACAGGATTGAAACGGGGGTGTACCGCAAACCATGTGAAACAGATAATTTTTTGGATTTTTTGTCCCATCACCCAGTGCAACACAAGAAATCAGTAGTGCGATCGTTTGTACAGAGATCAAATACCGTGTCATCTAATGAGCTCCATGGCGCAAATGAGATGAATCATTTACAGGGAGCTTTGGTGAAACGTCACTACCCGAGGCGTTTTGTTGACGAGGTCAAAAACAAAATGAAACAAAATGTGGAACCGTGCGAAAGGGAAAGAGATAAGAATGTAGTGTGCATCCCCTATGTCAAAGGAGTCTCCGAACCTCTTAGTCGCGCTTTGAGGCCCCTTGGCATCCGAACTGTTTTCAAGCCATACAGAACTATTGGAAATTCCGTTTCCAAACCAAAGGACCCAACCCCGGCGAACGTCCAAAGAGGCGTTATCTACAAGATCCCCTGCAGTGACTGCCCAGCGTCCTACATTGGTGAAACCGGACGGAGGAGAGATACCAGACTCAAAGAACACAAGCGTGACGTCACGTACGCATCCCACGCGACGCGACTGAAGACTGAACTGGTGGACCACGCGTGGACAATGGGGCATTCTTTCGACTTTCCGGCCGCGACGACCTTGGCGAGAGAGGACAGATGGGGGCCCCGAAAGCTTCTAGAATCGTGGTTTCTTCGCAGGGACACATCCGTGTGCAACAAAAACCGCGGCCCTCTCCACGAAGCTTACACGGACATTCGTGATAAATAGCGTTGTGTTTAGGTTGAACCCTGCATTTGCTGTGTAACTACTGATGATGCCTCCCGCATGGGAGGCGAAACGTCTAATGAAGTTGTTTTTTCTGTTATGTCAAGTCGGTGTACTTATTTTAATTATGAACTTGTTATGTATATCGGGAATGCGGCACTTACATTTCGGGCAGTAAACGTTCCAGGGGGGAGCTGATAAAGAGTTGTCTTTCTCTTGCAGTAACTCTGGTGTCCATCCAAGATGTTGAAGAGTTTGCGTAGAAATAAAAAAAGCGAGAATATTGCCTGGTTCGAAGTCGGTGCAGGAGGCTCCTTCCTGCAGGCGTAGTGGACAAACGAATTTGTTGGGAAAGAAGGCATTTGGTAGCCATAAGTGGTAAAGTCAGATCTCGGGCTTCTCGATATACATTTTCGTTCCTCGTTGATCTGGGCACTCCTAGGCAAGTACGTAGGCCTTGTCGATGTATGCGCTCTAGAGATTGAGAGTCTGTCGGCGATAATCTAATGAAAGGTAATGAATATAGAATACGATTGACAACAAGGGATGAACGGAGACGTATCATAGAGCTTGGCGAGTTTCCCCATGATTGTCCTGCCACTCTACGAATGGCATTTCTTGCTGTCAGCGTTGATTTTATCACGTTAGTGGCTTGCGCATGCCAGTTGAGGCGGGAGTTCAGTGTGATTCCCAAGAATTTGTGCTGTCGAACACGGCGCAGGGAGACGTTGTAAATAGTCAAAGTAATTTTTGTGCTTCGCCGGTTTTTTCCAGGAAAAAGTATGAACGCAGTTTTCTCTTGTGAGAACTGCAGACCACAATCAAGTAGATAATTGCTCGCTCCCGTAATGGCTGCTTGGGCGGCGTTTCGAAGACCATGATGTCGATGTGCTAAGACCCATATGCAAATGTCATCTGCGTACAGTGATATATTGATGGGGAGAGTGTACTTTGGGAGGGATGTTGGTAACCTGGTCAAAACGATGTTAAAAAGGATTGGCGAGAGTACGCTTCCTTGTGGTAGTCCTTGAGCACAGTTGCGAGATGTACTAAAAGACGCGCCTACACTGTAAACGAAAAGTAGCCCGGATGGGGGTTTTAAAGAATAAGATACCGATTAAACTCCCAAGCCTAAAGCATTCACTCCCGCACATGGGAGTATAAAAACTAGAAACCACCACTTTACTCTGGTCGCTAAGAGACGAGGTATAAAAGCGACAACACCTGATTATACTCCCATTTTAAACTGGAGTTCTTGCATGACAACCCTCCGCAAGACGAAATGGGAGGTGAAAATACTCCCATCCGTCCACCCGTCTGCGGGAAATCGGCCGCCATTGACGCAGCCGGCGTTTCCCCCGTCCCGCTCAGTCCCGGCTCTGGCACCAACGGGTTTCCCGTCGTGGAAGAGGTCGTTATAATGGGTCCAAGACGTTTTGGGGCTGGTTTTTGTCCAAAATCCCGACGCTCTCGAACAACAAATATTACACCAGTGAAAAACCAATCACAAAATACGAACTTTTCGCTCAATCTGGCGAATACTCATAAGTTGAGGTACTATGGGGAAGCAGAAGACAATCCAGCTCTTTTCGGGCAGACTCAAGCATAGTGTAACCATTGTGTGTTGTTTAAAGGCCCTTTCACACGATACATTTTTCTGGCGCATCTTGACTCGCGAAACGAGTTTCGTGAAATGAATGCGCCGTCTGAACAGGACCGAAAAATGTGCGTCTGCATCTCCCTGGGTTTTCACGAAAAACACAGCCAACGGCCTCTCGAGAAAGCTTTCACGCGATCTCAAAAGGATAAGCGAGCCGTTGGCCCAGCGGCGGATTAAGAGGGGGAAGGGGGCGGGGCGGGGGCGGTTTGTCCAAATGTTCTGACTTCCTCTTGATTTGTGCATGTGTAAAAATTTAGGGCGGGAAAACAAAGGGAAAGGGTGAGGGGGGGGGGGGGTTCAATAGACATCTGATGCGCTAACCTCCCCTCTCTGGAAATACCTGCGTCGGTACCTGGCGGGGCCAGATTTCTTCCCGATTCCGAGCCACAGCAGAAAAAAAGTAAATAAACACGGCGCGATTCACGGATGGATACGTAGGTTGCGTTTTCTTGGTCCACACGAGTTCGAGTGCGCACAGGTCGGTGGCGCGTGGCAGCTTTCTCGATTTTTGTACACTCGTAGCGACGAGCGCGAACATTGCACGCCGCCGCCAAGAATGCTCTATTCGCGTCGTCAACGAGCCCGGAGAGCGCTGCCCGACGGCGGTGACTACCCAGAAGCCCACGCGCGAGCGCCCCATTCGGGAATTCGGGGCAGCTGGGGCCAGTGTGGTGCTTGGGGCGCTGACTTCTGCAATCTGAATCTGCCGTTCTTGCCGCGTGTCGTCTGCTGTACACGTTTTTCCGTGCTGGTGTGCATTTCTAACGTTCGTGCGCTCGACTGGGCGATTGTGCGCGTGGACGTGGACTGCTCCGAGGATGTGCTACCGCCGTTAGGCCTATTTGTCTAACGAGCCCGGGCCCATAGGCCTAACAGCCGGTGGTGGTGGAGGTGTGCCGGCGAAAGCGGGAAGCTCCATGACGCGTCAAAGGTAGAGTTAATTAGAATTAACGATGACCTCATGTGTGTGCTATATTTTATCATGTGCTAGTCGTACGTTAAGGCAGCCATTCCCGGACGAAACAAGCGCTATCGAATGTACGGGAACGGAATTCGGGGCAGCTGGGGCCAGTGTGGTGCTCGAGGCGCTCATTTCTGCGAACTGAACCTGCCGTTCTTGCCGCGTGTTGTCTGCTGTCCATGTTTTCCCGTGCTGGTGTGCATATTTAACGTTCGTGCGCTTACTGGGCGCGTTGTGGACGTGGACTACTCCGAGGATGTGCTACCGCCGTTAGGCTTATCTGTCTAGCGAGCTCGGGCCCGTAGGCCTAACAGCCGGTGGTGGTGGTGGTGGGGTGCCGGCACAAGCGGGAATCTCCATGACGCGCGAAAGGTAGAGTTAATTAGAATTAAGGATGACCTCATGTGTGTGTGCTATATTTTATCATGTGCTAGTCGTACGTTAAGGCAGCCGTTCCCGGACGAAACAAGCGCTATCGAATGTACGGGAACGGAATTCGGGGCAGCTGGGGCCAGTGTGGTGCTCGAGGCGCTCATTTCTGCGAACTGAACCTGCCGTTCTTGCCGCGTGTTGTCTGCTGTCCACGTTTTCCCGTGCTGGTGTGCATATTTAACGTTCGTGCGCTTACTGGGCGCGTTGTGGACGTGGACTGCTCCGAGGATGTGCTACCGCCGTTAGGCTTATCTGTCTAGCGAGCTCGGGCCCGTAGGCCTAACAGCCGGTGGTGGTGGTGGTGGGGTGCCGGCACAAGCGGGAATCTCCATGACGCGCGAAAGGTAGAGTTAATTAGAATTAAGGATGACCTCATGTGTGTGTGCTATATTTTATCATGTGATAGTCGTACGTAATGGCAGCCGTTCCCGGTCGAAACAAGCGCCATCGAATGTACGGGAACGGTGGACCCAATCAGACATTTTAACCAAGCCGGCCAGAAATTTTCATCTGGAGTGTCTCGGCTAGGTAAACGATAGTAGCGGTCCGCGATGAAAGTGGGACTGAATTTTTGCATTGTTTGCAAAGGTTCTGTGAAATGCGTTACAATTTCAAGCGCGCGTTGTGTAATTACGCTTCGTCCGCTTTCTTCGGTGTCAGTTTCTTGACTCGGCGAACAGACTGGCCATCTGTCAGAAGGAGGTCGCTGTGGAATATTGATTTCATCGAAGCATTCCGGCGGAATCACCAGAGTCGCTTGACACCACTCCGGAAAATCCGCCAAGCAGCTAGTTTCGACAAACCCGATAGTGTGATTTGTGTTTTGTCACATTTGTTTGAGATTTTGGAGAAAATAAATGCTGGTTTGCATTCGTTATCCCGCAACGTTTGTTTGTTTTCGATCTGCTAACCACTACCCCAAATCGTTGTTTTGAAGCGGGTCCAAACCACGGGAACGAAAAGGTACCGACTGGGAATCCGACATACGGTACGTGTAAATACGACGCGGTTGCCGCGAAGACACGCATGCTCAAGGTGGCAGCGTGGCAGCTCGTCGGGGTGCGCTGGTTGGCCGCGCTGATAAACCAGACAGTGGCGTAGCCAGGTCGTGTTCAAGGGTCGAAACACCTTCGAAATTGCATTGTTTTCCTCTTTCCCCCTTTCCCTTTTTCATTGTCAGCTTTTTTTTTTTTTTCTTGTTTTTCTTGTTTTGTGAAGGCATTAAAAGTCCTATGTGCTTCTCTTTCTGTTCGGCAACCCACTACGGCGAGGGGCCGGAACATTCCAAAGCAAAACGAAGATGACAACACTGTCCGTGGACTGCGTGAGCGTGAGAAATAGAAGTCCGGCTCCGGCTTTCCGAAGAGCTCTCGCCAAACTCGACAGTGTTATTAGCAACCTAAGCCTTTCTTCGGGCTCGCAGGTGCGGATGACTCCGCTCCTGACGTCACATAAGCCGCGAAATCCTCACCTCGAAGGACGCTGGCCTCGCCTCGGAGAATGCAGGCGGCTTGAATAAAGTTCCCCTACTCTTTGAGCCTCAAGGACTCCACGCCACTATCAGGGCAGCGAAACAAAATTTCATAATAGCAATACTTTGACTTTGCAAACCCTACAACCCTACAAACAGGACGACAAAATGACAAACAGCTTAGCTTTCTTTTTTTTTTTTTTTCGTCCCGTCTTTTATTTGTTTTGGGGGCACACCAAAATGTAAAAAAGAAAGAAAAAGAAAAAAGCGGGAGAGAAATGCGGCAGCATATGCACCGTAGAAGCACTTTGGAATGTGCATAATTCTTTTGGTTTCAAAGCGTACCGAGGTTACTTCTTTAATCACTGCAGTGGGTAATGTTTATAATCTTGCGTTCAACACGTGAGTCGTCAAAGTTCCTCTACGTATATAGACTCTCAAAAATTAATTCAATAGCCAAAGCTGTCGCTTGACGCTTTTTTAAAGAATGATTATTGACCTACAACTTCAAGCGTGCCATCAACGTCTCCAACTGAGTCGGCACATTCACGTCAGGCAGCATCGTCCGCCCTAGGCGAGAGCAATGTCATGGCTAACGACGTCGGTATCAATGTCGCAATCCTCGGGTTGGGCCAATCACCAGCTTGTGCGGAGCATTCGTTTCATTAAACAAACTGTCTGAGGAAGTTCTGGTTCGGACACAGATGGGAAGGGACCGCACCGCTTAGCGCGTGTCACCGGTAGAGACAACTTGCCTTGGTCCCCAGGTCTTGTATTCTAATGTCAACCGCCTGCTGCAAATCCTGGCCACCATGCCCGTTAACGCCGCCGAGGCGGAACGTTCGGTCTCGAGACTCCGAAGACGGGAGCCATACCTGAGAGCTTCAACGTCCCCGGAGCGCTTGCTACTCCGTTCTTAGCTCAGACCAGAAACTCCGCCTTCAGCGCGAGCTCGCTGGCTTCCGCTGTGCTTTGTTTGGGCGCGCCTGCGCGTTCAGACTTGTGCCAACAAGGGCAGAAAGCTCGCGCTGAAGGCGGGGCTTCTAGTCTCAGCTAAGGGTGAACGGAGTATAGGGGTTGCGCTTTTGAACATTCACGGGAACATCCAAGACAGCTCCGAAAGGGTCCTCTCGCTTCTTTCGATCGACCGACCGCGGCTTCCACTAAATGTTTAGACCCCACAAAACGATAGAAACTGGTACTTTTCTCTGCCACTTTCTCGTAAAACGACAACGAAGAACGGAAAAAAGCCAGAAACATGACCACAGCACGATCATTTCTGAAAAATGTGCGCAGGAACAATGAGCGTGACGTTTCACTTGCTCGTTACCCCGGTCGGTGCGCATTGGAGTTTTTATGTGTAATCGTGTTCTAAACTTCGCTATTCTTTGGCACTCTTACGTAGTTTTCAGTCATTGGATACCCCAGTGTTCCGCAGAGAAGTGAACGCACCGGAATATTTTATGAGCCTGTCTAGACTTTTTTGTTCAAAGCGCAGTATTATATTTTATGATTGCGTGTTTTCGTTGTTCCACAGTAAAGTTCCCCTCTTTAAAGATCGGAGGGACGAAATAAAAAAACGTTGAATTCTTGTCTTCTGAGAAACAGAAAAATAGCAACTAAAATTGTGTTTGCGGGATTTCTTTTCCTCTTTCTTAATTTTTTTTTTTTTTTTTTTTTACTTTTGAATGGTCTGGGCAAAGGAAAGCATCCCCTGAAAACATTTCCTGGCTATGGCACTGGCGGACTGCTTTCGAACTGTTTGCGTACCGGATCGCCGTGCAATGCTCAGAAAGGACAACGAGCTGGCGTGTTATCTCCGATGGGTGGAAAACGCACCAATCTTGCCGTGCCCTTTTATTTCGATATGGCGTAAAATGTGCGTGAAATATCAACAGGTAAAGTGACAAGATTTAGGCACATAAACAAATTCAATCATACTGTGAAATAAAGTCGTCCATCTTTATATTTAATCCCGTGTAGGTATGCCGCGAACTTTTTTCGACCGAAGTTTCGATGATCGATTAAAGTGGTTCAAAAGATTTCGAATTTTCGAACTTTCCATATCGAAAAATTCGACGGAAGTCGATTTTCGAAATTATTAAAGTAAGAAGTTCGACGCTTTCCGAAATTTCGAACTTATTACCCGGCAAAATTCGATGCTTGTCGAACTTTCGAACTTGATACACTAAAAAATCGATGATTTTCGAACTTTCGACCTTCTTGCACTAAAAAGTTCGAAGCATTTCGAACTTTCAAACTTCCTACGCTAAGAAATTCAAAAATTTTCGAACTTTCGAACTTATTAATCTACAGAATTCAAAAATTGTCGAACTTTCGATTCCTGAAACGTCAAAGGTTTGACGAACTTCGAGCTGTTAGGGTAAAAGTTCGAAGTTCGTGGAACTTCGAAAGACCGGCGGGCGATTTCATTTGGATTCAAGCAGTGAGGTACATTCGTAATATTTTTTTCTCGCAATTTTACATGCGGTGCCGCATTCCTTGCGAAGGACGATGCCGTTTATTTCAATCATCTGGCATGCTTGGTTTTAAAGAAATAGATTCCCGAAGGAGCGAGGAAGGACGACGGGTTTTTGACAATTGTCGTTCGTGCCGTATTTGAAGCGCGCTATAGCCGAAGCTATTTATGGTAGAGATGTTAAACTTTTTAAGAATGATCTATGTATAGCCTAGGTAAGTGTCGTCTTTAGCTATGATTATTATAGTTCAAGACGAGTTTCGAAGAAATATCCAAACATGTACCTACGGGCAATTATGCCCTAAACTTGGTAATTTTTTTCGCCTACATTCTTTGAGGTATCGCAGTTAAATTAACACCAGAGACAGTACATATCATTACCATCTGCAGATTACAAAATAATGTATTTCTTTTTTTTTTCCCCCGTTGAGGAACAAATTAACTCATGGGGAAGATTTCTAAAATTGTTTAAGTTCAGCACGTCATAAAAAAAAAAAAAAAAAACATTTTTTTCTCAATTTACGTTTTTGGGACGTGTTTCTTTTGGCCTGTACACATTTTCGTGGGAGAAACTTGTTTCATAGTTCTGGGCCTCTGAATATGCAAGAATACAACACTTCCGGCTGGTTCTTGATTGTTCTTTTTTCTCTCCAGCTTTTTATTTTTGCATTTATTGTTATGTTTATTTATTGATTATTTTTTACCAATGGCACAGTTATTTAGGTCGAAAATACATAGCTCTGAACTTCCGAGCCACCGAGCATGTGACGAGTAGTGCCTTCTGACAACGAGTTTCTAACAATGACCATCTACGCGGTCTTTTATGCAGTGAAGAGCGACAGTAGCTTTACATATGCATAAATAATTTCAGATTAAAATAATTTAGACCATGCCCTCTTTCCCTGTATTGTTTTCTTTAACAGTCCGAAATATCTGGAAGGGGGGGGGGGAGGTACTGGAGCCCCCCCCCCCGTTTTTTGTCTTCCGACGCCACTGGTATTGTAGAACGCTCCTCGACCTCAAGTTGCATCAGCTTCTGTGCTTTTTGCTCGGCGTTTCTTTCGCCCCGGAAAAAAAACCTCCAAAGCAATTACAAACAAAAAAATTGTCACGATGCAGGCGAGCTGGCGTATGTTGATCATGATGCAAAATCCCGAGACTGGGAATGAAAGTCGCAAGAAATAGTGTAAGAAGAAAGAAAAAAAGGAACAGGACAACGTCTCAAACTCAGCTGAATTGAGTTTGAGACGTTGTCCTGAGCTGAGTTCTCAGCTGAGTTGAGTTTGAGACGTTGTCCTGTCCCCTTTTTTTCTGTCTTCTTACACTTTTTCTTTCAAATTTCATTCCCAGAGCTGAATTTGAGGCGTTGTCCTGTCCCCTTCTTTCTGCCTTCTTACACTTTTTCTTCAAAATTTCATTCCCAGTCTCAGGATTTTGCATCATGTACAAACTAAACTTACTATATGCCAGCGTCAATCGGGCGGCGTTCGATCAGATTACAACCAGCGTGCAAGGGGGTAGGGGGGCAGTTT
The DNA here is from genome assembly GCF_016920785.2 of Ixodes scapularis. Lineage (NCBI taxonomy): Eukaryota > Metazoa > Arthropoda > Arachnida > Ixodida > Ixodidae > Ixodes > Ixodes scapularis. The sequence continues at coordinate 55,089,088 of NW_024609879.1, forward strand.
GCCAGATCACTTCAAGGTTTTTGTGAGCCTCAACCACCTGCCTGCCCCCGGCCGTTTCGAACTGGATGAGTATCGTTAAACAGTGCGTTCGTAGGATCGCTACTTCGTGATGCACGTTAATGACCACCCCGGGCCGGCGGTCACAATTACTGATGTATTGTCACGCGTCACTCTGCACTGGCACATATTCCAGCACATCCCGGACACTCGTCGTCTCATTTAATTGCCTGACAAACTTCGCGCAGTCTAAATATCACACCCGAACTTTTCTAAACCTGATTTCGTGAAAACCAGTGTGGCGTGAAAACGTTATTGGAAACTGAAACTGGTGGCGGAACATGAAAACCCGACTTCGAACTTTGCGCACTTGGACATCAAAAAAATTGAAAACCTTGAAAGTTTTTTTTTTTTTTTTTTTAATTTATTTTTGAAAGAGAATCGAAACCTTTGACCTTTTCGAACTTTATGTAGAAAGAAAATCGAAATCTTCGAATTTATCGACCTTTGTCTTTAAAAATTCGAAACCCTCAAATTTTTCGATTTTACATCTAAAGCAATTCGAAACGTTCGAATCTCTGGAATTTAAAATTAGGGAAGTTCGAAATCTTCAAATTTATCGAACCTCAAGTAAACAAAAATTCGAAATAATCGACCCCAACTTTTAGAAACTGTGAAAGCTTCGAACTTTTCGATTTCGAAACCCCGCGATTTAGGAAAGTTGCGAATTTTTCGAATTCAAACCTCCGTACGGTCGAAAATATAGAAACCTTTCGAATTCGAGCATCAGTTCAGGTCGAAAATATCGCAACCTTTCGATATCAACCTAGGGTGGTTCGCGGCATCCCTAATCACGTGCAAAAACAAATATGTTCAAAAATTCATTTGCAACAAAAAAAAAAAAAAGATTTCGTATCAAAGCGATAGGCAGCATTATCTCCAATCTACCTTTAAAATTCAGGTTCCGATGATTTTAGTGGTTCTAAGTACTATTTGTATCAGATAAAGCGATTTTATCTTTTTCGGTTTTGAAACCGAAACCGAAACAGGGTGCTTATGGGAGGTGGCGCTAGCTATCGCCCAAAATCTCCCCGCTCATATCTTGTTTTGAATGGGCGTCCATAACTTTGTTCTCGGAGGCGCAACTTGTGGAGGAGAGTCGGCGGGTGTCGTCGTCTTGTGCCGGCGTTCGCCGCTTATTTTTTACTTTTCAGAACCTTAATAATGGGCGTTTCTTACTAGTACCTTTGTTCAAGTGTGCCAAACGGTATCTCGGAGACGCCGCGTCTAGTCATTGACCGTTGGCTGGCAGCGAGAGGGCTACGAAAACTTCAAACGGCCGGTGAGCACAACTCTTTTCTTTGTTCAGAACGAAGTGTTACTTTTGCCGTAAGCTTGCTAAGCTATGCTCTAACCTTTAGCCCCTTTCCCTGGCAAATCGCGAGCGCTTGTTTCGCACTTGGACTCGTCTTCGTGGTTGTGCGACGGCACCGCGTTGTATCGGATCGCCTACTTTTGATGCTCCTAACGGGGCTTGTAACAGTACCGCATCCCTCAGATGTCCGCGTAACTTTCTATTGCGATGTGGCACTGGCACAATCAGTTTCGTGACTGCCACAGCATCGCCAACAGAAATATTTAAACTGAAATGTTGCGAGTGATTTCCGAATAAACTGCTACGAAAAAGGCAGAGAGAACTTCTGTGGCTCGCTCGACGCGCTCCGCCACTTTCCCACGGATCGGTTGGAGCTAGAATTTTAGTAGATCGTTTTCAGAGGCTCTGTACTGCTACGGGCGCGCGCTTCAGAGCATGCATCGAAGTGGCAGCGCGAGCTCCCGCTACGAATAGCGTGGTCTGAAAACACGGCCGCTCGCCGAGCGCTCTACCGGCTCCAGATTTACCAGCGGCAAAAGAATCCGCCCGGCGAGCGCGTGCTATTTGCCAAGGGAAGGGCTACTAGTATGCTTGTGACCTGGGGCGGTTTGCTGGATAGCGACGTTGTGTTTGTCCTTTACCTGTCTCGGCTTTCAGTATGTCGAATGCACCAAGCGACTGAGAGAGAGGAAGAGACGAGTGCGCGAGGACGTCAGAACGCTGAGCTCTGGTCGGATTGATTAGTGGGTAGACCTAAAGCCCTTGGTCTGCACTGCATGTGTCGAACACATTCTGATGCAAGAGCATAACGCCAGACGCATTCTAGCTCGTTCGACAAGTGACAAAGGCAGCTAAATTTAGATCTACCCACTAATCATTCAGACGAAAGCTCGGCATTCTGATGTCCCCACGCTCTCTCATTTCCCCTTCTCTCTTAGTCTCCTGCCCAGTATTCTTACCTTCAATAACCGTTTATGTCGTCCAAGTTTGCCACGTTTACATAAATCCGACTTGAGTGCGTAGACTTTAATTATTCTCAGAATTAAGCCGATACGCCAGCATTCACCTTAAAGGGGCCCTGCAATCATATTTAAGCGTCAACCTTTTTTGCGGTTTCCACGTCTCTTCTGGTTCGGGCAAGCCAGCGGGTACGGAGAGAGTAACTAATTATCAGTGCGTCATATTTTAACCGGACGACGCGGAAACCTCCTCCACCTACGGGGGCGTCCCGCGGTACCAAAAGTGCACGAAATGTGAGGTATTTGCTCCTGGGCTTACTACTGGTGAGAGCCGCTAAAAGCTTCTTTTAGTCGAAACACAAAATATAAGTGGCGAGAACCGTCTCAATTATTTATGCAAGTAGTTTTTGTTCAGTATTTCAGATCAGAAAAGAAACAAATGCAGTTTATAAAGTCAGGAAACCAGAAATGACCTGTCGACATACCCCCCCCAAGTGGTAAAAAAGGCGGCGCATACTAGAAAGGAATAGTAGGATCAGGCTCCAACGAGTGGCGAGCGTAGAAAGGTCCCGGATGTATGCGGTGGCACTGCGGTCATTTACGGACTCGAGGATTGGACGGGTTCCAAGCGTTGCGAAGCCTTCGGCACAGGTTTGGCTTGCTGTTTGGCCGTTTCGCGGTATGGCAGCGCGAAGTGGCTCCTGTTCTGAACTGACCTTTACCTTGTGTTTGCTGTCGTTTGTGGCCAATGAAGTGTCATGCCAAATTAGTGTTTAATCGTGCAGCAAATGCAATGCGAGCCGCCCCGGCTGCCTGCTCCTACAGCCTATCCAGAACATGCTTTAGTGGCGCCCTCTCGAACTGTCGACGCAGAGCGCGGCAGCCATTAGCGCTCGCTGCGCTCACTACCCCTCCTCTAGTTTACGGCCACTGAAGTGGCCAAAGACGTCATGAAGGAAGTTATTTTTTGCTTGTTTTTGTAATTTTAATTTGCCTATAACTTTTAAGATAAAGTGAAATTCGAGGGAAAAAAAAAAGTTTCATTAAGTTACTATGTTTAGTGCGCTCAAGTTCGGTGCAAATTAAAAACCAGTAAAAAATTCATTGCAAGGCCTCTTTAATGCTCAAGTCCTATGCTAAGATGGCACCATGTGTCACATCTCAAAGTTAAACCAGCATTTCCAACTCAAGCCGAACATTGTAATCACATTTTCTGTCTGGTGTTTCGCATGCGGTGGCCTTTCTGATAGCATAAAGATCTTAACCACTGTCTTTGATGCTCTGCAAGAAGTTACAGGATGCAAGAAAGCGCTGAGAGTTCTGGGCCTTGCCACTCTAGAACCGAGGGAACAATACTGCACTCGACATGGCGAGCAAGATCGTTTCCAACGGCTTTCAAGACACTACAGCTACTTCTATCATGGTTGGACCACGAGGACGAGAGGTTCCAGTGCAAGCAGGAGCAGCACTGAGGTAGGAACTACTTTTTCTGCAGTACCAGCACTTTGAGCTCGCGACGCCATTCCTGCTTACAACTTACTCTAGGGGCTCCCTCCGATGCGCAAGGCCAGAGCGGGTGCCGCCCTCGCCGAGCAGCTCAGCTATTTGCGACTCCAGCGAACTATAGGGGCGCGCCGGTCAGGCAGTATGGCGGGCGAAAGGAGGTTGCTTTCGTCGTTCAGCACGCTGACCACCATAAATTCTTTCACAGCAGCGTAAGATCGGTGTTACATGTGAAAGCAAAGCGATTTTTCGATGGTAGAAACCTTCTTGTAGTCAGTGCGTAGGAATGACACAGCGGAAGCAGAACAATAATTACTGGAAACAATGTTTGTTTCTATGCTGCCTACGTGAACCAAGCAGCGATAACAGACGACAGAGTGGAAACGACCTCCTCTCCTGAGCTTCTCGGTGTTGCCGCTACGCTGCGTTGATTTCGCTGAAGTTGCCAATATTCAGCTCATTTACAATGGCAAGAAAGGTTTGCGTTTCTTCTCGAGAGAAACTTACGGAGGGACACCCAGGATTGTGCCCACTTTTTTTCTGCTGCCAACAAGACAAGACTCACCGCCTCCATGTTCTCAGCTAGGCACATAGCCAGGATTTTGATCCGGGGGGGGGGGGGGGGGGTGGGGGGATTGGTGCCCGCTTTTTAGCTACCAACTCTGTGAATACTGAGTTGGCGGCAAAAGAAAAAGGAATGCTATACTCTAGCTCTGCAATGCCTATACAGTTACTCTATATCTGGACTAAGCGCAGCGCTCGCGTTAAACCACAAAACTAAAAAAAAAAAAAAAAAAGATTGCAGGAGTGCAAAGACAGGAAAGGACCTTGAGACAAGTTGAAAAATATGCCATCTCGGGATCGTCCTTTTGTTAATTTTATTTCTTATGTTTTGTAACAAGTCGTCGCAGACTGTCGCCGCGAAGCGGCTTGAATGGGTGGACCAGGTAGGTTAAAGGGATACTGAACCGAAATTTGGATTTCGCAAAGTAAGGCTGCAGAAGTGTTGAACCGGATTCTACGAACTCCAAAACATCCCTCGTACATCGATATCTCAAACTGATGGCCGTACTTTTGGAAAAGAAGGGCGTGATCAAGCGAGTTCTTTGACGTAACTGTCCTCCGGGAGAATTTGAAAATGAGGAGAAGTGGCCTCGCTTCTCTCCTCCTCGCTTCGGTTCACCAGCTTGGCGGGACGTAGCGAGGAGAGAGAATGGGAATTGTGACGTGCCTTGTCTCGTCGGCCTCGTCAGCCAAGTTCAATCGCGCACTTCTTTCCCAAAAAAATATGGCGATCTATTAGATATATCGCCGTATGGGTGGTATTTTTTGGTTTTGCAACTTCCCGCATATCCGCCCGGCCTTGTTTAGTTAGCTCGAAATCTCATTTCACTATACCTTTAACACGCACGCGCCTTAGTGTTACGTGTGCGACATAGTGGTCGTCCCCCACTGCAGTGGCGTGAACATGGAGGAGGCTTATGGGGCTTCAGCCCTCCCTCCCCTGGTCATAAAGATCCCAGCCTCCTCAGCCAGCCCCCCCCCCCCCCCCCCCCCCCCCCCCCCCCCCCAAAAAGATCTATGCATGGCACCGTGAAAGCGGTGAAAGTGGCAAGTTATTTTCTTCGACAAGGAAGGGCACATGGGGGTAAATTACCTTGCGGCAATTTTAGGGATTGCTACGGCGCAGTATTTGCTTTAAAATGTCAGGGAAAAGGGTATATTTTGGCTTTTAAAAAGCTGCATCCAGTTAACATCTGCAACGATTTTTCGTGCGGCGAATTGCCCTATGACGAATCGGCCCATTCGACGAATGAACCACCGACGAGTTGACCGTCGGCGATTTGTCCTAGACCCTCACCACATCATCTCAGCTGCGATCTACAACGCAGGGCGACATCGCATTCCTATAGGACAGGGGTCTCAGGCACGCGGCCAGCGACTCGCTGGGACGCGGCCCGCAGGCAACCGGCTACGCGTTCCGGTTCCTGTGTGCTGGAAATGGCATGTGCCATAGTGATCTCATCACGCCGATTCATTTCCGCTCGAAAAGTAGCTCTGAAATTTTAACGTATTCACATAGTTTATACTTATCTGTGCTCATTTGCCCTTTGTTTCGCTTTATTTTTTTGCTTCCCGGCTTTTTGTAATGTACAACAATTACGCTACTGCTGCAAGCACAAACTTTTCGTTTCAGGATACATCTCAGCTGCGCAAACTCTTGATCAGCAGGAGTAGCTGCCAAAGATAAAGCTACGAGGTCGGGACTAGATCCATCACAGTATTTTCTCAGTGTGTTGTAATAAAAATCGTCAGGAAAGCAAGAACTGTCAAATTAACTGATTGATTTTTTAGAGACATCTTGGGCTTGGTGAATTTCTGAGCGAATTAAGCAACGAAAACGACATCTTGGGCTTGGTGAATTTCTGAGCGAATTAAGCAACGAAAACGACAGTGCAATTTCTCTCTTGTTCCATTAAAAATGCTGGCATGCTGGTGGGGCGGTGTCATTTTTATTGATATCACATGACGTGAGGCCCCAAAGTAGTCATATAAACCAATCAAATCTAAACATGTCACTGGCAAAACTGTGAGTTACAAAAAGCATAGAGGACGAGGTCTTTTCATTTTTAAAATCGTCTGACTCCCCCCCCCCCACCGTTGCGTTGGCCCTCGACCTTTCCGGTATGGGATATCTGGCCCTCAGACTCAAATGAGTTTGAGACCACTGCTATAGGAGGTGCGCATCAGAAACGTTTAATAGGACCCAACAAGGTGGGCAACAATTGCCGGCAACTTGCGACGCGCAAACGTTTCTCAGCGAAATTATGGAGTGCGAAGGTCAGTACACGAGACCTCTCTTGCTTAGGCGACGCAAGTAGACATTACCAGTCGACTGCTTCCGTTGCATTCTCATATTTAAACAAATCTAAAATGTTACTGTGAACCAAGAAACTTTTTTTCTTCTCAAGTTACAGTTATTTGTGTGCAAAATAAAAAGTGTTACTGTATCTTTGTGGCGTTGCAAGCACGAGGTGCTTAGGACTTTCTGTTGCGGTGTAGAAACGTTATTCTAAAACACCCTGGCACAGCGTGCGCTAACTCATGCGCTAAATTTAGCGCTAGCATGGGCTCGGTAGCTCCGGCGAAAAGTAAATCCGGTAGAATAAACACAAATTCGGGACGAAAACAGACGCATACAACTTTTTCGACTCTCAACGAGATTTATTTCGTCTCCGTTCAAACGACGGCCATCGAGCAGGTTCAGGGGAGGGAGCAGAGAAGGAAAAAAGGGGGGGGGGGTTGAAAGAAGAGGAGGGGGAAAAAACAGGTTATTCGCGGCCTTCCCTCAAGGCCCCTGGTCCTTTCCGCCCAGTTCAGGATGGAGGAATCTCATCTCCCTGTCTGAAAGGGCTAGAGAAGCCGAAGCAACGTTAGTGACCGAGCTCTTAATGGCGTACGATTCGGTGACTTCCCTGCCAAATCTCTGCCGGTGTCCTCCCAATACGTGCGTACCTTCGTATCTGGGCGAACAACCGTCACACTTCATACGGTGTACGACTATTGGATGCATGGAGTCGGGGGGGGGGGTTTGCTCACCTCTCGCGAGTGTTCCTTCAGGCGCTCATTTAGGCGCCTGCCGGTCTGCCCCTATATACCCCCCCCCCCCCCCCCCACGAAAAAAGGATGGTATAAACCACCTCCTTCCTGCACTTAACAAACTGCTGTCCGTGCTTTTTGTTGCATTGGGTCACGGAGGGTGGGGTATTCACCATTCTGCACATTTCTTGAAGCTTTTGCTTGCAGCGAAACACTACCGCTATCTCGAAGTGATAGGCAAGTCCCTCAAGGCGATGTGCGGTATTGTGCGAGTAGGGGATAACTGCAAAATGTTTTTTACGAGGAACAGGAGCGGCTGGCGGTGCCCGGGAGGCAGTGATCAGCCTCTTTAGTGTCTTTGCCACTAAGTCTTCAGGGTACCCTGCCCTCTTTAGCCTCTCTGTCTGTGCGTAGTGAGATGGGGGCACGACCTGGTTCCAGAAAATTTTAGGAGTGAGTTCACGAGACCCCGTTTTATTTTACTGCTTTGGAGTGGGCACTCGTGAAGGGCGGACAGGCTTTTGTGTGCGCTATCTGAACTCCCAGCATATCCCATCGGGGTGCATCTTCAGGTGCAGGTCCAAGTATTGAAGACCGTCTTCAGACGGGTCTTCTCTCTTGAAGGAGAGTCCGGTGGGTCTCGAAGCGAAGGCCTGAATGACAGACTCTGGGGGGGTCTGCTTTGGGTGCACGATCAGATAATCGTCTACATAGCGGAACACCCAGCTCTCCGGCGCGGTCTCCTCCATTCAGCTCCTATGCACAGCGTGCACAGCATGCTTCTACAAACAGAGAGGCTAAAGAGGGCAGGGTATCCTGAAGACTTAGTGGCAAATACACTAAAGAGGCTGATCACCGCCTCCCGGGCACCGCCAGCCGCTCCTGTTACTCGCAAAAAGCGTTTTACAGTTATCCCCTACTTGCATAACACCGCACATCGCCTTAAGGGACTCGCCTATCACTGAGCAAACCCCCCGACGACTCCATGCATCCAATAGTCGTACACCGTATGACTTGCGACGGTTGTTCGCCCAGATGCGAAGGTACGCGCATATTGGGAGGACACAGGCAGAGATTTGGCAGGGAAGTCGCCAAATGGTATGCCATTAAGAGCTTGGTCACTAACGTCGCTTTGGCTTCTCTATCTAGCCCTTTCCGACAGGCAGATGAAATTTCTCCGTCCCGAACTGGGCGGAAGGGACCTGAGGCCTTGAGGGAAGGCCGCGAATAACTAATTTTTCCTCCTCCTCCTCTTTCAACCCCCCCCCCCCCTCCTTTTTCCTTCTCTGCTCCCTCCCCTGAACCTGCTCGATGGCCGTCGTTTGGACGGAGACGAAATAAATGTTGGTGAGAGTTGAAAGAGTTGTAAGCGTCTGCTTTCGTCCCAAATTTTGTTTATTCTTTTCGATAGTTTAAGTATAATTACGAACACGCTCGTTTTTAATGTTAAATCCGGTCGCTGTAGCTATTTTACTATACGAAGTTGGTACTGGTGTGGGCCTTTAGCGACGATGAGTGGAAGTCTGGAATAATAAATAAAAACGTGCTCTCCTGGCGCAATAGACGCAGTGGTTGAGTTGCCAGCTGACTCCACTGCTATTGAAGTAACAGGGCAAAGATACGCTAGTTGATCATTTACTGAGATAAAACAACAGAGCGCTAAAGGCTGATTTTGGAGTAGCCATAAATATTCTAAGAATGCGAACCACTACATAACGGCAGCCACGAGCGAGAGTTCAATGTTTGGTAGATGGAGAACGGCAACCTCCCTGTTTTTCGTCTGCTAGCAGAGTCGGGCGCGTGCCCTCTCTCGTTTTACCCCGCCGACCCTGCTGAACTTCCCGGATGTGTGGAGAGGGTGCTGTGGTCTAACGAAATGGCGCCGCCATGAGAGAGCTAAATGAAATGGTCTATAAGCTCCCTACGGGAGCCAGAGTTGCGCATCTGTTTTCCACGTGCTGCCGCACCGCTAATCGCCGAGATCCGATCACGTGAGGAGCAGACTCAAATGCCGTGCAGGAAAGTAGACGTTGCGTGCGCCCCGGCATACATTCCCCTGCTTTCGGGCGAGCCTCGAACGCGCGGCGCCGATATTCGCCGAATTCAGTCAGACGAGGGATCAACGTGCCATGCAGGAAAGACGGCGCTACGGGGATGAGCACGCAACTCTGGCTCCCATAGGGAGCCTATACAGAAACTCTGCAAGCACTGGTACCACAGATCAAGCAGTACCTGCCTCTCCATGCTTATGCCGGAAACTCTCAGCCTCGGGGTTCGGCCGTGGTTGGCGCCAGGCATGTAGCAAGTGGGGGGGCCCATGGGGCTTGGCCCCCCCCCCCCCCCCCCCGAAATCTTCCATTTTGCTGGGACCTCCTGTCCCCCCTCCCCCTCATACAGCATTTTGTCATAGGCGGCCCCGGCCCCCCCCCCTTTTGCCCGAAACAAAATCCTGGCTACGTGCCTGGTTGGCGCGGTCTCGCGCGGCGAGATGTAGCAGTGTCTGTGAGCAGTTAGAAACAATCTCGCTCACCAGGGCGTGCACAACTACATCCTCTCCTTTCCAGAGTGAGGGTAAAAACCGGATTTTAAGCCTTGTTCAACTTCTTACTAATTGTGCAGCGATATTACCAATTCTAAGCAGTCGCAAGAGATTAAAATCTGTTTTTGCACCCTCCGGTCACAAGCAGTCACAAGTTTGTGAAACAGCCATTACAAACATTTCATTTCAGTTAATTTATACCGCTAAAACAATATCAGTTTTGAGCAGTCAAAGCAGGATCAATCGAAACTTCGAGTTCAAACCAACATCCTTTTGTGAGTTTTTAATAGAGTATTCGCACGACTAGGTTTCTCCCTGAGCACAGGATTAAACGTCATCGAGCTCTAAACTCACGTGCTCCGCATCACGAATGTTCTCAAATCCCCCCAGCTCGTGGGGAGCCGAGGGGAATTTGTGACCGGCCGACAGAATATCTGTTGTTTCGTCAGAGCGACCAGGCCTCCCCTTTGTCCCCCTGCTTTTAGGAAGGTACCGCAGTTAACAGCAATTAGGTGGGCGCCTTTTTAAAAAAAATTAATATGCTTTTTGTTTGACGAGTTTCCGAAGTTCGCCAGCACATTCCATAAAGGAAAGACTCCGGCAACTCCGACTCAGTTGTGCGAATGCTCGCTTGATATTTCTGCACTGCCTCCTCCTTCTCGTTTTTCCCTTCTCGCAGCTCTACGACATACTCAATTTTCTCCAGCATTAATGATCTCTCATGAGATACCCCGTCACCATTATGCACATTTACAAGGCGATCAAAAGACTTTTAGCTGCACTAGCAGTTTCTTTGAAGCTCACTACCCATACAGGCATTGTATTCGAATGACTTGTCTTCCTTTTTTCTTAAAGGGGCACTAAACCAATGTCTGCGAAAGTCTATTTACGGTCATAAATGTGGACGTGTCTGCAATAGTTCTCGAGAAATCAATTTCTGATGCCGATTTAAGTAGCAATAGCTACTTAAATTGGTTAAGTGTTTTTTTAAATTTGTTTAGCAGACAATTGCTAACCAACAGATTAAAGCAGGCTCCTCTGTTCCGTGCAATTTGCTTCGTAATCAGTCGGTCAACTTGACCGTCAAACTATATCTTTGATCTGATATAGATGTTTGATATACTATCCCCATCACGTGAGCGGATAGTTGAAATAGCTGCAAGGCTATGTCCTTTTTATCAAAGTAGACCATCTTCTGTGGTGAAGCTAAGGTTCTTGAGAGGCAGGCGCTTTCTTGTGGCCCTTGTGGGTTGCTCTTCACACGTCCGTTTGTAGAGCAAGGTTTAGCATGGTGACAGGGTATCTTTTTGGTGGTAGTCTTTATCCGTGCCACAGTTTTCAAGGGCATAAGAGCATTATTTGGTTGACTGACACTTGGTATTGTGAGCCAAGCAGATTGTCATGGCTGTGCTCATCATCTTTGTCAATGCTTTCTAAATATTGAGAGGTTATCGTCTGATTGGCCACTAATTGTAACTTGGCTTTGTTACAATTTTTTGTCTTCTGATTCCGAGTTATCAGGTTGTAAACGAGACCGAGGTGCCTGCAATTTGACAGGCTTACTGTGCTGCAAGGTCCATCTATCTTAACAATACCTAGGTGGTTGAGATGAATCTTCAAAGCTCGACTCTAATTATTTGTGTGATTTTATTATTTTTGTTGTTCTAAGTGATGGCTTCTTTTATGCTTTGTATTTTCAGAAGTGGGCCTTCAACTCCTTCAGCTGGTGCTGCAAGCCTGCTGGCACAACTTGTGACCCAGGTACCAGAATGAAGAGCTGAAAGCACTGTTCGAGTGAGAGGACCAGTGGCCCTTGCGCAGCTCGAAAACCGGACCGGGCAGTCATCAGAGCTATTTATGTTCCACTTTCATTAGCTCCAAGATGTTTCGTTGGCACCCTCTAATGGTTTCCGTCCGTGACGTCACAAACAGAATTTCCCCTGTCCTGATTGGCAATATTTGCCTCTACCTTCCTGTAATTGGCAGGATTTCCCTCCCCGTTAGCCGGCATTTGGGTAAGCATTATCAGTATACAGGAAGCCCTGGTTCGGCGGATCGCAAACCTCAACTACAGCGACGCTTTTTGTCGTGCACATTGCTAATAGTCTGCGTCACTAGTTGTGTGCAGTGCAAGCGAAGCAACGCCGGGCAAAAAAAAGGGCAAGCACTAGGAAGGCTGGACAGAAGAAGAAGGCGAGGCGAGAAAGAGAGAGCACTAGGAACGTTAGAGAGGAGGGTAGGTTTCTCCCCTCCCCAACCTTTCTAGTGCTTGGCCTTTCTCCCCTCGTCTGGCGTTGCCTTCGTCTGTCGTTCACATAATTATAGTCTGTTACAACTCAAGAATGTAAGGAAAGGGAAAGGAAGGCTGGGGAGGAGGAAGCAGACGAATTGCTGGAGAGGAGAGGAGAAAGTTTTTCCCTCTTCTATCTAGCATTCCGTCTGCTTCCTCCTCCCCGGCCTTCCTTTCCCTCGCCCCATCTTCTTGAGCTGTAACTTACTATAATGAAACAGGGTATAGGGGACATGTTGCTTTTTGAAACAATCAAGACTCATGAAAGATTGATAAGAGCCTGTTGGTATGGTTATTTTAGTCTTTAGTGGAATAGACCGATCTCACCTAGCGTTCAGTGCATCTGTGGAGCCGCCATAACTTTAGTTCACAAGAGGCAGGTGGCAGTGCTTGAGACACCTCGTTCCGTCTCGCGCTTTGCATGCGCAGAGCTCCAGCGAGGTTGGACACATGCAGAAAGACGAAAGTTCCCTTGATGCATTGCAGCAGCAGTGGCTTAGCCAAACTGGCCTGTGAAATCAGTCTATTACAACTAAAAAAATTGAACTTATTTGTATAAGTTAGGTAAGTCCTTGTTATATATTTGCCAAATATAATTGTTAGGTGTACATCCTTTAAAGGAATGCTGAAGCGAAATTTTGATTTCGGAAAACAACGCAGAAGCGCTAGGCGGGACGCTACAAACCCGAAAGCATCACGCATAAAGCGATATTTCTAACGGATGGTTGTATTTTTGTGAAAGAAGAGCATGCTTGAACAATGGCCAAAAAGGCCCGTGACGTCGCGATTCTGGTTTCCTCCTCTTCTCACTTTGACTCCGCGAGGACGCGAAAAGGGAAAGAAGCAAGGCTGTTTCCCCCCTCCTCAACTATTCTGCAGGAAACACAATGTCGCGATTCTCACTCATCGCATCCTTATTTTACAAAAATATGGCTATCCGTTCGAAATATCGCTTTATGAGTGGTGTTTAGGGGTTGGTGGCGCCCCGTTGAACACTCCTGCTACCTTATTTTGTGAAATCTAAATTTCTGTTCCTTTCCTTTAAGACCTGTTCACATATACACTACACCTGTGCTGCCAAGTTCTTAATCTTGGTGAAGCTTTTAAAGTACTGCATTAAGTCGGTTTGAGATGCATCAAGCTACGATTTACGACAGAGGTGCCCGAAGGTATTGGAATCACTGCATCAAAAGCTCAAAGAACAAACTTACCTGAGTAAAAGGTAAAAAAATGACTATTTTTTTCTGCCTTTGGTGCCCGTCTGCTAACTATGCACCCTTTGACTGGCTCAATAACTGACAGATGGCGACATCAACCCTAGCGGCTTGTAGCTGCTCAGCAGCCGCCCAGTCACACCAAGATCAGACAACCTTTTTGAGTCATAAATGGTGCACACTTTTTCGGTGCTATAATTGTCAGAACAGTATTTTATTTTCACCCCCAATAAATCACATTAAATGGACTCAAAAATAATCAAACCGATGGTTCGTTGAGTAATTTCAGCTTCATGTGGTGTGCTTTTGGCGTGACCGTGGAGCTACTGAGCTGCCATAAGGCGTCGGTGCCGTTGCCGCCATCTATCGGTTGTTGTGCCAGTCGGAGGGTGCGCATATACTAGCACACTGGTGCCATAGGTCGGCAAACCAGTTTTTTTACTTTTTACTCGGGTAAGTTCATTCTTTGAAATTTTTTCTGCGATGCTTTCACCACCTTCAGGCACCTCTCTGGTAAATCGTAGTGCGATACATTGTGAAGCCAATTTATGCGGTGATTTGAAAAGGTTCACCCAGATTTGGGGCGTTACAATAGTGCAGTACTATTAGTAAGTGCTGGGAATAGTGCTGACTTTGCTCTTTGTTAATGATCTGATGCTCATATACTGCTGTATCAGTACTAAGTTAAGTTCAAGTCAGCACTGTTTTACTGTTGATTTAGCTCTGTGCCGTATATGTGAGCTATCCCTTATAGTCGTTTCTCAAAAAGTTGATAACTCTTGCATGTTTGCAGTGCACACAATTATGATAATGGGAGGGCTTTTGCTTCTTCTGCCTAGTGATTGTGCGAGAGTGAAGAAAATTATAGTTTGTAGGAGTAAATCGCTAGAAATGTATACTAATTTCAATTTCTTAAGCTTACATGCAGCAAGACAGGTATCCTACAGTTTTTGTAATAGGTCGTTTTGTTTGGTATGACTTTTTAAAAGCTTGCAATAAGCTGTCAATTTTTCTGGCTTTGAAAATTTTTACATGCTTGATGACATTTTTGCAGGACTGTCACTCACTCTTAAAGTTACTGAGACTATGAAACGATGGAAAAGGAAACTAGCACAGAAAGGTAGATAGTTATAAACGTGTTTGATGTGAACTGTTGAAAATAAGGGTGTACCTTGTTTACAACAAAATTTTAGCACTAATTGTATTGTCTAAATGTTAACCATGTTCTGCCCACACCATGGAGACACCGATTTTTTTTTTTTGCTAAAAAAGACGCCGAAACATTATTTAAATAAACCAAATACTGTCACGTCACACCACATAGAAGCAGCACCACTACACGGGAACTTGGTGGCAGGCTGTGTGCGCCTGAGCCCTGTCTAACTTGGCTGAACCGGTTTTCTTTTTTTTCCCGTGCCTATTCAACTCCTGCGGAGAGCGAGGAGGGACAACTCGAACGACCAGCTTGTAGTGCATTGACGTCATCAAGTGGCGAAGCTCACAGCCACGCCAGCCCCCATATAGCCTTGACTGAAGGAGAACCAGACGTCACGAACGTGATGCATATCGGGAGATCTTCTGAGACACTAGTTTTAAATGTTTTGTGTCTTCTTGAGCAAAAAATTGGTGTCTCCACTGTATGGAAAAACATGGTTGACATTTAGACAATAAAATAGGCACTACAATTTCGTTGCTATATCACTTTAAAACCATTCTGCCCTTTTACCATATTTTCAATATCAGTAGTATTGATATTGCTTTGAAGAAACTGTCTTCAATTCACTTTTTGAGAGAAGTCCACTCTCCACCTGGTTTGCAATGTTCATACGACAACATCGGAAACATCTGTTGTGTTGATTGTGAGTACATTTTAACTTAAATGCTTGTGCTTTTTTGGTTACAGGTCCCTTCCAGCACTACGCAGGAAAGAGAATGGCCAACAGCGGACTGATTGCAGGAAGAGTAATTGCATCTGCCGCTACTACATATAACGAGCAAGCTGCGACGTCTAAGAGGGAGCAGTCAGAGTGTTTAACATAAATAAGCTGAGGTGAAAAATCTGTGACTCTCATATTATGTTTTATCGAATTCTGTCCAGTTTGAGGTAATTTATTTCAATATTTTAGGACTGATTAAGGAAGAACTTTGTACTTATGGTATGGCTCCATCAGGATGTGGCGTACCTCATTGCCGTCGACTGGATTTTCCACATCCACTATGTAAAGAAGGCACATAAGATGCTGACTTTCATTGAACGTGGTTTTGCCGACTGCTACATGAAGACACGGGTGAAGGCACTGGAATTGATAAATTTCTACAGAGCAATCGTTGCTTGTGTACCACAGTTAGCCTAGCGTACCCTACATTGTAATAAATACCCTTGTCAGTTGGGCATTTAAATGGCGTTCGGAATGAATTCCTTCAAAGAATCGGTGAATCAGTTCACAATCTTGGCTCTGCCTGTGCCCTTTGGTGTTCGCAGACATTTTTCGAGGAGTTTACTCTGAAGGCCATTTAAATGGCCGTCTAACGGGGTATAAGCCAGTTTGCGCCCAAGGCAAAATGAGCTCTAGTTACACGACGTGCAAAAAATATTCATCGTGCAATAAATTTATTTCGTGCATGATGCTACCTGCTTATGACTTTCCTTCCACACTTCCTGGCTTTGAAGAAACTCCTAGATGGATGCGAAGGAATACCCCCGTAGGTATACAACTCCTAGGAGGATGTGAAAGAAGACTCCCGTGGGTCCACGTACTAACTCCCAAATGGATGTGAAAGAATACTCCCTTAGGTCCCGGCAGTAACTCCCAGGTGGATGTGAGAAAATAGTCCCATAAGTGCACGTAAAAACTCCCATATGGATGTGAAAAAAATAGTCCCATAAATGCACGTAAAAACTCCCATATGGATGTGAAAAAATAGTCCCATAAATGCACGTAAAAACTCCCATATGGATGTGAAAAAATAGTCCCATAAATGCACGTAAAAACTCCCATATGGATGTGAAAAAATAGTCCCATAAATGCACGTAAAAACTCCCATATGGATGTGAAAAAATAGTCCCATAAGTGCACGTAAAAACTCCCATATGGATGTGAAAAAATAGTCCCATAAATGCACGTAAAAACTCCCATATCGATGTGAAAAAATAGTCCCATAAGTGCACGTAAAAACTCCCATATGGATGTGAAAGAATACTCCCGTGGACCCACGTAAGAACTCCCAGGTGGATGTAAAGGAACATTCCCGTGAGTCCACGTAAAAACTCCCATAAGGATGTGAAAGAATATTCCCTTGGATCCACATAGGAACACTCTGATGGAAGTAAATAAATACTCCCATTGATCCATGAACAGACTCCCGTACTGCTGGGAGTTCTGTACATACTCCCTTGCACCCCCCCAAAACCTCTGGCCTGCGTGGGAGTTCATTCTGAACTCCCATCCTGCAGAGTATAAAAACCTCCCATAAGGGAATGCGCTAGAGGACAAGCGATGTACTCCCATCTGGGTATATTTTCGTTTAGTGTGTAGTCTAACCTTGAAGGTTGGATTCGTGAGGATGCCTTGTACAAACGCCTGGACTTTTCCCGGGATGCCGATGGCTGTCAGCCTTTCAAGAACAACTGCTGGGTCAACGTTATCATATGCCTTTTTAATGTCAGAAAATACCGCTAATGTCGATTTGTTGTGGTGGTGGTTCTGTTCAATTGAACTTAATAGATCTACGATGCCGTCTTGAGAGGATAGCCCACGCCTGAATCCTGTCATCTCGTGTGGTAATAAGTGATTGGTTTCAAGCCACCAGGTGAGTCGAGCGTGTATCATTCTTTCCATGAGCTTCGTAACACAAGATGTAAGTGAGATGGGTCGGTAGGACGAAGGCGCGTCGCGTGGTTTACCAGGCTTGTGGATTGGAATTACCCAAGCTGTTTTCCAATTTTCTGGTATATCATTTGTTTCCCATATATAGTTAAGAAACTTGAGAAGTTCTTGTAGGCGTCCATTTGGTATGTTTTGCAGCATCTGGTTTGTTATTCCATCCGGTCCTGGAGCGCTTTTTCGTTTACTCTCTTTTAAAGCCGATAGTAGTTCTTCGATGTCGAAGGGAGCATCTAATGGGGACGATGTAGTCACAGCGTCATACGTCTTGACCGTCTTGTTATCGATTAAAGAAAATTGGTCTGCAAATTGTTCTGCGGCGTCCTCTAGACTTGTGCCCGAAAAGCCATCGATGCCTGTGATAGGTGGAGATCTCGTTTGCCCATGAAAACATCAAGCATTCGCCAAATTTAAGTTCCAGGTTTATTTGCATCTGCTGATGCACAGTTGTCGTCCCAGTGTTTACGCTTTGTTTTTTTCGCATATCGTGTTGTTGCTGCATTGATTCTGTTTAGATCGGTTTTCTTTGCGCTGGAATACCTCCTTTGGAGTTTTAGTTGGGCCTGTCTTGCTGCACAAAGATTGAGCAACGTGAGATCAGGCTCTGGGTAGTGCTCTGGCCCTTAGCGAAAAACCGGGGCTCTTAGAGTATACTTTATTTGCACTTCCAGAAGTATGCTTGATGCTCTAAATTGACCGGTTTTTAGTATACTTCTGACGCACTTCAAAGTAGCATTTCGCCATACTTTTAGTATACTTCTAAGCATACCTGTAAGAGGCATTTTAGTATACTTCTTACGCACTTCAAAGTAACATTTCGCTATACTTTTAGGATACTTCTAAGCATGCCTGTAAGAGGCATTTTAGTACACTTCTTACGCACTTCAGAAGTAACATTTCGCCATCCTTTTAGGATACTTCTAGTACACTTCTGAGCAGAATTTTAGTATGCTTTTATGCAGGCCTTTAGTACTATAAATTGTACCCCGGATTAAACTTGGAAGCAGGCTTTCAAATATAATCGGGGGTACACTTAATAGAACTTTTAAAGCATTTCACCAATTTATTCCTGACCAATTCCAGATAAGAAAAGTAGAAAATTATATTGATTTAGCAATTGCAGTGGTTTGCACTTATCGAAACTGAAATGCATTATGTTACAGGCTTTAATGTAGACGAGTTCAAAGTGATGACAAATTAAAGTAAGAACTTTTTATTAAACAAATATTTTTTTCAATAGAATGAACACATGTTGCCTACAACAAACACTTACGATGGAACAAAAAACGTAATACTTTTAGTGGCTTACAAATATCACTGATGCACTTAAAGCTTTATAAACAAGCTCTTATTAGAAGAAAAAAATAATTACAAACTATCATGCTGAAGAAAAACGAGCAAAAATAGTATTGCACCTGTTAATATAAAACCTACAATATTTATCATCTACCATGACTGAAGTAACATCACCTACATGACTGAAATAAAATGAATGAAAAAAGTTAATGCACTTGTTAAATAAAATCAAAATAATCGCTAATCAGATTTAAGAGAAAAAAAAAGCCAATGCGCAATATGAATGAAAATGAAAGCTAATTTTTTTTTTCATTCTGCAGTTTTTTTTGTGTGTTGGAGGCTTTGTTTTGAGTGTAGGAAGCATTGCTGCACTTCCTTTACAGCTAGTCTTTCACGGACTTCCGAGTTTCTCCAGGGAATTGGCAGTAACAAAAGCTGAAAAGAGAAGACAATAGACAATTAAGGAACTTGCCTTAAGACTCCATATTTACTTAATACTACTTAAAATTATACTTCAGGTCCACATAATTTTAGAAAATTTCACAAAAAGAAACCAACAACAAAAAGTTAATCATCTAAATATATTGAGCATGGGGACCAATGACTATGTTTATTGGCAACTGTGAAATATTGCTGCTGTGAAATAATGTAAAACAAGGCATTTCGTCAATTTGCAATGCATTAAAGGGATCATGAAACAAGTTTACTGTGGAAACAGTCTGGAGCTCGTGATCCCTCAAAATGTTGCGAGTGCACTGCGTAATCAGAAAGGAAAAAAGGGTCCATTTTTCATCATGCAGCTTATGGTGGCCACAGGAACTACTGGCTTGGCGCCAATAGTGGTCGAGTTTGCGGGTTGAGCAGGTATCTACCCAATTTGAAGCTAAAATTTTTATAAAAGTTGTCATTCACTCATTTGGCCCCCAATTCATGTCACACGCACGTGACCTGGAAAGGACTCTAAAGGTTGAGGGGCCCCCCAAGCTTAAGTCTATTTAATTTTTTTAATAAAACTAGTGCACCTTGGAAAAAATTGTTTTCTGATCTTCACTGCACATGCGATGGTGAGATACTGCCACACTTACTTGGCCGAAGTCTGAAGACCATTTCATAACCCCTTTAAAAGCCTGCAAACGTAACATTCTTTGTGACAGGGACTCTCAAACTTTCTGACATCAGCGAACAAAAATTTACTAATGTTATTGTTAGCCGAGGAGCCCCTTCCACTCTTGGCATTGTTGCAATTGAGTGTATGACAATGGTGTAGGAACGATTGAGGAAGTTCAGGTGCTGAAAGAACCCTCAGTATACTGTACTAGGAACCCTGTTCGAGAACCAGTGCCTCAGGATATTTGGCTAGAAAGTCGGAGATAGCGTAGCTAGACAATAATTTTAAACACACAGATGACCACATTTTTTTTAATTTTGATTGTGACATCTATTTTATATTATAATTCAGGGTTTACTGATATAAAACCAACTGAGGCCATACTGTACCAAACAATTACTTTAAAAACAACTGAACAAGCTGAAAGTTTTTGAAAGATTCAGCAGCCTAAAGCTGGGGTAAACAGTCAGCTATCTTCAGAAAATTGTACACAAAAGTAAACAATACTGAAGTTTCGTTAAGTTTAATCGCTGATATAAATCGACAATCAAAATTAAGCAGAAGGAACATCAGAGTGAATTATAATCTAGGCAAAAATTAAAGTATGCTAGAACTGGGGCACATTATTGCAAACCAGAGGTCTGTCTTTTTGTGTCATTACGTCTTGCGCTACGCAAGACGTAATGACACAAAAAGACAAATACCTCCCCCAACATAAGCCAAAAAGAAACAACCATCCATGAGTACCGAGACACAAGTCCAATGGTGACCAGACAAAAGCTCACCGGACAGAAGCTCACCCGTTTTTTTCGTAGACCCACACAATAGCTCACCCCCTTTTTTTTTGGCTACCCGGTGAGTCACGAGCTGGGCCAAAGTGCGGACGCAATGGACATTGCACTATTTTTAGAAGAAGTGGTACCCCATCTCATGCAACGGTGTCGACAGGTAAGCCATAACAGGCGCAGAAGCAACGATTTGGGACAAAAATTTAGGTCACCAAAATGAGTGGAGCTGAAGCTGATAAGATCAATCTGGGTTGACTCAGGGTATGACACAACGGTCTGGAAAATATTTGCAAGGGGCTCCAGGTACACCGAGATCTACCAAGAGTGCTGGAAACAGCCTGTACGGGACTGCATTTCCTTCTAACCAATCGATAAACTTGTTTCCAGTCTAATCAACAAACCATGTGCCGATCAGATTTAATTCATTGTTGTGTTTTAGTGTCGCACGCATGCACCTAAATTGTCTGCACTCGTGTTAAGACCAACATGAAATTTTCACGTGGTGAGCTTTTGACCGGTGAGCTTCTGTCTGGTGAGCTTTTGTCCAAGATTTAAGTCCAATATATGTCAAGAGTAAACTTAGTATTTGTTCCTGTTAAGGTTGATTGCAATAGTGCCTTGCCATTTCCTCTTTACGGCAATTTACTCACCTATCAAGTCCTTAACTCCCTTTTTAGGAAGCTTTCCCTTCATTGCCGACCCCGTAAGGCAGCAGTTTGTCAGGGCCTCAGTTCCAAATACCATGACCGCGAGTTCCTGAACGTAAATGGATGGCTGCTTCGTGTCGACATGCTTCAACTGCGCTTCAGGAAGCGCAATGTCTCCAAAGGTTATCTGAAACATAAAAATAGAACCAAATACGGTCATTACATCCATATGAATGCCTTTTAGATGAGCGCATGTGCACGAATGGCCGTGACATGTTGGTGGTAAGGAAGTGTTTGATGAAGAGAGCTAGCTAATAGTAAAGAGGGTAATAAGGTTAGTTTGAACATTTACTATATAAAGTCCACTGGTCAGGCTAGTCACCATCACATTGGCGCAAAGCATTTTTGTTTAATAGGGTGATTGATGCCTCACTCACACGCTTTTTTCCTTTTTCCCAAATTTCATATGCTTCATGCAGTTCTCTGCTTGTTCTGTCATTGTATTTGCGAGAATCTTAACATAATGCAATACCGGGGAACAGAGGCATCTGCTGCAGTGAATGGCGAGGTGGCCAGACAGGCTGGCTGGCGTGGCAGCCACATGCTCACGGGCAGGGTCATTCCCACATCTGGCCCATATACACTGCCCCTCACAATATTGGTATCTGATACACAACGCCCAAAACACACCCAGCAATTTTATCCTTGTGTTTTATGCTGTAAGGCTAAGACGGCGGGGCTTGGGCCTGTTGATTCTGTGGCAGAGCCAAGCCATCCTATTGTGTGCTGAAGACATCACAGTAGTGCGGTACCGCTGACCGACTTCCTTGAATTGTGTGACACTGAGTGTTCATACCTGCCAACCTGTGGAATTTCAAATTCGTAAAAGTCGCGCGGCTGCGGCCGGGGGGGGGGGGGGGGGGGGGTTACGCGAAGCGATGTGCAGCTTAATGTCAGCCTGGCCAGCGTGCGAAACGCTTACATCACACGTGTACGTGCTACACAATCCAAACTTCTCTTGCGCACGGAAATTTCGACGTGTAGGACTTCAGGAACACCTGAAAGTACCTCTTTTGAGGTTTCGAGTTCGGCATTGCGCCGCGAAGCCACAGTGACCAGGAGAATGCTACAGTTACACGTGCAACAAACACAGACGCCATACTTTTTGCCTCGAAACTGGCCGAAACAACGAGGCCCCAACAACGTCTGAACACGCCGAACCAACTTGCACCTGTGCACCGCCGAACACACGAACAAAGGCTTTGAGCTTTGGATTGGTTTTCGATTCGTGGCCACCGGATAGACGGATAGTAAAAACCAAGACGCTGCTGTGGACGGTACCTATCGCCCTCTTGTGGCAATACAAGATACCACCAACAATGGAGTTACAAAAACAACAACAAAAAAAAATAAAAAAAATTTTTTGTAAGATTTGAAGCAAGATTTGTAAAATCGTAAAATTAGTCCCAATTTGTACATTTTACGAAAAATTCGGAAGAGTTGGCAGGTATGAGTGTAAGTATGGTACCACATCTGGTCTCACATTGGGCCTCTCACGAGCAGGTTTGTTTATGCCTCAACTTTATTTAACGAGCTTTTGGCGACCTGAATTATACACATCTGCAGGTAGCTTGCTTCTGGATAAACAAACCCACTCGTGAGAGGTCCAATGTAAGACCAGCTGTGTACCCTCAGTTTCACACAATTAAGGGAAGTCGGTCAGCGCCACCGCATTCCTGTGGTGTCCTTGGCATCCAATAAGATGGCTCGGCTCTGCCACAGAATCAACATCATAGAGCAGCCGTCTGAGCCTTGCAGCATAAAACACAAGAATAAATTTGTGGATGCATAAATGAACGTGCCCATGAGCACGTGGCTGCCACGTGAGCTAGCCTGTCTGGCCACCTCGCCATTCACTGCAGTAGATGTCCCTGTTCGTAGGTGTTGCACGATGTTAAGATTCTTGCCAGATACAATGACAAAACAAGCAGAGAACTGCATGAGGAATATGATATTTAGGAAAAAGGAAAAGAGTGTGTAAGTGAGGCATCAATCGCACTATTAAACAAAAATGCTTCGCACGAAGTGATGATGACTAGGCTGGCCGAAGGGGCCTATATAGTAAATTGTCTTTCCAAATAAACAACAGTTGCGAGTGTGCCAAGGCTAATAGTAATCAATATTATTGATTACTATTAGCTATATCCCTAACAGCCATGCAAGTGTCCCTTTAAGAGAACATGCACATGGACTGTAGTAGGTGCCTCCAACTATAATTACGCTTCACTCTGCGATTGCAGCCTCCGGAAGTTCTGAATTGGCAATCTTGCAGCATGCAGCAGTCGACTGGGGAAGTATTATCAAAGCTGAAGAAAACATCCGCTGTCGAGCACATTCCAGGGTTGATCTGCGTCGTTTATTAAAGCAGTTTTCTGATTGTTTTTTTTTTTTTTATTTTGAAAATGCTAGTCCTTAAAGGCAACGCCCAGAAATTTTTAAGAAACTTCTACACATTATGGGATCGAGAATGAAATGTGTCCCACAGTGGATACAGTAAAACCCCAATTATGCGTCCCCGGTTTATGCACAACTGGACGAGTCAGCAGAAACTCACTGATTTCTTTTGAAGTTCCAATGTGATAATAAAGATTGATTGGCACCTCTATTACACAATTTCTAGGTTACATTCATAGTTGCATGAGGGTTCTAGCTTCTTCAGATTCCAGCAGATTATCAGCTTAAAGGCTGTTTGGAAGTTCTGCATGTCTTTGTCCCGTAACTGTTGTTTTTTGGATTATCCAATGTAGTCGCGCAGTCTCCTGAAAGTCACATAATCGAGGCACCACTATATTTTCCAGCTTTGAAAACGCCTCAACCGATTGAATGCTGCGCGCCCTACAGTGGCTGAATGAGAACTTCCGCTGGCCGCATTCGTGGAGTGTGGCAGCATCACTCGGAAAATCATCGAAAGATAGTGGTGAACCTAATACACTATTTCCATCCAGTTCCCAGAATTTAGAAGGCGTGCGTAGAGGCAATGAGGGATTCATCAGTTTGCAAAAATTGTTCCCTGGGTTCTAACAGAATTATATTTAGGTTATGAAAATGATCAGCAGAAAGCAGTCCTGACATTGTTGGGATGGCCTAAGCCTGCATGAACAGACACCCCATATACAGCATCTAATTAAAAAAAAGAACCTTTTAAAAAAAAGGACGGGTCTGCTGAAACCTTGCAAACCACGAACAAAGCAAATCACTGAGATTTAAGGACACGACAGAAACAGAGACAACACAAAACAATTCAGAAATGAAACCAACAATACGGTTAGCGCTGTTTGAAGAACCATTACCTTTCTATGCCTCAACATTGCTAAGCTTCTTCCATAGATTCCAATGCTTACCTCTTCGCACATCCTGGTGGAATGTGGAAACTTAGGCCTCACATTATAAGGTCAGTAAGTATAGCTATGGTTCTAATAGTTGAGCCTCTCTAATAGGCACATTTTTTGCTAGAACATATGGTTCGTTCACACTTTTAAAAAGCAGTCTTGCTGCCGACCGAATTTGGTCACCAAAAAAAGACCGAACTGTTCAGGCTTAGCAGAATGGACAATTGGGCGAGTTTACAGTAGAGATCATTATAACTTACAGTGCGACTTGGACAAAGAGAGACAGAGGAAAAAACACAGGCCAAGCGCTTAACGAGCAACTGATTCGATTGAAAAGGAAATACATATGATGATGCTGCTGCTCGTCCAGGCATGCCCCTCCGTGGTCCTGGCGCTTCTTCTTCCACTCAACACGATACCAGCCGAATTATCCGAGATACAAAAAGCCGATCTCGCTCTTCATCAAGGTCACTGTGGGCTGGCTCACACACAAGGATCCGTTTTGTGTTATGTAGTACGTCTGCATCATTTCTCGGGGTAGTTTCTGGTTGTGTCGGAACATCACTGTCGTGTTAATCAAAAGGGGTTGGCATCCGCAATCCCGGCAATGCATTGTGAGATGTGTGTGAGCGGTTCCTTTCATAGAACTGTGGTGTTTTCGTAGTCTTATGTTGAGGCAACTCCCAGTTTGTCCTATGTAGGCACGCCCGCAGGAAAACGGGATCTTGTAGACCACACCTTTTATGCAGGCGACAAACTGCATTGCGTGTTTGATGCTGCAGCGGCTGTGAGATGTAGGATCGTCATTTCTCGCACGTTTGTTGACTGTGGAGCACACAGATCTAAGCTTGTGGCGGGCGGAAAAAACAACATTCACATTGTATCTCGTGGCAGCTTTCTTGAGTCCGTGGGAAAGACGGTGGATGTACGGTATGACTGAAGTTTTCCTTTTCTCTTTCTGCTCGAGGTCACATTGCTCGATCTCTGGACCTGTTTTAAGGTATTTCACAATTTTTTCGCAAGCTGAAGTAATGACCGAATTAAGATACCCCAAATCCTTGAACCGTTGAATTTGGGACATGAAGCGGGAACTCAATTTGTGGATGCATGTGCTTGTTAAAGCTGTCCTCAGACAGGGAAATGCGATGCCTTGTGTGACGAGTTTGGAGTGGGCTGAAGTCCACATTCATCGGATGGCAGGACAAGGTGTACATACAGAAGTCCGGAGTATGCATAGGGTCGAGGGTAGCCTCTGTGCTCAGTAACATCTTCCTAGGCAAGATCCATCGGGATCTGGAACCTTGCTTGGAGAAAAACACCAAAAAAGTGTTTAGGTACGTAGACGATTATTTGGTGTTCGTTGAGAGGGCTAATTTCCATCAGAAGCTTGACGATGTGCTGAAGAAATTCACGAAAAAAAGGCAAGGACTTCGATTCACCTATGAAGCCCCAAAAAAGAACCTTATTGAGTTCTTGGATCTCCGCATCAAAGAGGGGGATGATCATGTTTGCTGGTGTTACAGTCCCAGAACAGCAAAGGCTCTTCTAAACCTTCAGTCAGCCCACTCTAAACTCGTCAAACAAGGCATCGCATTTCCCTGTCTGAGGACAGCTTTAACAAGCACATGCATCCACAAATTGAGTTCCCGCTTCATGTCCCAAATTCAACGGTTCAAGGATTTGGGGTATCTTAATTCGGTCATTACTTCAACTTGCGAAAAAATCGTGAAATACCTTAAAACAGATCCAGAGATCGAGCAATGTGACCTCGAGCAGAAAGAGAAAAGGAAAACTTCAGTCATACCATACATCCACCGCCTTTCCCATGGACTCAAGAAAGCTGCCTCGAGATACAATGTGAATGTTGATTTTTCCGCCTGCCACAATCTCGGCTCTGTGTGCTCCACAGTCAACAAACGTGCGAGAAATGACGATCCTACATCTCAGCCGCAGCAGCATCAAACACGGAATGCAGTTTGTCGCCTGCATAAAAGGTGTGGTCTATAAGATCCTGTTTTCCTGCGGGCGTGCCTACATAGGACAAACTGGGCGTTGCCTCAAGATAAGACTACAAGAACACCACAGTTCTACGAAAGGAACCGCTCACACACATCTCGCGATGCATTGCCGGGATTGCGGATGCCAACCCTTTTTTAACAACACGACAGTGATGTTCCGACACAACCAAAAACTACCCCGAGAAATGATGGAGACATACTACATAACACAAAACGGATCTCTGTGTGTGAGCCAGCCCACAGTGACTTTGATGAAGAGCGAGATCGGCTTTTCGGATAACTCGGCTGGTATCGTGTTGAGTAAGAGAAGAAGCGCCAGGGCCACGGAGGGGCATGCCTGCCTGAGCAGCAGCAGCATCATATGTATTTTCTTTTCAATAGAATCAGTTGCTAGTTCAGCGCTTGTCCTGTGTTTTCTCCTCTGTCTGTCTTTGTCCTAGTTGCACTGTAAGTTATAATGTTGAGGCTTACTACTCCCTGCCGTTCCCATATGATGTATTTGGGAAATCAGTTTCCTTAGTACAACCCTGCCGTGCCAGTGTGCGTCGGCGGAGGAAGTTAGGAGGTCAACTTTTGACAAACACCATGCATTACTTTGAGTAGGTTACCTATGCTCATTGCTCAGTGACAACCAAGAAATATGCGAGCACCGAACGAAAGCTGTCCACAGCACGGGGTCTGATTTTCGTCTTGGCGAGAGTGAAGGAGCTAAAAGACTGTTTGCAAATATGTTGCCTGTCAGTGCGAGAAAAAGAAGAGTTTGGGAAGTCAACGCACTGGATTTTCTGTGACCAAAAGGGAAACCAAGCAGAGCACAGATTTAAGATTAATAATTAGTGAAGCATCATCAATCAAGTGCGACTCGTGTTCTCACCGAATGGGCAGTCAAGGCTGACATGACACTCGTGTTCAATCCGCGCTTCACACTGACTCTTTTTAGGTGACATGGAAAATCAGTGCTAAAACCTCAAGTTCGTCTAAATTGTGTTGGTTTCGCCTGCCATGAAGTGTCAATCACCGACGAAAACACAACAAAAAAGACATTGATGTATCGTCTGCTAAACGAGATTTAAAATGATTTGTGAACGTCTGCTATATCACAAAGGATGCAATAGACCTTTTTTAAAAGCTGCATCTACCTACCCTGGCACCAAAAGGCAGTGTGCTGTCGCAAACCAACTGTAGCTGAGGACAGAAAAGGCCGAGCAAGACAAGGAAGGCAAGCGGCAAGGCCATTGCAAGCTGAGGAGGCATGTGACAGAGCCTTGCACGAGACATCCTCGCGTCGCCGAAATTCATTTTCTTGCTGCACATAAGCTGACATTCCCTGGTGTGACATATGGCAATAGAATTCCTGCCTTTTGTTCTAATTAAAAAGTTTTCTCCAGCAAAAAAGAAAAAAAAAGATCAAAAAGGTCTTTGATCGATCCGCTTGCCACAGGATATTCCACAGAGTTCTGACACCCAGCGTCAAAAGTCTGCGATTGTGGTTCGAGCATCAAAATAATCTGATCAAATTTTGACGCCCAGCATCAATATTTTGTGTCAATGAGCCATTACGGTTAGGAAAAAGACAAGATAAAAGATTCACACCTTTAACTGCGATGTGAAGAAAAAAAATTGTTACATACCATATTCTACACAATATCCTCTTGAACCACAGGGCCTGCCACTCCACGAGTCTCCATAGCCGCAACAAGGGGTGGCACACCTGCCGGTAGGAAGCATCAAATTATAAGAAAATTACTGGTTCAACAGTCAACACTGAAATCACAGGCACTTTGAAGTTACACACATGTGGCACCTGGTTTAACATTAAGGAAAATTAAAAGTGCACACGATTAAAGCAAACACTGCATCAAACTTGCTCCTAAACTTCAAACTTTTAATATGAATGGTGGGAAAGCATGAAGCTGTGAAATCCAAGCCTGAAATCCCATGCTGGACATGTGTATACTCACCATAAAGAAACCATTCGTGAAATTATCCGAGCCCTTTAACTTGCACTAGAAATATTGCTCTCCCTTCAGACTGCTTCGCCACCCCAATACCCCTCAAATCTCATTCCCTGATCTTAGTCAGCTCAGTTCAGTGGCTGTCACTTTTATTTTCAAAATTTCTCTCCTAGTGCACATTCAGTATTTTTGTGCATATTTCACTGCTTTCGACACGGGCACTCACTGTCAACACGCCGCTTCACAAACCACTCCCAAATCGAGTAAGAATGCTGCTGCCACTCTATATCATATTATGAGTGGCCCCATTTCACCTATGTACAGCTGCAACTTTAAAGAGAAATGCACAAGCTATTCCTGTAAGGAGAACAGCAAATTGAGGCATGAAAATTGACACTGTGTGTAAACATAGAGACAGTCAAACTCCAAACCCAAGCAGGGTCAGCTCTCGCATCACGATTCAGTGCTTTACCATCATAGATATTGCCTACCCTGATTTTGAAAAAGTCTCTCCTGTATCAGCATTCAGTTTAACTAAAAAAACTTACGGAATCACAAAGAATGGTAGCAGCAGTAGTACTCATTTTGGGATATGAAGAAGCTTGTTGACCATTTAACGCAGGGAATTAAAGCAAAGTGTAGATAAGAAAAATGTTTTAAACTTTATTTTTTTGCTTTGTATACATCTTTGTAAGTATGGCCTATGGGCGCCGCCATCTTGCTTACTGGGGGGTACTTAGGTACACTGTGGGCCGCGCCATAATCTGACTACGTCTTCTTCTCAAGGCATCGTAATTAGGTTATGGCGCAGCTCACGCGCTCTCCAGCTAGGAAGATGGCGGCGCCCAGGGGACGTACCTGCAAATGTGTATATGTAATCGATCCCTAAAGTTATTTTTGGTGCAAATGAACTTCTAAGCAAAAAATCTTTTAGGTTGCAAATTGGCGACATCGAGCAGTTAGGCCTGGACAAATAGGATATACTGTTTCACCTTACATCCGGATGCAGAGGACGCTATGTTACAACCTCGACCTCCTGTGCTCTGGCTTCGGCCGCCCTAGCCTCAGCGTCCCCCAGTCAGGTCGGTCCTGGTCTCAACCTGCTCCATGCTGGCTTCAGCCTCGGTGGCCCTGCCCTGGTTTCGGCCTCGTTGGCCCAGGCTTTGACCTTATTAGCCCTGGCTTCGGCCCTGGTCTGAGGCTCACTGGCCCTGGTCTCGATATTGTTGGCCCAGGTCTCGCCCTCCTTTATCCGGGCCTCCTTGGACCTAGCAGAGGCCTCTTCAGCAGAGGCCAGGGCAGGTACAGCGAAGACAGGTCCTCGAGCTTGTGATGCAACGTCCTCAGGATCCCCAGAAGATGCACGGAGCTATAAACAGAAAATATAAGCAGTAATGATAGATTATCAGAGTTGTACAACAAAGTATAACATTGGAAGTCCTAAGCAACTGCTTCCCAGAAGTGACCTCTGACTGACCCGCAAAGTTGCATTCCCGTTGCCCACCAACTTTTTCTAATGCTGAGGAAAATAACATCATATGTCATCTGCCCTCACAGTGCAAAGGTTACTGAAACAGTATATCTAGTCTCCAATTACTTCAGCATTCTGAACAGCTTGCAGTTTGCATGAATGAATAATTGATAAGTACACTTGAAAAAGCAATAATGACATTGATTAAAATATATCTAACCAAGCACCAAAATGGCAACATTATATAAATCTGATGTGCTCTCCATAAAGCTAACACTTTCTAACAAAAATGTTGTTATACATACCCTGTGACCTTTCAGCTCCTGGCGAAGCTTTTTGAGAAGCTTGTCCTCCACAGTGTCTTTTTTTTTTTCTTGTGGGTTGCTTGTTCTGCGACGAGTGATTTCAAGAAAAAAAAATCAGCAAGTTTTTGCAAAATTTCGTAAGGCGTTGCGAACGTCGCTGTTGAAGCCGCAGGATCACAGCGTAGTTCATGTTTCGAAGTTCCGCAATTATAAGCTGCGCCATTGTAAACTCATTTCCTTGACGTCACACTTCGAGCAGAAGAAGCTCTTGTCGAAAAAATAATCAGCGACGGACTCACCCGGTCTGTGTCCGCCGGAGCATCATCTCGTAGAGTGCGAATCGTCATCATCGGGGAACACCATCTGTAGTTCTTCAGCCCATTTCGTCCAAGTTGCCAGTCGCTTCCCGGTCGTTGGATGCCACTCAAGCCGTCCCGCTCACCTTCGATGAAGCAACAGCGAGCGTTATTTCATCGCTCCACCCGGACTGCGCTGCGCCGCCACCGTGTTGATATGCGCCTCCCAGTCCCGCGCACTTCATGGCGCTCGCTGCCGACGACGAGTCAGAGAAGGCGGGAATGGACGCCGTCAAGTCTGGCATCGCGGTCACCGATGCGAAGCCCGGTTGCGACGCTAGGGTCCGTACGAGCTCACGGTCCGCGGCCGTGGCTGTGCTTTCTCGTCGAGTCAACGGGAACACTGAACGGCCTCTCGTCGGTGGCGGAAACAATGGACGCGCACCACCGCCCGCGAAGAAGACTCACGTTCGTCGGCGTGAACGTGGCTGTCGCAGCCACCACTGTTCCGGGAAGGCTCAGCGATAATCCCACTTCTGAATGCTAAAGTTTTCGAAGTAACATCACCGAACGTTCATAAAAAAACTGGTTTATTTAAAGACAACAAAACTGACGGCTGATCAATCCGGCACCATCTGGATGATTGTATGGGTATGGATACTACTGCGGCACCTTGCAACGCACTTTGTAACGGGCGGTAGCTTGCGCCACCTAGCTTAAGTCTAAAAAGCGACGTATTTGCAAACGTGGTCGGTCACGCTCACGACTGATAGAAATACCAAGAACTCAAACGCGACACGACAGCTACAGACCCCAAATCATTCGAATTTTAACACTGCAATGAAACCACGCGGAGCTCTCAGACGCAGACACGATTAAGCTTGTTTTTTCTGCGTCGACGAAACTCAGGAGCATCGATTTCGCGACCCGGTGCACCACTACACAAACTGCACTGCTTTATAATCCGACTGAGAACTATCGACGACAGAAGATTGCTCGTCGATGTTGGTGGTGCAAATAACACGTAGCACTGATGATTAAACGATGGAATCACAGACGTAGTCGGTCATGCTCGCATATTTGTTGATTGTCACCAAGCAATCACTTTCTTTGTACGCGGTGTTCGGATTCATCCGCCAAGCTCCTGACTTTTGCGGGTTGCGATGTGATATCAGCCTCCCGAAGCTGGTGGATCAAACGGTAATAGCGTATCTCACTCGCTGTTGCAGGCTGCTCACCGCGTCCGTGTAACCAGAACGAACTGGAAACGACAACAACTACGCTGAGACGGCAGCGGCTACCTTTCATATTCCTGAAGATATCAACTGAACGTACCTTCCACAGTTTTTCTTGCGCTCTTGTGAGGGGTAACCACTGCGTCAACGCAACTATTGTTGTCGTTTCCAGGCGGCTCATTTCTTGATCGCCACGCCGGGAAGCTACGCGTCCACAGCGTGTGCGCAACTTATAATGGTCACTACACTCATTCTGGGACGGTGGAATCGCAGACGTAGTCGGTCACGCCTGCCACCGGAACGCTGAGAACTTGATCAGGGGGCTCACGTACAGCACTGAGCGTTGTTTCGAGCGCCACAGCGCTCGAAACAACGCGAGCTGCTGACGCCATTTCATGACACACACACAGCGACGAAGCCCAATGTTGTCCTCATTTCATGGTGAGCGCGGCTAAGCATACTCGGTGCATGCTCCGACTATCCTTTCAGCGCACTTCCATAGTAAACTTTTCGTTCACTAAAAGAAACCTTAGAGAGGCAACTGATAAGTCACTGCACGAATACTTACAAGATCCTTCCAGCTTACTTCCATAACGTTCTTCTAGTGCACTAAAAGATACCCAGGGCAGGCTACTAGTAAGACGCTTCGCATGACCTTAGAAGCTACTTAGGTCTTAGCTAGCTTACTAAAAGTATACTATTACAGTACTTACTTCAAGCATACTAAGAAAGGACACTAATAGTATAAGCCTACTTCTTGCTAGCATCCTTTAAGGACAAATTTAGTATACTTCTTGAGAATGAGTATCTTAAAAGACCGTAAAGTATACTTAAAGTAACCTAGTTTTCGCTAAGGGGGGAGCTTTTTCTTGATGGTGGCCTGATTTGCGCTGGTCAAGACTGCTTGTAATATGGGTTCTGATGATTTTTCAATATGTGCTCGAAATGAATCCCAGTGAGTAACATATCGAATACGCTGTTTAGTTCCACGGAATCCATGCAGATCTAAAAATATAGGATAATGGTCGCTGTTCACGGTATCAGGGTTTCTCGTCCAATTTACGCTTAGGTCTGTGGAATGAGCAGTGATGTCGATGGCGCTATACGTATCAGGAGGACGAAAAAAGGTCGGACTGCCGTCGTTTGCAACAGCGAGGTCGCACTCTTCAAAGCATTTTGCCAACGCCCGGCCACGAGTATCGTCTCTGCTAGCTCCCCAAAGGCTGTGGTGTGCGTTCCAATCTCGCAAAGTAAGATTGGGTCCTCACAGCGCTGGAAAATTTCTTTTACGACTTCAGAAATCTTGACTCCACTCTTTCCAGCACGGACATATATGGATGCCACACACAAACTCCGTCCGGTCAACATGACACGTGCTGCTACCAGTTCAATATCTTGAGTGCACAAATCGCTCGTGTCAATCTGGTGTTGTGGAAGAGCTTTTCGAATATAAAGGGCTGCACTCCCGTCAGGAAAACCGCTCATGGTTGGATTTTTGTAGCAATAATACCCAGAAATGCTGCGGTCATTGGGGAGACCCGCCTCACTTAATGCAAGTATCGGAATAGGGAAGTGTCCCTAAGTACAAAGAAAGCTCCGCATGACGATTTTTCAGCCCGGCACAGTTCCACTGCATGAGAATTGGTATATTTCGTCGTTTTATTGCTTTTCGTTGCTGCTGACACTTCGAAGTGTCAATCATGGCTCTGGTCGAAGTTTCGTGTCATTTCTGTAATGGCCGGTTGGAAAAACATGATTGCTTGTAATATGGTCTTGAAATTACCTGGCGGTAGGTTGGCAATGAGGTTTGGTAAAACATAAAATATTAGAGTAACTAAATCCCCGATTTTCGAATTCTGAGAAGGTCTTTTTCCAGTGACGATGTCGCTGTATGATCTCTTTCCTGTGGTATAAGTCTTTGAGGTGGCGGTAGTGTCGGTGTCAGCATCTTTTGAGTAATCTGCTTCTACTTCCTGTTCTTTCTCGGAAGAGGTCTGCTTTTTTCCCTCTTTTGTCCCAGCAGCTTTGGCTTTCTTCTTTTTTGGATTGCCATTCGGAGCCTGAACCCGTGGATTCCTCTCCGCGGTGATTATGTCATCTTGGCTTGTGACCATTAAGCGTGGTGCATCACGTTCCACCTCTGTGCAATCCGCATTTTTGAAAAATTTGGGGCCTCTGATAAAACTCTTCTTCTTCGCTAGAGCTTGAAGTCGAGTTTTGCGGTTGACATAATCGGCTGGATGGTCTCCGCCGCAGTTCGCGCATTTGACAGGTGATTCGCCATTGCAGTCCTTGGTGGCATGTGTTCCTCCACATCTCTTGCAGATCGCGGTGGCACTGCAGTATTTTGCCACATGGCCCAAAGCTTGGCAGTTGAAGTATCTTGGGGGCGCTTCGACATAGTCAGTCACTTCATGTCGTGTGAAGCCGAGATTAACCTTGGCAGGGCGTTCTGTGTTAGGGCGAAAAGTGATCACCACTTTATCTGTCGGCCGCACTGTTTCGTCTGGTTTGCCGTTGCGTTGGTATAGGCGCCGTGCTGCAATGACACCTACGGGTTCGAGGAATTCAGTCATCTCTGAGTTTGAGTACCAGTCAGGCGCTCCTTTGATCAGCCCATTGTTTTGCATATACGCTTTCGGGATGGTGGCCTGAACTAGGATCTCTCCCAGGCAGCGCACCTTTAGGAGCCTGTTGACCGTCGCCGGCACTGCTACGTCAACGAGTAGACCTCCCCTGGCTGTAAATCGATGGCGTACGAAGGGTGCGCCTGCAGCTGCCCTGACTTCGTCATTTAGCTTGAGCGGGTTTAGCTGCTGTAATCTTCTCCCTTCTTGCGTTGGAGTGAACAGCACAGGTATGCCTGTTGTCCTTTTACGGCGATGTTCGACTAGGATGAATCCCTCGTTGTCTCCATCTGCTTGGGATGCGTCCATTGAATCGCAGTTGCTGAGGAGCAGTTTGGCTGGTGTGGACTCTTGTGATGTAGAGTCGTCGGTTTTGTCAAATCGTCGCTTAACAGGGGCGTGGGGTCGCTGACTTGGTGGGATAACATGGTAAGCGTGGTCTTTCTCAGCGGTCTCTTCAGTTAGAACCACTGGTTCGATGGCGTCCATTTGGTCAGCCTGCACGGAGGCCATAGCTGGCCTTGTAGGCACCCACGTTGTGCCGGTACCTGATGCTCTCCAAGAAGAAGAGTCTAGTTTTGAGACCGTGACCCAAGAAGTGGTGAAAACCGTCGGTGCGGCGTGAAAAACGTCCTAAAACCAGGAGCGGTTTGTAAAACACAAACGGGGTGGGTGACACTTCGACAGAACATGTAGACAGGAGAAGCGCTAACTCACAACTGGCGTTTTAATAGAAAAGAAGAGAAGGAAGCAGCATAGAAATACGCCGAAAAAGGAAGAAAGAAGATTTATAATAAAAGGAAAAAGTGAAAGGTATATACAAGAATGAATAAAAGAAAAGAGAAGAAAATGAAAGAAAGGGAGCTGCGTAACTAGATTAATTCCTGGGAATATATTGAAATTAAGATGAAGACTGTAGGTTAAAGAAAGAAGAAGTTGAGAAGACTAGAAATTCAACCTCAAGTTGGCCACCGAAGGTAAGTTAATTCTTTTTCAGTTAATGCCACCGATGATGCACTCACACAGGCGTGTTCCTTGTCTTTGGTGGTTAAGGCCTCGTAGATTTCTCGTGAAGTTTTATCGCGGAACCGTCGTAGGATTTTCGTTTTTGTCAGGATCGGTTGGCATTTACAGTCTCTAACATGTACTG
This sequence comes from Ixodes scapularis, assembly GCF_016920785.2. Taxonomy (NCBI): domain Eukaryota; kingdom Metazoa; phylum Arthropoda; class Arachnida; order Ixodida; family Ixodidae; genus Ixodes; species Ixodes scapularis. Next base: position 55,124,734 of record NW_024609879.1, read on the forward strand.
CGAGAACACGCCACCTCACTCAAATTAACTCCAGCGGGACATCTCGCAGTACATGTTAGAGACTGTAAATGCCAACCGATCCTGACAAAAACGAAAATCCAACGACGGTTCCGCGATAAAACTTCACGAGAAATCTACGAGGCCTTAACCACCAAAGACAAGGAAGACGCCTGTGTGAGTGCACCATCAGTGGCATTAACTGAAAAAGAATTAACTTACCTTCGGTGGCCAACTTGAGGTTGATTAAGCGGGAATTTCTAGTCTTCTCAACTTCTTCTTTCCTTAAGCTATAGTCTTTTTCTTAATTTCAATATATTTCCAGGAATTAATTTAGTTACGCAGCTCCCTTTCTTTCATTTCTTCTCTTCTCTTTTCTTTTATTCATTCTTGTATATACCTTTCACTTTTTCCTTTTATTATAAATCTTCTTTCTTCCTTTTTCGGCGTATTTCTATGCTGCTTCCTTCTCTTCTTTTCTATTAAAACGCCAGTTGTGAGTTAGCGCTTGTCCTGTCTACCGTGTTCTGTCCTTTGTCCTTTGTCTAACCTTTGCGCTATTTAATTTTTACACCATGCATATCCAACTAGCCCACCTCAATATCTTAGTACCTGTTCGCATACACGCAGAAAAAATAACGCCACTTTTCTTCCCTGCCGGGCAACAAAATACGACCTCCACAATTTCAGTCATGTCGTTAATTGTGACGTAAGCGCACCCGCCAAGGCCACGGTATTTATGTAGTAACGAGATGAAGGAAACGATTAACGTCAATCTAAGTGTCACTGTGGGCAGAGCTGGCAGTGCTCGTTTTGGGCGGCTTTAGAAATCGACTCAGAATACGTGAAAATACATTACTCAATGTCTAAAAATATTTAATTTTCGCACTTTTTCTTGTTCGCGCGAAGATATAAGAATAGGTTTCTAAACATTTGGTGGATAAAAAATACAAATTTTTAAGAAAAAAACGTTTCCAGCCCTGACGGACGTCAGGGATTTAAAAAGAAAATGCTATATTCGGGGAAACTCTTTGTGGCGATGAAGAGAAAGCTAGGGGAGAGTAGGGGGGGGGGGGGGGGGGGGGCATTGTTAACGGCTTTGTGCTATTGCACAAAGTAGTTGCGGGTTTTTTCGCTTTCGGTGTCAGCTGGGGTTTTGATGTGACAGGCAAGCAGTTGCTACCGTTCATATTTTCGTATCAGGATCGCAGTTAAGGGTGCTGAACGGCAATCGCGGAGCGTGCAGGAACATCCGGGTTTCGTTCCCGACCTTTCACCCATTTCTAAACCCAAGTCAATACTTTAACTGAAGCACTCGGGTCGACTTACAAGGTGAATTATACCGTGGTATATCTCCTCGAACATTAATTGCCTAGCGACCGACGCAAATATGTGAAATCGATACAAAAAAAAAAAAAAATAATATGTCATTATATTTATAAGCGTTGCAGTGTTTTGAGGTCATTGATTCGTATTCTATTCTGGGCCCATTTGCTCGAAGCGCTAACCGCGGCTAAAGTTAGCCGCAGTACCTAGCAGAGGGATTTTGAAATCACGTGACTGGGGCTCGGTCGGGATGCGGAGAAACATGGCGTTGCCCCGGTGAGTGAGCGCCGGTCGCTTTGGAACTAATATGTCGCTGTAGCTGCGATATCGGGCGCGTTAGTCAGCAACGAATGGTGCAGGAGGCTTTCGCTTTGCCTTACCTCACTTAAATCGCAAAGCATGAGCAATGACCTCGCCGCATTTTTTGGATAGTCTTTCGATTCTGGCCATTCCTAAGCCTAAATGAACGAGATAATTGTCGGCATGGCAACGTCTTCGGAAAGCGGATTGCCTTGACTCAATCGCCGGGCAATTGATAGCACCACCGTTGCTAGAACCCTCAGTTGGGAAACTCGACGTCGAAACCTGGGCCGCTGACGTCCACCGAGACCGAGCTAAATAGGACAACAGCGCCACTCTTTTTCATTTGTCTGTACTGTGGTAACCTTGAGCTTTTACAAAGCATGTTTTTGCGTAAAAACAAACTGAAGAGACTTTTTTTGCATAAAATTATTGGAGTTTAGTACAAAATAAAGGGCGCGTGATATTTTTAAAATCTTTAGTTTGCAAGGTTTTGCGGCACAATTGCAATTGTTTTTATACAACCATGCCTCAGCGGTGCTTTCAGGTAGCGCGTCCCGACCTAGGTGCATTTAAACTTCGATATCAAGACGCGGCGCGTCCGCTGGGAAGACGGGGTGGGGTGGCTCCCCTATAACCTCTTCCGCTGTATCTGTTTCGGCGCCAAAATAGAAATCACGTGCAGTTCCTCGAGTGGCCGCTGCGGGAGAAATGACGGCGGTGTGTTCGCCGTTAGCTCGGTTCTTGAGGACAGACCGGGGCCTCTTTTTCAGAGCAGTCTCTATGCCAGTTTCCCAACTGAGTGGTTTAGTAACGTTGGATAGCACACAAAAGCTGACAGCGTCGCAGTAGACCGTTTTCTAAATTTGCCAAGCACCGAGGTGCATGCTACGAGTGTATTGACACGCGTTGCACGTGCTGGCGTCTGCAGTAGTAATGGTTCTAAAGCAAAAAATCTAAAACAAATTTTGACTTGCATGCGCGTTCGTCAAAGCCTTATTATGATTATTTACTTCGAATATTTTAAAAAAGGAAGGCCAGCGCGCGCGGACCGTAGACCGTAGAAAAGACTTCGTTGTCCGTCCCCCCTTTCTATGTATCTTCCTCATGTCTAATTAGAATTACACTTCTAGCGTTCTCCTCGATGCTTGGGTAATTTAGAAAAAAAAAGGCCTATTGGGACGCTGTCTGCTTATGTGTCCTATCAATACCTGGCCGATTGAGTCAAGGCAATCCACTTTCCAAAGACGTTGCCATGCCGACAATTATCGCGTTCATTTAGGCTTAGGAATGGCCATAATCGAAAGACTATCTAAAAAATGCGGCGAGATCATCGCTCATTTTTCGCGATTTAAGTGAGGTAAGGCAAAGCGAAAGCCTCCTGCACCAATCGTTGCTGACTAATGCTCCCGCTATTTCAGCTATAACGACATATTAGTTTTAAAGCAAGCGGCGCTCACTCACCGGGGCACCGCCATGTTTCCCTGCATCCCTACTGAGCCAGTCACGTGTTTTCGAAATCCCTCTCCTAGGGACTGCGGCTAACTTTAACCTTAGTTAGCGCTTCGAGCAAACGGGCCCTGGTGCTCAAAATCAGCGCAGGCGTGATAATCATGACTCAGCGTCTCCGTAGTGTGTCTGGCCAGCTGTGCAATTTAAATATGTTTGTTTCGTTTGCATCCAGCAAATCGTTAATGCATTCTTTAGCGTAGAGTGTGCTCAGATGAGGCATTACTTTATTGTTTAATTGTTCCTTGCAGCGATCGACACGCATGGATTGATAATGTTTTGACGGGGCAGTTGAAAAGTGTGTTCTAGAATTTATCGATTTGTTCTTGTGACAATGTGTTCGCCTCGCTTCAGCTACCTTGTTTGCATTCCCTTTTTCTACAAACTATTGTTCAGCACCACGTTTGGTAGAGTAATTTCAAAATTCTAAGAAATACACCACGCGCACCAAGGTATAAAACTCGCTACGAAGATCCAGGAATATATAGTCGAAATAAAGAAAGCATTAGGGCATTTAATGTCCCGAGAATATTCATTGCGTTACCGGATTTTAAATTTCCTTCTATATCAAGTCGTCACCTAACAAAGGATATGAAAAGATTGTTTAATGACAGAAATAAGCATTCAAACATTTGTGTGCCGCCTATTGATCTTTGTTCGTATTTGCTATTGTCAACAATGTGCTTAAACTGCAACGTCATGCCACACAAGCCTTACTCTGGCTTCGGCAGACCTCACATTTTGTATTGTTGATCCTGATTAATAAAATTTTCTATTATTATTATTAATATTATTATTATTATTATTATTATCCTATTTTTTATCGGAGATCCAAAAGTGTAGTAGACAATGGGTCAAAATACTTTTACACAAAAAAACAATCAACACAACTTGAACAAACGCTAAAAGACTAAAATTTATAGTGGCGTTATGGAGGAAGAGGGTAGTAGCAGCTGCAAATATGTTAGTGCTATTTATGGCAATAATCTTTTGAGGTAGCGAGTCCCAGTCCTTTGTGGTCAACGATAACGGAGACATTTAAACAGAGACCGTGGACTATGGAATGTCACGTAATTTTCAAGAATGGTCGACACTAGGGAAAACTCGGTGAGCGGGTGATTGCAAAATATTGTTTGAGATGTTTGTTGTGACAAAAGATTCGACGAAGAATAGAGAGGCGGGACGCACTCCTGTGGAGAGAAAGTGTGTCCCGCTAAACTGGCCAGCGTAACCCTCATATGCTAGTATATTGAGAGCAATAAATGAAACGAAGTGATCTATTTGGAACGGCTTCTAGTGTAGTACTTAAGTATGATTGCCATAGAGAACATATTCACGAAGCGTATTCTAGTTTGGATCTTACCAATGTACTGTAGGCAAGTTGTTTTACTAAGAGTTTCGCTACTCTGAAGGTACGGCTTAAAATGCGAGAGTACAGTTAGTAATAGCAACGACAGAGGTCATGTGCGTAGTCCATGATAGATTGGAGGTATGATAGATTCCCAGGTATTCATATATTGAACAAAGCGGCACTGTGGGGATAGCAAGGTGATATGAACGTTATGCAAGAAAAGAACGACGTGAACATGAGAGCGATTTACATTTATCGAAATTTAAAGCCATTCGTCATTTTCGACTCTACTGATTTATTGTTGTGAGATCATTCTGTAAAGTTAGTTTATCATTATGCCAATCATTAGCTTTGTAAACTACACAATCATTGGCGTATAAGGGCATGGAAAAAACGATATTATAAGGGCAGGTTATTAATGCAGATTTGATATAAAAGGGGGCAAGTACCTTCACCTGAGGGACGCCAGAAATCACTTGGCAGCCGTGACGGCACTCGACTCGTTTCTCTAAGAGGAGCATATCACTTCGATCGCCAGTTCCGAGCTAAAGGACCTACTTCTGGTATCTCCGACTGCTTGGTGAGCGGCTATTTGCAAGTCATCAGCGTCTACTGGCCTCTGTCCAAGACTGACTTCGCTGCTGCACCGCTGCTGATCTCAGCTCGGACGTTCGCGTCGCCTACGATTGGCTGTTTCAGGATACCACTCGTAGCCTCTGCGCTATAAGAAGAGGAATCGTAACTGCACGCATCACTTTGCAGCCGCGACGGCACTCGACTCGTTTTTCTAAAACTGTGCTCCTTTGTAGGTTGGTTTCTTATCCTTATATAAATTATTGGAGCCTTTCGGCTAAATCGCCGTCGCTGCTGCCAATCGCAATTGCAACTGCATGCTTTGTGTGATACGGTGGGATTTATCCCTGAGCTACAGCATGAAATGAAGACTGATTGGAAGTTGATGAGAGAAGCGCTAGAGAGAGAGAGACCTCCGTAATAAAATACGTGAGCTTCATACTGATATACGAGAAATAAAATAAAGCATGGACTTCATCAATGCCCAATACGACGATATTACGGAATGGCTTGAAGGCGGAATTACGGCCAACAGGGAACTAAAGAAAGAAAATGAAGAACTGCGAGCAAAGTGCTTTGCGCTTGAAATAGAAATGAGAGCAACCCAGGCGAGCATCGTACAATATGAACAACACTCTCGAGCCTGCAATCTCGAAATCAGGAATTCTGGTGCCGAAAACGAGAATCTTATTGAAACATTGTGTAAGCTAGGGGAGGCAACCGGTGGACCGATCGATAAATCGGACGTTGAAATCTGCCACCGAATCCAGACACGAGAACGCGGCACACAAAGCATTATAGTGCAGTTCATCCGCAGAGAGAAGCGTGACAGGGTGCTTGCAAGCGCCCCAGAAAAACGATTAACGAATAAAGATTGGGGCCTTTCCGATAACGCGTCGTCTTTGTAAACAAGCATCTGTATCCGACCCTGAAGAAAGTGCTTGGTAAGACTATCGCCAAGAAACGCGATGCCGGCTGGAAATTCGCGTGGGTACGAAATGGCAATATTTTAGCCAGTAAAGCAGAAAACGTGCACATAAAATCGATTGAACACAGCGATGATCTTCTGAAGATCTGTTACGGAGGGACTGCATGGTAGTGATGATTTGATTTAACCAATACATTAGTACCCAAATATGGCACTAACCGATTTGTTTCCACAACAAGATATTTGTGAGGACGCAGGTAAAACCATGTGTAAGCATTTGAAACTGTTTCACCTGAATGTTAGATCAGCTAGATCTATGTCGGACGATCTTATGCTTCTTTTAATATCGTTTAAGCGCTCATTCCATGTGACAGTACGTACCGGAAGTTGGTACCAAGACGAAAGGATTTTTTTTAAATTTTTCCCTCAATGTTAACATTCTTTTATCTAAATCGTTTATCAGGGCGTGGGGTTGGTGTCGCCATGCTAGTAGCCAGTGATGACTTTGAAATTGTTGGTGAGTATACATCGGGTACAGAAGATTATGAAATATTATACGTAAAGCAAAAAGTTCACACGTTCTCTGTTTTATATCGCCCACCAAGTGGCAATGTAGCTCAATTCTTTCTGTTTCTAGATGCAGTGCTGTGTTATGTAAAAGAATGCAAATACTCTCTTTTCCTTGGCGGAGGCTTCAATATAAATTTGTTAAAATATACCACAAGCCCTACTTACCTGGTGCTGTTATTAACGGCAAATACATTTTTCAATCGTATTACGCATCCCACTCGCACTACGTTGACCACATCAACGTTATTTTATTTATTTGTTACAAACTCTGATAAGGAAAAGGTTAAGGCCGGCGTAATACGCTCGGTCATCATTGACCATTCGCCCATATTTGTGTTAGTCGACGCAATACGAGATCCACACAAATATAAAACACATAAATTAACATTCTAGGTCCTAGAACATTACACCAGCCACACTAGATATGTTTATACAAAGTCAGAGCTTAGTCAACAGAGATTGGGGAGATATACTTGGCAGTGTTAACGTTGATAGTGCGTATAACAAGTTTATTGAAACGTTTAAACAGGCTTATTCCGACTGCTTTCCGGTCAAGGGCGTGAAGCTCGCTTGAAAGGGAAGGAAACCTGGATGACATTAACACTCTTAAAAACATTCAAGAGACACCAGCTTTATACATTTTTTCGTAAAACTCAAGATAAAAAAGTATTAGAAGAGTTTAGAAAGTGCAGAAATAAATTAACTACAGAAATTAGAAGAGCAAGAAAGATTTATTACTTTAGTTCATTTGACGCTGAGTGCCTGAGAAAGCCTGATCTGCTGTGGAAACGTATAAACAGCGTTTTGAATACGTCATATAGCTCCAATAAAAGTGAAAACCTAAAACGGAAAGGAAAAGCCTAAAATTATATGCACCTAGCGAACGAATTCAACAATTAACTTCTTCGTGAATATGGGCACTATCTCTTGCCATTCTAATGAGCCAAAAAGTGTTTTATCAATACAACAATCACTATTCCTCTCCCCTACGGTTGACGCTACGGTCGATTCCTCTCTGATGTGTCTTAGCTACAGTCGCAGTCGTGATGTGGATGATTTACAAATTCTACCTGTAAAATAAGTGGTCGATATTATTACCCCCTCTCTAACGTTTATTCACAGTTTCGCCATGTCAAACAGTGCATTCCCCCCCAAAAAAAAAGCAAATTGCGCACGTTTTAGCTTTGTTTAAAAGCGGAAACAAAAATGAATTAGGAAATTACCGACCTATACCCATTCCAACAAAGTTTTCAAAGGGTTCAAAAAATATTTCCCTCTCGAATTGTAATTTTCTGTTTTAAACACTTCCCTCATAACAGAATGACAGTTTGGCTTTCAGAAAAAAAAACAAAAAACATCAACAGCAACAGCATTATTAGTTCCAAAAGAAGAGATACTTAGAAACTTCAAAGAGATAAATTAAAGCTTGGAAAATAATTATACTTTAGCATAGCTTTTGACTGCGTTAACCACACAATTTTACTAAAAAACTTGTTTGTTTATGGCATTCGTGATCTTCCACTTGCCTTAATTAAATCTACCTATAATATCGCTTTTAGTTTGCTCAAATCAATGACCAACGCTCAATCCGTTTAAGCATTTCATCAGGAGTACCGCTAGGCAGTATTCTGGGACAACTTCTTTCTCTATTGTGTATTAACGACATGGTGAACATTGACTCAGGATGTAAACATATAATCTATGCTTATGATACAAGCATAATTGTTTTCAGAAATGTGTGAAGCGGGACTGGGAGATAGAGGTAATGCGTTTCCTTTAATAATAAAAACTTGGGCAGAAGTATACTGTTTGCATATTAAGGTCTAAAAAACAAAACAAAAAAAACACACGCGAATTTCCGCTTACGAGGTCCGAGTAATGAACTTTACAACCCTCTTAATTTTGTTTCCTTCAATACTGAATTTGTAAGCAGTGTTAAGGCGCTTGGAAGTGTTTTCTGGGATCATGTTAAATATCTCTACCCTAAACTGGGAAAAATCGCGGGAATTATTATTAGACGAAGACATATTCTTTCTACAAATATAAAAAGGGTTCTATACAAGTCGTTATCTTTTATCTGCATTATTGTATTCTTGTCTGGGTAAATATATCTATCTGGAATTTAAACATACTAAATTTAGTACAAAATAGTTCATTAGAATAATCACGCATGTCCCTTACATACATCCAACATAGTCATTGCGTAAACCATACAACATTCTTAATATACAACAGGTTTATCGCTTAAGCATCGCGTATAAGTATGTGGCATTTGGGCGCTTAGTTATAGTTCTTAAACTTTAACATTTAAAAGAAAATCTGACGTTTATTCATGCAGACATCACCAGCATTGGCAGATTCCGAAGTGTTAGACCAATTATGGTAAACCGAGAATTAGTTACAGTTTGCCTGTTTTATTGAATAACTAGTTTGATAGCAATATTGACGTTGCACATCTGTCCAACCGCGTTATCCTTAACGCATGGTTGAAAAAAACCCCAGACTGCGGGTAAACGACACAACGCTAAAAAGTCTCTAAACATGTCAAACTGGGAATAATCCGGAATCTCGTCAATTCAACAGTACAGAAATCATGCTCACATTTTATTGGCTCTTTTCTTCGTCTACTGACAGAACGTTTCGAAGTTGCTGGATATTCTCAGGAACATATTTTAAGGCAGTTGATGTATATGATATGTCCAAAGACGTCAATGCGGAAAAATCCAAGACCTTCAAAGCCGAGTAGTCCTTCCATATTGTAGTGAAGACGCATGGGTCCAGCCAAAGAACGTTTATTCGTAATTGTGAGGCCTTTTTATGGGCTGAGGGAGAGGGAAAAGATTGTCAAGAGAAAGGAAACAGAACAGCAGCGCAACGCCTTGTGCGCTGCGTATTTGCCGAGCCATGCGCTTCCTTGCACATATTTTCATAAAATTTCGCACATCATCAAAGCGTTAGCCAGCAGGTTTAATATTGGCACTGCCTTTTCTACAGATTATAGATTGAGCCGTTTGACCCCTTTTGCCTCGACTGTTTCAGGTTGCACGATAAAACACAGAGAAAGGGATGTAGAATGTTCGTCGGGTGTCATTTACAAGATATCCTTTGATTGTGGCCTCTGTTATATTGGACAGACTAAACGCTGTAGAAATGAGCGCTTTATGGAACACAAACGTTGTATAATGAAAAAAGACCCGTACTCCGAAGTGTCAAAACATGTTATCGAATGTAGGAACTGTGCACCGTTGTGGCATTTAACTTCAGTAGTGTTGCGGGAAAAAGATGACCATAAGCGATTGATAAAAGAGTCATTAACAATACTAGGTCACGGGAACGCAGTTAATAAGCCGTCGTTTGGGTTGGACAGCGAACTTTGGCGTTTTCTTAGGCTGTGAAAAGTTCCGAGGCCAGATTCACGAAGAACCTCTTAGTTTACGGCAACTTAGCTAAGAAGTTCGTAAGTTAAGAACATCGTAAGAAGTGGAGAAATCGGTATTCACGAACGCGTTCTTAAGTGAGAGGAGGAAAGCGACGTTGTCGTACGGAAAAACTAAAACTTGCTATGGCGACGGCGTCTTCGGAAGCACGAACAACCAATCGGAGAGCTCGGCATTTGTTCGGAGCCGTTCGGAGCCGTTCGGAGCACGTGGATTTTTCATAACAAACACAGGCGGCCTTTCTGCCACCGCTGGTCTGGGGTTCGTATCCGTGCAGTGATATGTCGACGCTAACACGATTTAAACTCGCCGGAATGCCGAGGCCGGGATGCGTAACCATCCCCATTGACTGCTACGAACTCGATCGCTACCAAGTCAACACAACTGTCATCGTTGGTAAAAGACGGCCCGCAGTCGTTTGCAGAGCGACGTAGATGGAAACAAATTGCCGCGGCGTTTTTTGCGGCCTCGGAGATGCAGGAGCGAGCCGACGTTAAAAAAGATACGTTTGAACTATGACAGTGTAAGCAAGAGCCACGTAAATGCCTGTTCACACTACGGAACGGACGCGCGCGTTTGATCGAAGTGCTGGATTTGCGCCGTTGGACCGCGAATTGATATGCGCTTCGGGACCGATCCTTTACAATTGCAACTCGATGCTGACGTGACACCCGGCGAAGAAAGGTTGGACCGGCATTGCGACCCATGAACTGTTACAGCGATCGACTGTGAGGTGCAGTCGTGTCAGAATAAAATGGAATACTAATAACAAAGTGTACATACCATGTTGCGAAGGTAATCCATATGGCGTTTATTTGAGCTTGATATCACACAAAACAGAGATAGAATCGATGAGAGCCCCTTTTCGACGACAGCGTTCGCCACCGTTGCCTCGGAAAACAAGGAGATGACAAGAGGAAGAGATTGACCTCTTAATCTAGAATTGAGGTCAGCAATCAAACTATATACGGGAAGGGTTCTCAAGGGTCGCGCGGGCATATTCCATTCAGCACGCCAGCCGGTCGTGGGCAGACGGTCTTCGCCAAGGACCGTCAGATCATCGCTGCGCCGAGTCGGAGTGCCTGCTAGGCCTATCTGCCGATCGGTCGGAGTCCGTACTCGTGGCCCTTGGAGTTTTTCCCGGGTGTCTGTGGATCCAGCGTTCTTGTTCGTTCGTCGTGGTCTGTTTCAAGTACTTTTTACTTGTTTCTTGCTGCTTGAAGTCGGGACGCGTGAGAAGCGCACGTAGAAAAATAAACATCCGTTGGTTGTCGCGACCAACTGAGCGACGCTGTCGGCCATGCTGATTTGATCGTAAGAAGTGCGTAAGACAGCTTCGGAGCTGTCGTAGGATTTCGTCGTAACCTGCGCAAAACTTACGAAAATTTCGTTTCGTGAATACGGATTTGTTCTTAAGTTTTGTCTTACGCACATTTTTGGCGTAAGATCGTTTCGTGAATCTGGCCTCTGACCTTCATGGTTTCTCTTTGTAGGTTTTCGGGTAAAAGAAACGTCAAGTCTTTTTTTGTGTCAATAGGTTAATGATGTTTTCGGGTACAAAAAACTTTAAGCTGTTCTTTTTTTTGTGTGAGTGTTAATGGGCTTAGGCTTTCCAGTGTGTTTGGCGGTCGGGTAGCGGGGTTCAAAGATAAGAGAGGTGCATGACGCGGAGTCCGTTGTCCTTGTATTTAGTCAAAGGTTACATTGATGGAAAGTGGCATTCTTTGGGGTTCTCACCCTCTCCCCCTTTTTTTCTTTTGTATCGAAGTGCCTATATTACCAGATTTCGGAAAATAAAAATTCCAGCTGTGTAATCTATAGAGACTTTTTAGTGTTGTGTCGTTTACCCGCAGTCTCGGGATTTTTTTCAACCATGTGCAATGTACACCAGCTCGTTTGCGCCCTTACTTTTTGTTCGTTATCCTTAAACTGTTCGTTTAGCATTTTAAGTTGCCCATTACATGTCAAACTCACACATTTTGTAAATACATTTTTCTCTGTTCTGTCGTAGCTAGCTGCTGAATAGCGGGGGGGGGGGGGGGGGGGGGGGACCAAAGTTTAGTCAACCTGCATTTCTGCTACTTTTTTCTCTGGCCTCCCATTCACATCATATATCTGTGGAGAAAAATATATTCGTATCGCGTCGTACCTTACAGGTCGGTGGTATCACGTTCTTAGTAGAAGAGTATTGGGTGCCATTAATCGGGAGTTGAGATATACAGTTTACAACAGAGGGGTGTATATTAAGGTTTCTAAGTTTCACAAGAAGGCGTTGATAAGGAACCTTGTCGAATGTCTTAGAAAAATAATTTAGAAATAGCATCGAAGCCTGGGTAAATGTTTCTGAGGAATCCTCTTAACTGGCTTTCGCACAACTATGACGTACGAAATCCACGCTGATTCTCAAAACAAAAACTGTGTGAGTCCAGAACGAATATTATGTTTGAGTGAAGCTCCAAAACTGAGAAAAATGGGGATGTAATTGCGGATTTGCTGGCAGTCACCTTTCTTGTGAACGGGGATTACATTGGAACTTTTCCAAACATATGAAGTTTCAAACAACTTAAGTGACTCTGATAATAAGCCGGAGAAAAAAAAAGTGGAGAATATTTTCGTGTTTATTAATTATTTTGAGTTAGTTAGGTCCCTTCCGGACCTAAAAGACAATTTCAGTTTGTCGATCCCCCTCAATACACCACCACTGTTAATTAGTATAGGATTCATATGAGGGTTAGAGAACTCTTATGAAAAAGGATTGTTAGACAGGCCTTCATTAGTGAAATTAGAACTAAAAAAACTGTTAAGACTGAGGGAGGTACGCTCTTCTGTGAGGGGGAGGTCGTCGTCATCTATAGACCGACACGCGGAGCGGCTCTGTTTACCAACACGGCCGGAAGGCCGTGCATGCGCGGTAGCTGTGTGGGCAAAAGAGGCCCGGCTCTCCGTGTTTTCGCCATTGCGTTGTGTGGCGTGCGCTCGTTGTTGACGTTGTAGGGACGCTTCTAGCTTTATTTGTGAGTCGTGTTTCCTGGCAACGTATGTCGTATGCTATGCCCGACTGTTTGAGCCCGCTACCCGAGCCTCAACGGCGGCGGTATCGAGACAAACTGTGCGCGGACGGCGTTGCCTACGAGGATCCGTACGCCGCAAACAAGGCCTGCCGGAGTTCCGACGTGAAGTTGCTGCCACTGAAGTCGACGGCTCACCTCGTCGTTTATTTAGTTTTTTCGCCCAGCCAGTTCACGGCCGACACGGAGCGGGCGCACAAGTCTCTCGAGGCCTACGATTACTTCGATTCGGTTTCCGCACTACCGGCGGGATCAGCAGACTGCAGGTCTGCGGAAGTGTATTTATTAATTAAATAAATACACACAGCGTCTTCCAGTCAAGGTATGCTATACTTCCTGCTCTCATGACCACAAGGCATGACAAGCAATAACGCTTTGTCCGTTCTGCAGTCTTGGCGGTAACACGTTACAAGTAACGGCGTTACCAGGAACGCCTTACTTTTTTCAGTAAGGTGGTAACCTACTCGTTACTTTTCGAGAAAGTAACGGGTAACGTACTTAGGTTACTATTTCAAGTAACATAGTTTCTCTACTCATCACTACAATTACACTTCAATTTTTCTCTTGTTTTTAGGCGTCAAGCTATGTTGTTCTTTCCGTTTTTTCTCGTAAGTATTTAGGTGAAACCGTAAAAAGAGATAAAGTAATTATGTTCAGTTTCTGCATGAACATAATGTTTCTTGATATATGACCTCATGCATACCTGTATCGTCAAAACCGTAAAACGTGTTAAATCATAATTTAAAAAAAGTAACGCAGAAGTAACGTGCGTTACTTCTATCGGTAGCGGTAACGCGTTCCTTTACTTTTCAAGCAACGTAGCTCAGTAACGCGTGCCTTTTATTTGCGAGTAACGAGCAACGTATTTCCTTACTTTTTTTCGGTAACGCCTACAACATTGCCGTTCTGCCGGCGATCCCCTTCTGCTTGGTAGCCTGGACGTAGGGAGCCTCCCACGAGCGCTTGGCCGGTGATTTGTACGCGAACACCGTGGCAACAAAATCCGGGTGGTCTCGATCAGACGACGGTTTCCCTCCACATAAGCAAGCCTCGGGGCGGAGATTGAAATGCAAGCCGCACTTGCCTCCAAGAAAGTGCTTGCCGCACATACGGTCGTTCGCGCGAGGCGACCATAATTTTCGATCCACGGATATTATCCACCTTCTAGGCCTTTCAGAGTCTGTCGGGCACTTGTAGAAGCTCACTCCGCTACTTTTCTTGTACATTTCGGTGCAATTAATGGCAACACAGCTTCGCGGCATGCTGAAATGCTATGACGCCCATGCGAAACGTGCGCTCTTTTGCCCACACCCCCCGGTTCCGGCGCGATCGCAGCGCCGCCGCAGCGCCGTGACGTCAGCCCGCGTGTCGGTGTATAGATTACAGTGATGATGAGAGCGCTCGGTTGATTGTTTTCCAAATCATTTTTTTTATTTGTTAGTAAGAAAGTTTGGAAACTAAAGCGAGTAAAATTTAGTTATTTTCATCATTATTAATAAATTTATAAGACCTAGCCAGTCGTGATAAGCGTCCAAGGGAGCGTGAGAGATTTAGCAGATTTGTAAAGTGCTTATTTCCTCGTGGAGTGACCATGAACTGTTTTCTTGGGCCTCGGCTTCAGGTTTTCAGACACATTGCAGGTCAGTGGAATGTAAAGTTCAACTAGGGTATATTAATTTACCTTTGCATGGCATCAAGTTTCCATCGACAGTCATTGCCTCGAAGTCAACTGAAAATGTGATAAAAATATTCGTGGTTGGAATTGACAGATGCCTAGGCAGCCCTCCCATAATCGCGAATATATTCACATTGATGTGACTTACGAAGAACGGGTAGTGACAGTGTCATCTCAATGTCAAGGTGGTGAATAATGCCAAGTAACCAGGTAAGTAGGAAATGCTTCTGAATAGTGAAGACCCTCGGTAAACACAGATCGAGAACATTGCCGCAGTGATTAGAAATTAGAAAAAATATAATCACAACTTGTAGAGAGAGCAGTCCCCCAGTCAATGCCTGGTAATTCAAACCGCCAAAAAGAACAATTTCGGCATTAGGGCATTGTCCTGTTAGTTAAGAAAAAGGGTTATATAGCTCTATGACAAATTCCTTATTGTGCTTCGTTGTGTACTGTTCTCTCTTTTGTCCTCGTCCTTTCTGCGCAGAAGATTGCATAAGACGTCAAACAAACTTGCCCAAACAACCACTCTCCTTATTGCTGTCCGGTGGTCTGTAAAATACCCATATCAAAGGAAGGCATTGTAGGAAGGTTAACCCAAACAAGTGCCAGGTCTGAATAAATCCTTATAACCCTAGATTATATTTGAATATTTACTGCGATAAAGGACGCCACCTTCCTTTCTGACGCTTCTATGACATCTTTACGCTCGAAAGTTTAGGTGTCAAGAAAACATTTCACTGTCTTATATATTCCCAAGTTTAGTGCGCACAAAAAAGGCGTTGCATATTTCGATATATAAGGTCACGGCTTCTCTTTATTGTATCAGGCTTCTTATGTCAATAAACAATACAGAATGATTATAAGATTTGTTATCGATATTATGGGGTTTCGGTTGTCGACTTTGAGAGGACCTGAACGAACGCTGGCGTTGCTATGCTACTTCTGCAACCACACTTGGAGTGGAATCGAACCCAGAATGCTTGCATGAGCAGCTTCTCGTGACGCAACTTGAAGGGCGTGCTTTTTGACCTGGCAAAATCGGGAAGGCGACGACGTGCCAGCCGGACAGAAATCTGAAAATCTTAAGTGATAGCAACACGTGGCTCTTTAAACTTTTGTGCAAAACCAAGAATGCACTTCATATGTTTAAAGGAAAAGAACTTCACAATGATAGGGCGACATTTATACGTATTGAGCTCTCCTAAGCTGTCTGCTCTTTCAATTTCAGAAAGGTCAACTTTAATACCCAGTTTCTCTGAGCACAAACCCGTGACCAAGCTTTCGGACTGAGCCCAGGTTTCTTTGTCAGCATCAGTAACTAAAAACATCAAGAGGCTAGAGCGACGAAACCTGCCCTATGCATCCTGACAGCGTCTTTTAAACTTAAATAGCTCCTTAAGGATGCAAAAAGCTGGGGTTTCGAAGGTGCAACGCTACCGCTCTTGTTTTACACCGGAGCTGTTACGGGCTAGTTTCCCCAGGATCATGTACCCCGCAAAGAAATCAAAACACAGAACTCTGAACACCTACCGCAATCTATAAGCGACGGCGGCAAGCCGTCGCTTATAGATTCTGGTTCCCGCCATCGCTCATAAATGGCAGTAGCATTTCACTCTGAGTTGCCGACTTGCGTCCGGCCATTACTTTTCATTGTACAGCACCGCTGGTCTTCCTTCTTCGCCAGGGTGGAAAGGCTGAAAGTCTTTTTAATCCCTCTAGTTCACATGAAAGCTGGTTTACTCGTTCTTCAAGAGATTCAGCGCATTATTTGTTTTGTTTTACCGCGATAGCGTTAAGCAGCTTGTGTTGAAGAAAAGCCGGCGTCGGCTTTGGTGGCGTTCTGAAGGAATAATTTCGTTTGGTCGATAGGATCATGACGTCACAGTCACATGAACTCGTGTGGGAATTTCAAATCACCCAAAAAGCTCAAGTGAAACGTGGCGTCTCGAGTGGAATGAAAGTTTTTAAGAAACATGACATGTAATGCGAAAACAATGTCGGCGCATGTCTAAGATGACTTCATTTTATAAAGTAATCCATTTATTCAAACCCCACGACCCTTCCGCTGCGAGCCAGACACTCTACTGATTAGTCCATGGCCGTCCATTTTTGTTTTCTTTATTGCATCGGAAGATAAGACAAGAAGGGCGCAGCACATACACAATAGTTAGGGCAAAAGAGGCGGTTCCCGGGTCATTGCATTAAAATCTTTTCATTACTATCAGGTTATTGAATAAAGGAAACCAGTCAGAAACAATTTCACGACCGCCCTAAACGCTTTTAAGTTCTGTTACTACCTGAAACAAATGTTGACGGACAGTTCGTGGCTCACACACAACGTTCCATTAACTCGTTCGAGATTCCCATATGCCACACAAAGCGAACAGCATAATTAGTTTATAATGAGCAGTGCCGTTCGCCTCAGTAGGTGCAAACTTTATTGAATGCGGTGAGCTAACAATATATTTTCGTAGAGTGCGCGTCAAGACGTGTCAACGAAAGATCGCGTCCCAGCAGTCAATACAAATAAGCTCCCTTCCTCCAGTAGCCTGCACAACAAGCAGTTCACTGTATACGCACAGACCAGACTAACCTAAAAAAGAAAAGTAGGTCTTGACTGTTGGTGGGATGCTCATCTTTTTGGCCTGGACTATCACTGATCATGATTGCAAGGATTGGCGTTGGAAAACGAACATCCACACGGTGTCTCAAAAGCTTTTCTTCTGGTTACCGTCGCCTGATATTTTCTTTAGGACCTAACCATGAAAACTTTAAAGGCATCAACAACCTCTTTTAGATAGACCATTCACCTCGTGGGTTGAACCCCACCTCCTTTTGATGACACCAGCAAAATCGGGAGTGCGCCAGTTTGTTCTGGATCCTTTTTGGGGAGCAAGGAGGTCTCTTGTTCCCTTAAAAAAAAATACTTGACATCAACTGGAGGATGAATAAGTGTAGTAGACCGATACTTCCAGCTGGGATGCGACGAAAGAGATTGTCCCGGCGCATAGTCTCCAAGGAAGATTTCTAAACAAAAACGGCAAATATGCGGTGGAATTTCTTAATGTTACATCTTGCGGACTGCAAAAGCTACGGAACATATAAAAGTCTGGCTACGAGAGACGCCTTGGAGATGGTCGACCTAGTGAACATCGACACGCCCCGGTGGGCCCAGCGCTTCCTGCGCATTTGCAGGTCTATCGCCGCTCCCGACCAGTATGTAGTGCTGCTTCTGAAGTTTTGTAAATGCACTCCGAGGTATTCGCATCGTGAGCAACCCCATTCAATTCCTTCGAATTCAAAAGGAGTTGTGACCCAAAAACCATGCCAGAACCCGCGGCACTCCTCCAAGTTCACTGCCGCCCCAGTGGCTGCGCAGTAACTGCGCGTGAGCTCAACACCGTGGCTGATAATTTCTTTGTCCGTGCAAAGGTAAGCACTGACATCTACCTAGGCCAGAACTGTAGTTTCCGCAACGCACAAGATGCAACCGGAAACCTTTTACTTTCGAATTATGAGTAGGTATAGCGGCTCCAGGTAGAAGGCAAAAAGCAAAGGGGGCAGGGGGCACCCTGGCCGCACAGAGGAACACACTGGGATGCTCTCCGAGACGGCATTATTATTAACTCGGCTTTTACAACATTTTGTAGACGCAACATTAATACCTTGGGAGATTATCCCACCAACGGAAACGTGCCACAAAATTCTAACCAGTACATTATCCTGAACACGGTCAAACGCTTTTTCTAAATCAATTTGGAGCATTCCCACTTGGTCGCCTCTATGAGAAGCAGTTTCAACGCTTCGCGCGCGTCGTGTCCATGTTGCTTTGTGCAGACCTTCCTTTGATTACACTTGTTTGGTGATCCCCCACTAGTTTAGGGATGACGCTCTGGAGCCGGTTGGTTAATATTTTCGCGAACACCTTATAATCAACATTACGCAAGGTATTGGGGCGATACACATTGACGTAGTGAAGTTTGCTAGAGTTTTTATTTTTTTTATTAAGTAAGTATAAGCCGTGAAGAGAGAGGAGGGTAACGCGTTTACTTCGTACGCCTCTTGAAAAACGTTTTCATGAACTGAGTAGATCACGTTTTTATGTATCTTATAGAATTCCGGAATGATACCATCCGGGCCTGAAGTTTCACCTTCGGGTAAAGCTTGGACAGCGGCTTCGAGTACCGTTTAACTGATGCTTTGCTCAAGATATTCTTTTTTTATTCTTTATTCAAATATTACCCCGCATTGCCCGGAGGCGTTATTGCAGGTGGGGTTACAGGTTTGAAAAAAAAAAAAAAAAAACGTATCTTAATTTGTAGAGCACACTTGGTCTTCAGTCAACATATTCCACTCTGCAATGGTTTTAACAAAAAAAGAATTGGCACACATGTTTGTCCTGGCGTGGTATTCTCGGATTTTGAAAACGTGATCAGTCCGCCTAGAAACATAATGTGGGTGTTTTAAATACGTTTCTCTATTGATACTGGTTTTATTATTGAATATAAGAAATAAAAACTTCAATCTCAACTTTTTTTCGTCGGGAGGAAAGTAGTTCCCAACTCAATTCACTTTTCATTTTAGTGCAGGCCTCTCTTTGCCCATACCGATCCAGGACAAGCCTGGCGGCTCTGTCTTGGATTCTTTCCAATTTATCAATCAAGGTGATTTGCGAAGGGTCCCAGACGGCACAGGCATATTCTAAAATTTGTCTGACAGATGATAAGTACGCGTTTTTTTTTTCAGATCAGGTTGTGAGCATTTTTAATTCCTTTGAATGAAATTGAGCGCCCTGCCAGCTTTCACGATCACGTCATCAACATGAGCGTTTCAAGAACACTCGGATGATAGAGTGATACCAAGGTACTTAGACGTAAATTCGTTACTTTTTTAGTTGTTTTCTATCCGGCAGTGACTTTCATTTGTTTGTTTTTTTCTTTGTAAAACACAGGTGTGCACACGTTTTTGAACAATTCATCTGCATCGTGGAGCACCACGTATTAATACAGTCCAGATTTCGTTGACACAGAGCAGCATCTTGTTCATCCCTAATTTTTCTAGTATCATTTTCTGGTATCGTTGTTCAGTATTATTGTCTTCCCTCAATTTCCTCTGTGACCAAATTGATTTTTAGCAGTGTGATGGGCATCATATAAATGTCGTTGCTCGCTTAAACTGTGATTGTCTGTCCATCGCCTATTTTAAGTGTTTTATTCTTTCCGTGTCCACGGTAGTCTATCCAACGCACTCTGCTACGTGCACCCAAGGGAAATCACTTCCTTGATCTCGACGACGTCTTTCAAGCTATCGTGGGAGTCGATGGCTCGGTATGACCTGCTCGCTAGGTAAGCATGTAATAAAACGGAATTGAAACACATCCTTCCGTCGGGTTAACGTGGCAATTAAATACGGTAATCATCGGTGCCGCCTACTGCGGCATCGCTACTTCCTTTCGAAGAAAGCCGAGGAAAAAGTCCCCAATGTCCGTCTCACTTACTTCTCACTGGGAGGAAGAGCATGAGAAGCGAATAAGAAGGCGATGCGAAGGGGGCCCGATAGCGCTATCGCGCTCCACTCTTAAAGACGAACCTTTAGCGTCCTCTGAGTGTTTGCTTCGTTTCTAGCTGAATAAGCTCTTGTCGAAAGAAAGACTGATTAGTCTTGAGGCTCTTGATAGTCCAAACGAGGTTCTGCAGTTGCTCTTCCTGAGCTTTGGACATAGTGCTCGGGCTCCTCTCCACGTCACTAGGTACAAAAAGTAACACTCTAAATGCCTCAAGACAATCTCCTCGGTATAGAGGCACAACCAGACGAACATTGATCGATTTGAAAGAGTGGCAAGGTTTTTGTTCACCAACCTCTGGTAAGATTAGCAACATCAGCAAATTCATGTCTGCAAAGATATACCGAAGTAGAAGCACACACACGCTACGGCGCGTAGTCGAATTCCATCTGAATCGCCCTCAGTTACTGTGAATACCAAATGGCGTTGGGGGGGGGGGGGGGGGGGGGGGGGGGAGGGCGGGGTTGGTGGCGCAAGCTCGTGCTCGTTCCGCAGCACAATGGAAGCTTGTGCTGCTGCGGAACCCAAGAATTTTCGGCTCCGTCCCCACACCTGCTCGCTTACGCCGGTGAGCTCATTAAGTGATCAGTATACGGAAACAATGGAGAGTCCCGGTTCGCTATTTCTCACTTGTGCATACGCGTTCCGCACCACTTGCTCGGTTTGGCTTTGTTCGGCTTTGACAACTTTTGGTTGCCAAACATCGTGAAAATCATACAGAGTGAACAAAGGGCCGAGTTCACAGAAGGTACCGACGATACCGCATACCGACAATACCCGCACACGAGAAAGACGCCAGGTTTGTTTTGCAACGAACTAGAAAACCTGTGGAAAACCAAAACCTTAAAAATCCGAAAGAGCTAAAACAGAAAAAAAGAACTGTAACTTTGGCACATCCTGGATAATATTATAGCAACATTGTAAAATCGAAGGTAAAAATAAGAATTTAATAATTTTAAATCGTTAAGTTGTACCCAGCAAAGTATTTCGGCTGAACTATATTCAGCTGCGCAGTGAAACTGCGTGCTCTGGCTCTGTAGCTTCGACTCCACGGCCAAAGTTGTCGCCGAGTATAATTAGCTGACCAATAGGCTAAAATTGAATAAAGGACTATAATGAGCGACGTTTCGTGGAAAGCACCAATGGCAACTTTGTAGCGCCGCTAAAAACAATTTTATATCAGTTCTTTTTTTTTTAATGGAGGATTGTATTCTTTTTTAAAGCTTATTTCTTGCGTAGTGAGGAAGCTTCATACATTATTTTTTTTTGTAAATGCAAAAGTGAAACGCTTAAGGAGCCCTTCTTATGCGCTGCGTTTCGGTTACGTCCATCCTAGAGTGCGATTAAGGATCTCCCAAACGACCCCGGAAAACAGAGAAGTCTGTTGTATCATAGCTGTGATCGACTCGACTTTCACGTAATGTTTTCGCGTTCACGCACACCGGGGAAAAAAGTAAAAAACACTACTTCGAATGTGAACCTCTTCTATTTAGGGGCTTGTGAAAGTTGGACAACCTGAGGTTATCTTTAGTACGAGAGGCATATAAACGACTCATTTAATAGATCTTGTGCTCAAAAACCTGACGAAAGCGTATAACTTGAAGAATGAGCTGAGGAGTTAGACGAAACACTTTAATGGTGGAGTAATTAACCCCTTGCTTGACTGCATCTCATGTATTATTGAATACATGGCCACTTCTTCCACCCCAAGCATTTCATTAATGTTCTAATGTGACATTCGATTTGATTTGATTTGCACTGATCAGACACGTACACGGCACCGCGCAAGGCGAAGCACCCGCATGCCTTGCGCGCTGCGCCGTGTACGGCGCTTGCGCCGTGTCGGGCTTGCGCGCACGACGGCGACTGATCAGACACGTACACGGCAGACACGTACACGACTGATCAGACACCTATACGGCAGACAGGATGGCGACTGATCAGAAACGTACACGGCACTGTCGCGCTTGCGCGCACGACGGCGACTGATCCGACACGTACACGGCAGGCACGTACACGACTGATCAGACACCTACACGGCAGACACGATGGCGACTGATCAGACACGCACACGGCACTGTCGCGCTTGCACGCACGATGGCGACTGATCAGACACGTACGCGGCAGACACGTACACGACTGATCAGACACGTACACGGCAGACACGACGGCGACTGATCAGACACATACACGGCACTGTCGCGCTTGCGCGCACGACGGCGACTGATCCGACACGTACACGGCAGACACGTACACGACTGATCAGACACGTACACGGCAGACACGATTGCGACTGATCAGACACGTACACGGCACTGTCGCGCTTGCGCGCACGATGGCTACTGATCAGACACGTACACGGCAGACACGTACACGACTGATCAGACAGGTACACGGCAGACAGGATGGCGACTGATTAGACACGTACACGGCACTGTCGCGCTTGCGCGCACGATGGCTACTGATCCGACACGTACACTGCAGACACGTACACGACTGATCAGACACGTACACGGCAGACACGATGGCGACTGATCAGACACGTACACGGCAGACACGTACACGACTGATCAGACACGTACACGGCAGACACGATGGCGACTGATCAGACACGTACACGGCAGACACGTACACGACTGATCAGACAGGTACACGGCAGACAGGATGGCGACTGATTAGACACGTACACGGCACTGTCGCGCTTGCGCGCACGATGGCTACTGATCCGACACGTACACGGCAGACACGTACACGACTGATCAGACACGTACACGGCAGACACGATAGCGACTGATCAGACACGTACGCGGCAGACACGTACACGACTGATCAGACACGTACACGGCAGACACGATGGCGACTGATCAGACACGTACACGGCACTGTCGCGCTTGCACGCACGATGGCGACTGATCAGACACGTACGCGGCAGACACGTACACGACTGATCAGACACGTACACGGCAGACACGACGGCGACTGATCAGACACATACACGGCACTGTCGCGCTTGCGCGCACGACGGCGACTGATCCGACACGTACACGGCAGACACGTACACGACTGATCAGACACGTACACGGCAGACACGATGGCGACTGATTAGACACGTACACGGCACTGTCGCGCTTGCGCGCACGATGGCTACTGATCAGACACGTACACGGCAGACACGTACACGACTGATCAGACAGGTACACGGCAGACAGGATGGCGACTGATTAGACACGTACACGGCACTGTCGCGCTTGCGCGCACGATGGCTACTGATCCGACACGTACACGGCAGACACGTACACGACTGATCAGACACGTACACGGCAGACACGATGGCGACTGATCAGACACGTACACAGCACTGTCGCGCTTGCGCGCACGATAGCGACTGATCAGACACGTACGCGGCAGACACGTACACGACTGATCAGACACGTACACGGCAGACACGATGGCGACTGATCAGACACGTAGACGGCACTGTCGCGCTTGCGCGCACGACGGCGACTGATCAGACACGTACACGGCAGACACGATGGCGACTGATCGGACACGTACACGGCACTGTCGCGCTTGCGCGCACGATGGCTACTGATCAGACACGTACACGGCAGACACGTACACGACTGATCAGACAGGTACACGGCAGACAGGATGGCGACTGATTAGACACGCACACGGCACTGTCGCGCTTGCGCGCACGACGGCGACTGATCAGACACGTACACGGCAGACACGTAAACGACTGATCAGACACGTACACGGCAGACACAATGGCGACTGATCAGACACGTGCACGGCAGACACGTACACGACTGATCAGACACGTACACGGCAGACACGATGGCGACTGATCAGACACGTACACGGCACTGTCGCGCTTTCGCGCACGATGGCGACTGATCAGACACGTACACGGCACTGTCGCGCTTGCGCGCACGATGGCGACTGATCAGACACGTACACGGCACTGTCGCGCTTTCGCGCACGATGGCGACTGATCAGACACGTACACGGCACTGTCGCGCTTGCGCGCACGACGGCGACTGATCAGACACGTACACGGCATACACGTACACGACTGATTAGACACGTACACGGCAGACACGATGGCGACTAATCAGACACGTACACAGCACTGTCGCGCTTGCACGCACGATGGCGACTGATCAGACACGTACACGGCAGACACGTACACGACTGATCAGACACGTACACGGCAGACACGCTGGCGACTGATCAGACACGTATACGGCAGACACGTACACGACTGATCAGACACGTACACGGCAGACACGATGGCGACTGATCAGATACTTACACGGCACTGTCGCGCTTGCGCGCACGACGGCGACTGATCAGACACGTACACGGCAGACACGTACACGACTGATCAGACACGTACACGGCACCGTCGCGCTTGCGTGCACGATGGCGACTGATCAGACACGTACACGGCACTGTCGCGCTTGCGCGCACGACGGCGACTGATCAGACACGTACACGGCATACACGTACACGACTGATTAGACACGTACACGGCAGACACGATGGCGACTGATCAGACACGTACACGGCACTGTCGCGCTTGCACGCACGATGGCGACTGATCAGACACGTACACGGCAGACACGTACACGACTGATCAGACACGTACACGGCAGACACGCTGGCGACTGATCAGACACGTGTACGGCAGACACGTACACGACTGATCAGACACGTACACGGCAGGCACGATGGCGACTGATCAGATACTTACACGGCACTGTCGCGCTTGCGCGCACGACGGCGACTGATCAGACACGTACACGGCAGACACGTACACGACTGATAAGACACGTACACGGCAGACACGATGGCGACTGATCAGACACGTACACGGCACCGTCGCGCTTGCGTGCACGATGGCGACTGATCAGACACGTACACGGCAGACACGATGGCGACTGATCAGATACTTACACGGCACTGTCGCGCTTGCGCGCACGACGGCGACTGATCAGACACGTACACGGCAGACACGTACACGACTGATCAGACACGTACACGGCAGACACGATGGCGACTGATCAGACACGTATACGGCAGACACGTACACGACTGATCAGACACGTACACGGCAGACACGATGGCGACTGATCAGACACGTACACGGCACTGTCGCGCTTGCGCGCACGACGGTGACTGATCAGACACGTACACGGCAGACACGTACACGACTGATCAGACACGTACACGGCAGACACGCTGGCGACTGATCAGACACGTATACGGCAGACACGTACACGACTGATCAGACACGTACACGGCAGACACGATGGCGACTGATCAGATACTTACACGGCACTGTCGCGCTTGCGCGCACGACGGCGACTGATCAGACACGTACACGGCAGACACGTACACGACTGATCAGACACGTACACGGCAGACACGATGGCGACTGATCAGACAGGTACACGGCACCGTCGCGCTTGCGTGCACGATGGCGCCTGATCAGACACGTACACGGCACTGTCGCGCTTGCGCGCACGACGGTGACTGATCAGACACGTACACGGCAGACACGTACACGACTGATCAGACACGTACACGGCAGACACGATGGCGACTGATCAGACACGTACACGGCAGACACGTACACGACTGATCAGACACGTACACGGCAGACACGATGGCGACTGATCAGACACTTACACGGCACTGTCGCGCTTGCGCGCACGATGGCGACTGATCAGACACGTACACAGCACTGTCGCGCTTGCGCGCACGACGGCGACTGATCAGACACGTACACGGCAGACACGTACACGACTGATCAGACACGTACACGGCAGACACGATGGCGACTGATCAGACACGTACACGGCACTGTCGCGCTTGCGCGCACGATGGCGACTGATCAGACACGTACACGGCAGACACGTACACGACTGATCAGACACGTACACGGCAGACACGTACACGACTGATCAGACACGTACACGGCAGACACGATGGCGACTGATCAGACACTTACACGGCACTGTCGCGCTTGCGCGCACGATGGCGACTGATCAGACACGTACACAGCACTGTCGCGCTTGCGCGCACGACGGCGACTGATCAGACACGTACACGGCAGACACGTGCACGACTGATCAGACACGTACACGGCAGACACGATGGCGACTGATCAGACACGTACACGGCACTGTCGCGCTTGCGCGCACGATGGCGACTGATCAGACACGTACACGGCAGCGCGCAAGGCGAAGCACCCGCACACCTTGCGCTTGCGCGCCGTGTACGGCACGCAAGGCGAAGCACAGGCGTCTGCTTTCACTCGCAGTATGCACTAAGCGGAATAATATAGAGGCAATTCATGTCTACGTATTTAGTCGTCTTGACTACTACGTATAATCCGAATGTCACTGCGGTCACTGATAACTTAAAAGGCATATACAAAGAAAAAAATTAACCAGCCTAGGCAGAAGAAGGCTGAAATAAAAAAAAAGTTTGCAATTAACATTAAAAAAATGTACAGCTATATTTGCTCGAAACACGAATTTGTAGTTGACACCCTCCGGAGCACGTGGAAAAGTGGCTCCTATCAGTCACGTTACTGGCCAGTATAGTCACACGGAGCTTGCGCTCTTCCTGGAACTTCATATTGTCACGAATGCCAATTGATGAGGCGTTGATAACTGAAGAAAACTAAACGTTTAATGGGGCGAACTTGTGCCCAAAATAAAGAGAACACAAAGAAGAAGAACAGAGCGTCGCGGGCGTCGAAGTCGGCGTAACAGCAGGTTCGAGCGCGAGGGCGAGACTGAGTCCGGTTCGCCATGCGGAGCCCCTTATGTTCATGTGTGAGCTTCTGAAATAGTCGGCGTAGAATGTTCGACGCGTAGAACATTCGGACCTCGAACAAGGCACTCCTTTTCAGTTGTAGAGTAGTTCCTCTCCGCCTTAGACAGCGTCCGACTCGTGTATGCAATGGCTCGCTCTGCTCCGTCCTGCCTTTGAACTAGCACCGCGCCAAGTCTGGTGTTACTGGCGTCCGTGTGGATGTCTGTATCTGCGAACTGGTCGAAATGGCCAAGAATCGGGGCGTCTGCAGTCTTCGTTTCAGCTCATTGAATGACTGCTGGTGTTCGTCTGTTCATTGGAACTTTACGGCATCCTGCGTGAGGTGCGTCAGCGGTGCGGACAGCTTGCCGAAGTCCCGAACAAATCGTCTGTAGTAGGCACAAAGTCCGAGGAATCTTCCGACGGCCTTCTTGTCAGACGGCGGCGTAAATGCAGCTACGGCGCGGGTCCTCTCGGGGTCAGGGAGAACACCTTTGTTGCTCACTACGTGGCCAAGGAACTTAAGTTCACCATAGGCGAATCGACACTTTGTTGGCTTGAGTGACAGGCCGGTGGTCTTGATGGCTTGAAGCACGGCTCGAAGTCGTTTCAGGTGCTCGTCGATATCTCGTGAAAATACCACGATGTCGTCGAGCTAGACGAGGCAGCTCTACCATTTCAGACCTGCCAGCACGGTGTCCATGACACGCTGGTAGGTGGCTGGCGCTGTACAAAGCCCGAACGGCATCACTTTGAATTCGTACAGTCCGTCGGTAGTGACGGAGGCAGTTTTCTTCCGGTCGCGTTCGTCGGCTTCAATCTGCCAGTAGCCACTGTTCAGGTCCATCGACGAAAAATATCGGGAGTGGCGCAGTCGGTCTAACGTATCGTCGATGCGGGGGAACGGATAGACGTCCTTCTTCGCCACAGCGTTCAGTCGACGATAGTCCACGCAGAACCGCAGGGTTCCATCCTTCTTTTTTACAAAGACGACTGGGGACGCACATGGACTTCTTGAGGGTTGAATGATGTCGTCGTCGAGCATTTCTTGGACATAATGCTGAATCACCTTCCTTTCTTTTAAGGAGACTCGATACGGCGACTGCTGCACAGGGAGCGCGTCGTCGTCGGTAATAATGCGATGTTTCTCCATTGGTGTTTGGCGAACTTTCGACGACGTGGCAAAACAGTCACTGTATTCGGCGAGGAGATCAACCAGTTGCCGGCGCTTAGGAGCTGGGAGCTCGGGGTCGATGTCGATCGGCGGCGGTGGCGTGCTGTTCTGACGACGAGGTTTCTTCGGAGATCGCGGTTACCACGGCTGGCCCCTGAAGCTCCTCAATGTGGCCCACGGTGGTACCCTTCGTTAGGTGCTGCGGCTCCTCTCGGAAGTTTGTCACAAGAAAAGTTGTACGTCCTTCTTGAAGATCCGTTACGCCTCGTGCGACGCTAATTGCTTTCTCAAGGAGCCGTTGGACGCTGCCTTCCAGAAGAGCTTCACCGTGCATGGCTGCGTCGGTTTTGACGGTGACGAAAATACTCGACCGCGGCGTTAAGTTCACATGGTCGGCGATAACTCGGATCGCGGTTGACGTCGTGTTGGTCTCCACCGGCGGTAAAATAGGCTTTCGCAGCGTCAGCAGGTTTGCCCCGAGGTCGATGACGGCGCCATACTCGCAGAGGAAGTCCATTCCGAGGATAACGTCCCTCGAACAGTCTTGATGAACGACGAACTTCACAGGGCACGTCTCACCGTGCAACTCGACGCGAGCAGTGCATCTCCCAACTGGTGTGATGAGGTGCCCTCCGGCGGTTCGTATTTGTGGCCCATCCCGCGGCGTGGTGACTTTTCGAAGGTGGCGGGAGAGCCTCCTACTTAAGACCGAGTAGTCTGCTCCGGTGTCCACAAGTGCTGATGCGTCGTGGCCGTCAATGACGACGTTTAGGTTATTGGACATCGCTGCAGGGGCGTTGCTTCGGTCTCTGGTAGGTTTCGAGTGGGGGCCCTCCGACGTTCGTGGAGGATCGTGGCGTCGGGCGTCTTCGGCAACTCCACCTCCAGGGGTTGCGCGCCTAGTTTCCCCGGCTTGGAGCGAGGGGCGACAGGCTTTCAGGTCGCGGTCGGTGCGTCGGCGAAGCTGGACGTCGTGGCGAAGGCGACCGGAACTATAGGCGGGACGCAGGCTCGGGGGTCTGAGGTTGTCGCAGGTAGTCTTCGATTTCCCGAGGGCGCTCACTATAGCGGGGTCGCGGGCCGTTCGGGTGGAACCCGCGCAGCCCGAGTCGACGGTATGGGCATCGGCGGTAGGTGTGGTCTGCTTCCCCGCAGTGGAAGCACAGAGGGCGTCGGTCGGGCGTTCGCAACACATCGGTCTTCCGGGGTGCACGGGGCTCCTGGCAGGCGTACTGGAGCTGGTCGTCGCGGCGTCGGTTGTACTGCGGCGAAGGAGACTGACGTCGGGGCGGCGCGACATAGTCGCGAGGAGGAGGCGGTGGCCGTCGGGCCACTGCGGCGTAAGTTAGCGCGGCTTCTTCGGGGACTGCTGCGCTGATGGGAGCCTCTGGTTGAATGGCTCTCTACACCTCTTCCCGCACGACTTCGGCGATGGAGAGCGAAGCTGGTCGGTCAGCGGCGGGTAGCAGCTTTCGCAGCTCCTCCCGGACGACGTCGCGAATGATCTCGCGAATGCCTGGGATGCTGGAGCCAAGGTCGCCGCTAGACGGCCGGATGGCAGGGAGGCCGGGTAGTCGCTGAAAGTGACTGGATCGGGCTTGCAGGGCACGCTCGACGTTCGTTGCCTCGATTACAAAATCTTGGACTGTTGTCGGAGGGCTAAGGACCAGGCCGCCAACGATGTCGTCTGTGACGCCCCGCATTAGGATTCACAGCTTCTTTTCATCTGTGGCCCGAGGGTCGGCGCGGGAGCACAGGCGCAGAACGTCCTTCACGAAGCCGGTGATGGTCTCGTTGGGGCCCTGGGTTCTGATTCGCAGTAGATCCTCGGCTCTCTCTCAGCGGTTATGGTTGATAAATGTGCCCTTCAGCTGGCTCTTGAACATGTCCCACGATGTCAAAGAGGATTCGTGATTTTCGAACCACTGCTTGGGGGTCCCCTCAAGTGAAAAATAGACGTTGTGGAGGCGTTACTCATCTGTCCAGCCATTGTGGCGGGCAACGCGTTCGTACTGGTTGATCCAGTCTTCCACATCTTCGTACTGCTCGTCGTGGAACGAAGCAGCCGTCCGCGGAGCGACGGGTAGGTAGATGAAGGCAGGAGCTGCCGGGGTCTGCGACTGGTTGGCCATCGTCGTCTTCTTCGGCCTGGGCTTGTCCGGCAGCAGACCCAATTCAGGGAACTGACTTCTGGTACGACGGCTTCTCCGGGCTTCGGCGTCTTCGGCGAAAGGTAGCCTTCCGGGGCTGAGCACGTCGCTTGGCCGGGATGTCTTTGGAGGGGTACGATTAACAAGCATAGAATGCCATACCCAGCACCTCGACCAAACTGTCACGAATGCCAATTGATAACTGAAGAAAACTAAACGTTTAATGGGGCGAACTTGTGCCTAAAATAAAGAGAACACAAAGAGGAAGAACAGAGCGTCGCGGGCGTCGAAGTCGGCGTAACAGCAGGTTTGAGCGCTAGGGCGAGACAGAGTCCGGTTCGCCACGCGGAGCCCCTTATGTGCATGCGTGAGCTTTGGAATAATCGGCGTATAATGTTCGACACGTGGAACATTCGGACCTCGAACACGCCCCCACAAGCAAATAAACAAAAGGCTATACCGAAGCTACAAGGGATACAGATATAAGCAACGGCTAAACACGCCAATCACAAGCCAAAGTAGCGGTGGTAGCGGCTCAAAGAAGCGCACTCCGCGCAACGCCCGGACCGGAGGAAAAAAAAGAAAACGATACTGACGTCACGGCCCAATGTTGCTTTAGCGATCGGCAACCCGCTGGCCGCCCGTTAAGGAGCAGCGGCTCGCGGCGGGTCCCATTTTTATTATCGGCACTAGTTGAGGATGCGGCAACCCACGGACGTAATATTTTGGCTGGGGCCGTATTTTCTGTCATTACAACGATACCAGTGATTTATTTCATTTTGAGTTTTGGCCAGAGTTGCCTTTTAAACAAAAGGTGAGCATACTTCTATACAAAAAACAATCAACACAACTTGAACAAACGCCAAAAACACTGAACGTTATAGTGGAGCTAGAGAAGAAGGGAGTAGTTGTAGTTTCAAATATGTTAGTGCTATTTATAGAAACGATGTGGTCTGGTTGTGAGTCCGAATACTTTGTGGTCAATGGTAACGTAGACATTTGATAAACAGCAGTGCACGATGAAATTTCACGTAATTTGCAGGGATGGACGAGACTACAGAAAACTCAGTGAGCAGTTGATAGCAATTATTTTTTTTAGATGTTTATTGTAATAAAAGATTCGATGAAGTATAGAGAGGCGGCGTGCACTCGTTCGGAAAGAACCTGTATCCAGGTTAGCTGATTGGCGGAACCCTGACATGCTAGTGCAGTGTTTCTCAAATTGGTATCCGCGGAGACTTTAGGGTCTGCGAAGGCATTCTAGGGGTCCGCGAAGCCCTTCCTTCCTCATCAGTCAAGCCAGGCAATAAGTTGTATATTTTCATACTGAGAAAAAACGTTCCAATTTTCGGGAGAGTTTTCTCATGTGCACGTCAATGAGAGAAGTCTACTTCATGTTAGCTCTAGCTTTTATCAATTCATTAAAACATTATTCTAACTTTACCTTCCCCTTTCACCTCACTACAAACAGGGTCCTCCATCACCTCTGCCGATTCAAAAGCTGTCCTCGAAACATCAGTGGTTGAGAACAATTGCGCTAGTATATTAAGAGTAATAAATGAAACGAAGTGATCTATTTTGAACGGTTTCTAGTGTGTTACTTAAATATGATTGCCATGGACACCGTATTGAGCAAACGTATTCTAGTTTGGATCTTACCAATGTAGTGTGGGCTAGCTGTTTTACTAAGAGTTTCGCCAGTCTAAAGATACGGATTAAAAAGCGAGAGGACGGTTAGCATTAGCAACGACAGAGGTAATGTGAGTAGTCCATGATAGATCAGAGGTAAGATGGATTCCAAGGTATTTGTATATTGAACAAGACGGCATTGTAGTAATAGCAAGGTGATACGAACATCATACAACCGCGAGAGCGATTTACATTTATAAAGATGAGAGCGATTTGCATTTGTAAAAAATTAAAGCCATTCGCCATTTTGACTCCACCAAGTTATTAATTTCAGATCATTCTGTAAAGTTAGTTCATCATTATATGGATGATTAGATTTGTAAATTACACAATCATGGGCGAATAACTGCATTGAAGATGAGATGCTATTAAGCAGGTTATTATTGTAGATTTCACATAAAAGGAGGCCAAGTACCTTCACCTGAGAGAAACCAGACATTACTTGGCAGCCGTGACGGAACTCGACTCGTTTCTCCAAGACTGGGCTCCTTTGCAGACCGATTCGATCGCCAGTTCTGAACTGAAGGCCCTATTTCACCGATCTTCGACTGATGGTGAGCGGCCATTTGCAAGTTATCAGCGTCCACTGGCCTCTGTCCAAGACTGACTTCGCTGCTCCACCGCTGCTGATCTCAGCTCGGACGTTCGCTTCGCCTACGATTGGCTGTTTCACGGTACCGCTCCTGGCTTCTGCGCTATAAGAGGCATCGTAGCAGCACCCATCGGTTAGCAGTCGCGACGGCACTCGACTCATCATGATAAGACTGCACCCCTTTCCAAGTTGGTTTCTTATACTTATATAAATTATTTCAGCCTTTCGGCTTAATTGCCGTAGCTGCTGCCAATATGAATTTCACCTGCATCTTTTGTGTGATGCGGTATGATTTATCACTGAACAACAGGCTGAAATGAAGACTGAATGGAAGTCAATGCGATAAACGCTGGAGAAAGACTTCCGTAATGAAATACGTGACCTTCGTACTGATATACGAGATACGAAGTCCAGCATGCACTTCATCAATGCCAAATACGAGGATATTAGGGAAAAGCTTGAAGGCGGAATCGCGGGCAACAAGGAACTAAAGAAAGAAAATGAAGAACTGCGACCAAAGTGCCTTGCGCTTGAAACAAAAATTAGAGAAAACCAAGTGATCATCGTACACTGTGACAAACACTCTCTGTCTAACGATCTTGCAATGAAAGGCATTTCGGTGGCCGAAAACGAGAATGTTATTGAAACATTGTGTAAGCTAAAGGACGCAATCGGCGGGCCAATCGATAAATCGGACGTTGTAATCTGCCACCGAGTCCACACTCGAGAACGCGGCAAACAAAGCATTATCGTGCAGTTCATCCGTAGAAAAAAGCGTGACAGGGTACTTGCAAGTGCCCGAGCAAAACGATTAACGAATAAAGATTGGGGCCTTTCCGATAACGCGCCTGTCTTTGTGAACAAGCATCTGTGCCCGACCCTGAAGAAATTGCTTGGTAAGACTATCACCAAGAAACGCGATGTCGGCTGAAAAAATTCTTGTGGGCACGAAATGGCAAGATTTTACTCCGTAAAGCAGAAAACGGACATATCATATCGATTGAACACATGATGATCTTCTCAACATCTGTTAGGGAGGGACTGAATAGTGGTGATTTGATTGAACTAATACATTTATACCTAAATATGGCAGTAACCGATTTGTTTCTACAACAAGATATCTGTAAGGACGCAGGTATAGACCGACCCCCGGAGCGGCTCTGTTTACCAACACGGCCGGAAGGCAGCGCATGCGTGGTAGCTGTGTGGGCAAAAGCGGCCCGGCCGCGTGTTTTCGCCATTACGTTGTGTGGCGTGCGCTCTTTTTTGACATTGTAGGGACGCTTTTAGCTTTATTTGTGCGTCGCATTTCCTGACAACGTATGTCGTATGCTATTCCCGACTATTTGAGCTCGCTATCCGGGCCTGAAAGGCAGCCGTACCGAAACAAACTGTGCGTGGACGGCGTTGCCTACGAGGATCCGTACGCCGTAAACAAGGCCTGCTGGACTTCCGACATGAAGTTGCTGCCTCCGAAGTCGACGGCTCTCATCATCGTCTATTTAGTTTTTTTTCCACGCCGGTTCACAGCCGGGACGGTGCAGGCGTA
Source organism: Ixodes scapularis (assembly GCF_016920785.2). NCBI lineage: Eukaryota > Metazoa > Arthropoda > Arachnida > Ixodida > Ixodidae > Ixodes > Ixodes scapularis. The sequence goes on from NW_024609879.1 coordinate 55,159,019, forward strand.
CAAGTCTCTCGAGGCCTACGATTGCTTCTAGTCGGTTTCCGCACTGCCGGCGGGATAAGCAGACTGTGGGTCAACGGAAGTGTACTTAATAATTGATTACATACACACTGCGTCTTGAAGTCAAGGTATAATATTTTTCCTACCCTCATGACCACAAGGCATGACAAACGGTAACGATTTCTCTGTTCTGCAGTTTTGGCAGTAATACCTTACAAGTAACAGCGTTGGCAGGAACGCGTTACTTTTTTCATTAACGTAGTAACCTACTCGTTACTTTTTCGAAACAGTAACGGGTAACGTACTTACGTTACTCGTTACCACTTCCCAAGTCTGAAAGAAATTACACTTCAGTATTTTCCGTGTTTTTAGGCGTCAAGCCATGTTTTTCTTAGCGTTTTTTCTCGTGAGTATTTAGGTGAAACCGTAAAAAGAGATAAAGTAATTATGTTCAGTTTCTGCATGAACATAATGTTTCTTGATACATGAGCTTATGCATACCTCTATCGTCAAAACCGTAAACAGTATATTAAATCATAATTGAAAAAGTAACGCAGAAGTAACGTGCGTTACTCTTTATCGGTAGCGGTAACGCATTCCTTTTATTTTGAGGTAAGGTAGCACGGTAAGGTAGCTCGGCATTTACTTGCAAGTAACGAGTAACGTATTTCGTTACTTTTTTTCGGTAACGCCTACAACACTGCCGTTCTGTCGCCGATCCCCTTCTGCTGGGTAGCACGGGTGTAGCGAGCCTCCGACGAGCACTTGGCCGTGCTTTTTGCGCGAACACCGTGGGAACAAAATCCGGGTGGTCTTGATCAGACGACGGTTTCCCTGCACATAAGCAAGCCTCGGGACGGAGATTGAAATAGAAGCCGCACTTGCCTTCAAGAAAGTGCTTGCTGCACAAACGATCGTTCGCGCGAGGCGACAATGCTTTTCGACCCACGGATATTATCCACCTTATATATATGCCTTGCACAGTCTGCCGGGAACTTGTGGAAACTCACTCCGCTACTTTACTTGTACATTTCGGTGCAATTAACGGTAAATCAGCTTCGCGGCATGCTGAAATGCTATGACGCCTATGCGAAACGTCAGCCCTTCTATCCACAACAGCCGGCTCCGGCGCGATCGCAGCGCCGCCGCATCTCCGTGAAGTCAGGCCCGCGTGTCGGTCTATAACCATATAAGTTTTGAAACTGTTTCACCTGAATGTTAGATCAGCAAGATCTAAATCGGATGATCTTATGCTTCTTTTTCAGTCACTTGAGTGCTCACTGCATCTGATAATGCCTCCCGGAATATGGTACCAAGACGAAACGAATTTTTTTTATCTTACCTCAATATCAACACTTTTATCAAAATCTTTCATCTGGGCTTGGGTTTGGTGTCACCACGCTTGTAGGGAGTGATGACCTTGAAATTGAAGGAGAGTATACATCCGTTACAGAAGATTATGAAATATTATGCATGAAGCAAAGCGTTTACACGTTTTCTGATGTATTTCGCCCACCAAGCGGCAGTGTGGCTCAATTCCTTTATGTTTCTAGATACACTTCTGTGTTATGCAAACGAAGGCAAATATTCTTTTCCTTGGCGGAGACTTCAATATAAATTTCATAAAAGATACCACAAGCACTACTGACCTGTTGTTATTATTAATGGCCAATATATTATTTGATCGTATTACGCATCCCGCTCGCACTACGTTGATCACATCAACGTTATTTGATTTATTTATTGCAAAGTATGATAATGAAATGGTCAAGACTGGCGTAATATGTGTGTCCATTTGGGACCATTGGCCCATATCTATGTTAGCTAGGGGACTCAATGCGAGAACAACGCAAACATGTAACATCTGAAATGACCTTCAAGGACATTATGCCAGCCGCACTACATATGTTTAAACAAAGTCAGAGGTAAGTCATCACTGATCGGGGAAATATAGTCGGCAGCGCTGACGTTGATAGCGCGTATGACCAGTTTATTGAAAAGTTTAAACAGGCTTATTCCGACTGCTTTCCGGTCAAGCCTGTAAAGCTTGCTGGAAAGGGAAAGGAACCTTGAATGGCATTAACACTTAAAATAAACACTCAAGAATTACCACCTTCCTAAATTATTTCTTACAACTTGAGGTAAAATTGTATTAGAGGAGTTTAGAAAATACAGGAATATATTAACTACAGAAATAAGAAGCGCAAAAAAAAAATGTATTACTTCAGTTTATTCGGTGCTGAGTGCCTGAGAAAGGCTGAGCTGTTGTAGAAACGTATAAAGAGTGTTTTTAATACGTCACATAACTCTAATAAGACTGGAAGCTTAGAATGGTAGCAAGAAGTCTTAAATGGCCTGCACCTGGCGAATGAATTCAACAACATCTTCGTGAATATAGGTACCACAATCACTACAGGTCAATTCCTCGCTCATCTGTCTTAGCAACAGTCGCGCTCGTGATGCGGATGATTTACAAATTCTACCAGTAAAGTACGTGGTCAATATTATTGCCCCATGCCTAACGCTTAACAACTTTGCCATGTCATCCGGTACATTCCGAAAAAAGATGCAAATAGCGCAAGTTTTAGCTTTGTTTAAAACCGGAAACAAAAATTAATTAGGAAATTACCGACCAATACCCATTGTACTGATGTTTTCAAAGGGTTAGAAAAAAGAATGCACTATCGAATTGTACATTTTTGTGATAAACACTCCCTCAGAACAGAATGCCAATTTTGCTTCCAGAAAAAACTGCCAGCAGAAACATCATTATTAGTTCAGAAAGAAAAGATACTTAGAAACTTCAAAGAAAGAAAATATAGCTTAGAAAATATTTATAGCCTAGTAAAGCTTTTAACTGCATTAACCACACGGTTTTACTAAAAAAATTGTTTGTTTATGGTATTCCTGATCTTCCACTTTCCTTAATTAAATGTTATATACAATTTCGCTCTCAGTTTGTTCAAATGAATGACCAACGCTCAACACCTTTAAGCATTTCATCAGGAGTACCGCAAGGCAGTATTCTGGGACCCCTTGTTTTTTCTGTTGTATATTTACCACATAGTGAACATTTACTCAGGGTAATCTATGACGATGTTGATAGAAGCGTAATTTTTTTCAGACATGTTGCGAAGTGGGACAGAGAGATAAATCTAACGGGTTTCTTCTAAAGTTGAAAACTTGGGCAGATATATACTGTTTGCACATTAATGTATCCAAAACAAAAGCCGCGATGTCCCGCCCACGATGCCCCAGTAACGGACTTTACGATCCTCTTAATTTTGGTTCTTTAAATATTGAATTCGTAAGCAGTGTTAAAACGCCTGGAATTGTTTTCTCGGAAAAAATGCTCTGGACTAATCACGTTATATCTCTCTGCGCTAAACAGGGAAAAATTGTGGGAATTAATATTAACCACAGACACATTCTTCAAACAAATATAACGAGGGTTCAATGTAATTCCTTCTTTTTTCTCGTCTGCATTATTGTAGTCTTGTCAGGGTAAATGCATCTCTCTCGAATTTAACCACACAAAATTTAATACAAAAGAGGTGATTAGAATAATTGCACATGTCCGCTGCATATATCTAATACAGCCATTATGTAAACCATACAAAATTTTTAATATAAAATTGGTCTATGATTATCCATTAACCATAGGGTATAAGTATGCGGCATTTTGCCGCTCAGTTGTAGTTCTCAAGCTTTCTTACGTAAAAGAAAGATCTGATGTTTAGTCACGTTGACATCACCAGCCTTGGCAGATTCGGAAGTGTAGGACCAATTATGGTAAACCGAGAATAAGTTTCATTCTGTCTGTTTTATTGAATAGCTATTTTTACAGAAATATCGATGTTGTACATCTTTCCAACCACATTATCCTTAAACTGTTCGTTTAGCATTATAAGTTGTCCATTATATGTCAAACTTACACACTTTGTAAAGAGATTTTCTCTGCTCTGTCGTAGCTGCTGAATAGGGGGAGGGGACCAAAGCTTAGTCAAGCCGCATTTCTGCAGCTTTTTTTTCTGGCCTCCTATTCACCCCATGTATCTGAGGAAACAAATAAGTTCGTATCGTGTCGTACCTTACAGGTCGGTGATATCACGTTCTTAGTAGAAGAGTATTGGGTGCAATTAATCAGGAATTCAGATGTACAGTTTACAACAGACGGGTAATTATCCAGATCTCCAAGTTTCAGAAAAAGACGTTGATAAAAAACTTTGTCGAACACCTTCGAAAATAATCTAGAAATAACATGGAGGCCTGGCTAAATGTTTGTGAGGAATGTTGTTAACTGGCTTTCGCACGAGCATGACTTACAAAATCCACCTTAATTATCAAAATAAAAACTGTGTGAGTCCAGAAGGAACATTATGTTTCAGTGAAGTATATGCTCCAAACGTTTAGACTGGACACTAGTGAGAGAAATGGGGCTGTAATTGCGGATTTGCTGGTGGTCACCTTTCTTGTGAAGAGGATTACATTGGAAGTTTTCCAAACATAAAATTTCAGACAGCCTAAGTGACTTTGATAATATGCCGGAAAAAAATGGAGATTATTTTAGGGTTTATTAATACTTCCGAGTTTATTGGATCCCTTCCGAAACTAGAAGACACCTTCAGTTGGGCGATCGCCTTCAGGAACCACGGCGTTATTACTTAGTATAGGATTTATATGAGGGTTAGAAAACTTCTATGAATAATGATTGTTAGACAGGTCTAATTCATTTATTCGAACCCACGACGCTTCGGCGGCGGGCCAGACACTATACTGACTAGGCCATGTCCGGCCATTTTTGTTTTCTTTATGGCATCGAAAGATATAAAGACAAGAGGGACACAACACATACACAATAGTTAGGGCAAAAGAGGCGGTTCCCGGGTCATTGCATTAAAATATTTTCATTACCATTAGGTTATTGAAAAACGGTAAGCGGTCAGGAACAATTTTGCGCCCGTCCTAGACACTTTTAACTTGTGTTACTAACTGAATGAAATGTTGACGTACATTTCCTGGCTGAGGCACTACGCCACTTTCACTCATTCGAGATTCCCATGTCCCATACAAACCGAACAGCATAATTAGTTTATAGTGAGCAGTGTTGTTCGCCTCAGTAGTTAGAAGCCCTATTGAATGCGGTGAGTTAACAATGCATTTCCGTAGAGTGCGCTTCAAGACGTGCCAAAGAAAGATCGCGTCCGAGCAGTCAATAAAAATAAGCTCCCCTCTTCCTAGTACTTTGCACAACGAACAGTTCACCGTTCAGGCAAAAAAGTACGTTTTTATTCAGCTAGGTTTGAGTGGGACGCACAGACCAGAGCAACTTGAAGAAAGGAAATGAACGTTTTGGTTGCTGTTGGGAGGCTCGTTATTCTTACGCGGATCAGTACGTTTTGGCCTGGTCTATCAATGAGCATGATTGCATAGATTGGCGTTGGAAAAAGAACATCCACAAGGTCTCTCGAATGCTTTTTCTCTGGTCAAAGTCGCGAGATATTTTTTTTGAAAACCTAATCGTTAGAAGGTTAAGAGCATTAACAACCTCTTTTAAATAGCCCACTTACCTTGCTGGTTGAACCACACCTCCGGTTGATGAACACCGGGAAGGTCGAAAGTGTGCGTGTGTGTTCTGGATCCTTTTGCGGAGCAAGGAAATCTCTTGGTCTTTTAAAAAAAGAAACCTTGACGTCAACTGGAGCATGAATAAGTGCAGTAGACCGATGCATCCAGCTGAGATAGGACGACAGAGGTTGTCCCAACCCATAATCTCCAAGGTAGATTTCTAGACGAAAATGGCAAATATGTCGTGAAATTTCTTAATGTTACATCCTGCGCAGTGGAAATGCTGCAGAACGTATCAGAGCTTGGCTACGAGAAACACGTCGCAGATGGTTGACCTAGTGAAGATCGACACGCCCCGGTGGGCCCAGCGCTTCCTGCGCATTTGCAGGTCTATCGCCGCTCCCGACCAGTAGGTAGTGCTGCTTCTGAAGTTTTGTAAATGCACTCCGAGGTATTCGCATCGTGAGCAACCACATTCAATTCCTTCGAATTCAAAAGGAGTTGTGGCCCAAAAACCATGCGAGAACCCACGGCACTCCGCGAAGTTCACTGCCGCCCCTGTGGTTGAGCAGTAACTGCGCGTGAGCGCAGCAGCGTGGCTGGTACTTTCTTTGTCCGTGCAAAGGTGAGCAATGATATCTACGTAGGCCAGAGCTTTAGTTTCCGCAATGTGCAAGATGCAACCGGAAACCTTTTATTTTTGAATAATGCGTTGGTATAGCGGCTCCAGGTAAAAGGCGAAAAGCAAAGGGGACATGGAGCATCCTTGCCGCACAGAGGAACACACTGGGATGCTTTCCGAGACAGCATTATTTATAACTAGGCTGGTACGACATTTTGTAGACGCCATCTTTACACCTTGGGAGATTATTCCGCAACGCAAACGTGCCACCGAACCCGGAACAGCAGGTCATGCTGAACACGGTCTAACGCTCCTTCTAAATCAATATGGAGCATTCTCACTTGGTCCCCTTTATTAGAAACAGTTCCAACGCTCCCCGCGCGTCGTGGACATATTGCTCTGTGCAGACCTTCCTTTGATAACACTTGTTTGGTGATCCCCGAATAGTTCAGGGATGACGCTCTGGAGCCGGTTGGTTAATATTCTCGCGAACACCTTATAATCAACATTACACAAGGTAATGGGGTGATACACACTGATGTAGCCAAGTTTGCTTGAGTCCTTACTTTTTGGATTTAAGTGAGTGCGAGCCGTGAAGAAAGAGGAGGGTAACGCGTTTACTTCGCACGCCTATGGAAAAACCTCTTGATGTACTGAGCAGATTACGTTTTTATGTACCTTATTGAATTTCGAAATAATACCATCCCGCCCAGGAGTTTTACCTTGGGATAAAGCTTGGACAGCGGCTTCGATTTCTGTTTAACTGAGGCTATCGTCTAAATATTCACTCCGATTTTCTTTTCAACGAGGCAACAGAAGTACCAGTTTCACTAGGCCTTTTAGAGTAGTGAAGCACTTATTGGCACTAGTGATGGGAGGTGCGTCCTCTTTTGTCTTGCCGTCGTTGACTTCCGTCGTTGGGCTTGTGTTCATGTAGCCTGCTTCGCGTTCGTCCTGGTCCCGTTGGCCCGTCCATCTCGGGCAACTGCGAGAATGTGTCCTCTGTAGTCGTTGAGTCCTGTTCACTGACCGATTATGTCTCGCTGCTCGTTTCCTGTGGGGAAACCCACAGGAAACTTCCCGCCTTCGTAACCGACGCGCTGTCGACAGCTGGTTCTTTGGGGTGCTTATGACAGGTCGCCTCTGAGCCCGCTGGACTCAGGGAAGCGTTGTTACGCTGTCCTATCGCCGGGAGGTCGCCCATCACGTCCACAACTTCTGAGACGCCCATCGGCGGGTTGTGGTTGGCCTCTGCTCCGTCGCAGGGGCCTCTTAACTTCGTTAAGTACGTGGAAAAACACTTGCTGCTCTCGCGGTCAAAACATTACATCGCGCGGACTTCCGAGCGTAGCACAGCCTTCGAATGTGACCCTCGTGTTTGCAGCGTTGGCACAGGAGCGGCCTGCCAGGCACCATTTGGAGAAACTCAACTCCAAACGCCTTAAACACACGCGGAAGGCTTCAGAAGCCACCGTATCATCCAGACTGAGACAAACTTCACCGTTCAAGGTCTCTATATTTTCCATTGCCGGTACTGGCGCCTTCTCCCTCCTGGGGGTTCGTACAATGCCATGCTGTTCGAGGGATTCAGCGACGCGGCTACCTTCCAGGAACGTGAGAAGCCAAGGCAGTTTCGCCTTGACACCTTCCGACTGACGGTACATCACAAGGCATATTTTACTTTTGCCTTGAACTGTCCGGCTGCCTTCAAGTTTTCTGCGGTCGCCATGTTTGCTGGGGCACCATGCATATGTGGCTCATCTGGTATTGTCCAAGGGAAATCAGTTCACGCAGAAATAACAAAAACACTAAAAATGGGCGAGCGACAGACACTCAGTTTAATCAACGAGCAACGACATTTATATGATGTCCAGCACACTGAGAAAAACCAATTTGGTCAGAAAAAGATTAAGACGAAAATGCTAGAAAACAATACTTTTGGAAGATAAAAACAAAGATAACGGAATTTAACTGCCTGAAAAGGAACAGGACGAGAATGGGAGGAGACATTTTCTATGACAACTCTGGCGCTAGGAATTCTAACTCTGATGTCGATAACGACAACGAGGGCTCTGAAACATTCTCTGTGGCATTCTTGATTTTAAATTCTTCAATTATTTCTCGCCCATACTTCTCCTTGCGTGAGCCAAGCATTGCAGTGTTTTCATACCTATGGGTTCCAACATAGCAGTTGCGGGCATGCGGAACAATTCGATGATAAGAGTCGGATGCCGCCTTTTTCACCTCAAGAAAGTGTTCCCTAAGGCAAACGTTCAGGCATCATTCCGTCTGGCCAATGTATTCGCTGCCACAACTGAACGGAATAGAATAAATTTGATTTTCTTGGAATTTAACATATTTTTTCGAGTGTTTGATGGTGCATTCTGGTGGACGACTTTCGTTATTCGCCCTTGTCTACATTTAGTTTTGCTTCATCCTACATGTGAAGACCACCTTTGTATCGAACCTAGCCGCGAGACTCTTCTGGCGGTGGGCAGTATTATGCACGTATGGGAATGCAAGCCGGGCGGGTGTGTCTGTGCCTTTTGTTGTTACATGAAGGACGGTTACGGTCTGTGATGAGACGCTGAAGGGTATAACGGAGGAGGTATGCTGGGTACCCGACTTGGAGAAGTCGATCATGGCGTAGGACGCTTGCTGATGAGAGGTAGGTACAGGATTTTGAATGAGAAGAGGAAAACAGGGTTCGATAATTCCCAGCTTTACCGACTCAGAGTAGTTGCTGAAGAAAGGGAGAACTGGGTTTTTTTGTTTGTTGCTGGAAACTCCAGCATATGCCTTGAGGACGAAGATGAAGTCTTAAACACAGATACTGTACTCCCTCAGCTGTTGATTTTCGCTCGTAAACTTAAGACCCGACGAGCAGGAATCGAATGCTTCACAAAGATCTGTCAAGAGATGGAGGTCGGATGAGTAACAAGATAGTCATCTACGTATCGATACACGCGGCATTTGGGAGCGAAAGCATCCAGTCGGGACTTAGCTGATTGGTCTACGTAGATGAGAAAAACTTCACTGAGTACAAGGGCTAGGCAGGAGACTATACAAACACATTTATTTTGCCTTAATATTTTGCCGTTGTATTCAACGAGAGTTGACTGAAGGTACAAGGCAAGGAAATCTGTGAAGTTATTTACGGAGATCCTTGAGATTTTTCTAAACTTACAGAGACCGTGTTCATGGATAGCATCACACAAAGATTTCAAGAGAATTCGGGGGCTAAGACTGTAGTAAAGTTCTTCTATATCTAAAGAAAACATGGAGTGCGGCTGGGTGATGGAGTGCAGGAAGGCAAGTTGCGAGATAAGTTCCGTGGAGCTTGAAATCTTAAAGTGCTGGGTGAAGTCACCGTGGAGAGATGTTTCTGTAGAAATAAGGCCAAATGTTTCTGCGAGCAACTTTTTTTAGATACAATGCTTCTAAGCGGCACGCCTTCCTTATGTGTCTTAGCTGTACAAAATACGGAAAAATATTGTTTTGAAGGTGATCCCGGTATTTTCTTGAGATTTGGCAAATTTTCTTTTTCTTCTTCCTTTTTGTCTTCTTTTTATTATTTTTCCAATTTTCTTCTTTCTTTTCGGGAAGTTAAATTCAGTTATCTTTATTTTTATCTTTTTCTATTATAGTTTTCTTTTAATTTCGTCTTCCCTTAATTTCCTCTGCGACCAAATTGGTTTTTCGTAGTGTGATGGCCATCATAAAAGTGTCGTTGCACATTGAAAGAACTGGGAGTTTTTGCCCCTCCTCTATTTTCAGTGTTTGTATTCTTTCCGTGTGAACTAAGTCAATCTAAAGCGCTCTGCTACGTGTACCCAAGGGAAATCACTTCCTTGATGTCGACGAAGTATTTATAGCCATCGCAAGAGCATCTAGAAAAACGGAGCTGAAACACATTGTTTCGTCCGGAAACCGTGTCAATTAAATACGGTAATCATCGGTGCCGCCTACTGCGGCATCGCCACTTCCCCGGCTTAAGGGAGCCGATAACGCGCCGTTGCAAGAGCTAATTTTCCGTCGTCCGCTCTCGTCGAAAGCCGAGGACAAAGTCCCCGTGTCCGTCTCACTTACTTCTCACTGGGAGGAAGAGCATGAGAAGCGAATGAGAAGTTGATGCGAAGGGGGCCCGATGACGCTATCGCGTTGCACTCTTACCGCTCCTTCATACTGGAAGCGGATCCGCGTTCGCAAAGCGGTTGCGAACGCGGTTGTATAAAGATTCAGTGCAATCGCACGCGTGCTTGATGTCATCGAGTGCGCGTGCAATTGCACTGGATCTTTAGACAACCGCGTTCGCAACCGCTTTGCGAACGTGGATCCGCTTCCAGTGTGAATGAGCGGTTAAAGGCGAATCTTTAGCGTCCTCGAAGTGTTTGCTTTCTTTCTATCTAGTTAAGATCTTGTCGAAAAAGACTTCAGCGACGGCCCTAAACGGCTTTGACAAATTTTAGGGTGGTGGCGGCGCAGCGCTGCAGCTTACAAGTTTCCCACGTGACTTGTGGCCAGTCACGTGACTGTTTGTAGCTGCGTTCGATTTACTTACACCTCCTGCAGCAGTGCAGAAAAGTGTAGGGCGGTATACTCCTGGTCGTACCTCAATACGACCAGTACGGAAGTAGACTGCCCTGCACTTTCGTGCACTGGCGCAGGAGGTGCAAGTAAATCGAACGCAGCTAGTATCTACTTTTCCGCGGGCTCCCGCGGGCTTCAAATACGAATTCATTTCGTGCCGTAAATATAGCTCAAAGTTTTTTTTTTTTTTTTTTTGCTTTGGAAATTCATTTGATGACATTAGTTTTTCATCGAGGCTGTTTAATTTTTTTTTTTTTTTTAGTATATGTCCGAGAAAGAAGGGGTCTCCAAACATTTTGGCTAATGGGCCGAATCGCGGACCTGTCGCAGGCGCGAGTGGCGGAAATGAGATAAGACAATATAAATGAGGAAATATTGAATAAATAAGCTTAAATAAGTGATTAACACAGAACGATATAATTCCAGCAAAAATTAAATATAAGGTAGAGACACATATTTGAGATGAAAAGGCAGTATGTCGCTAAATGCATGCGCGCAGGAACTTCGCAATATGGTAGATCTGATGATGTCGATATGCGAAGGTTATCACACTGGACACTAGGCAGGATCTATATGCTAACGCAAATTAATTTTACCCTAGTCACACAGACATGTAGTGGAGAAGTACGAATAAAAACTCTGGTGGTAGAAATGTACAATACATAATATGGTGAGAGAGCCCGCGATTCGGTGCAGTTGGTTTTTAATTTTTTCTGATACTTTAGTTAGTGCTTTTGGTGCGCGTGACGGTTACCGTTCTAAGCGAGTTTAAGGCCTGTGGGATCCGAAATCGGACACCAGATCTAACATCCGATTTCGGCGGAAAAAAAAGTGAGGCGGGCACGTCGAGCGCCGTTTTTGGTTTGCACGCATCCACAAGCCGGACCTTGTCGGGATTCCCCGGTCCGAGCGCCCCAGCGCGCAAAAGGCTTTTTCCCCTCTCGACTCTCTTCTCGCAGGCGTCCGTCAAAAATCGGAAGGCATCGGAACGACACGTGACGTTTTCTCCTCTCCGGACCGGTTTTCTTGCCAAAAATGGCACGAAAACCGGTCCGAAATCGAATGGCGGATCCAACAGCCGTCATCGGTTCCCACCGCACTTTACTTGGCGCGGCGATTTCAAGGAGGCGCGAGACAGGCGTCACTGGATATACCGCTGCCATCCGCAGGCCGCCCTGAACTAGAGCCATAATATGTGGCAGCGGAGCTGGCAGAGTAGCGCCACACTTTTTCCTGTGCCTCCTTTCACCGTGATTGGCCACACGCGGTACCATAACATGAGCCAAGCTGGCTCGGTTCCCAGAGCAACCAAGTGACTAGTCGTCACGTGACCTCGCAAGAGCCGTGATTAAACCGGTAAGATGGCAGCGCCCAGAGCTGGTGGATGCGAGTTCGTTCGGTGCGCGGAGTCGTGATGTGCAGCTGCTTGCCCAAGATTTCAGGCTTCTTCGTGCTCTCTAACGTAGGTATAACGTAAAGATCTGAAAGAATGAGACTTCATACCCTTGCTCTGTAAGGTAGCTCTGAATTTTAGCACCTGTGCGACGGCATCAGCCATATCGCCGTAGCGGTGCTCGGATTCCCGGATGTGTTCGAGGATCGATAAGGCTTTTAGCATGCCGCTTTCGTATACTCCTAGCTTTGTTTGAACGTTAGGATGTCTGAGAATCGGTGCGAAATGTATGCGTCGTATGGTAGCGCCTTGGGGAAGTTGTTTCAGCTCCAGATAACCACACAATCACGGCAATTTTTAGTTAGGAAGCTCCTGTGATATTTACGTTTGGTACCAGTCAAATATTTTACAATATGGTAGTTTTTAGGATAAAAGTTTCGCAATCTTCTAGATTCCTTTGAGCATTGAATGGTCTGAGAATCGAAACGAAAGGTATCCGTCGCTGAGAACGATGCTTGAAGACATCTGTTTCTGGCATTTCAGAAGAAGCGAACACCGCCCGTGCAGAGCTTTGATCGGTGCTCAAGGTCCGCGAGCGCGCGGCTATCCATAGTTCTGACCTTGGTTTTGACTAGGGTGCCTTCATGTGCGCTTTGCTTAGGGTGGAGACATCTGGCCATTTTGTTCCCACTTTTAAAATTATTTTTTGTTCAGAAGCGCGTGAAAGACCGTGTCCATGCACGCTTCTGTGGCGCCGACTGTGCTATGGCGACAATTTGTTTTCGTCGATTTCTTTGTATTTTCCCCATGAGCGCGTGCTGTCGGCATCGGGTACTACAAAGGGTGGCATCACTCTAAACAGAAGGTCATTGAGGCACCCTAGTTTTGACTGCACTCCCTGCAAGGAGGTGGGCGGATCGGTGGCCGATTGGGTTAAAGCGCTCACCGAGCTCGACGCACGTGGAGCGAAAGCTCGCGCTGCAGAACCCAGGGATCTTGGGTTCGAAGCCCACTCTGCTGCCCGTTTCAATTTGGATGAGCATCGTACCTGCGTGCGGTCCTGTATCACTACTGCGTGAGCACGTTCAAGACCCCAGGTTATCAGTCGTACTGCGCGGGCAAAATTACTCATCTTCAGTGTGAACCAGTGTGGCCCCATCCTGGCAGACCGACCTTACGCTGTATAAACACAAAACGTCCAATTTCACTTTTTTTTTTATTTTGCCTGCGAGGAGTGCTCAAGAATGCACGTTCCATATCCATTCCACACATAATTGTTCTTAGAAGACAATAAATGGGAGCTAGTTCTGAGCATGCGCTGTAAACAACGTCCAATAATATGGCGTTTAATGAATACCTGCCATATCCGCCGTCCGTCTCTTTCGATGGCGTTAACAATCCTCTGGAGACCACCAAGCTGTCCTTCTTGGATGAACCCGGTCGGCTGTTAATCGCCCATACCAGGATGAGACCGTCGTCGACAGGGGAAACCGCCGTCGTCGACGTCGCTCTTTGCCAGTCGGTGAGACAATATCATCTTTAATGGAAGATTGGGTCTTGAGCTTTAGAACGATGGCTGGTATGATGGTATGATGGCTAAGCACAGATTCGTTTTCTATGGGGAGTCGGGCAGAAGTCATGTCCTGAGGCAATCGTCCTGTCGTGGCCGGCGTAATCGGACTTTGTTTCATTGGGGCGAAGTCCTAAAATACAAGGACGGTACGTACGTCCCACGAAGCGGCGGCCGTCCCGGCAGCGCGGAGGACCACTCCGCTTGTCCGTGCGCCTATGATAAATAGCAGCTCTCGCTGCCTGACAGTTCCCTGGCTGCAAATCGTCTCACTCACTAAAGAAACAGGCATCGTTCCTTCAAAGGCACGAGCCGCACCGCCATGCCCAACGTATTTTACCACTTTTCAATGAACGAATTGAGATATTAACGAAACTAGACTAATAAAGTTGCCGCCCGTCGTCGCTAACAACACGGTTGCCATGGCAACCTCCCAGGCAAATGGAGATCACTATCGGTGCTTCTGACGCCGTGCATTTAGATATGTTTGCGTCGTGTCGCTGCTCTAGCAGCTACCCTGACATATGTAGTGGCTCTAGTCTGAATCTGGCCCGCGGACCGAATCCGGACCTCGAACCGGGCTTTGGAGACCCCTTTTTTAAAGAGACACTAACACCCCGCTAACATTTTTTTTTAGAGCGCAGCTCTTAGGCGCCCGTTTCCGGCTTGAGCGGCTACGCCGTCGCCATCGGCGTAACCGCAAGGTGCATTATGGGACGCGTGACGTCACTGATGACGTCATAAATGACGTCATTAGTAACGTCATCGGCATTGGTGACGTCATCAGTCACCTCAGTTATGACGTCGTTGGCATCGCCATCGTCCCTGATGACGTCATCAGTGCCCTACTGAAAAGAACCATTTGGCGCCTTTATGTAAATAAACGGGTACATACCAGTAACAGTTTAGCCATACCGGTCACCAGTTTGCCAAAGGGGTCCCCCGTATGAGCCATAACGGTCACTTTGGCAAACGGGTCACTCGTCTGGGCAAATGTGCGACTCGTTTGGGCAAAGTTGTCGCACGTTTGCTCAAACCGGTGAACATGTTTCACAAGCGGGTGACCGTCAAACTGTACCGGTCGGGAGCCCGTTTGATATTGAACGTACAGATCGGCGGCGTGGACACGCCTAGCTGTTTCAGCCATGGCAGCCAATGTTTCCGGAAGGCTGGGAGCGCCGGTTCATCGCTTTCAGATCGTCCGCGTAATGCAAGTAATTGTATTTATAATTTAAGTGCGCTGATGTGCGCTTATACTGCAACTAAAACTAACACATCTTTTTTTGCGTAAACGCGCGACGTTGGTGAGCCGATATTTTTGACAGAACTTTAAAACTTTGTCCATATTTTTTGCTTTAATTTTCTTATTCAGCTCAAATCTCTCTCGCAGAAGACGCGACCGCAAAAAAGAATGTACTTCTAGAGTCCGTTTCACTTCATTTCAAGATGCGGCGAAGGTAGCGCGCGAACACGTGACTGCAAGAACATCGAGCATTGCGAGAGCACGCCCGCCGTTGCAGCAGTCAAATTACGAGCTCGTGCTGGGTGCTTTTATGGCTCGGGCGCAAGCCGAGCTCCTGGCCGACGCCGTTTCCAGCGTGCGTGCTGAAATCCGCGCGTTTCGCCTGCTTTCCAAGGCTGCAAACGCGACGTGCAGTGGCAATTCCAAGAGAGGAGAAAAGCGCGTGTACAGCGGTCCGTCCACCCTCTCCCCTAGCATTGACTGCATTGCCACAAAAAGCCAACCGCAAGTTTTTTTGCTTTTTTTTAGAATGCATGAGGAGAGGGTTGGGAGGGAGGGGGGTGGGGTACCTAGGTGTCCTGCTCCTTGACCTTGCCCTTGCCCCCTTCCTCCTCTCTGGTCAGCTCTGTCACGTGACCAGAGAGAGGATAGGGCACGCTCCACGCTAATAAGCATAGCCGGATCCGGCTGCGCGCGCGTTGACAGTCGCTTGTTTCTTTGCCTGCTTGTTTTCCATTGCAACTTCGTTTATCCTGCCTTCTTCGATCTGCCGCCTTTCCCTGCGGTCTTATAGACCTTTCCAGCGGCAGTCTCGAACGAAGCGATTTACAGCGCGCGTCCCTGGTTTTGAGAGTGTACGTCAGTGTTGCCCGACTGCACTGAGCTGTGGACTTTCTCGTCAGTGAGCTGTGGCAGCCTGCGTAGGCGCAATTCCGGACGCTGGCAGCGGCTGAATTGCCGCGTTTTCTTTTTATTTTGTGTTCTGTGGCGAACATAATTTTTAGATGTATTTAAGAAAGCAGTGCTCTATTTTTGGGAACAAAAACAAAGAAATGAAAGCTGTTTTGGTGAGTCCGTGCGCGACAGAACAAATGCAACTGGAATGTTTGTTTCATTTTATGTTCATCGTTTTACGGCACCGTACACTCAGCCGTGTCAATCTATATTGGTCAAGATATTTGACCACACCGGATATCCGAACTGCATGGATATTCCCCGCCCACAACATGAAATTCAATGAGTCTCATCAATCGAACAACATATAGTGTACGTACCCCACGGTGCCGCGTTATCCGAACAGGATTTGAGAATGGTCTCAAATAACACAGCATATCCAATATACAGTGTCGACGATAGTCACTTCACGACGATCGGACGGAATCCGGCGTGTTTTGGGGAACACGTAGAAGAGAGGAGCTTTTTTGCACAGCTTCGAAGCAAATGAACGAACGTGTCTATTCTGTCCCCACACCCCGGACCCAACCCTATCAGCTATTTTTCGCGAAGACCCGGAACACAGCCGGGAAGGCTTTTTGGAGATTATCTCAACGGAAATAATCCTCCAAGAACGTCAAACTGCCTGCGTCGCGGGCTGCTTGACGTTCGCTCTCTTCGTTTGTTTCCTGTGAAGGCCGAGCTGGCTACGAGCCCTGGTATTCTCTGGTTCTCACAGTGGAAGATAACATACAAAGGGTAAGCATCCTAAACAGGCGAAGAAAATAAAAACTTCCAAGAAAAGCCGGCGAACTCCGAATGCAAAATGCAGGTGGGGAGTCAAGCTGACCGGGTTTCCACAGCTCAGGCGGGTGCCAGAAATTTCTGGCTGATAGGGGTCGCTCGATTCGCAAAATGGAGGCGGCCAGAGCGCTCTTTTTGCAAAGGTCTATAGACCGACACGCGGAGCGGCTCTGTTTACCAACACGGCCGGAAGGCCGCGCATGCGCGGTAGCTATGTGGGCAAAAGCAGCCCGGCTCTCCGTGTTTTCGCCATTGCGCTCTATGGCGTGCGCTCGTTGTTGACGTTGTAGGGACGCTTGCAGCTTTATTTGTGCGTCGTATTTCCTCACAACGTATATCGTATGCTATGCCCGACTATTTGAGCTCGTTGCCCGAGCCTGAACGGCAGCGGTATCGAAAAAAACTGTGCGTGGACGACGTTGACTACGAGGATCCGTACGCCGTATAAACAAGACCTGCTGGACTTCCGACGTAAAGTTGCTGCCACCGACGTCGATGGCTCACGTCGTCGTTTATTTAGTTTTTTCGCCAAGCCAGTTCACGGCCGACACGGTGCAGGCGTACACGTCTCTCGATGTCTACGATTACTTCGAGTTGGTTTCCGCACTGCCGGCGGGATTAGCAGCCTGTGGGTCCGCGGAAGTGTGTGTATTCATTAATTGATTAAATACTCACAGCGTCTTCAAGTCAAGGTATGATATTTTCCCTGCCCTCATGACCACAAGGCATGACAACCTGTAACGGTTTGTCCGTTCTGCAGTCTTGGCGGTAACAGGTTACACGTAACGGTGTTGTTGGTAACGCGTTACTTTTTTCAGTAACGTAGTAACCCACTCGTTACGTTTTCGACACAGTAACGGGTAACGTACTTGTGCTACTATTTTAAGTAACGTAGTTACGTTACTCGTTACTACTTCCTAAGTCTTAAAGAAATTACACTTCAATTTTTTACGTGTTTAGGCGTCAAGCCATGATTTTCTGTGCGTTTTTTCTCGTATTTAGGTGAAACCGTAAAAAGAGATAAAGTAATTATGTTCAGTTTCTGCATGAACATAATGTTTCTTGACATATTACCTGTATCGTCAAAACCGTAAAATGTGTTAAATCATAATTTAAAAAAGTAAAGCAGAATCAGAAGTAACGTGCGTTACTTTTTATCGGTAGCGGTAACGCGTTCCTTTTATTTTTAGGTAACGTAGCTCAGTAACGCGTACCTTTTATTTGCAAGTAACGAGTAACGTATTTCGTTACATTTTTTCGGCAACGCCTACAACACTGCCGTTCTGTCGCCGTTCCCCTTCTGCTGGGTAGCACGGGCGTAACGAGCCTCCGACGAGCGCTTGGCCGGTGCTTTGTGCGCGAACACCATGGGAACAAAATCCGGGTGGTCTCGATCAGACAACGGTTTCCCTGCACATAAGCAAGCCTCGAGACGGCGATTGAAATGGAAGCCGCACTTGCCTTCAAGAAAGTGTTTGCCGCACAAACGGTCGTTCGCGCGAGGCGACCATACTTTTCGATCCACGGATATTATCCACCTTCTATGCCTTTCCGAGTCTGCCGGGAACTTGTGGAAACTCACTCTGCTGCTTTTCTTGTACATTATGGCGAAATTAACGGCAACACAGCTTCGCGGCATGCTGAAATGCTATGACGCCCATGCGAAACATGCGCGCTTTTGCCCACACCCCCCGGCTCCGGCGCGATCGCAGCGCCGCCGCAGCTCCGTGACGTCAAGCCCGCGTGTCGGTCTATAAGAATGTCTCTCGACAACGTATGGGATGTGAACCAAATGTTCGAAAAGTCCTACGCGTATATCGGCAACAAGAGATTCTTCAATGTCAGAATTCTTGCGGTTTGGCTGGGTTCGCCAAATGACAGCTTGTGCGCCGCGTCGTGTTGAAACTTCAAGGAGCCTTCCTTCACCTTCACAAGTATTACGGATTACATCTTTCAAGTCCGCTCTTATTATGGTAAGTGCGCTGCAACCTACGTGTTGGCAACGATTGACCGCTCTTCTACGCGTACTCTTCCAGGTTATCTACAGAATTATGCAGCGCCTATTCACGCGGCAGCCGGGAGAATAATTTCCCCGAAAGTCTAGCTGTATAGTCTAAAATTACCTCGGTTCTTGTTTGCTTTGTAATCTTCTCAGTTGTATATAGCTTAAAGAGCCTCTCACATTTCACAGATCGTTTGTACTTGTCGTCAGAAGAGGTAATTAAGTTCGAGGATAAATGAAAATATCTTTTGTGTCTGTTTTCCTGTTCATTTGCAAGCACCTACGCGAGCGCATTTGTTCTACGTGTTTTCTTGTTATAAATACGTTTATGCGTTCCGGGACGTCTTAAATAAGTTTAAGATAACCAACCTCCCATACGATACCCATTTAGGGCTAGCGATTCCGAATGGCACGTTCAAACGTGTGGTCACGTGCCAGGTCGAACGGGCACCCGTATCAAACGAGCACCTGTATCAAGCGGGAACCTCTATCAAACGGTCATCCGTATCAAATGGGTACCGTTTCGAACGGGTACCGTTTCAAACAGGTACCCGTATCCCATAGTCACGTTTGATTCAAACGGATCGACAGGTTTGCCACCCGCTTCATTCAAACGGGTTGACCGGTTTGCCACCCGTTTGAATTTCAAATGTTTTTTTTCAGTAGGGTGACGTCACTTATGACGTCATTGGCATCCGCATCGTCATCGTCCCTGATGATGTCGTCAGTGATGTCACTGATGACGTCACCTGCATCGTCATCGTCACTGATGACGTTATTAGCGACGTCACTGATGACGTCATTGGCATCCGCATCGTCAAACAGGCTGAAGTTGAGCTAATTGGTACATAATTCAAAAGTAAACGGTCAGCTAGACGATACTGACAAAACACAGACAGGGAGAAACAGAAACAGAAACATACACACCGCTGACTATCAACTAAGATTTGTTACTTCTTCTTTAACACTTTGACCTAAAGTAACGCCAATAAATCACCTTAAATCCTTACATTACACTTCTAAATTAAAACACTAAATGAAAATAAAAATAAAATAAATTAATTACATTAAATAATAAATTTGGTCACTAACACCTCCCTGACCCAACCCACAAACTACCGCCGACACATATCACTCTTATTCCCTTTTGTCATCGTCACTGATGACGTCATCAGACATCACCAATGACGTCATCGGCATCCGCATCGACATCGTCACTAATAACATCACCACTGACGTCACTGATGACGTCATCGTTATCGTCACGTGACCCCCGTGAGGTCATGTGACCCCGGTGACGTCACGTGACCCCCGAGAGATCAGTGACCCTTGTGAGATGAAGGCGACGCCGCTCGGAGGGAGGATTAGCAGATAGGATGAGGAGGTGACGAGGAGGGAGGAAGGATATACCTTCCCTTCGGTACCATTCCCCTCCTCCTCCTCAAGAGCTCCGCTCTAATTCGGTGTTACAGGGAGGTAAACGGCTTTAATTTTTTGTCAGGCGATTTAATATGGTGCCAAGAGACTACCCAATCGATATTTTGCTGCAGAGTAACGTAGATTTTTAAAAAGCAAAAAGAAAATGGAAGACGCTTACAATTTTCTGCAATGCCGAATTAGAGCGCAGCTCTTGAGCAGGAAAAGGGGAGGGTACTGGGGGGAGGATCACGGTCTGACGTCACGTGCAACGTCAATATGGGAAACATCTCATAATCCAACGCGGGGTTAGGCCGACGGCGATGGCGACGCTGCTCAAGCCGGAAACGGGCGCCTAAGAGCTGCTCTCTAAAACTTAAGTGCTCGAAACCGAAACCTAAAACGAGCACGGAAGCTCATAGCCGGAAGTCACGTGGCTACATGCAACC
This sequence comes from Ixodes scapularis, assembly GCF_016920785.2. Taxonomy (NCBI): domain Eukaryota; kingdom Metazoa; phylum Arthropoda; class Arachnida; order Ixodida; family Ixodidae; genus Ixodes; species Ixodes scapularis. The sequence continues at coordinate 55,179,606 of NW_024609879.1, forward strand.
GCGTTTTTTTTATAATTTTTGTCACCGTTTTTACGGCGTGTGAAGCAGACGACGAAGTTGCGTGCACCGTTCGTCATACACGGGAAGTACACGTGGTACTTCCCGTGATCTGCACAACATTTTTTTTAGAGCACAGCTACTGTAGACGCCTGTTTCCGGCTTGAGCGGCTTTGGCGTCGGCGTAACCGCGCGTAGCATTATAGGTAAATTTTCCCACTAAATTTGGAAGAAATATTTTTCACTAAATTCAGCGGAAAGTTTTCCCCCCACATTTAGAGGGGAATTTTTTTCGCTAAGTTTAGTGGGAATTTTAGCAAAACTTTTCCCGCTAAATCGGGTTGGAGCAGGAGAGGAGGAGGGGAGGGGAAGGACGCATATCCTCTTCTCTGTACCCTCCCCTCCTCCTCGTCAACAGCTGCTCTCTAATTCGGCATTACAGAGAATAGCAAGCGTCTTACATTTTTTTTTTTATGAACAAACTTTGCTGTTTTTTGGAGGTCGGAAAAAGGGGATTCATATTTTTTACTATTTTTAATACTGAATGTGCGATTTAGATGACCAACAACCTGGAATATATTTGGCTCACATAGTTTGAACGCCACGTGACCATGGAAGCGAGAGAGAGCGCGACTGAAGCCGGCCGATTTTCGACCCGCTGTTTTGGGGCAGAAAGAAATCGAATTTCGAGCCGCAAATGACGTTCCGGGTTGTTGGACTTTTATAGGATACGTTCAAATAAAAATTGTAAAGCCATTCCACTCTTTGTAGGTGGTTGGCCAGCGAAGCTGTCACGTCACCTACAACCAATGCGACGTGGCGCACACTGTTTATTTACTTTGTAACGACATTCACAACTGCTTTATGATCAGAGCAATACAGGCTAAGATTTTCAGTTCTCACTGTAGAGAGATTCTTAGCTAAAGCTAGAGCAATACATGATTCATGAATGGTAGTTGGTTGAGTTACAAAGGGGAAGGACATAAGTGCAAACTCTTCCTTGGCGAATAGGATGAAAGACTTCTTTTGCGGTTTCCAAATGTCCACGTTATAGTCCCCGAAAATGATTACCGGCGTGACTTGATCCATTGACAGTGAGGAGAACTACGTTCGCATGAGGCACTCGGTGGGAGATTGGGATTGTTTTCGGTGAGATGTAGACCTTGAAATTACGATTCCATCGCTAGTTTTCACGGAACACACATCGCCGCATTCGACTTGGTCATATTGGAGTTCATACGGCTGGACACAAGCTTGATCCCTTGCGTAGATTATGACGCCTGTCGCACAGTTGTAGTCTCGCATCGCACATCCTATTCCTGTGTATCCAGTCACTTGGCATAACGTGTCACTCGAGGGCTTCGAATGATGTACACAGCTTTCCAAAGCACCTACAACCGTAATTTGTACCTGGAAACGCATGCTCATGCTTTGCATTGTTCACAGGAGCCTTATCATCCATCGTAAGGATATGACGCTCGTTTTGTGATTTTTATTTTTTTATTTAAACGAATACTGCGCTTTATGATGTATGGCCGTGGAGGTTTTTCGACAACGATACGAAAGAAACCATGGTGCTGTAAAAACCTCAGGGAGCATAAATACCCTGACAGTGTCCTATTAAGGAACGCCGGACGTGGCTTTTTATATTCACGTTTCCTACATCGGCATCCGGTCCTCTGCCTTCTTATCGGCTAATGTCGCTATCCCATTTGCTGCGGAAAGATTTCTAAGATTCCCGGGACCCACTACGCACTTCCTCTCTTAATTAAGCTCTCGGTATGGCGCCTGGAACACGTCTCCGACTCGCGCGTTTACCACGTCAAAAAAAAAAAGAACAAAAAGACTGGTTCCTCGCTTTCCGCCTAATGATGTCGTACGAGTGTCACGCTATCGCAGGCCGCGATCCTGGCGGGGTCGAAGCATCGCAAGTGGTTGGGGCAGACGTCTTGTTCCGCCGCAAATCGCTCTCCAGATCGACAGTCGGCGGGTGCATCGGCAGCCGCGAGTTAGGACGCCCCCTGACGACAGCGACACTCGCGCTTGCTCATGCTTTCTGCCGGAACTTCTACGGCCATGTCCGACACACTACGGCGTTTGTGATGTCGTTTGCAGCCACTTCGAGAGCGCTTTCGATGCGTGGCCGAAATTGGACGCTAGAAGCGCATCAGTAGAAAATGTCTTTCAGACACTGTGTAAAATTACAAGCTCTTAGTGTACCTGCTATCGTCGCACGTAAGAAAAACAAATTGGTGCGTGTGAAGTTAATATTGTGAATGAATTAAAACGTTCAAATTATACGGAAAAAAGCATTAGCGCTGAACTTTAAAAAAAAATCACGAACTTCCAGGAGCACTTGCGAGATTTTAACACGGGGCTTTTAGCGCACAAACACTTTGTCTGAAGCCTCTTTCAGGACACATTGTGAGGTATTCATTATTACTCAAAGTCGGTGTAGTAAAAGATACAATTAATTACGCCTGAATATGCCGACGGCGCGATGCAATTAATGGCAGCTAGGCAGAGCAGTTCACGTTAACTTTTACCTCATCCTTTATTAGCAATTCAAAACATAAAAAAACGATGCTTTATTACATCACGCGAGTTTATTCGGGGTACTCCCACCGGGGGTTGACGAGCCGTCCTCCCTTTCGTCATCACTCGTGAATTGCTGAAAAGGAAAAACAAAAAGTTGTCAAATTAATTATAGTATAAATATTTAGCGAACTCTAAAGGGGTATTCACACGAGGGAGAAATCCCGGGGATTTCCCCACGGCACGCGCATCCCACGACAAAAACGTCAGGCTTTGCGATGTGCAAAAGCCTTACGTTTTTGTCGTAAGATGCGCGCGCGCCGGGTATAAATCCCCGGGATTTCTCCCTCGTGTGAATACCCCTGAAAGCACTCTTACCGTCTTGCTAAGAATCTTTAAAAGGCGTGTAAAACACGGAATATCCGCACACCATATTTAAAATTGCAGGAGCGAAGACATTTCAATGCATTTTGCACTATTGTTAAAAAAAAAAAAACACGCTGAACATTTTTTATAGACCTCTGTAAAAGACATAAATATTATGTTTATTTGTTTTCAGTTAAAATCATTTTATACACGTTATCGTTCGTTACCTATGTGACTTTTTTGAGACAGCTCAAACCCTTTGTTACGTTCAGGCGGCCCTGGTTAAAAACGAAAGACAGTTATGGCTCTTCTTACTTCACCACCTCACATATATTAATTTCTGCACTAAGAATAAAAAAAAATAAGAACATAATGTGCATATTTGCAAAATTCATTAATATATATATATATATATATATATATATATATATATATATATAATCTTTCTGTGCGGTCCACACATGTCCAAGGTGTAATGAAAGGGAGAAATTGATCATATACCTTATGCAACGTGAATGAGAAGTAAGAACTTGCACGTTACTATAGTCACTGTCTAGGTGAGAGCGGCAGGGTAGGAACTTTAGTTCTTTGCGGCCTCCGGCGCAAACTCCCCTACTTTCGACCGCACCTCGGCGTTCGGTGCAGCTCGAGGGCGTAGCCAAAGAAGGCTGGAAGGCATAGAGGGACTTTTGGAGGCCGGACCCTTTGAAAGACACGCCCTACTCTTCTCATTCTCTCAGGGTAAAAAAAAAAAAATAAAAAAAAAATCTTCAATTGTGCGATTTAAAATATAAAAAAAACTGAAACATGCCTAGTTATTTGCAAGAGGTATTATTATAAAACCATCCCTGGCGAGAGTGGAGAGCCTTATTTCAGTTCTAAAGTGCAGCCGCCCACCACAGACACACACAAGCTATATGTAACAGGAATGATGGATTTCACTTTATTGAGCTGTTCAGATATTGCATTTAAATGTACTACCAATTTTAGGTAATGCTTCGGTAATGTAGTTTATTAGAAGCAATATCTACGTACCACTGTTTACAAAATACGTATTACTGTTTACGACACTAGCCCTGCTGCGGGAGACAGGATTTTCAAACTTTCTTACTGTCTTTCATTGAGAGTCGATCATCAAGATAAAGTTAGCATTCATACTTTTTATTATTCCCTCGAATAAAACGACCCTCTGGCATGCATCGTGTCCCAATTGCTGGCAGTGTTATTTTGTTTTCGTGAATTAGTCATTTTACCTGCCTTTGTTGATCCTGCAACTTATTGTTTTATTTTTAATCTTTTTTTTTCGTGTCATTGCAATAGCGACTTATTGTTCCCCATTTCAGCCTGCTAATACTATACGCGCTCAGGATAAATAGATAAAAATAAAAAAATTAACTACGCGCAAAGCTTAAATGAAAAAAATATTTTATATACGTGTTGACAACTACATCTTGCTTCCTGTGCTCTATCTTTCTTTATCATTTAGCTTCCATTGAACGGTTATTCAAGAACATTTATATTTCGAATTTCAGTGGAGCTTTAGCATTTTATGTTATTTAGTCAAAACTGACTGGAACTTTCGCTACTGCTATTTAAACGTACGACTGGAAAAGAAGAGAACCTCTGGTTGAAACTGCGCTACAAATAATTTCGACAAAAAAAAAAGACAAACAATGTCCGGCTTTTTTTTTTTTAAGTTTAGGGTGTGTTCAATTCTCAAGCATGAAATGAATTCACGGGGAGTGTCATTATTAGTTTAGGTACTTAAATACTCTAAAAAAATGCATCTAATTATTCTCGCCCAAAAAATCGCTTTTTGTGTGTGTGTGTGTTTGTGTTTCCTCTCATTGCAGGAAAACAAAGGGAAAAGTATTGTTGCTGTCATACGTTTTTTTTTAATAGTATTAAGTAAGATTTTCTATCTACCTTCTACAACTTTCTAAATACACGGATTACAAAGAAAAAAAAATTTCGTCAGTTGTTTATACAGTAGGAGTTCAGTCTGCGAGAACATGGCGACATTGTTACCCACTGTAGATGACCAATTTAGCCAGTGCAGTACGAGTGCTCGCCTGGGGTCATCCACGTCCGCCACGCAGTAGTGATACACGACCGCACGCCGGTACGATGCTCATCCAGATAGAAGCCGGTAGATGAGATGAAATGTGAACGAGTGTGTACGTATTTTGTGTGCTTCTTACTGCTAAAATTCCGAATGAATTGGCAGTGTTTTGAAATACAAAATAAAAAAATAAACGGACAGGGGTGGTGACTGAATCCAGGATCCCTGGGTACTGGAGCGCGAGCTTTCGCTGAACGTGCTCCGAGCTGGTGTGGGCTGGCCCACTCGGCCACCGACCCCCCCCCCCCCCCCCCCCCCCCCACATATTAGGCACACGGTCCTCCATATTAAACAAAACTCAATAATTTGGAACGAAAAGGGGGATGTCGACAGAAAATAGGAATAGTCTAAGACTCCTAGTTCCAGACAAGCTTCTCCCGCGTGTCTCAGTTACAAAAAGAAAAAAAAAAGCTTTGAAAAATTTGGTTTGGTTTCTACGTAAATAGATGGCTCACAAAAAACTTATCGTTATAAAAAGAAGAAAACTTAATCTCCAAGTCTTTGTTCCGCTTTGCCGGACGTTCCCGTAAAAAGTGCTGCCTACTATCATGTTGTATGTTATTCCACTCAAAGTTTTATTCAACTGTCTACACCTTTACTAAACGTAACTACGAAAAATTTGTTTAGTGACTGCGGTCGTTCCGAAAATAAACGAAGTATTGCACAAAAGATTTTATAATTTTATGGCTGAACAACGTTTATATTTAGGTGCAGGTGCACATTACATTCAATAAGTTGTAACAAGATGATTCTTTATAGCATCTCACCGAGGAATTGGGTGATATATTCTATGGATCATGACCAGTATAGCGATTCTTGAATTTTTCGTGTGAGCCAGATGACCTGGAGCTCATAACCCCTGCCTATTAGTGAAGTGTTCAACTTAAAAAAACGCCCGAGAACCATGGATTATACTATTCGTCTAATCACAAATTACAGACGCATTTGCTGACAGAACGACAGAATTCATTCGAAGAGTTCTTTTTTTATATATATATGTGAGACAATTCAGTGATTGGCTCAAAAGAATACATAAGTTTTCAAAGTTAGATCACACATTAGTGTCTGGATTATTCCGAAGCTCAAATAAAAATTGAAAAAATAACTGCTTCTCTAATTGTTATATAAGTGGAACGGAAACGAAAGTTTTGCTCTGATTTCTTTGTCTCGATATGGCCTATGTTGTGGCGGCAGCAAAGTAGCACTAGTCTAGACTATTGTTTCTGGGCTGACGGCGGAAACGTCAAGAAAGCTAATATTAAAATGAACAAACAGATTTCCAGACATCTCTTGGTGGCGTCTGTGAAGCTCCGCTAAAATGCCATCACGTCATCGGCCTCTAAGAAGCAGCACCACCTCGCGGCAGTATGGCTCTCCTGTGGAGTTACTTAGTGCTGAATGTTACCTAGCGAAGAACGCTGACTAGTCTACTACGCTGCCTATGTTAACTTAGCTTCCACAGTGCTTCCGCAACGTGAATTCCAGACCATCAAGACCGCCGTTTTTTCGCAGGTGGGAGCTTGATCTGAGAATGCGAGGATTTCTGCCAGACCAAGTATACCACTCCCCCAACCCCGGGGATGCGCTGTGAACAACGCGCTCAAAATACGAAAATATCGCCCCCTATGAATACCTTATATACATGGCTTGCATGCAGGTTTCGCCATTGCTGGGCGCTGAAGGTTCTTTCTAGATACTGGTTCCCTCAAGCCGCGTGTGAAACTAACGCGATGAACCGAGCGCTTGTGGTGTGGCACATGAGAGACCGGCCTGGACGCGAATGACGTTACAGGCAAGCCATAGGTAGAGGCCATAGGGCGTACAGTCCTCGTGTAATACTACCAGGCGAGATCATCATCCGTTGACGCCACCAAGCGGCAACGCTCGCAACTACAGTATCATCGGCCATGCAGGAGACATTGACGTCAATAGCGCGATACGCATTGCGCTCTTCGCTAGCGATTTTGAAGCGAGAGGAAGAGAACTCGCCGTCCCGTCATTTTGTTTCCGTACTTCTTTAAACAAGAGATCGCGGTGATGATGAAAATAAAGAAGAATATCCAAATTAAAGCACTCTTCACAATCCCGTTGAAAATGATTATGCCACTGATATTTTATTTTTATTGTTAAATCTAAACTGACGCACTATATTTATCGTTGTTTTTTCGTTTCATGCGGAGGCAATTTATTTATTAAATTAAATTAGATTATTAGTGAAATTATATTTTAATTCATTTGAATTAATTTAAAAGATTCGTGGAAATGTTTATGGCATATATAGTATTAATTATTGTCGATGGTTATCTCGGCTCAGCTCGCTTGTTGGCATTTACTTTTTTCGCCATTCTTAAGCAAAATCGATGCCTCACCTCCAGTTCCTGAAGGACTTGGTCCATGAAATCCGTCGGATGTTTCCGGTACTGCACCGCTGCAGCGATCGTTTCGCGGAACATCTGCACAAAACCAAAAAAAAAAAAAAAGAAATATACTTTTCAACGTGCGGTACTAAACAAATGACTCTAGGTCACCTGGTAAAGGTCAGACAGATGGCATCTTTTTGAATGCCAGAAACTGAGTTCAATCAATTATACATATAGGTTAATAAATATGCGCATGCAGTTACTCATGTCACAACCGAAAAGACCAGTCGTGATTAATGTCATACAGTTTAAGGCAACAAGACTGAATACAAAAAGGGATGCTGAACCAAACATTTCAGTTTCCAGTATAAGTGACACACGATCTTTTCATGAGCCAACAGCCCACCGGTGTGCGCTAGCACACGCAACGAAATTGATGTCATATTCCCCCATTCACGCATAAGACGACAGAGAAATGTGTGGTCTCCGGGGAGAAAGAGAAAAAAGACGAGTTCTTCATCACCACAGTGTGGTCTTGTGTAAAGCTGGTTCACGCAGACCCGTTTTTTTTTACGTTACGTTACGTTACGTTAGGAAAAATCACCGGGAAATCTGTGCTTCGTATTAAGCGTGGCTACCAATTCAAAGAGAAAGCATGACACGCGACATTCAAAACACGAACGTTTCGGTGACTTATACGTACATAACTTAACGTAAGAAAATGGGGCAGTGTGAATGAGCCTTTACACAGCACCGTTGTCTTACGTTACGTCAAAGTCACGGAAACATTAGTGTGTCGAATATCGCGTACCAGGCTATATTCTTGAATTTGTTGCCACGCTTAGTAGGAAGCACAGATTTCCCGGTGACTTTTCGTAGCGTAACATAACGTTACGTAATAAAACGGGCTTGTGTAAACCAGTCTGTAGAAGGCAGGCGATTAATTAATTTAACAAGGACGTAGCTTTCCCTTGTGATGATCAGAAGCCTGTTTTTATTCACCTCGGGCCCGGGGCTCGTACATTTCACTGTCATCTTTAGCGTAAATAGAGGACTATGACATACATTTAATTTCGTGTGCTCGCGCACACCGGTGGCTGCTGGCTCGTGGAAACATCGTGCGCCGCTTATTATGAGCACTCAAATATTTTGTTCAGTATTCTTTTAAAGTAGAACTATAACGACTTATTCCAATGGGACAGGTCATTGGATTTTAACTGACGTTGGCGTGGAGCGGCTGCACAATCTGGTTACTATATGCGTCATGCTTCAACGCCATTGTGTTCATGTCTCCACCGAGGACAAAATGTTACGTAAATTGATTTGAAAAGAAAAAGAAAAATACGCAGCCTTTCTCTCAGTTAAAAGATACAGAAGCACTTCCAGTTGGCGGATGGTAAATTACCGACAATACACAAGCTCACTTCTAAATCACAACCTTTCGTAGTATCTAGCAACGAGAGAAAATTCGGGAATAACTTGAGCATAAAGGAAGACTGCTCCAATCACCACCAAACTGAACTGGGACGTATAAAAAATATCAAGAATTTAGCGCGAGAAAATGAACCTAAGGTTCTTGCCTATCAAGATTGAAACAAAGAAAGGAATAACTGTGCTGTCTGTCCTTGTCTCTAAGTGTTTTTATTCTTTCTTTGATTCTTGTATTTCCACCGACCCACTGTTTGTTTTTTTGTTTCTAGCCCGAGGCGGTCTTGAAAATGGAGGGGATAATGTCGTCATATTTTTTCCAGTCCCTAAGTAAACATGACAACTAAAAAAAAATGAACTGCGGAAATGACGCCTGCCACGCTGACCTTTTCTTCTTCCTTTCTACATGCTCCACTAAGTGTCTTCCTAAATAATGTTATTTCCTAGAAGGTACACATCTAGAACCTGACAAGGATTGGTGTTCTCAACCAATTCAAGCTTCTGCTTCCCAATCCATTTTCTGTCGACGGTCGCCCAGTCTCATTCCCCATTCCAGTCTCATTCGCCCGAAGCGGGCAATAAAAGCCGTCAGATTTTTCGCGTCGACTCGGATCTGCTCCGAATTACTGATCCGCGACGCCGTTTCTGGTAGCGTGAGAGCAAGGCTTGAATCTCCTCTGCCACATCTGAAAGTCGTTCCCGTAATAGACTTGCAGTTGTCTGGAGGTCGTTTCTAAATACATTTTTTTTTTATTAAAGGGGAATGAAGAGAAATTGTATCGAACTCGTCTTACTCTCTTTACGTTCATTAAAACGCAAATTTGCGGTTTCCCAATTTCCCGGCCAAATATTGCGTCTGGATTTTACAAACCGCGTTTAAAATTCCTATGTTCTGGAACAGTGTTCTAGATGACGTAGTGGCGAGAGCGGCACCCGCTTACAATTGGCCGCGTGATGAAGGTCAACGTAGATGGCCGCGAGTGGCGCTGGAGCTCCGAGCCCTAGGAGAATTCTTGGCAGATGGCAGATGTGCAATGAGCGAAGAAAAAGACGAAGCTGCGGTGGTACGCTTCTTCCGAACGTAGCACCATAGCACTTTTCTTTGTGGTGCAGTGGTGGGGAGTCTTCACCGTTTCGTGTCCGTCTCGGTCATGAATGCAAGAAAAAAGACGGACACACACACTGCTTCTTGGCGGGGTGCAAGCCGGGCTACACGGTCCGCGGTCCTTTGCTGCTTTTAATTTTTGTAAATGATCTAGGATCCTGTAATAAACACACGCGGTCTTTGTTATTTGCTCGTAATATTCAGTTGTTTTCGGCATGTAAAACGGTTGACGATTGTGAAGGTCTTCAACGTAATATAGATTCTATTTCGGCGTGGTGCTTTTCAAATGACCTACTCTTAAATGAGTCAAAGACGAAAGTTATGTCCTTTTCTAGGAAGCGTGAAATTCTGAGTTGGCCCTATGTATTGTATTCCAACGATATTACTCGCGTTGAGGTCATCCGTGATCTAGGCGTTTTTATGGATCCTCGAACGAATTTTAATCATCGCGTGACTACAATTGCGAATGCTTTTTTTAGAGTGCTGGGAGCCATTACACGAGTGACACGCAGTTTTCCTAAACCCCTTGTATTTTACGTTTGTTTTCCTTACTGGTGCGTAGTCGTGTTGAATATGGCTCGGTTGTCTGAAATTGTATTGGAGCGACAAATTCAGGTGTAATTGAGAGTGTTCAACGTAGATTCGTTCGTGTTTTGTTTGATCGTTATTTTCAACCGAATTATTTTTATAGTTATGAGAGGATTTGTGAACTCGTAAAGTTAGACTCGGTGCACAACAGGAGGACAATTCGTGAACTGACATAGTTGTATAAGATTGTAAATGGTACAATTGATTCCCCATAGCTGCTCAGTCAAATCTACTTGAACGTTCGTAAGTCTTGTAGGCTTTATACTTTTTTTTTTTTTGTTTACCCTGCCGAGTTTTACCAGGCTGCACCCATGGCACGCCTAAAACTGACTTATAAACATTTAGAACAGATTTGTGGGAATGCTAGTCTTGATATTTTTGATGAAGAGCGTAAATTATTAAAGTGTGTTGATGCTATTATTTTTTCCTAACGTTTCGCTTTTATTCTGTCTGACATTTTACTGCTAATTGACTCACTGATAAGTGCATCACTAAGGAGGCGTTAAACTGTTGGTGGGCCACTTAAAGTAAGAATAAATAAATAAATAAATAAATAAATAAATAAATAAATAAATAAATAAACAAGGGCAGCGGAAGCACCAGCAATCGTAAGCCGTCGCCGTTTCGTGCGCTAAAGGAGGAGACGCGCAGACTACAGTGGGAACAAAAATCTTAATCGAGAAGACAAACGCCTCGCCGAGACATCAGCGGTGTGCGAAAAACATTTTTAACCGCCCCTTATCCTTCGGGACTATGTTCACATCGTCAATGGCGGAGAGGTTAGGATTCTATAAAGCAATATATTATGACAATTTTTTAGTCTTTTTTCCGTAGTATGTTGCTGGATATCTGTCATGTGCTTGCTGTGTATGTCGATGAAGTGTATTACCACTTTTGAGAGGTCATAAAGCTATGACTTGAAAATATTTTTTTTTTCATATTAGGGGTTGTTGAAGTTTTTGTTCATATTGCATTTTAATGCTTCATGTACTCCCAATCGAGGTATTTTTTCTTCATAGACTGCCTTCCACAAAAGACAATTTGCTATATGTTCGCCGGCTGCAGTGGCAACTTGGCCGTTCCAAACGCGCTCGGCCTTGCGCCTTACATAACCCTGGTCCCCGCATCAGTAACACGATGACAAAAAACAATACACCAGTTTATTGTTCCTCTCACCATTAAAAAAGTAAGAGATTTATTAAGATTTATTTGTCTATTTTTCTCGTTATATCAGTATCGAGTGGTTTCTTTCGCAGCTATTATAAGCGTGCAGCCCAAATGATAGCGTTGCTGAACGACCTGTCAGTACTGGGAAAGGAGCGGGGGGTGGAGGGGGGGGGGGGGTCGATATTAATCAAATGATTTCCATCAAAAATACGCGAACAATGAAAGTACAGGATAGCACACACTCTAGAGACATTAGGCCAAAAGAAAACCTACAATTGTTTTCACATTAGCAATTGTTTTGCGTCGCAAAAAGCTCCAGTCGAACCACAGCAGTAGACGCCGAGCAGCCCCGACGACGAGGCTGACAGGGGCACGTTCCTAGGGATCAGAACAGCAGCGCTACGGTGTCGTCTACGCGCAATATCTTCACGCGGCGGTAGCCGCTCTGGCCAATAGAACTCTCTAGACCACTGTAGTTCTGGAGATTCTGATACGATCATACGACACGTTCACGGTGTGGGAACAAGAGGTAGCAAAACGTCATCATAAGTCATATATGAAGAGGAACAGATATTTAACTTCCCTTTACCAAGCGATTGAAAACTAAAGAAATGAGTAATAATTTGTTGACGCTCTTCTATTATTTACATGATAGTGCGTCTTGTGATTACGATTGAGTTTCGGCTTCAAATACTTCCCGATATTCTTCCGCTCGGTAACCATAGCAACAGTGGCTCTGTCGGCTGCTCGGTTGCTTGTCGTTTCGCGTAGCAGATCGAGACCTTGACCTCGCGGGAGGTTTAGGCTGTGGTTCGTGTTTATCGTCGTTCGATTGTGTTGTGTGCGCCTGTTAGCGCCAGTGTTAGCGGTAACGCATTACAAGCAGAGCGTTACCGGCAATGCGTTACTTTTTCCGTTAACGTTGTAACTTACTCGTTCCATTTTCAAAGCTGTAACAGGGAACCTACTTACGCTACTTATGCCGAGAATCGCGAAAAGTAGTTACGTTACTCGTCGCATATTCTTCCCAAGGCTTAAAAATATTATACTTCAACATTTTTCGCGTTCCTAGGCTCCAAGCCATATAACATATTGTGGCGGCGTTTTGCGTTTTTTTATTGTTAGTATATAGGTGGAACCGTAAAAAAAGATACGGTAATTCTGTTTCGTTTCTCGGTGCACATAATGCTTTTTGAAATATGGCGCTTATGAATTCTTGTAACGTCAAAAAAGTAAAATATATTAATTCATAACTAAAAAGTTACGCAAAAGTAAGTGGTGTTACCTTTTAACAGAAGCGGAACATGCAGCAAAGAACAAACACGCCATCGACTTCGACAGAAGTTTCGTACTGGACACCAAATGAAACTGGAAAAAAAACTAATTTTTTTAGAGTCATGGCATATTCAGCATACAAAGAACAACCTGAACCGGTCCATCGGTACCCTCCCAATCAGTCATATTCACGGGCTTTGAGGAGCCACAAAAAGAAGAAGACGATTTTAACGGCAGCGACAAGGAGAAGAGAAAGACGAACATCCAGCCAAATCAGTCACCCGGGAACACCGTGCCCATGAACAAGCGACCGAGCAGGCCGCGAAACCATCAGGCGAAACGTCGGACTATTTAAACACAGTTGGTTAGAGTATCTCCAGCTTCTTTGAAAAGACTCACCTAAACAGGCAGGTTTTTGCCGAAATGTTTACTTTTCAATGACTAACCATAAAGGTAACGCGTTCCTTTTCTTTTGAAATAACGCAAGGCGGTAACGCGTTACGTTACTTTAGAACAGGGTTGGGCAGAAATACTCAATGTATTTGGAAATGCAAATACTTGGATACATAAAAATATTAGCTAAAATAATGATACTCAAATATATCGGTAAAACTGTATCGCAATACGTATCGGAAATACATTTTAAATAGAGGCAAAAAGTCCTTGAAAATACAAATACAGGAATACATTTTGGGGAGGGTAGAAATACAAATACAGAAATGCTGATACTGTAATACATTTTTCACATTTGTTTGAGACTCCAACTGAAATGAAGCTTGAAGTTTGAAGTGGAAGTTTTTGATCCCGAAATTACTTCCCTGTAGGTTTGGCACTTTGCCTTGAAGGTGGTGATTTCGGACGACGAGAGGTCTCCAATGGGCTCAAAAGAATGTTCCATCAAGGACTGACCGCGGTCTCTTCTCTGAAATCCTGTCTGTCTGACGAGGGATGCGAAAAAACTTTGACCTCTAAATAAATTCTATGCCGCTCTAAATCCCATCAAAACGTCACCACGCCGCTCTCCAATATGGACGCCCCTGTCAACACTGGTCATATGACTTCACGGTGGAATGAACTGGTATTCTTTATCTGTAGGTATGGCATTGAACATGAAACTTTACTACGCTGCTGTATGAAAGTACAATACATACTTTCGTTGTGGGCTGCCTCATTGAAGATCGTGCAGGCAGTGTCATTTGGAATTTTAGAGAATAGTGGGCCACCTGAAGCATCCTGCAACACATGTCTTATCTTCTGTTACGGTTGAAGAAACAATACGGTGGCATCCCTGTTGTGAAGGTCCTTCCTGCCGACCCTCCGCCACCGACGCATGGATTGCAGTCCTCAAGTTTCGCCTAGTATCATCCAAACAGAAACCTCGTGGATTGCGACCTGATATGGCCGGCACAGGTGCGAGCTCTCCGAGAAAGAATGCGCTCGAGACCAGTCGCAAGTGTATATGTCTGGCCTCCTTCTTGAGTTCCGGATCACCAGAGCAGCGGGTCACTTTCATGCCGGCTGATGACGTACCCTTAAGCCGTGCAATATTACGGTCGCAAGCGCAAACGCATTTGAATTTGTGTTGAACTTCACTGCGTGAGTCATCCTACTATTTCAGGTCAACCACCGCCAGGCTCGTCCTGCAACGAACTGTGACTCAGCTTTGCCGGCTGGGTGTACTGTGTACGCTAAGGCAAAAGTGACGTTTATAAGGGACATTGGATGCCAGCAAACAACGACTCAAGAAATCCCTGCCTAAGGACTTGCGGCAGAAAATGCTACGACTCCACTCCTGGCACGCCGCCTGGTTCGAGTCCCCGACTACGCAACACATTTCAGAAGAGAGAAGAGAACGCAAAGAAAATAGTTTGGAGAATCGGAAGGAACCTTGGTCAGCATAGTAACAACGCCCCAGCATCTCCTTGACCCTAATGCCTTGAGTGGTAAAAAAAAAAAGTGTTCGGGCTTGTATTTTGTTTTAGGGGGGGGGGGGGGGTATTTTTTATGAAATGTAACGAAATACATTTCATCCTGATTGTATCGTGATACAAAGAAACATTCCAAATGTATTTCGATACAGAAATACAGATACCGGTGAAAGAAATGTATCGCGATACAGAAATACAGATACGAAATGTATTTCTGAAATACTATTGCGGAACATTTGTATTGTGATACTGCCCAACCCTGCTTTACAAGTAAAGGGAAACGTGTTTCGTTACTTTTTTTTGTAACGCCTACAACACTTGTCACCACCCGCCATGTCCATTATATGCGTTGTGAGACGCTGCTGCAACATCGGCGCACGCCTGGGTCACGTCTGTTCCAACCACTTTCTTTCGGGATACAACGGGATCAATATTCAAGTGCGGCGAAGCCTCGGCCTGGATTTTTCGAAGAGGCTACTGTTTCATGCTACAGACAGGATTTAGTCCATCTTTAAGGTGTCTGTGCTGATAGTCGTTAATGATACAGAGCATTTTTAAAAGAGCTTCCTCACTTAATGCCAAGTTTATTTGCTCCCCCTCGTAGTCTTCTATCAAAGCTCAACAGCACAGTGTCTGCAAATTCTTACTGTCCCATCTTTTTTCCCCCCTAGCAAGATGGGCATTGTCCATTTGAAATGTGCAACTGGCAACAGGAGCTTAGGAACACCCATGCTAAGCTGAAATTTTCTATTTTGTGTGTATGTGTGACACCTTGCCTTGAAAAACCTTGGCCTTGCCTGTTCCTGAAAAGGGCTTATTTCAAGCCAGTCTTCTGGACATTATTAGTCATGGCTCGTACAGCATGTAGAGTGCTCAGTAAGTGTTTAAGAAACACAAAAACTGTCCGTTTTCATGGCGGAGCTGTTATGGTGGAAGCCGAGCAAACGTTTCGTGACGTGGCTCTCCACAGGCCATCCAGAACTGCTACGTGAATAGGCCATTGTTCAACTTCCTCCAGGATAGTATTCCCATAAGAAAAGACACGATTTGTGCGTTCTGTATAAGTTTATTAACATTGTATGTGACACTTAGAAATCATACCTTATTTACATCAATGCTAGCGCAAAGACCCTTCCTGAAGACACATACTGCACTCCTACGTCCCAATGCTGCACAGAGTTCTTGAGATAGGTTGTAGAGAAAAATATTGTAATTATATTAAACAGCGAATACTTTGTTTATCTGGTTTTCGCAAGCCCAGGAAGGCAACTTCAGTCACTTTCACAGTGGTATTTCATATTCAGGCAAATGTTGGTTTCCTACTAGAAAAAATATCTAGTTTATAATAGTCTAAATAACAAACAGCTCACAGAGCCATATTTAGGACAAAAAGATATTTTCTCTTCACAAATGTCAAACTTGAAAAATGTGCTAAACTTTTAATTTCATTGTGTACGACGCTCAGATTTGTAAGAAATCAAAACTGTTCACCTACTGCGATTGTTACCACTCCCTTGTGCGGATTTCTACTGAGGCAAATTGTCTGTGTTCTTAAGTTGCTAATAAACGCACGTATCTGTGCGCAATGATTCATTTAATTGTACATTACTAATAAATGGATACATGGAAATATATTTATTTCGGCTCAGGGAGCCGCGGCGCCGCAGAAAGGCAAACAGCCTCTACAGTGAAGGTACGCGGAGCCGCGTCCAACGACGCTGAGATGGCATTTTACAGATGAAAACAAACTCTGATGATGGTTTAAATGAAGCATGCGGACGAGGGTCGGGTGTTTATGCTGATGCATATAAAAAGGGTAAAAAGAGTTAGGCCCAGGAGCAAGCTTTGTGAAGGTGGTCTCCACGGGGCCGCCATGGGCGGCTGACTTCTAGCAGGCCGGTCTTGAGCGCCTGGCGACGGCTCCCGGCTTGCCTGGCTCGCAGACGAGCAGGCCGAATTTTGGGTGACGCAGGGCGTCCAGCACTCCCGTGGTGAGGCTCCAGAGTTTGGTGACGTTGTTGGCCGGGCGGTGGTCTTCGAGAAAGCAGGCCTTGATGTCTCCCAGCCTACGGTCGAGCTTGCAACCTAGCGGCCTGAGATCTGGCTTGCTCTTCTTTCGTCGTTAAGCTTGTGCAACGAAGTCGAGAGCCCGCACAAGCCGTGCTTTTGCCGTCGATGTCTTCGCCGTCCCGTTACTATCGTTGTTGGACGACCGACTTTCTTTCGTTTGACGTAACGGGATGTCGGTGTACGGCTCGAAACCGAGAATCCGATTGCGATGTAAGAGGCGACGCTGGAGCTCAGGGAGGTCGGCCGTCTTACAGTTATCTGAGCAAAGTATCAGACGTTAGATGTCATCCGGGAAGTGTGCCAAAACTGACTCGATCTTGCTCAGTCCAGGGTAAGGGTTTTGTGCCGTAGCGTTCTAAAACCTATTCGCGCCAACAGTTTTTCGATCTGTGTCATCACGTGACACGACCCGCCGGAGCAACTCGGATCCATTTGAGTAAGATTTATAACACGTCCCTTTGACCTGCGCGCGCGACATCATTATGGCGAAGATGTTGGAGCGACGTCTGACGCTCTGAATGCGCCCATCGAGTCAGGTCTACGTTTCCATTGGTTACTTATCGTGACGTTTTTGTAGAAATGAGTGGGAGCTCGCCTAAAAACTGAAATTATACTTTTTACGCCAGTAAACGAATCCGGCCCTTCGAAGGAATGAATATGTAATAAAGGACGAGAATTCCAAATAGACATCTAGCTAAACATTTCGAGAAAAAAAAAAAAAAAAAACTTTCACTACTCGTTTAAACCTATTATGTCATAGCCGATTCGGCAGCGGAAGAGATTTGCCTCCGCGTCGGGCTGGTGGTCCCGGGTCGTCTCTTCTCTCTCGCTCTTCCGTGGCGCACTCTCGGAGAAAGCTGCGATCTCTATTCGCCGAGATACTGAGGAAGAGGGGAAGACGATAGCGGGGGGGGGGGGGGGGGGGTTTCAGAACGCCAATATCTAATTGGAATGATTAGTAGGTTTA
The DNA here is from genome assembly GCF_016920785.2 of Ixodes scapularis. Taxonomy (NCBI): domain Eukaryota; kingdom Metazoa; phylum Arthropoda; class Arachnida; order Ixodida; family Ixodidae; genus Ixodes; species Ixodes scapularis. The sequence continues at coordinate 55,197,514 of NW_024609879.1, forward strand.
ACCTAAAGCTATAGCTGCCTTTGGCTTCCCTTGGTGAAAAGTCGTTCAAAATCAGTATACTAGAAGTAAACTGAAGTATGCTTAAAGTATACTTTCAGTGTGGTATTCGTACTTTATGTATACTTTAAGTGTACTTCAATTATACTCTCAGTAAAAATGATCTTGGACTGAAAGTATACTCGTTCGTACAAAACTAGTGCATGTAGTACAATCGTGGTGCCCGTGGTAAAAAAGTATTTTCAAATCAGTATACAGGAAATGCACTGAAGTATACTAAAGGTCAACTTTCAGTGCTTGCAATCGGCGTACTCAAACTAATATATATATATATATATATATATATATGAAGTTTTTTAACTGCCAGTGTAATTGACCCTGCTTAAACTTCGATTTTAAAGGGGCTATGGATAAACTCTAGCCCAATTGAAACAATTTGCGAAAAGGCGACGTGTTTTGCGTTATTCACAGCTAAAAGTCTGGCCTTTCGTCGCCTGATTAAAAAACAGCGCGCTGGACAGAACGCAGGATGTTATGCTTTCGTAGTCGCTTCGGACGCAACGTTGGAACTTGGAAGTATGATGCTGGAGCATCCACCAAAGGCACGCTGCCAGAAGTGTGCAAGTTTGTTCATGCTGAATGCGACAGCACTTTATGAGGGTTGTAACTTCACTAGAAAATTAAATAATGCACGTAACTTCAATATGAAAAGTTTTCACTAATAAAAACAAACATTCCATCACCAAAATGCCATGTCAAAACTGCTAAGTCACTCTCCACTTTCTTCGCCCCTGCTGGGCGTGGTTCTTGAATCGGGGGAAGAAAGTGCAAAATTTCTTAAATAAATATCTTTAAGCCCCTTGCTGTTTCGTGAATACATTTGATTGGGTGAGGCTTTAATAATGACTGACTCTAAAACAGCAATAGTGAAAAAGGTAACTTACGGATTTTAGTTCGTTAATAGAAATGTTGCCACGGTTATCCACTATGTGATGTCCGCCGAGTCGCACGACACACTGAAGGCTGCATCAACGTGGCAGTGAGCCCTTTTTTTTCTAAGATACCTGTTCATTAAAAAATATCACCGGTATAGCTGACATAACGTGACAAACGAATGTTTCATTTCTCATTTTATTGCAGACTACGTGGTCCAAAAGTTCCCACGGGAAAGGACCGGTACTGTAAGAGCATACTTACGTCGCAAATGCAACATGGACTATACGCCTCGAAAAAGCACAAATAGAAAAATTAGCTACATTGTACGCCACGGAAAGTAGATTTATCTAACTTGTCATTAATTATTTTAGCTAGTCATTTCTTCAATATTTATCAGTTCAAAAGTCTACTTTTATTTCAAAGAAAGCTTTTATTTTCCCTGAACTGTATTTATTACCTTTATTGAAAAATAAATATTTACTGTAAAATCCGTCAGCACTATTCAGAAGCTAGACTAGCGAGGGCAATTGCACCAAGTGTTTGATGATGCTGACACAAAAGCATGCACATATCTTTGTTTTCGAAGTGCACTGCTACTTGCGTGCTGCCTAATAGGCTAGTAGACCAATTACGTTTGCGGATAATCCAGTGTTTTTGTAATGCAGTTCTCAGCGCACTATACGCTGTTTCAGATATCTGCATCCACAGCAAGCAAAAGGACAGGAGGCAAAGGAAACCACGGCTAATAATGGGGACATAAGATGCTCCACCTTGCATAGTCACATGCAGCGCCAATCAACTTCTGAACCGCATAAGCGAAGTGGTGTTATGAATGGAAGCGTGCTCTGAAATGGGATGGAGAAATCGGCGCCTTCATGTAACAACCTCAAGCTTTCACCGAAAGTGTTTAATGGTGTATATTTATCTTGCGAAACTCTAAGGCATCTCAGTTCACGTAAAAAGAGCTTGACAATTGCAACAACGAACACGCCAACGCAGTCGATCGAGAGGTCCACACTGTAAAAAATCGACGTGAATTTTACGTGTCTTTTCTTCGCCAAAAAAGACGGGCACGCTCATTGTTTCAAAATACGAGGTTGACCTCATTATTTATTTGCCGCGAGAGCCGAGCCTTCCAGAAAAGCCTAAATGCCAAGAGTGCAAGCATGCGCAGATGAATCAGAATAGCTTTGGCAACGAAGGAGAGGTTGCTTGATATAGTCTCGGTTTTACACTGAAAAAGAAAACCTAAAGTTTAGATAAAACCTAAGATTGACTAAATATTTGTTATTTTTTACAAAATTATTATAGTGGCATTATTATTAATAATATATAGCGATTTGCTTAGTTTTGTTTTCAAAAACACAAGGAACAAAAAGTGAAAGCCGTTTACAAATCCCTGTAACGCCGAATTGGAGCGCAGCTCTTGAGGAGGAGGAGTGAAGGGTACTGAGGGGAGGGTAGACCCCTCCTCCTTCTCCTCCTCCTCCCCTCATTCTTTAATATGCTCCGGGGGGGGGGGGTGTCGCGTGACCGGGGAGGGGGGTCACGTGACCTCGGGGAGGCGTGACCTGGGGTCACGTGACCTTGGGTGTCACATGGGGGTCACCTCAAGGTCACGTGACCCCCAAGGTGACCACCACGTGACCTCAGAGGGGTCACGTGACCTGGGGGGTCACCTTGGGGTCACGTGACCTTGAGATGACCTTGGGAGGGGTCACGTGACCTCGGGGGTCACGTGACCTCAGAGGGGTCACGTGACTTGGAGGTCACGTGACCTTGGGGGTCACATGACCTTCAAAGGGTCACGTGGGGTCTTGGGGTCACGTGACCTTCAGATGACCTTGGGAGGGGTCACGTGACCTTCAGGGGGCCACGTGGGGTCACGTGACCTTGAGATGACCTTGGGAGGGGTCACGTGACCTGGAGGGGTCACGTGACCTGGAGGGGTCACGTGACCTTGGGGGTCACGTGACCTTGGGCTGACCTTGGTTACGTCGACGCCGACGCCGACGCCGACGGCGACGCCGACGCCGCTCAGGCCGGGAACGGGCCCTTAAGAGCTGCGCTCTAAAAATAGACTTTTGAAGACTGCGCAAGGACCATCGCTATTGCAATCAGCTTCCGTTCGACCGCCGTTAGAGTTCCGGAAGCTTCGAGCATCGCTCCCTTTTTACGTTTTAGCCGTTTTAGCGGATATTTCAGATATCTTACTTACGAATGCCGTGTTCAAAAATAGCAAGCGATTACTGAGAGCTGAAAGACGCTGCTGCGTCTTACCAACGGAAGTAGGTGGCGGACAGTAATGGCCGGCTGGTACAAGTGCCGGTGACGAAGTTTCTTTGGTTTCTGCGAAGTGCACCACTGTTTCAAACTTTGTCGGCTACCGTGTGCTTGCTAAGCTATGCTTGATTCTAACTATGATCCACCCGGTGTTATTTCGTTATTTAGAAAGAGCGTATCTCCTACAAAACCTGTCCGGATCTCTCTGCAGATTGAAAAAGAGAAAGCGACGGAACCGAGGGCCAGCCGAGGGCCTGTTCTGGGCGCCGTCCTACGACGCTCGCCCGACAACGCTTTTGCGGAGCGTTCAATTGCAGTCTGACGGCAGTTCAAGCAATCACCAGTCATGCTAGTTCTGACGTGTGGTCCCCACAGCCTCTCGCCAACGATTTGTTTCATAAAGCGGGAGCGAGAAAAACGTTACAGGAGCGAGCAGCATGATTTCTTGCCTGTGCTGATGCCTGCGCCGTAGAGACGCGCGGTCTCTTTGCGTATGCCGAAGCGGCACGCTTACCAAGTTTACGACTGTGTGATGTAAATAAAGTGAGTTTGGATGTCACGTTTCTTAGTGGGGGCGAAAGCCGCTACAAAAAGTAGAACAGTTAGAGAAAGCAAAAGCATAAAAAAATGCGAAAAGAACCTGAATATTCGATGAAGTGGAAAGACTATCAACGTACCAACTTGCCCTGTTATTCTTTCTGTCAGAGATTAATAGCCAATTGTAATATATTAAATAAATTCCAACTTTTAATTGGTTACATATTAGTGATTGATGCAGTACAGCCCTACTCTGCTCTAGTGCTTTTATGATATCAGGTAATGTGTAAATATGAAGGATAGTTCATAGCAACCATTTATGTCCGACCCATTATAGTGAATCTTTTCTCTAAAAGCTCGAAGTTATAGAAAAAAAATGTGCTCATTATACATTAGGCCCCACCGCTGAATGTGTAACAGCATGTGACTTGTACGTATGTTTTCAGCGAAAGAAAAGGATGCATTAAAAAGGGCCAATCATTTTGTTTTTACTGTGTTTGAGCTTCTTTCAGGTACACGCAAAATGTGGGTGCTACGTCTAAAAGAGTGGAATTGACGTTTCCCGCAGCGCTGCAGGCCTAACTCAGTTTAACTAGGAGGTTGCAACCTATGGGAACCTGGGGAACTGCATACCAAGAGTAAAAGTGACGTCAGCCCACTGATCTCTATTATAGGTAGGTGGATGGTGCAATGAGTAGACAGGTATGAAGCCACCGGAAGTAAGCGGCTTGTCCCGAAAGCGAGCGCTTGACAGGTTTTGCAACTCTCCCGAGTGCTGGTTTGAACAGCGTTCAGGGCGCTGGGTTTTTTCTTGTCATCCCAAGAGAGCCTGCTTGTTGCGGAGTAACAGTGCTTGCGAGCCCGAGAAGTCTCCTGGCAAGCCATTCGTTGTGAAAATTTGAGAGATTCTAGATTATCAAGTGTGCGTATGTCCCACGTTCAAATGCCTTATTCTTGGGATTTAATCCTGAACTAATCTCTGGAGCGCACTGGCACATGCGGAGAAGCGCACTGAACAAAGCAAATCCATCGCAATGGTGATTTTCCGAGCGCTTTGAAAGGTTTGAATGGCATAAACAACTATTTTGGCGAGCCCGATATTTCATACATTTTATGAAGTGTTAGTGTTAGGAACACTTTGCAGGTAAAAAATTTCGCAATCAGGAGTAATCTTCAATGCATTCGTATCCATGGGATTACTTTTTGCATTACCAATTTTTAGCAATTGCGATAAACTCGTGAAAACTAAGCCTTCGCAAAAATTAAGTCGTTTACAGTAGTACAATTCATCTTGAAACCAATACCGAATACCGTATTATACTCAACTTCCAAAATAAAATTTTAGTATTAGCACAGCCTTGAAAATAGCCATTCTCGGATGTTTTCGTTGTGGCCTTCATCAATTCATGTGTGCTTTAAATGTAGCAGCTGCAACCTTGAATCTGGAAAAGGCTATTGTTTATCACACATTTTCTTTATGGTGCTCAAGGTTTGAGGTAATACACGTTGTGACCTGCAATGGACACTACTACCATTAGCATAGCCCTGGGCATGCAAAAAAGGCACACCACCAATGTCTGACGTATCGGGCTTTCAGAAATAAAATTGTCCTATTTTCCACACCCTTGTGTCAGGATACAGTTGTTACTATCTTGCCCTTCTCACATACTGGTCCTTTGAGCGAGTAATGTGATGTTATATCATAGGGTGGCATAGGGTAATTTTCTATCCTCTCTTTACGCAGGATGTAATGGCACACCATCATCACAAAGGAGAGTGTACAGTGAGGCAGGCTCGGAAACTTGAATAAAGTGATAAGTAGGATTTCAATTTCTGTTTTATCAATTACGTGAAGTACACTGATCGCAACTTTTGTATGCTGCACATACAAACTTTCAGTTAAAAATGCAATGCACCCTTTTTTATGGCTTTTCTCAAAGTTTCAGAAGACACTGGTACATCATTTTCACGGGGAATGTTTGGAAATAGAGCTGTTAAAGATTACCTCGTAATTTTCACGTACATAGCCGCAAATCAAAATGACGACTTTCCTAATCAATGTAGGAAAACGGCAGTACATTAGTTTCACGAGGGAAGATTTGAAAATGATTCAATTGTCATTTTTACGTCTATGCTCGCAACTTAAAAATTCGGCGCTTTTTTTTTTACAACTTTTCCCACACAATTTCATAACATGATTGTACGTTATTTTGACAAGGAATGTTTGGAAATAGAGCTGCCAAGAGTTCCCTCGTATATTTCATGACTCATTTTTGAGAGTGCATCTCCCGATGGTGGCGCCTCTGCATTATCATCAATTAAGTTGTCAACGGCGTTTCTTAACATTTCACGAGAATGGAGCTATACGTCATGAAATTTCACAAGTGGGAATCGAGCCGTCGAAAAAAAACAGCTTTAAAAAGTCAGCTTTTTAAATGCATGCGCCGATATTTTTGGCCAATATTAGACCGTTCTTTCCATTCGGAACGCCCGACATGCAAAACGTCCAAGATAACTTGCACCCTACTTTAAAAAAAACACCGGCGCCCTCTGCAGGAGTGAAATTAACTATCTGTCGTTAGCAAGCGTCTTGCAAAAGTGCCCAGATATTTTTAATACACCTGGTTATCTAAATAATTAAGATTAATTACCTCACCTATTAAACATTCTTTCAACGGCTGAGGTTCCATTTGTAAAGTTGCAGGGCGCATCGAGAAACACCCAATTAAAGTGTTTGCAACATGATAGGCTTTCGTGATTTTTTTACGGCCTTCCAAGATCGCACTATCGCACCGGGGTCCTAAAAATTTCTGGACCTGTCAATCTTGAGTTGAGCAATTCGCCAGAGAATTGGTCACATGATGTCAGAGTTCGCTCACGTGACGTAGGAGCAACTAATTAGTCAATCGATCTAGATATCAGATTTTTGATAATCGATAAATTTATATTCGACCGATGATCGATCATCGGCCGATAGTCGATCATCGGCCGATCATAGACCATCGCTAGTTGCACGCGTCGGTGACGTCATGTCACGTGACAAGTGCGAACTTCAGATCCTCAAAAAAAGGCTTTTAAAAAGAATTTCAGCTCGGTTTCGAACGAGCGACCTTTTCCTAAGTAGCCCAACGCGCTATCCAGAACGCCATACCTGCATTTTGTTCTTCTTCAATGCATGGATATCTTTACAAGTGACGTAACACGTTGATACTTATGTGTATATATATACATTTGTAGGACATTCACTTTCACACCTTATTTACATACGAATGTCACACACATACCTTATATATGGCATCTTGTACATGTGGCCAGTGGGTGTGATAAATTTAGACACAGAAATTGCATCGACAAGTGTAATGCAATGGTCACAAAAGGATATATCGTCAATAGATCATCTCAGAAATCTAAGAGACACAGACATGCATCGAACAGGCAAACCACTATGGTTGACTGACAGCTGAAGCGTATACGCTCCTCACTAGCGCTACCTGTCCTAGAAAAGGAGATTTTGTCGTACGGGGTTTTTCTGCATGTCTATCGATCATGCGACATCTCCATAGACTATGAAGTCCCAACAGAGCGAACATGTCGTACGGGACGGTTTCGTTCTCAGCGAATGGGAGGAAGCGAATACTGTAGTCATTAAGAATTGGATCTTTTTTTAGCGTGCGTTGCAGAACATAAAAAACAAACAAAAAAAACGCGTCGTTGCAATAAATAAAACAGTACTCTGGGTTTCTGGCTTGTTACAGAGTCTGCAATTAACAGACCACGGTACAAATATTCATTTTTCATTGAGGTAAGTTTTACTGGCAGGGTTGATGTAGGCAATTAGAGGAAGAACGTATACGTTGCGGGAGGAACGCCCCTTTTTCTTGACTCTTTTGGGAACATCATTGATGGGTTCTAGCGTGAAACGGGTACGATAGAGTGGTAGAGAAAACTAGCTTTCCGTAATATTCCACGACAGTGTCTTCCTCGACACGCTAAACAAATATTTCAATGAAAATTGTATTTTCAGAAAATTTATGCTATTGACTACTTCCCTTAAAAATCCCCAGGGCCTATTTTTTTACGTTTCGCCCGTTGAAATAACAAGACAACTTAAACTCTCAGCAAGGCGTGATTAGAGTATGACTATAAGGAACTCGTCATTTGCATTTTTAAAGAAAAAGAATCTTGACACGAACTGGCGGACAAAGATCTGGTGGTTTAGGACATAGTACTAGAGCACCAGATTTGAGAGGGAGGAAAAGGTTGTCCCTTTTTACACGTTCCCACGTTAAGCACCACATCAAAGTGGCGAATATTCTATGGAATGTTTGGATGTCTTTCGAGCGCAATGAAGCATTTGAATAACGCACATAAGTTTCGAAGCGAGGAACATATTGCACGCACTTGCTCTAGTAAAAACTGGAAATGCCTCTACCTTTCCACGCATCAGCCTTCCTTTTCAGTATGGTCGCAAGAGAGGACCAGTACGTCGAGCTACTACGAATTTGTGAGAGCGGTACTCCAAGATATGTGATCGGACACTGATTCCACTCTATCCCTGCAAAAAAAACGTGGTTTTGTGGCCCAAGAACTGCACCATAATCCGTTGCATTTAGATGGATTCACTGAAGCCCCTGTGATTGCGCAGTAACGCGCTGTTTGATCAAGCGCTTTCTCGACACTCTTTTTTTATTTTATTTATTTATTTAAAAGTTCCCTCAAGGCCCGAAGGCATTACAGAGGGGAGCGGGTTACATCAATAGAATTCAACAACATACAATGAATAACAACCTATGAATGTAAAACAAATGTACATATTAGTGAAACGCTGAAATGTGAACATTGTTAAGGCAATTTTTGAAAGCAACGCTGTCAGATATTGATACCACAGACGCTGGAAGGTGGTTCCACAACACTGTAGTTCGGGGTATGAATGAATTGTGCAAAGTAGTAGTGTTACATGAAGGTACGCCCATCTTGTGTCGGTGATCAAGACGCTGTGATATGTAAAAAGGAGGTGCTAATAACTTGTCACGCAAAGTATGATTGTGGTAGTAGATTTCGTGAAACAGGCACAAACGAAAAACTTCTCTACGCGATGCAAGATTAGGCAAGTTCAAACTTGATTTCATGGATGTTACGCTGGCAGTGCGGTGATAATTAGTAAGTATGAATCGGGCGGATCTATTTTGAATTGCTTCAACTGCAGATGTTAATACGTCAGTACCGGGGTCCCAAATTGAAGAGGCATATTCTAGTTTGGTGCGAACAAGTGTTTTGTAAAGAAGTAGTTTAAGTGATAAGGGAGCTGCTGAAAAATTTCGTTTTATGAAACCCAGCATACGATTGGCGTTACTTGTTACGTATTGAATATGAGTTTCCCAGGACAGATTGGATGAAATATGAACCCCCAAATATTTGTAGGTTGTTACTTGTTGTAAAGGAGTGTGGTTTAGGTAATAACAAGAGACATCACTCTGAAGCCGAGAAACCCTTATTACCTTACATTTGTTAGTGTGAAGCTGCATATGCCATAAGTCACACCATTCAGATACACGGTCAAGGTCACACTGAAGAGAAGAAACATCGGATTTGTTAGTCACTTCACGATATATAACACAGTCGTCAGCAAACAAGCTAATCGAAGATGAAACACAGGAGGGTAAGTCATTGACATATATAAGGAAAAGAAGAGGACCCAGTACAGACCCCTGCGGCACTCCGGACGTCACAGAAGCTGAAGGAGAAGACGTGTCATTCGCAAATACAAACTGAGACCGGTTAGTTAGGAAGGCGTGAATCCAAGATAGTGTAGCGGAATCAATGCTGAGTTTGCTTAGCTTATGAAGTAGTAGACTATGTGATACCTTATCAAATGCTTTAGCGAAATCGAGGAATATGCAGTCAGCTTGGGAACTTCGATCAAGAATAAGGTGAAGGTCGTTAGTGAAGGTTAGTAGCTGGGTTTCACACGAAAATGACTTACGAAAACCGTGTTGGGCGGGAGAAAAGAAGTTATTAGACTCCAAAAAGTTTACTAAATGTGAAAAAATGACGTGCTCAAGAATTTTGCATGGGATGCTTGTTAGCGATATGGGACGGTAATTAGAAGGAGAATGTTGATCACCCGTTTTGTGTATCGGCACCACCTTTCCCACCTTCCAGTCGTCCGGCAAATACCCACAATTAAGAGACTGATTAAATAGTTTAGAAAGTATTATTGAAGAATATTCTTTGGTACTTTTTAGGAATTTTGAATTAATATCATCTACTCCCGCGGAACACGATATTTTTAAATTATCGATTACATTAACAATTCCACAAGCATCAATAGCGACCGGGTACATAGGAACAAATCCAGTATGTTGAAATGGAGGTAAAGATGACACGTTAACGTCTGAAAATGAAGCCACAAAGGCGGAGTTCAAAACAAGGGCACACTCACTAAAAGGCACAGCATTTCCAGAGGAACTAAACAATGATATTGACGATTTTTCATTTCGATTAATTACATTCCAAAACTGCTTTGGGTTGCTTGTTAAAAGTGATGGTAGAGTTACATTAAAATAAGTAGCCTTCGCATTTTCAATAGCACTTTTATAATTATTGGCTGCAATATGGTATGCAGACCATTTAGAATCAACATTTGAAAATTTAGCTGCTCGAAATTTTTGTTTTTTCTTGTTAGAAAGCCTTTTTAATGTGGTGTTAAACCATGGTGATTGCGGGTTAACGGAAATATTGCGCAAAGGTATATATGTATTAGTAAGATGCACAACCTGCGTTTTAAATAAATCCCAATTTTCCTGAATTGAGCGTTCCGAAAAGAGCGGCAAGTAATCATCAAGAAAAAAAGAAAGTTCACTGTTAATGGCCTCGAAGTTACCTTTAGCATAGTCGCGTATTTTTTTCTGAATCTTTGGAGCATTTCTAACAGGAACATCGATGACAAAATGTATTAATGAATGATCACTTATGCCCTGCATGGTGCTAATTGAAGATATTAAAGAAGATGACGTTGTTAAAATTAGATCCAATATGTTGGCTGTTGTATGGGTAATTCTAGTAGGAAGAGTCATCAATTGACTGAAGCTGAAATCGCTACACATGTTTATGAAGTCAGTCGCGTCTGATGAAAATGGGTGACTGTAAGCATGCAAGCCAGTCCAGACTATATTTGGGTAGTTGAAGTCACCTAAAAGAATGATCGGAACGGAAGGAAAGCGTATTATTAATGAGTTTATTGCGTCATGAAGACTGGTAACGAAGGAATGATTGTTAGATGGCGGGCGATAGCATACACCCAAAATAAGTTTCTGGTTATTCAAATGCAAACAAACCCATGTTATTTCCAATTCGCTATTCAGGCGCACGCAAAACGATTCAATATGACTTGCAATTGCGATTAACACACCGCCACCAGTCCTTTCACCTCTATCGTAACGATAAACCTTGAAACTTTTTTCACAACAAAATATTTCGGAATTTTTAACAGAAGAGGAAAGCCACGTTTCGGTTAAAACCACAATATCAGCACTGGATGAGTCTATAGCAGAGCACAAGTCATCCCTATGACGCAACACACTCCTTATATTACAAAAAAGTACTGACAAATGTTTGTTTTTATCAGTACGACCCTCACCCCTCGCAACTCGTTATGATGATGCAGATGTTAGGTTAGTTGGAACAATCTCTGTGTTATCTCTCGCGCGCATATCGGGGGCGGAACCGAACTCAAAAACATTATCAGTAGTCGCGTTGTACATGTAGCACTTTTTGTTGACATGCAGCTTGTTATACCGCAGCTGATATATGCAATTCGTAGCTTTACCAAATTCAATTAGTTTTTTTCTGGCAATTCGAGTAGCTGGAGAAAAATCTTCGGTGATATACGTCGTGCTTCCTTTTAATTTTAGTCGCGAGAAAAGTACCTTGTCCTTGACCTTAAAGGAAGAAAACTTTATAACTAGCGGGCGACATCTGGTAGGATTGAAGGAGCCGATTCGATGTGCGCGCTCAATGCAATCTGGGGTAACCTGGAGCTGAAGGGAACGGGAAATAAGCTCGAGAACTTTTGTTTCACTTTCCGCCCATGTTTCTGACGCAACATCGGGAAGACCATGAATAATGAGGTTATCACGTCTTGAACGATCTTCAAGTTCATTAAGACGCTCGAGTAAGTTAACGTTATTGTTCTGCAAAGCTTCAGCGACGCCCTGCATCTCTTGAAAGTCGTGGTCGACTATTTCAAGCGCAGAAATCTTACTTTCAACAAGGAGTAGTCGACTTCCAAATTCGTTAATTTTTGCTTCAATGGATTGCTGGTTTTTTTTTATTTCTTCCACGGTTTTTATTAAACTGCTCTGCCCCTCCTGTGACTTTATGGCACGAGCATTAAGGTCTTGCAGCAGCTTGCATACATCATCTAGTTGCGTCGCTTGAGCTACAGTCATGGGGCCGGGGTTAAGCTCTACGTCGCCAGAGAGTAATAACAGTGACCTCAAAACGTCGAGACACTCCAGAAGTAATGCGAAAAAAACACTTGGGCACGGAAACAGCAAAAGGCAATGGTTGTTAGTTTTCTTAGCGTGTAGTGATGGAACGGAACCAACCTGCACAAGGATGCACACAGCGTTAGAACGATGCATTCCTAAGCTGTTTCCATGCCCACTGAAGCATCCAAGGGCGCTCCACGGTTTTAAAGCCAGGCCATCCGTGAGTGACGATGTCGATGTCGATGCGTAAACCCTCTCGAACGGAGTGAAGACACGCTGCGGTTGCGGCCAATCCGCGGGAGCACCGAAGGGCCCGCCGACGATGTTGTCCGGAAAGCCAAGCAACACTTGATTATTTGCTGACGGGGTGACGATGACTGGTTGAAGTAACGGTGACCAGCGCCGCAGGAAGAACAGCGATGCCAGTATCTGCACAAGGATGCACACAGCGTTAGAACGATGCATTCCTAAGCTGTTTCCATGCCCACTGAAGCATCCAAGGGCGCTCCACGGTTTTAAAGCCAGGCCATCCGTGAGTGACGATGTCGATGTCGATGCGTAAACCCTCTCGAACGGAGTGAAGACACGCTGCGGTTGCGGCCAATCCGCGGGAGCACCGAAGGGCCCGCCGACGATGTTGTCCGGAAAGCCAAGCAACACTTGATTATTTGCTGACGGGGTGACGATGACTGGTTGAAGTAACGGTGACCAGCGCCGCAGGAAGAACAGCGATGCCAGTATCTGCACAAGGATGCACACAGCGTTAGAACGATGCATTCCTAAGCTGTTTCCATGCCCACTCTCTTGTCAACGCAAAAAAAAACCAACATCGCCTGCGTATGCGAGGACTTTTACCTCAACATTTGCCACAGAGTACCCACGAATACATTTTGTTTTCAGGATGCTAAGGCATAAGGGCTCAATATACAATGTAAAAAGGATGGGAGAAAGACGGCAGCCCTGCCTTACGGAAGATTTGATCTTAATTTCATCAGAAAGTGTGTTACTGATTTTCAGTCGTGTCGAACTATGAATGTACAAAGTCGAATTCCTTCCGAAAGTGTCTCTCCCACTTTTACGTGCTCAAGCAGGGCAAATAGAAATGAATGACTCACGCGGTCAAAGGCTTTTGTAAGGTCTATTTGTACAAGTGCAACCTGGTCGTTACTGTCTGACACAGACTATAGGACGGAACGGGCAACATGTACGTTCGTTTGAATGGATCCGCCTCGTATCCACAAGTTTGGTGCTCACCTTTTTTACTACGCAGTGAAGTCTTTCATTGAGCACTTGAGAGTAAATTTTATTATCTACGTTGCAGAGTGATATTGGTCTGTAGTTTCCATCTTTTTAAGCATTTCAGGATCTTTTGTTTTTGGCTGCAATACAGTGTGTCCACGGTAAAATGAAGGGGTAATAGTTTTCTCTATGTAGGAGTCTTCAAATACAGCCAGTAAAACAGGAGATATAATGTCTTGGAACTTTTTGTAAAATTCACCGCTTAGTCCGTCGGGTCCTGATGCTTTCCCATTTGGGAGAGATTTAATGGCAGCCTAATTTCGTTTAATGTTATGGGGCCTTCAATAATGGTGATCTTTCTCATCAAGTCTTGGCATCTGGGTTAGTAGCTGTTCGATCTCAGTCTTGTCTTTTGTGGGTATTAATGTTTCATAAATATTTGTGTACAAGTGGTGAAATGATTTGACTATTTCAGTGGCGTCGGTGAGTATCAATCTATCTTTGTTGATTTCTACTATTCCCTTTGACAGCGCGTTACGCCTTCCGTTATCCAGGGATGTTTTCATAGGTTGCTCGCCGAGGAGAAAGTGTTTCTCCCGCGAGCGAATTAATGCTCCGCGGTACCTTTCGGTTTCATACTTTTGAAGCTGGGCTCGTACTATGTTAACATCATCTCTGTACGCTCCTGGGTTTAAGCATTCAAGCTTGTGAAGGGTTACTAAATTTTTAATGAAGTCACCCTGCTTTTGTCTCGCCATACCTGCAAGTTACAATTTCGTGTTTAGAGGTTGACTACCATCGCGGGAAGTGCTGTTGACTCGTGGGAAAGTGTGGAAACATGTCGCTGGATGGCGCCATGTCCAGTGCAGTTGATGTTATTCCCGGAAGATGTCTCCCTAGTTGTGGGAAAGTGAGGGGGCACGCTCCTGGATGGCGCAATGTACAGTGCTAATCACACTTGTCTATAACGCGCGAGCGTGCGGCTTTCTCCGGGGAGCGCTAGACTGGTGGCAATCGCGGAAACTAAGCTAGTCACGTGGCGCAACATGGAACGGCCCGCTCGAGGGGTGTCCTGCCGACTCTATCAGCTTGATAAGCGATAAAAGTAAAGTGCTTTTTGATATATTTTTGTTTTTTGATGACGACATGGTTGATACGTCTTCATGCTTTAGTTTGTTTATTGTTCGAGCAATGATGTTTGTAAACAGCGTGTAAGCAGCCTTCCGCGTTCGCCGCCAGCCGATAGAGTGGGCAGGACATCCCTCAAGCGGGCCGTTCCATGTTGCGCCACGTGACTAGCTTAGTTTCCGCGAATGCCACCAGTCTAGCGCTCCCCGGAGAAAGCCGCACGCTCGCGCGTTATAGACAAGTGTGATTAGCACTGTACAGTGCACTGCTAATATTCATACAAGATGGCGCGCGACTAATTGCGTCATCTGTGCAGCTCCACGAAGGGCGCTTTAGTATTTGAACTGCGGCGCGGGATAAGTGCATCGTAGGACGTATCCCGTGATGTCACCAGATGCATCCAGTAGAGGGCGCTCAGTGTGATGAGATCTGAATCCCCTTTTGACGATTATGTGCTGCCACCTAGACAGGCGACTGGGTTCGAGACTAAGCTCCTAGAAAACAACGCGCGCACAAAGCCTCAAGCGGTCACGTGATGAATGTCCTTTGTGATTTGAATATATCCGCAGTAAATGTTTTTATTAGCGAAAAAAAGGTTCTGCGGTGGATGTGAATCAACCCCGTATCTTGTGCGGATGGCACCATGTCCCGTGTATATGGTGATATTCTCACAAGAATGTCGCGCTACTAATCACGTCATCTGTGCGGCGCCGCCACACCAATCAGCCTAAGTCATTATATATATATATATATATATATATATATCCAGTAACAATTCAGCATATTAGTTATGGAACTGACACGAGAGATCGTCAAGCCTCAAATAGCTGACATCGTGATTTTCCTTCCGAATCGCATACGTTATTGTGTTTGAACTTGCCACGTCTCAACCAAACCCTCACGACCGCTGCACAGACGAGACAAGCTTGACGAAAGACATCAAACTTCATCGATGTTCAGACCCTGCTTTGACAATACGTGCATGGATGAAAATGTACTCTCTCGAGAAAATCGGCGTAAACGTGGATGAGAAAAACCAGACTGTCACCTTAAACATTATCTTAACGAAGCATACGTTCATGTCTTGGGGACACATAATCTACATTGCGAAGACAATTGCGTTATAAGTAAGTCGATGTATCTCCGTCGATGTCCACTCAGTGTGTCCCAAATTAGATAATTGGGCGGACGAAAACCCTATTGGGATCAACCTAGGTCACGACTCACGAGGCAACTTTGCGCCTCGTGTACTTTTTGAATAAAGAGTAATAAAACACGCTACGTGTGTGTGATTTAAACAAAACTGCAGAGTCTATTGAAAATACTCAATGCAGTGTGAAGAACATGATCGCATACATTCTTTTTAATTTTAATTTATTTTCAAACTTTTTTTGCCTCTGTGAATGGAATCGTGGGAATGGCAACGAAAGGTTTTCGAAGTTGGTAATCCGTAGCATTTCCCACTCAGCAGCGCTACTGGTAGCTCGAAGGCAGCTCGCCTGGACAGCGTGCTCGAAGGAAAGTAATGAACCTCAAAAACCAATCACCCTGACGCCCGCGAGAGGGTTTCATATTGCTGTTGTGCTCAAATCTACTTATTTTCGGCATTCTTTCTTCTGCTCGGGGATGGCGGCGTTTAATCCCCTCGGGTCGGGCGAAGCCCTTTGTGTACGACGGTGAAGGTCGCTACTTTAAAGCCCATTGTCAAATAGAAACAGGCTCGGTTTTTTTTTTTTTCTACGCCGCGTTTTCACGAGGATGCAGGTGCGCTTTGGCCGTTGGGGCCCCTGCTTATCATCTTAAAGGGACCATAAAATAAGCTTTTGCTTTTGCCAAATAACTTTTACATTAAACCTTCAATGTTCACTGAACGCCGAACTATTGAAATATCGAATTTTTCTTTTTCTCCAACTCACCGCAAAAAGCAAGCCGCGGCGTAATTTTGACGGTCGTGACGTACTGTGGCACCGGGCAGTAGGATAATGGGAGCGTTAGCGCCGAACTGGCCGTGAGCCGGGAGGCTTTATTACAGGGTTTTAGTGCGCTGATGGTGCCGATGCCACCAACGTATTTCTGAATCGGCGTCTCTCATCACCGCGATAGTCACAGACACATCGCAACTGAGTGAAATTCAATTAGATACGTTCCGCTACAACGACAGCATGGGACTCGTCCCGTACGCCGGTACGAAGCACAGCAGGTCAACAGCACGACAGCTGCTTCTCCGCTGCCGTCAGCCGTTTCCATGGTATCTCTAAAAGAAGGGGACGCGCTGTCACTCACTGGCGTAGCAGAATATGCAGTTTTCTATGGGCTCAAGCAGGCACGTAGCCAGGATTTTGTTTCGGGGGGGGGGGGGGGGGGGGGGGGGGGGGGGGGTTGGGCGGGCGGGGGGCCCGTTCATGACAAAATGCTGTATGAAGGGGAGGGGGGAGAGGAGGTCCCAGCAAAATGAAAGATTTCGGGGGGGGGCCGGGCCCCATGGGCCTCCCCCCCTGGCTACGTGCCTGAGCTCAAGCTTTATTAACTTTTATTGTGTCATGAGAGGCTCCCAGGGCAGAGTGGATGAAAAAAGAAAAGGAAAACCATGCAGCACGCCGTCTTGGACGATTACAACTTTAAAACGTGACTTTACTGATAATACAAGTGTCGACACTGGCCTTTTCTACGATTACACAAGACTATAGTCTTAGCAGAGCTAATGCAGCGTAGAAATATGATTTCGTGGTAACATAGACGTTCCGATCGTCCAAGGAATGTTAATACTAATCAGTTTTCTCGGGTGATGAAAACGTGCCAAACTTCGCATCCTTCACACACGCCTTTAAATACGGTACATACCAGTAATATCTTGAACTTCAGCGCACGCATGGAATGCGCAAAAAACAATAAATTCGGGCGATGTTCGAGGAGATGAATGCAAAGAAAACACCACTGTAGTCGAAGTAAAAACAAAGACGACGGCACGAGAGTTTTTTCTGTCTTGAGGGGATGCCGCCACAACACCGCCGCACGAGTAGATGGATCTCCTCTTCTAGGACATGTTGGGTTATCATCGCGACACGCGACGAGAGTTTAGTCAAGGATAGCGCCCTACGCGGAACGATGAGCTTCCACCACGCTGACAGAAACAGCGATCACCACCGGCGCCATGTCTTTCAGCAGAGAGCAAGAAGCGCGCAACAGCTCTGGCGCTGTCTAATCTTTCGCTTGCTTCCTTTACCACACAAGAGATTGCGCAGAGCTCCCAGCATTTTAAAATCCCGCAGTTTCCGTCATATTGCTAATTACTGAACAAAATGTGGATCAGAATATTGTTTAACAAAACTTTTAAAAAACATTTGCCGGCACTTTTTTTGTTTGTGATCGCGGTCTGGCGAGGTAGTTTCTTATACAATAGGCGACGTGGATTTGTCGGACGTGCCTTGGCACCGCGAATGCATCGCAGTGAAAAGGCCGAGAGCTTTCGAAGGAAAGAAGGTATAAACGAGTCCGTTTTTTTTAAGTTCTATAGCGAAAATTTGTTTTGGCTCTCCATTTTTGTGTTTTGATTTTCTTTTCACACTTTTTGCGACGTGCGCCTGAGGCGAATCGATTTCGAAATCGTTTTATGGTTCTGGCAATTCGCAGAAAACGGCACCGATATATAATTTGGATGAACATCTCACAGGTTCTTCGATAAAATGTTCAAATTTCTAACTTTGAAAGCTGGAAGTTCCTGTGCTCGGGTACAAACGTGTTGAATCTATCCAAGCTTTGCGTAGGTTATGCTGGCGTCCGCGCAGCATCGCCCGGGGGGGGGGGGGGGGGGGGGGGGGCTGGTTAATGTGTTTCGGGAGGGGCTCAGGCCCCCTGGGCCCCCCCCTCTGGATCCGCCTCTGTCAAGAAGGCTAATCTGCGCGTGCCGTGTAGCCGATTTTCTTGAAATCAGTCCTGCAATCAGTGTTCCCAGATGGTCCCACCACAAAGCCGCCAGACAGCTGGGAGGTATAGCCAAAATATAGCCAAAGCCGTAAAAAAAAAATACTATAGCCACAATAGCCTAGAGTAAGAAGAATGATTTTAATACTTTTATTGACGAATTTTCATAAACATACAAAACATGTTACATTCTCTTGTTGAACCCTCCGATGCGCCATTCTTTGAATACATTATGTTACTTGCTAATTAAAAAAAAAAGGTTCGGAAGGATGAAAGTTCGTTCAACAATGACCCATCCTTCTATGATCTTCAGAAGCACTCCTTTTGAAACGTTTGTCGACGAAACATTTGTCGAACATAGCCCCCCTGGGCACCGTGCATGCCGCATTGTTCATGCAGGCCGGAGTGGTAGCAAAAGAGCCCTTCCTCCCCCTCACCGGGGAACACGAACTCCAGCCGAACGCTGACCCCGCGTTCGGTTATGTCAGTCGAGCGCTGAGTCATTGTTATTCGTTGTCTCCATTCGTGTAGGTCTAAAGCTAACCGCTTGTGGCGCCACGGTCTGATCTCCTCCCAAATAGCTAAAGCGACCTCTTTCTTGTTGTCCCAGGAACGTTTTGTAAAATTTATCAGTGATATTGCCACACGCCTTGCCGAGCGAGCGCATGACCGAAGGGTTACCGCGCTTGCCTCTAGCGCGGAGGCTTTCGGTTCGATACCAAAGAGCCGACTTCTCTTTTATTTATTCTTTCAACGTGACATTCTCGTAAGTTTGAAAACCCTGTCGTCTGATCGATTTACGAATGTTCTACGCGCCAGACGTTGCACGCCGAATGTTCCAGAAACCCACGAGGGTACAAAAGGTGCCCCGAGTGGCGGTCCGGAGTCAGTCTCGAAGCAGCGCTCGATCCTGTTGTTTTGCCGACACGAGCGCCTGCGACGCTGTCTGCTCCTTACAGGTGGACTGCATAAAATAGACGTACAATACTTTTTTTTCCAGTTTTGTCTTGTTGCGTGCTAATAAACCATTCTGGTAAACCAGATTTGCACAGGTGTATAAATGTCGTTGTCATCGACGTCGACACAAATTACGCAATGCGGAAGTATCTTCGCAAGTAATTGAATTACATTTCTAAGTATCTGTACTCTACTCAAGATACTTTACAGTGAAACTAACTTGAGTAGTATTTTAAATACTGTATGAAGCAGGTATTTAGTAACTAAACTTAAATACTTTTATTAAGTATTTTATCCAACACTGGTCCTCGGTTAGTAACAGTCGGGTGCACGAGAGCTGCTGGACAATGATTCATTTTTCAGTGCCCGAGGCAGCGGTACAAAAAGTAAAACATTTAGTCAAAGGAAAAGACACGGAAAGAGGGACGTCCAAAACTCGGCTACTTTCTTTGCTTACACGAATCCTCATACACCCCGAAATATAAGGGCGACTGCAGCCATTGCGAAACTTCCACAAAGATACCTACAGGTACAACAAAATAACAGGGTAGCAGACATCAAATCCAACCTTTTATCACGAATATTATTCAAATAAAAGATGCACAAAAATTTGCCTTCATTCCTTTTCCGTTTGTTTCCACCTTCAAAATGAACAACAATCCAACGTTCACGAAGAATGGGTTGTAGTTTTCAAGACTGACCTTTCAAAAGCCCTACCCACTTCTTCACTTGCTTGTTTTGAAGACAGCAACATCGAGAAGCAACTGTTGTTAAACATTTGACTAAAAACCCCGAAACTGAGGCAAGAAGGACAGATATGGTTAGATTAAAACGTGTGAGGGAGGGACTTTATTAGATTGAACCGTGTAAGCTTGATGTAAAACGCTCGTGCAATGTGTGTAACAGCACATTTGGCTCGTCTGGATTATCCTACGACAAACACGAATATGATTAAAAGCTGAGATTTTTAAAGGTGAATGTACCAACAAAAGCCAAATCCATAAGCACGGATCACAACACAATGTAGAGAATTATCGCCCCGTATCACTGAGCTGCATATGTTGCGAGATTTTAGAGGATATTGTTTATAATAATGTTGTGAGGCATTTCAATACAAATAGATATTTCTCTTCTACTCAACATGGTTTTAGAAAGGGCCTCTCATGCGCCACACAGCTCGTAGAACTTTATGATGACTTGGTTTCAACTCCTGAGGAGGGAGGAGAAACGCACGCCATCTTTCTTGATTTACGGAAGGCTTTCGATAAAGTGTCTCACCCTTTGCTGCTACACAAACTGAGCTCCCTTAGCCTTGATGAAAACATATACCGTTGGATTGAAAATTACCTTTCTGTGAGAAAGCAGTGTGTCGTCATAAACGGTGCCAGCTCAGATTTTATTGATGTGACTTCTGGCGTGCCACAGGGTTCAGTGCTGGGACCCCTTTTATTTCTTGTATTTATTAATGATATATCAACGACCATTGACTCGCCCATAAGGCTGTTTCTGGACGATTGTGTTTTGTACAGTAGGGTAGACAGTGTTGGTGATTCAGCTTTTTTGAAGTCGGACCTAAAAAAAATATCGGATTGGTGCAGGATTTGGGAGTTGGGCTTAAAGGTGGAAAAGTGTGTGCAAGTCACTTTTGGGAAGAAACGTAACCCTGTCCCATCATGCTATTTTATTGATGATCATAGATTAAGTAATAACACTGATGTTAAATATTTGGAGATTACCTTGTCAAGCACCCTTTCTTTTAATGTTCATGCCACTGAAACTGCTAAGAAAGCCAGACGCACTTTAAATTTTCTTATTCGAAATTTACGCGGTGCTCCACAGAAACTAAAAGAGACTGCCTATTGCTGTTTGGTGAGACCTACACTGGAATACGCATGTGTTTTGTGGGATCCGGATCAAAAGTACCTGGCAGATAAGTTAGAAAAACTTCAAAACCGTGCGGCGAGATTCGTAACAGGAAATTATAGTGGGAACAATAGCGTAACAGAGATTAAAATGTACTTGGATGGGAAACTTTATTGTCAAGGCGCAAAGATTTTCGATTGAGGTTCTTGCTTGCAATTTTTAATGATATGACTGGTATTGATAAAAGCAACTACATAAAATTACCTAACTACATTTCAAATTGTGTGGATCATAGCAGAAAAATAAGGGAAATTTCTTGTAGAATAGATTATAAGAAGTTTTCATTTTTTTCCACGCACAATCGCTCAGTGGAACCTGTTACCAAAGTGTTTATTCGTGACGACGTGGGACCATTTATCTCAGGAAATGGTCTTGATTTTTAATGTTGTTTATGTTCAATGTTTATGTATTTTCTTTATTGACAGCTCAGGTTGTATATTCAAGTGTTCTGTTTTTATTTTATTGAGCGTATTAATCCATGGGCTGTACCTGCTATAATGCCGAAATTTTCCGGCGCTGCAGGATTTTTTTTTTGTAAATAAGTAACTAGAAAAGAAACCCTCCTTTCGCTTGTCCTCTCCTGGCGCCCTTCCATCACTGCATTAAAATTTGTATATTGCCATTTGATATATTAGATAAAAAAGAAGAAAAAATTCCCCAATCTAACTAAATATGGTATTCAGCAAGATACAACTGTAACGTATATGTAACGAAACGTTCCAATTTTTAACTGCAACGGGAACGAGTTCCTTTTTCACATATGGAACTCGTAACGGGAACGGGTTCCAAAAATAAGAAGGAACGAGGAACGAGCTTTGCTCCCTTTTCTTGAGGAACGTGTACAACATTGCCTCGTCTATACTCACAAAGCCAGGTACTTCGATGACGGAGCCATAGAGTGCACGGTCGCAGATTTTGAGCGCGAGGATCTGGTAGCACAGAGCATTTCTCGGGGAGTCTGGTATTCAGCGTACAGCTTTTGCAGCTGCGAAGACCCGAAACATGATTTTCAAACCAGACAAGAAACGAAGTGGTTGCGCGAGGAACGCCAGAAGCATGAGCGGTCATTCCATCGCTTGGGTCAAGTGTGTTTTGTTTTCTCGCCGCAGCGGGGCGCTCGTTACATGACGCTTGTCAGCCGTTATGCCTTTTCACCTCCGGCGGCCGCGTCACGTGACGATCTGCCAGTCTTCGTTAGTATAAAGGAGGCCATGTTTGTGGATGAATTTAGTGTTCAGGTTTGTGCCGCAAAGCCCAGAACCCCCCAGTTCTGCAGAGCGAAGATTCCCAGGTAGCATGCCAAAGAAGTGCTTAAAGGCCTTGTTGTTCTCCAACGTCGATCGTAGAAAATGCGGCATAGCCCAGAACACACACAGATGATTACTTGTCGCAGATATCGAGTTCCTGTTCGTCGATCAATAAAAGGCGCGCGTTCTGCGTCTCGCTTCGTTCGGTGCTCTCAACGTCAATGTATAACAGAGCCTTAACTTGGCACAATCCTGGTAATCCTAGGGGGCCTAACTTAACTTAATGTGGTTATGCTCCAAGACGTTACTTAGTGCCAAAATGGCGTTTTTTTTGGTTCGCCACAAAATATTGCCAAACTGCCAAACTTGAGCCAAAAATGTCATGTATCAACCCAAGTTCCAGCAGTGAAGCATGTTTGCCAATTTAGGCAGAAAGTTGCCACACAAAAAACCGAACCACTAAAGTGAAGCCTCACTCATGCACTTGTTTGCCAATTTAGGTCCGACGTTGTCAAGCGAAAACCGAACAACTAGGAGTACAGACTAACTTTGGCACTTGTTCTAAAAATTAGGGCTAAGGTAACCGGACTCTGGAAAAGAAAAAAAGAAAGGTAGCGTTTGGCTCTACCTACACTTCATAAAGATTTTTAGGCCCTAAATTTCCAGACAATAACCAAATTTAACCTGAAAGAACAGTGCTACCTAAGTTCGCTTCACGTGCTGCGAGCTGCATTACTTTGACACACTCAATGGTCGATCCCCGCCCGGACTTCGCGTCGCTTTGAATGAAGATCAAACTGAAATCCGTAGAAATGCTCACCTTGACGACATTTGTGCCGTCTGACGCAGAAACGAAGAAGAAGGGCATCCCGTGCTTCTTGCCAAAGTTGAAGCTCTTTTGGACCACCGAGGAGTCCGCTGAAAAGACAGGGCGACGCCGAAACTTTGGTTAAACAGTAAAAATGAGCTTTTATTACAGCATAAATTTAAAAAAATTTGGGGAACACCCTATTTTTGGATATTTACTCGTCCGTCCGTCTGAACATTTCCCTGCAAAATTTAGAGAACGAAATTGACGTCACGCGACATTATAGTATCACGTGACACCACGACTGTACACGCCGTTTCACAAGTCTCATGGCTGCCGAAGCTCCGATCCAATCAATCAATCAATCAATCGATCAATCAATCAATTGGTGCCAAGGGTGCATCGCCATGGCTCTTGCTCTTTTTGTGCGGGCTCTACCCCGGTTAAACCAATCACGTACAGAAAACAGGCGCAGGATCACGCCACATTCATATCCAATAAACTGTGCTAGCAGATTTTTTTTTCGGACATGCTTTTATTTAGAGGGTGCGACGCAAAAAGAAAAAAAATGCTTTTGATAGGTACGAAACAAAATCTTCAATCTTAATAACGTGAAAAAAAAACACAATGTGAAAAAGATATTTCACAGCGAGTTTAAGTAGGTCTTTTCTTATCACGATATTCGTGACGTCGTTGTAGAAGAAGCAAACGGTATGCATATCTCCGAACGGTGCCAGGAGCCTAAGCCAGTATTTGTGCGAGCAAACCAAAAATATGCATGCAGTCTCGGTGCTTTTAATAGTGTTCAATTCACGACTGCGAGCTATATTAAGTCTAACTTCAATATATATATTTCCATGAGCACTGGACATAACGCGTGGCACTAAAATGTGTCTGTTCTTTTAATTCGTGCAAATACAAAAAAAACAGGCTTTGTGCGTAATGCGCGTATACAGTCTTTAGTGGATGCATCGGGCTCGGCAGTTAATATATAAAACGCAAACGCTATTCGTTTTTTTTGTTTTTTTTGTTATGCACTGATATTTAAAGTCAATCGACGAAAACGTTAGAAGCATCAATGCACGTTTTTTTTTGCAGTTTGTATAAGTTAAAAAACATAATTAAAGGTATGACAATATCTTTTGTTCATATTCTTACTGATCATGACAATTATTGATCGGTATTATGTCCGCCGATCCCGGCAAACACGCATTGAAGACGGTATGTCTGTTGTGCGCGACGCTTAGCACGAGGAAGTGATACTCAGCTTCCTCTGTTGTTGCTCTCATGAATATTTGAAAGTTTCACCAAACTACTAGCGTAGTGTAAAGTATTTTTTCGCTGCTAACAGCGCTAAAAGACGTAGGACAAGGACGAGGAAATGTACAGAGAGGGTGCTGTTTCGGTGTTTTCTCGCCCAGGGCCTACGTCGTTTAGCGTTGCTCCTACCAAACAGGTATGCGCTACCAATTAGCCTAACTGCATGCCTTGTTCTAAAGTGTTTGTTTGAAAAACCAGCCTATAAGCAGTCTATTTTAAGTGAGAACACCCTCTGAAACGGGTGTTCACACCTAAAATGAGACTGCAGCCGAAGCTACAAGCGCGAGCTAGCACGCGCTCCTGGCATTGACACGTGCATTTCTACCGCGATAATTCGTTGTGCGGAAGAACGTTTCCAAGCATTGACCTCAAGCTCTCGTGGTTGTGGCATGGCTGCAGTCTCACCTTAGTGGTGAACCGAGTATACTGGACACTTTCCGAAATTCAGTCTGGATACTTCAATAACATCTCCTCATTTAAGTGTACATCAGGGCATTCTAATATTTTTAATTACAGTTACCCTCCGCAACATGGTGCAAAACATTGATCTGTTATTTTGTAGATTTATATGTCCGCAGGTTCTGAGCAAGGCACCGCCAGCAATCATACCTGTAAAGAAATTATTAAATGCGTCGGCTAGTTCTCTTCCAGATAATTATTCTTCATTGACTTGCAGTTTTTGAAAGAGGGGCACGTGAGGGACCGCGATGGGGCAGGACTGCATTTAATTTGGACCGCAGCAAATCACGCCTACCGTTCTTATCGTTTATAAATGAGGAGTGATATTCCGTTCGCACAGATCGTGGTTTTTTTGTTATTTTGATTATATACTGCTTGAAAATGGTCAAATGATGGGATATACGAGTACTCAAAAATGTCTTATACAACTTGTGTCATATTTTCCTTTCAAGATCTGGCGTGATCCACAGGTTAGGAATTTGTCTAGTTTGCGTACGCACTTTTTCAATGAAGTGAGTGCAATATAAATGTTTAAAACTGTTCAAAAACATATTATAAGCCTCATTTGGTTCCACTTAATTACCAACATAGCTCGAATTTGTATGCAGCGTTGTATCCCAGAAAGCATTAAGTGTTGTCTTTGTAATTGACTGTTAAAGTTTTTTTGTGAAATCTGTTTTCTGCTAGCCCACCGTTTTCCCCGCAAAAGAAGACAGGAAGATGGTCATTAATGCAACACGATATCGCTCCTACCTCAGAATTTGATTTGACATAGTTTGTAATAAGAAATCAAAAATAGATTGACACACCGCTGTGACTCTTGTTGGTACCCTAACCACATTGACAAATCCATTTGATGGTATAGGTGTGTCAAAATCTCTGGCTGACGAGCTAGTGTTACCCATGTCTATGTTAAAATCTCCTCCTGCAATTAGAAGTATTTTATTTTCGACCAGAAATGCAAAAAAATTGACTGTAAAATTAAAAAAAAAATGATAACATTTCCGTTTGGTGGTCGATACCAAACAGAAAACACTCTCTGGCCCGAACGCAGGGAAGTATTTTATAATAAGGAGTAATATCACTGTAACGATCAAGAAACATGCACTCAGTATATGTGTAAGTTAGCAATGATATCCAGCCACCTCGGGTACTGGTTCTCTTTAAATATTAGGTTCTATAGTTTGACAGTCTAAACATATCAGTCACTTATGCTTCAAGTCTTGGCTAGAATGATGACGGAAAAAAATATACAAACATTCTTTAAAAAAACTCTCCTGAACACAAAATTTAATTCGTTACCGAAGTAGTGTTTAAATTAAGACATTTTAGTGAAACGGGTGCAGAGCGAGGTACAAGCCGTTTTACATCACACGGCAAATAATAACGGTGTTGGTTCATTTATAAGTTCCCCTAAAAAGTCCGCACAACTGTTTCATTTAATTTAGTCAAGGTCAAAGTTTCTTCTGATGCGAATAGGACGCACTCCTTCATCTTTCCCTCTAGAACTTTTCCGATTGAGTACCATGTAAGGGCATAGCTCTTTCCTTATAGCGCTATTTTTCGGCGCCCAAAGAAGCTCTCTATTTTAGCCGGTCAAGTTTTCCTGCATAAAAATCTCCTGGGCACTGTTCTTAAGTTCGCCTTGGCCCTTCAACCACGTGTCCTTGGTATGTCGCTTCACGGAGTGAATGATTATTCCAGGAACGAGTCCTTCTTTCGCTGGCAGCCTGTGAGCAGACACAACGTCGGACTCCGCTAATAAGACTGGTGACTAGGCGAGTCGGTTGTTCATGCTGATTAACGTTACAGCGCACCATAAGATAAACACTCACAAACACAGACATACTAGGTAAATATACACTCACTCGGCGCAGGGTGAGTGTATATTTATTTAGTGTGTCCGCGTTTGTGGCGGTTTCTCTTGTGGTGCGCTGTTACGTTAATCAATATGCACACCGCTAGATGAGGGAGCTCAAGTTTGTCGGCCACCTAATTTAGTATGAAAATTAGGTTCTCACCCTGCGTCATAGTGATCCCGTCGATTTCCAAATTGAGCCCTTTGCTTCGAAACTAAAGCCGATGCACCTCCTGCTGGAGCCAATCCTGTGCCGCTCTGCTGGTTTCATCCTTTTGCTCCAGGTCTTTCACCTTCTTTTTTAGCTTCTTATTTTGAGTTGCTTGGTGTTTTATTTGTATTTCAAATTCATCGAACCTATCTGACATGAGCTGTACGAATCGTTCCATGCGGTCTACTTCTTCGTTTAAGCTGGGCAGACTGTCCAGCTTCTTATTGACTGAAAACAAGAAGAAGTCATATCTGTTTCATAATTGTGATCCTCGCTGCCGCTAGCACGGAATGAACCGCTCCTGCATTGTGGTCACCGCCACGACCCCTTTACGTCTTCATTTTTTTTCAGAGAAAGAGTTCTTAGTAGCTCCGGCACATTTTCCAAAAATGGTAGGTGTGTATACACTCAGTACACTTTATCAATCACTTCCTCCTCGAGAAGAGACGACTGGCATGTGAAGCAAATGTTTGACATTCTATTACAGAGGAAGGGTACAAAACTCTAACGAAATAGTAATGGCAATGACAGATGCAGCAGCAAAGTGAGTTATCTGAAGGTCGTAAAACGTGTGGCCTACCAACCTGTAACAGCCGTTTTTGTCAGATTAGACGCGTTCACTGGATGCCGCTGCCGCTGCTAAATGACTGCCCGCGAGAAGCTTGCTGATTATCTGCTCCAGGTGCACTTCTGCGCCTGCACTGTCCGCGCCCGCCGCTTTGGCGAGGCGATGTGATGTGGCGGCAGTGTAGATTCCTGAAGTCTTTGAAGTGAGGTCAGAAAGCGATGATGAAAGGCAGCGACCACGGTGCAGAGGAGCTAAGGACGCAGACTCTCTCTGTAGATGACCACAATTCCAGGGCTTCCAATGCATCAGAAATACCAAGTGGCACTTGAATGCCTTGGTAAGGGACTTGTGGTCAGTGAAGATCACGAAGGCTTCTCTTTCCAAGAGGAAAAGGGAGTGCTTAATGTTGAGGTAAGCGGCGAGATGCTCCCGGCCGAAAATACAGCCGCGTTGTTCCATCGGTGTCAGCTTCTTGGTGAAGAAACCGAGCGGATGCCACAGGCCGTTGACGCTTTGCTGGAGCACACCTCCAACAGCGGCGACGAAGGCCCACACTTCATCGAACCAGCCCAGATAGGGTGAGTGAGACCTGGCTGCTTGAAGACGGCTTCAAGAGGATGTAGGATGGCCGCGCAACCCGGAATAAACTCTCTTTATAGCAGTTAACAAGGCCCAGAAAACGGCGGATTTGGCGGAGCGATTCAGGGCGTGGGAAGTCTGTGGTCGATTACACCTTGTCAAAAAGAAGGCGGACACCACCGCCGTCCCCGAAGTGGCCCAGAAACTCCAATGACAAATATCTGAACTCGCATCTCGATGCGTTTAGGATAAGGCCATGCTCAAAGAAACGCTCGAAAACCATGAGCGCAGGTGGTGCAGTTGTCCTGCCGGCGAGGCGCTGTCAATGGGGACGTTATTGACGTAGGCGGAACCAAAAGGTAGCCCGCGGAGAATGACGTCAAGGAAGCGCTGAAAACCGCGCCGCGTTTCGCAAACCGAAAGGCATTCTCGTGAACTCGAATGTGTTGAACAGTGTGGCGATTGCAGTCTTTTCCACGTCCACGGGAGCGACAGGCATCTGGTGGTACGCCTTCTGAAGGTTCAGTCTCGAAAATATGGTGCATCCCTTAAAGGGATACTTGAACGAAATTTGAGATATACCCGTCGTGTTCAAAAATAGCTTGAATATGATCCACAATCTCCGTAAATGACAATCGCACGTTAGCGTTTTGAGCCTGGTGGTTGTATTTTTCGTTATAAACGACCCACTCTGGCAAGCGCTCGGAGAACAGCCAGCGGAGAGCAGATGACATCTGACGCAATCGTGACGTAGTTCGTCTAGGGACGAGCAAAGCTACGGCGAGGCTGACGTCGAGAGGATAGCCTGGTCCTTCCAGCAACCGAAGTGGCTGCTTTTGTACGGATTTTGAGTGACGGGTTAATCTTCTATAATCATGTAGAGGGAAAATCGTTGTTGTTGTTGGATACGTTTTATTCATATTTAGAAGGGGTACGACGCGACCGGTTTCATGCCTTGTCGTGAAGGGGAAGGGAATAAGGATGCAGGAATGGGAGAGGGGGTGCGAGGGCGGGAGGAGGAGAGGGCTTACAGAAGGCCGGCCAGACAGGCCGTCCTCACGTAAGCCAAGAGTGAGTTGAAGACCCGCCTCTTGACGTCTGTGGGGCCTGTCGGTACCGTCCAGGCCTCGAACGTCATTCCTGGTGGTGGACCGAGCTGCGCGAGTGCTATGTCCCTTTCCTTTCGCCTTGCTGGGCACTCCCAGAGCAGGTGGCGCAGGGTGGCGAGATGCGCTGAAGACTGGGTGTTAATGGAAGTATCGGGGATTAGCCCGGCGGTTTCATTGGCTTGAGGTGGCGATGTAGAAGTCGAACTACACCGGTCGCATATTGCATACTCTGGCGAACGTAGCCCGAAGCGGGCCAGGCGATACGGTGTCCATGCACAGCCGGTTGTGATTCGGCGTAGCCGGACCTCGGCCGCCCGCGGGTATCCCCTAGGGATGGAGGTCGGGCACTCAGGCAGCCGGGTGGACAGACGTCGCTTGGTTTCGGTGCGCGGGTGCTGTGGTGGTGAAGGGCCTGTCCTAGCGTCGGAGCCAGACGGTGCATCCAAGGGTCGCTGAAGCGGCTGACCGGCCGAGGGGAGAGACAAGAACGCCCTTGCTAGCCGGTGCGCCGCTTCATTGCCCTCTATGCCCGCGTGGCCCGGAACCCAAACGACCCTGATGTGTGCGGCCGATCCCAGGACCAACTCGAGTCCCGCTACAGCCGCCCGGATGGAGCAGACCGTTGGAGAGCGAGGGGGGGCCGAAGAAAGGCATGCCTTGACCGCTTCCGCAGAGTCTGTGTGCAGGAGGATCTCGGTGGGAGATAGCCCTCTGGTGGCGGTGTCGCGGAGCGCCAGTTCCGTTCCCAGCAGGATCGCCCGCAGCTCAGCCTCCAGCGAGTCAAGCCCCGGTGGAAGCCGGACACCAGTGGTCGATCCCAAGGACAGGCAACAGGCAGCTGCGGCAGTAGATCCGGATTTGGGATCCGCGGCCGCGTCACAGTAGTATCTGCGTACTTCGGGGCCGTCGGTGTTGACGTCACGTTCGTGCGCCGCAGCTTGGGATCGTCGGCGGCCCGGATGGCCGCCTCCAGCATGGGATGGCGTCGGCTTGCCGGAGGTCAGGCATGGCAGACTCCAAGGTGGAGGGGGTGTGGCTGGTGGTGGAACTCCCTCAACGGGTCGCAGGCCCAGCAACGCGAGAATGGATCGTCCCGGTCTGGACCGTGAAAGGCGGATGTGCTGCCCTAGGCATGCCTCGTGTAACAGGTCTCCAATGGTGTTGAGTCCAGCATGGGCCTGCAGCGTGTCAACCGGCGTGAAGTTCGGCAGGCCCGTGACAATACGCATGGCACGCCGATTAAGGACCTCTAGGTCCTCACGCTGTTTCCTGGTGATGCCTACGTGCTGTGCCCCGTAAAGCATCTTGGCTTGGATGAGGCTCCTAACAAGCATGCGTAATGTGTGGGTGTCGGCGCCCCAGTCCTTAGCTGTGGTGCGACGGATAAGGTGCAGCATATGTACTCGGAGGCTTTGGTTTTGCTCAGCCACGTCACAGGTGGGCCGTGCGCGAAAAAGTCGACACCAAGAACACGCAGCACGTTTGTGGCGGTGATGACTGAGCCCCCGAACTTGAGTTCGATGCACGGGGTCGCCTCTCGGCGTGCGTTGGTGTTTCCAAACACGGCGTACTGCGTCTGATCAGGTGACGGAGTTAGACCGCGTTCTATCAAAAATCCGGCGACGATGTCCAGTGCTTCTTGGGCGGAATCATTTTGAGGGCCAACTGGGCCACCCGTCGTCCAGATTGTGATGTCGTCTGCATAAATGGTGTGGCGGATGCCTGGGATCTTGTCGAGGTGGTGGCTCAAATCCGCCATCACTAGGTTGTAGAGTAGCGGGGAAAGCACCGCGCCTTGTGGGACTCCTAGCTCGAGTGGAGCCGCAGGAGCTTGTGCATTTCCTATTGAGACACTGTAGGTGCGCCCGTTGAGGAACGCCCTGATATACTGGAGAGGCTTGCCGGTGAGGCCCGCCGCGGATGCGGCGGCCATCACTGTAGGATGTAGAACACTATCAAAAGCCTTCTTCACGTCTATAGTTACCGCTATTTTGATGTCGTAGCGCGGGTGCTTGCCGGCAAGATCCTCAGCGAAGAGGGCCAGCGAGTCCTGCGTGCTGAGACCCCGGCGGAAGCCAGTCTGGCACGGGTGGAGGACGTTGTTTGCTTCAATGTGCCATTCCAACCGCATCAGCGCCATCCTCTCCATAAGCGTCCCGACATGTGACGTCAGAGAGATGGGTCGCATATCTGTGAGCTGTTTTGGAGTTCGGCCTGGTTTTGGGATTGGTATAACCGAGGCGTGGCGCCAGATGGCGGGAAGTTGACCCAGCTCCCAGGACTCGTTGAAGATGTCCAGAAGTTCTTGCATCGCTGCCTCCGGAAGGTTGCGAAGGGCCGTGACAGTTATCATGTCGGGCCCCGGGGCACCATGCAACTTTGTGATTGAGAAAAGTGCGCCTTGCAGCTCTGCCATGGTAAAAGGCCGCTCCATACCTGTTTCCATGGGTTCTTGAGGTGGAGGGAATGAAAATCTAACCTTGGCTGGGTCATAACTCGCTGGACATTCCCGTGGAAAAAATACGGGGCCAGCTTTGCTCGCGAATTCTTCATTGGAGATTGCCAACCGGAGGGCCATGTCTTCTCCAGCTGTTTGTTGACGTTGGTTCTTTGTCATACCAAGCATCGTCGCCCAGACCTTGGCCGGTGATGTGCGCCTGTTGAAAGACGTGCAGTGGTCGTGCCACTCTTTCCGCGAGAGCTCGAGAGAATAGCGTTTTGCTTCTGCCGATGCACGGTTAAAGCGTGTGCGGTCGGGCGGGAGTTTGCCGCCCTCTAGGTCGCAGTGTTGGGCCTTAATCCTTGATTCCCATAAATTAAGCAAGTGCTGATCAGGAGTCGGAGCTTCGGCGCTTACCTTCACTGACCGCGTCACGATCTCCTTGGCTTGAATAATACGATTGAAAAGTGGTTCGTGAGGCGGTAGTTCTGCGAGCACCTCGCGAAAGAGGGAAAGAGGGAAAATCGCGACTTCTGGGACGCACGAAAGAAATTCTCGGGAAGAGGGGAGTTCCTCCGTCCCCTCTTCTCTCGCGGTGGCCGGAGGCGAGACAGTGATCGTCACTACCTGGCAAGGTTCCTAGACGGGCATTACAAACGAGGCGTTAGCTACATCCACCAGGCGCTCTTTGCTAATCGATTAATTCGTTTTAAAATTTGTTTTCGCGTCTTTTTAACAAGTAATTAGTGTGTCCGATGTGATACTGCTACTTTGAACACATAGAGACCAAAAAATAAGCACCGATATTTTGTTGTAGTATACCTTTAAGATTTGTGTTAAAGTCCTGCATGCTGACCATGGGATGTCGGTTGAGAAGAGTCACTAAGTTTAAGCTGCGATAGTCGCCGGAGGGTCACCAGTCGTCTGTTTTCTTCAGAACGAGGTGACAGGGAGACAACTAGCTACTGGAAGATGAGAGAGCAATGCCGATCTCCATGTGCTGAAATTCTTGCTTAGCGATACGTAGTCTCTCTTGCGCAAGTCGAAGGGACGTGGCGTGCGTGAGCTGACGGCTGGTTATGATGCGGTAAACGACATTGCGCTTGATCAGTGTGTTCCAGTGAGGAGCTCAGGTGGAGAGGGAAATTTGATCAGCAGATCTCCATAAGGTGACGGTACTGTGTGGCAAGTTGTGAAGGCGAAGGGGTGGTATCTGGACGTTCGACCGGTGACCAAAATTGATTTAGTAGTGGAGTAGAGGACTTTCTTCCGAGCCATGTCAACCAGGAAACATAAAAGGGAAAGGAAATCCGCTCTCAGTGTAGCGTGACCGACGTCGGCGGCTAGGAAATCCAACGAAAGGTTCTTCGTAGGCAGTGGCTGACATGGACTAACCGATTTCTGTAAACGGAAATGCTTGAGTTGTTTGCAGCTTGAAGGTGACAGAAAACTGCAAGGGCGCGGTCGATGTACTTAGCGTAGAGAACGCTTACTTCAGCCTCGGTGTCAACCAAGCACCTACGCCTACTGGTAACGTCTGTGACGTAGAAAAGGCGACATTGGCCATCGCTGAAACCACTTGTCACCACACAATACCGTGTAGCGTTTCCCGTTCTCTAACAGCATGGCGTCTAGGCGGTTCGCGTGTGGCGCGTTAGAACTACGGTTGAAACGCCAGAAGCGGAAGTTTCGTTGGGTGCCAGGGCTGCGCGGCCCAGAATGGCGCAAGGCGCTTGTGACGAGTTTCGGAATGTCCTGTACGCCTTGTCTTAGCCCTGCAATTTTATCGGATGCAGGAGCACGAACCATTGGAGTGACGAGCTCGTGGATCGGGCAGACACGACGACTGGAGCTTCACGGTGGTGTTTGGCGACTTCCCTGATATTATTTGCGTGAGGTGCCAGAGCAGACTGGGATGGATCGGATACTGTCGCAAGAATGATTTGCACCGATGTTGGGAGGCGTTGTAAGAACAGCTCTTTCAGAAACTGGACGCCGAATGTGGCGGCGCCGACGCCCAGAAGCACTCGCATCTGGTGAAGGAGCTGTAAAGGACGATGGTCACCGAGCCCCTCTTCTGAGGGGAGCTGATGTAGCCGATTTCGCTCTGAAAGCATAGCGCGCTTTAAGATTGCAGTTTTGAGTGTGCCATACAGATTCGTTGCAAGGGGGCTCAAGAAGATGCCGTAGACCTCACGCGCAACGTCGCTGGGCAGCGAGGACTGAATGTGGCTGTACCCTACTTCCTGTGATGGGATATGTGCCAGTCAGAACCTGCACTCAGCTTGCAGAAACCATACTTCAGGGTGCTGCACCGAGGAGGGTGGTAGGCAAGCAGCGTAGGTACCGACGGCTGGGAGGGAAGCACCAGGGAATTTAGAAAATGCACTGGGACCAGTGTGCTGGTCCATTCTGAATTCGTTGTTTTCGCTGCTGACGGTCCAATTTTTAAACGCTATTTGACTCGAAACTCCACTCAAACTTCAATTGAGGCTGATTTTGCGCGTCTTAGTTTGAACTCCACTCGAAACTCCACTCGACTGAATAAATACTCCACACTTTAATAAAAAACCTCAATGTACCTTAAGAGCTACCTCAAAATTTTCCTCGAAACTCGAGTTGGCTTTCGGATGTCATGGCGGCTGACAGGTCGTTCACAAGGTTTATGAATCTTGTTCTCAGAACCGTGGAACTCCCGCACAACAGAGGAGATCAGAGACTTCCAATGTCACGGCGTAACTCCAGGAGCCGGCTGAATGCGATGGACGTGTTCAACGACCGCGAATCTCTTGCACGCTACTGTCTTCCGAAAGCGACGGTGACCAGACTCTTGAAGTCCCGGTCGCTGGAGGAATGCGAGAAGAGTCAAAGGTTGCCGGTACCTTCAATGCTCCATGCTCTTGATTGCGATGCAGCTCTACGGCGCTGGCACATTCAGGTGCACGCTAACCGGCGGCCTGGTAAATGTGTAGCGACCCAGAGTGTGCAGGATCATTGGGCGATTGTCGCGATTAATCGCCAGCACGTTGTGCCACCGCGTTGTTAAGTGCCCGGGGATCGCGGCGGACTTGGTTCTTGTGAAGTAAGATTTTTATGAACTGAAGTTAAGGACTAAAATTTCTTTTTAAGGATGTATGGGTAAGACGTGCCGAAGGAGTGAATACGTATTTTTACTAAAAGCCTTCTTACAAAGTAGAATTTCACCGCTTGACTACCCGGGGTGAAGGTGACCGTCATACGAATCATGCATTAATAAACGTATTTTAAATCAACGTTATGAGAGCTTCCGTCAAGTTAAGATCGTGAGACACCGGGGCATTCCTTCTTCAGGCATAGCAGCCCAATAAGGGGTAGCTTTGCAGTCGACAGAGGAGGCACGAATGTCCTTGTGACTCGCGGTCGTATCAACGCATAATGTTAAGGAAACGTAGTCTAACTCTACTGAGAACATGGGTCTTAACCTTTCTTTCGGTTTGGTATCTATGCAATTAATATTGAAGTAATGCTAGAGCAGCTTTAATATGTCTATCAGCAGCAGCTCTTCTGCATTACTTGGCTATGCCTTCCAGCCAACACGTGCATGGCATCAAAATGAAATTTCAAGCTTGCACTTACCAACAATAAAGAACTTCCAACAAACCAAAAGTGTATCTTCGTGTAGCGAGGAAGGTAATATTTATGTTAAGGGTACATATCACTTTACAAAATGTAGCATGTTTCTGTTTCCATATGCACATTCGGGACCACCCGAATCCTACCAAATGTTCGATATTGGCCTTGTGACGAGTGGGAAAGAATTTTTTCGATTTTACGAGGAACATGAACCAACATGCTTGCTTATAAAGTAGACATAAAAGTCAGTGTCTCATGAGGGTTTGTAGTGCACCAGTTTCAGAAAAAAGAAAAATTTCCTCGCACTACCCACCAAAATGTCTCCACCCTTTTGCATCCCCTTGCAAACTGAGACCACATAGCATGTAGTTTTTCGAAGTCTAAATGAACGGAATCTTTATCTTTAAACAAAATTTACCTCTTGTCAACCACAAGAGACTTGTGTTGACAAGATACACAGGTGGTGCAGAAAAAGGTTCCAAATTGATATGCTTTCCTTTTCACCTTGACATTGACACCCAGAGGGCCTCCGGATCCCCGCATTGCGACAAATGTCAAAAGTGCGTCCCATTTCCAGCTATCACTCTACCTACCATATCTTACAATTTTTAAAAATTACGATTTTCCGGCCCACGAGGGTGGCCATTGAAAGTAGCGCGCGGTGCATTTTGCACAAAGAGGTGACCGCAAGTTTTTCCTTGTTGTTTTCTTTTTCTTTTCGATATAATTTTTGCAGTTCACTAATAGCATATTAAACACTGGCCACAACCCCCCCCCCCCCCCTCCCTCCCACACCTTCCACTTTAGCAGAGCACACGTTGGAGAGGAGCCGCGAGGAATGAAGGAAAGCACCAATCATTCTGAGCAGAGTGTTTGGCATGGGGCTTGTACTGCTATCCTCAACATTCAACAGACAATAATATGCCGTAAAGGTTTTATTCAGGAAAGAACCTTCAGCGGTAACTTGTTTTCCTTCGAAGCTACTCGCAATCAGAAGGCAGAAAGGCGCCAATCTCACGTTCGCATGAACACAGTCGTTGACTTTTTTCCCCTCTCTTTCCTTTCTAAACGTAATTAAGTGCTTTTGGGGAAATACGACGCTTTGGATTTCTAAGGGTGGCCAGTATCTACGAGAGGTCTACCTATGGAATACCCGTTTGCCGAGGCAGTTTATGTGGCGGTGCTAAGCAGGCTTTGGTCAGAGGAAATTTACTTGTGGAGTGAGAATAAATTAAACATTCAATTATTTCCTCAACTTCAGGAACCTGGCCTAGGCAAAGTGAACCCAGAGCAGCCAACTAAAATGGCATCATCAGTTGAGTCCTATTGGGGAGACTGCGCGTGCCGCAACGAACATTTCGTGCTCGATCGCCGAGGTACGTCGAAGATGTTTCTTGTTAACTCCTCTAAACGCTGGCCGTTACCTTAGATAACGTGGAATGTTCGACGTATCAACGCTTGGCACCGCAGAAGGAAATAACAAATCACGAAATGACGTCGCCGATGGTTCGTCTCAATTAACGTTACGACACCGAGTATAACGTTTCGAATAGAGCACCCATAAGTAAAATTATGAAGTATAGTACAGCGAAAACATAGTGCCCATTAAATGCTGTCGCTAAAAAATCTGAAGTTCTTTTGTTCCCCGCAAAGCGCTTGGAAGAATTAATTGTTCCACCTTAAATGACCCAAAAAACAAAACAAAAAAACGTTTTTTTTTTTTTTTTTTTTTTTTTTTTTTAACAGCTTGGGTGGGAAAAGGAAGTCACAAAACGAATTTTACAACCAAGAATAAAATGATTTAAAGCTATATTTACGGGGCGGAACTAAATTCTAGTTGGTGCCCGAGGGCGCCCACGGAAAAGTGACCGATATTTATAGCGCGACTGGCAGCTATTTGTCACGTGGTGCTTGCGCACTTTCGGAAGCTTCGCATGGTCTCCAAGAATCATATATTTATCTTCCTTTGAAGTGCAACAAAAAGCGAAGATTAATAAAGTAACTTTTAGAGCCCAAAGGAAGCTCCTCAAAGAGCGCAAGTACCACGTGATAAACCTGTGCGCCGGCAAGAAATTGACGGCGACGGCTGGCTTACCGGCTCCTTCATTTGCTGAACTTTTATTTTCACTTCCAAGACGAAAATGATTTGTTGCTGTGACAGCAACAAATCATAACAGCAGCAGTGACGGCTTCTGCGCGTTTATTTATCCGAAAGAAGAAAAACGACGGAAAGTCTGGCTAATAAAAATAAAGCGGGACAAGGGGAGCCGACGGCAGGTTCCCGACTCTGGGAGGTAAGAATGTTTCTGGTCACTCCAAACCTCAGCATGTAAATGGGGATTTTTCTATAGATGTGATCACGCACGGTACGATTTTATAAATAATTGTCAATATCAGGTCATACATAGTCTTCAAAATTTGGCTCAACTCAAGAAAAGTGTAACATAATTATAGTTCGTTACAATCAAAATAAGCATATGGGATCACTAAAGCAACGACCCTTGTGTGTTGCATCAAGATATACGAGCACATATAATTTAAAGCAAACAAAACAAAACGGCGAAGTTAATTCTAATTATTTGCATTTTTGATGTCCACTATCTGCAACATCTATAGGGCCCTGGTTATGACAGCCCAGTTTAAACTAGTAACTGCCAAATATTTTGAAAGTTATAAGTTGTCGTGGATTTAATGTGCATGAAGCAACTGTGCATGCAAATCTTAATTATAGGCCATTGTTTGGTACAATAAATTATATTTTTCTAGGCACACTCTGAAAAATCGCAGTTTGAGCAAAATCACCCAGATGGCTGGAAAAAACTGAAGCAGAGTGCTGTTCCAAGAGTTTTTGCACATTCTTTGTGTGTTTTGTTTCGACGGTTTAAAATAAATGGCATTTGATGTATAAAGAAACCTGGTTTTTCTTTCCAGATCGAGCTAAATTAGACTAGCGTTCTCTGACGTCCAGGCACGACCCCCTTGTGTCGTAGCCTGCCACTGAAAACGTTGCATACAACAATATCTGTCATTACTGAAAGTCCCCTTTTGAAGCAAGAAAAACGGTTGCATGACGAGATCATCTCATTTAAAAATATAGCTCCAAGATACACATTCAATTTGGCGCATATCGCGAAGAAATCCTGTTCAGAAGCGCGGTTGCAAATGACCATCTCGGGCGAATACCTTTAGCTCTCTGTCAAATTTTAGTTTACAATCGCTCATAGTTTTGGTGGACGCGCGTTTCGTAGATTTCGTAGCAAACGCGGGCGCACCTCACATATCTCATGTCGCTGACGCGCGACCGCACGTCGGCGCTCGCTGACGCGAATATTCCACCAAGAACCTGTCAACTGCATGAGAAATTTAAATCGTCGTACCCCGACATCAAAACGACACTATTTGAACGCTAAACAACGAGCCTTTTATTCCAGTGGAAATTTCGCGACACATCGAGCGCAGGGTCTGACTGAGCGTAAGCAAGGTTTTTGAACCTGACAGCGTCACTGCACGTACGGGCGGAGAATAAACAAGGTTACCGTGGAACTGATTAAACATGGCTCTCGGATAAACACCGCAGAGATTAAATACCGGTAAACACTGACAAAAGCAGAAATTAAAACGACGATACATTGGCAGTCGCCGAGAGCAGCGTAGGGCGCACACGTCCGGCGCGGGTAAGAACAAAAGGGCGGAGTAAAGCGTGCCCGCGATGCTAGCGTGACGTGTCGGTGACGTGATGACGAGCTGTCAAGCGGGCCACGCTTCTTGGCCAAACACTTCCCTATCTATGGCTCTGTTCCCAGCCGGCGGAGGCGGCGGCCGTGGAGAAACGCGATAAACCGGCAGCGCACATGCAAATACGAAAAAGAAAAATATTATTTTTAAAAGCTTAGATGGAAAAAGAATGTTATAAAACAAATTAGCGTCAAAGAAGAACACATTTAATGCTATAGTAACGGAGACAAACGAATTTGTAGTTGGCGCCAGCGGGAGGCGCCGCTGGGTACGTACGTGGTAGACCTGTGCGCCGTCGCGCGACGGCGTGACTTTGAGGTGGCGGCGCCACGGCGCGACGGCGTACAGTTCTACCACGTGACCAGCGACGGTTCCCGCGGGCGCCAGCTACAAACTCGTTTTACGCCGTAAATATATCTTTAAATGTTGTTTTACTTCGTTGTGAATTTGTTTTATAACATTATTTTTTCATCTAGGCTGTTTAAAAAAAATACATCTTTTTCTTTGCATGTGTTTTTCAAAGGGGCCCCGCAACCCTTTTTTGACTGGTTTTTAATTTGGACCGATCCTGAGCGCACTGAACGTAACTTAGTGAAACTTTTCTTTCTCGATTTTCACTTTATTCTAAAAGTTATAGGCAAATTAAAATGCAAAAAGAACAAGCAAAAATAACCCCCTTCATGACTGCCCTGGTCCTGGCTTGAGTGGCCGTGAACTCGAGAAGGGGCAGTGAGCTCGGCGACCGCTCACGGCTGTCGCACCCGTGTCGACGGCCCGAGTCGACGGTCCACAGCGCCGCCGCGCACATCTGGGACTTTTCCACGCTCGCCACTTCACAGAAATGCGTTGCGCGCGTCGGCGCCTGATCCCATTACCCTTTTCTAGTTTGCGCCGCCTTTTACAACCCTTGGTGGCGGGTATGTTGGCGGGTCATTTCTTGTTTCTATAGTTTCTAAAGGGAATTTATTTATTTTCTCATCTTAAAATAATAAATAAAAGCTACTTTCATAACTAAGTGAAAAAGTTCGCGCCACTTAGAATTTGTATTTTGACTAAACAAAAAAAAAACTATTAGAGGCTCTGATTAGTCGTAATGTAGAAGCTGATCAGGACCGACAACGTCATGG
Source organism: Ixodes scapularis (assembly GCF_016920785.2). Lineage (NCBI taxonomy): Eukaryota > Metazoa > Arthropoda > Arachnida > Ixodida > Ixodidae > Ixodes > Ixodes scapularis. The sequence continues at coordinate 55,238,000 of NW_024609879.1, forward strand.
TTTCGTCACATGTCGCGCGCGTTCGGAACCACGGGGCGCCCCCGTAGGTGGAGGAGGTTTCCGCGTCGTCCGGGTAAAATATGGCCTACTGATATTTAGTTACTCTCTCCGTGTTCGCTGGATTACCCGAACCACAAGAGATGTGAAAACCGGAAAAAAAGGTAGACGCTTAAATATGATTGCAGGGCCCCTTTACGGAGACAGGCATGCGATTCAGGAGGCTGATAATAAGTTTAGAACTAAAATCTGTAACAAAATACGTGTGCCGTACGTACGGCGCCATTTCTTACGGTGCTGTTAGGATTCAGACAATCCCCACCATCTGCTAGTTCAGAGCCACTAGACAGAAAAGCGGCTGCTTCCTTCGATCCCTCCAGTCAAGATGTTCCAGTGTATCCACGTCTCGTTCCAGCTGCTACTCGCAATGCTGGAGCCGTCATGGCCTTCGCCAACAGGATGATCGGACGCAATATTACTACCTCAACGTCCATGGATCCCACTGTGAGAATGTTTCTGTCATCGCAAGTCTGCTCTTCGTCGGTTGTCCCAAAACAGGTGTGTTCTACGGCGCCGTTTCCTGCGTTGTTCTAAGGATGTAGTCTACCACAATAACTGCTACTTGAGCGCGACTACATAGACAAGCGGCGGTTTCTTCAATAATGACAGCGGCCCTGGCACCAACTGCTGGACCAAGATGTCTGAGTTTTTCATCGCCTCGTTACATTTGACGAAATAAAAATATAATTAAACGAAAATCAACGATTTATGTTTTTATATGCTGCCAGGCCTATCGTTCTCTTCCCGTATTCGTTGACAGTCTAAGATTCGGGGTTCTTATACTCCTCGTTGGGGATACTGAAACTTGGACGATGAGCAAAGCGCAAGGAGTACTTAACAATATTTTGATGTCGTAGGGACGCTTCAGAGTGGCCAGACATATATTCTTCAGAGAGTAAGAGATCTAAAAATAAAGCGGCAACGAGGAATTGCTAAGTGCTCTCTTCTTACGCGGGAACCGGTTAGAAACTGAACTTTCCACAAAGAAAACAGCCGGCGTGAACAGCAGCGTCAGTTCTACTCTCTCGATGCCAGCCGCTGTCGCAAAAATAGCCGAGCTCAGAGCACGCTGTGGTGACGAGGTGGGCAGGGTATGAGGGTCAAGCAACCTTTTTTCAGCTGTCTCGGTGCTGATAAAGATACGTGGGAGCAATAAAAAAGGCTGCTGTCGATGTGTGTCTCGAGAGATAAGGATCAGAACTTCCCACGTCATCGTTGGAAAGACATCATCGCTCGGTAGTATCGGTAACAGCGTCGCCCAATTGTTCTGAAAATGTTTCCTTACAAACAAAGAGTCGGTGCTTTCCAATGCTTACAAATAAAAAGGAACACCCTTTTCTGTGAGTGAAGACTTTATTTTACGCACAAGCAAGATACTGCTTTTGTAGCGCAACATTATTTGTATGTGTTTGTAAAGTGAATAAAAACATTATTATTATATCATCAGTGCAACTCGCTAGGTAACTTCTTCAATTAACAAAACTACAAGACCAGTCTCTTAAATTGTGCATTGACAAATATTTAATCATGAACAAAGGCATTTTTATGTGCCTCACAGAGACTCTGTGCCCGAAATAAACTCCTTTTAGACAGATCACCGTTCACCTGAGCGTAAATTCGAAGTTTCCAATCGTGTAACGGCTCTTCAGCCAGATTCGAATTCACCCGGACCTAATGTTAGCAATTTTAGTCAAGCTCCCACTTCCCATTGGCGTCACGACAGGGATGGAAGCTGCGACGCCAATGAAGCGACGAAAACTGAAACAAACGAAACGTTTAATAGGGCGTACTTGTGCCCAAAACCACAACAAAAAAAAATGAAAGCCGTTTACAATTCCCTGTAACGCCGGTTAGAGCGCAGCTCTTGAGGAGGAAGATGGAAGCGTACTGAGGGATAGGTGACTCCTTGAGGTCACGTGACCTCAAGGGGGTCACGTGACCTCAAGGGGTCAGGTGACCTCAGGGGGTCACGTGACCTAAGGGGTCGCGACCTAAGGGGGTCACGTGACCTCAAGGGGGTCACGTGACCTCAAGGGGGTCACGTGACCTCAAGGGGGTCACGTGACTTCAGGGGGCCACGTGACCTAAGGGTGTCACGTGACCTCGGGGGGGTCACGTGACCTAGGGGTGTCACGTAACCTGGGTGGGTCACGTGACCTCGGGGGAGGGGGGAGGGTCACGTGACCTCGGGGGGTCACGTGACCTCAAGGGGTCACGTGACTTCTGGGGGTCACGTGACCTCGGGGGTCACGTGACCTAGGGGTGTCACGTGACCTGGGTGGGTCACGTGACCTCGGGGGGGGGTCACGTGACCTAGAGGGGTCACATGACCTCAAGGGGGTCACGTGACTTCTGGGGGTCACGTGACCTAAGGGGGTCACGTGACCTGGGGGTGTCACGTGACCTGGGTGGGTCACGTCCTGGGGGGGTCACGTGACCTCGGGGGGTCACGTGACCTCGCGGTTACGCCGACGGCGACGGCGGCGCCAACGGAGACGGCGACGGCGACGCCAACGGCGACGCCGACGGCGACGCCGACGCCGCTCAAGCCGGAAACGGACCCCTAAGAGCTGCGCTCTAAAACATAGTATAACACGAGAGCGTCGCGGGCGTCGATGGCGGCGTAGCAGCAGGATCGAACGCTGGGGCGAGGCTGACTCCGGCTTGACACGCGGAGCCCCTTTTGTCCAAGCGCGGGCTTCTAGAACAATCGGCGTAGAAGGTTCGGCGTGTAGAACATTCAAACCTCGACTCAGCAACATGGTTCTCGAATTTACCGGAACATAACATTAGAGTCAACAAAAATGCGTACCCGCGGCCAGAAATCGAACCCTGGCTTTCTGCGTGGAAGGCAAGCGTGATAGCCGTTAGGCCACGAGCGCGCTGCCTACTTAGTTAGGTGCGCACGTGGAAATATTACACCGCTAAATAATCGGTACGAAATGGCACGGGGTGTGCGTATAAAACGTCTATAGAAAAAAATGTGATTCTTTTTTCACACTTAGTCAACGCGTTGACTACGCGTTGACTACGTGTCCGCGTAGTCAACGCGGACACGGCTAGACAACTGTCACTTACGACCATGTAAGTGATGTTACCGTGTGCAGTCACTGCGTTCTTCCAGTATACCACGGCCACATGTCAAAATTAATGTAATTTCGATCGAATGACACCATGGAGTAAACAATAGACCCTTTCCGGAATTGAGTGCCATCTGGTAACTCAAATGACAGTTTAACTTTTACCGTACTAATGGCGGCAATGAACCTGTGGTCCGCAGTGTTGTATTGGGGGGGGGGGGGGGGGGGGCACCGTCACTTTCGCGAGTCAGCGGTAAATGAGAATGCACGCGTCACTGTCCAGTTCCTTTTAAATATCTTTCATTGTCGATGGCGAAAAAGATGCAACTAGTCAAAGCGAAGCACCAGCCCACATAGACGCCTTGATAAAACTATACATGAAGGGGCTTTGAAACCGAGTGTGTGCTACTAACAGATTGACTGGGCCCGAGTTAGAAATGTACGCTTACGCAGCTCTTGCGTCCAATTCCTGCTTCACGTCGCGCTAACGTCTAGAATGTATAGGCCTCGAATCATCTTCTTAGGTCCATCTTCAACTTCTTCTTTCATCAGTAAACAGAAGGCCGCCATTAGTATAGCAGATCTGCCATTTTTCAGATGATGATTGTGATCAAAGTTGCCAGTCTGAATTCCGGGAAGGGTCTATTCAGCTTGCGATGCTCGTATAATCCCTCAAGACCGCAAGCTGATTAAATCCCATATCATTTAATGAAAATATATTAAATTTACCGTATGGCGGGGGTACTAAACTTACTATTAGGTCAACTAATTTACTTCTTCCTATTGGCACGAGCTGCCTTAAAACAAAATATAACTTATTTTATATACAATAACACAATCACATTAATACAGTTAAGATTCTAGTATACAAGCGGTAAAGGCAATAAAATAACATTAGTATAAGTAAATACGTAAGCACAGACGACGCACTTTCAATTATCACAAAAACTTGTCATTCACATTCCATTGAAAACTAGATGACCACACATAGTTACAAATAACGACGGAAGTGTACACGGATAATGACGAAAAACAAACATTCCATTCTATCATGAGATTGAAAAAAAAAAGACTACTGCGGCACCCTACTCACGTCCTACATGACCAAGAAAGCCCGTAAACATAGGCGTAGACTACGGGCGGGCATCGGGTAGCGTGCCCCCCCTGGTGAAATCCGGCGGGGGGGGGGGGGGGGGGGGAGAAGCTGAGCCCCCCCCCCCCCCCCCCCGGGCCGTGGCCATGATCCTCATCGAGACTGTTTACGTGCCATGTAACGAGTTTCTAGTAGTGGCATGTAAACAAAATAATGCCCACGTTGCCTTTATTGACAAAATACATGAAAAATGAAATCCCAGCGTGCTTCCGGGGGGGGGGGGGGGGAAGGAAGGGAAGGGGGGGCGGGTGCTATTCCGCTAGCGCGGAAAAGCACCCCCCCCCCCCCCCCCCCCCCCCCCCCCCCCCCCCCCCCCCCCCCCCCCGGAGAACTTCTCAGCCTGCCCCTCCCCCGGGAAAATGGAAAGTCTACGCCTCTGCCCGTAAATAAGTTTTTTCTCACGTGTACATCGTATCCATACGTGCTGCAACATTCGTCACGAAAACATTTTAACAAGAACTTCAACAAGTATCTCTCTTTTTCGAGATAGAGGTCTATGAATAATCGACCAGTGTCATCGTTGACTAGTTGCCACACATGTCACTCAAACCGTAGCAGGACTTGTTCCGTGAATTCACGTATATGCCATAGAATCAAGCGAACACAAAAAAACTACCCGAGACGGCGGTGACGAACGAAAAATGACGGGAAGAATGAAACAAGTCTCAAAACAACCACATACGAGTGCAGCGGCGACGAAAGGCTTAACGTTGTCGAACCATCTCTTGCTCGTGTGGCGCTCCCTGCGGCGATGATGGATTTTTTTTTTTTTCGGTTGCTTTCCCTTCTGAAATTTCTCAGCGTTCCTTTTCAGACAGTCAGCAGCTCACACACAAAGTAAATTTACCAAAATTGGAGCCCGTTTGAAGAAAGAAAATGTCGCACCTAGCCGATTCATTCGTAAAGTCTGGGGAGCTGCGACACTGCACGGGGTCCCGTGCTTACGAGCATAATCATAAATATAAACTTCGTACATTCAACCTGGGTAACGAGTTGTATATTACGTTTATATTATATAGATAATAAATTGTACAAAACTGCGTCTTTAAAACGTATATTAATGTCGGATAAACGCGCACTAACACCACCACGCCGCTCGACAAGAAACATTTTTTTCGCGTCGATACCAGATATTTTCTCACGTCGTTGCGCTATGGCGCTTCTTCTCCGAGATTGTGACTGAACCAGTCGGAGCGCTACGGCCTTCTCTTCTAGTAGGTGTTGAGTAAACCCCGCGAGAAAAAAGAGAAGCGGGGGAGATGCGAGAGCCCCCATCAGCCGGGGGAGGATGGGTCGGGAGGAGAGACCGCATCCCGGCTTGTCCTCAGCGCACGCGTGTCATCGTCCGCGCCGTCGACAGCTCCGGTTGCAGGAACGCAACCTTTTTATCCGTCAACACCAGAGGCGGTTATGAGATATTTGGTTTAATCAAATTGACATGATTTAGATGAATTCAGCTAGAAAAGAATGACTTCTTATCACTAGATGTTTGGTTTAAATTACTGCTCTATATAAACCTTTCCTGCTTGATCATCATATGCTTCGAGTACAAAATAAAAGCCCATGGGAAGCAAATAGTGAAAAACAAACACCAAAGGGAGAATATTTTCGGCATTATTTTTGGGAAGAGTGTTTAAATCACTAGAGCCTAATGGGTGCGATTTAAATCACGATATCAATCATGACCTAAATCACAATTTAAATTGTCTTGATTTTTATTATCTTCCCTGGTTGCCGCTAATCGCGGTAGAAACGCCCATCCGCCCCTATTCACTCACGTGCAGGAAACAGAGAAGAACCATTTTTGAACGCCTTTCTTCCGTGGAGCTTGTCAAAAGATAGATCTAAGAGTGTTCGTTTGAGCTAGATTTCGTTAACACTACAACAGTGGGAGAGAATATAGTGCACCATATTCTCTCCCAGGAAGGGAATAACCTGGTGGCGTTATCGCTGCCATGGCAGCGATAACGCCACCATGGTTATTCCCTTCCTCTATCAGGACGCCGACAAGTGAGAGAAAGACATGATACCTCGTAAAAAGGGGGGGGGGGGGGGGAGGGGGGCGCATTAAAACAATCCAACCGATTCAGGGTGGGAATGGCCTCGACGAATGTGTTAAGCGAAGCGAGGAGTGTGTTAAGTGGAGCCAAAGCTGTCGTTACGAAGCTTAGAGATCCTGGGCACCATGCCCACACCGGCCCGTTTCTGTCTGAACGAGCTTCCATTTGACGTGCCGTCGCCTAATCACCACTGAACCACTAAACTCGTCAAACACAAAGATTGGGCCGAAGTTGACGGAGGAACCGATAAGCTTATCACGACGATGAATTCGCACTTTTGTCGCCGACGTCCAATCGGCGCTCCCCGCGAACTTTCGGCTCCCACTTTGTGTTTCACGAGTTTAGACCCCCTGGGTAATACGCGGTGAATGTCCCAGGATAACAGTCGGAGCCAACTATTACAACTTTACGCTGTCGAGTACATGCACACAACATAATTACAAACGATTCATGTTCTTACCGTCGATCTTGTTCGCTACACAGAAGCAGGGGATGTGCGGCCTGTAGTCCCGGAGCTCTTTGTACCAGTTGCCAAGGTTTTTGTACGTCACTTTCCGCGTTACGTCGAACACCTGCGGAAGATAGCCACAAAAAAAAAAAGAAAGAAAAGATGCATAAAGAATTGCACGCTACCAGATCGGCTCAGTGGACAAGGTCACTCCGCATTCGCCGCGCTTCGGAAAACCTGCCTTCTCCGTTCACGCGGGCGTGGGGTCGCAGTCGTCGCAGCCCGCCCGGTCCCCGAGGTCGGCCAAGCTCTGGGAAAGCTCGGGACACTGGCATTTCATTGCGAAATTAGAAAGGTCGGCGGCACGTCGGCGGCCCTCGCGCACTTCTTTTTAAGAAATACTCTGCAAGTAGATTCTGCTGCAGCCACATAATTGTAAATATGCACGCTTACGATTTTTTTCCTCGAATTTTAGACGGCATAATACAACGGGTAGGAACGTAGGTGCCTAGCTTTGTGTCGAGCCTCCGAGTGCGATTATCTGCTCGTGTAATATTAAATTAAAATGGGATTTATATCATATTTGATGGCTCTCACATTCGTCTATGACCTGCATTTACAATCAAGGGCTAGCATGCGCTCTCAGCGCCGTATCCAGCTCTCAAAAAACGCCCCCCCCCCCCCCTCCCCTTCCCCCATTTTGTCACAGGAAAACTAAGAAAATACGTTTTCTACCTTTTATTTGTTGCAACACCAAATCTTTGGAAAGGATAAAATTGTAGATGAATATTACGTAACGTTAATTTACTTTTCCTGGAAAAAATCACGAGCAGAATGAGAAATATCAAGGCTGAAAATACATGGAGTAGGCGATCACAGGAGCCGGGCTTTCTTGTTTGCTACTGCCCCCGTCTCCGCAATCACTAAATTTCGATTGGTGTCTCTCGCATTGAAGTGTTTTTGCGTTACAAAAGAAGCTGACTAGTTGGGCGGTGAAGTTCTTACAGTGGTCTTTGCACCCCAGCCTCGCTATGTCGCGTTCTCAGGGGGTTGCATTGACGTAGCTAAAGATGTCTATTTTGGATTGAAATAGATCATAGGAGCACATGAGATCTATAAAGCGACATCACTATAAACTCATTTTAAGCGAAATTGCAACGTCACGAAAGGAGTAGTTAACATAGAGAAAATTTAAACGGACGCGCTCATATAAACATGGCAACAAGCATGTTGCTGCCTCAGGCACTGGAGCATGTACATGCTTACACAAATGAACTAATTCACATACACAACGAGAGTGTCACACAGTTCGCACACTGTTGCCACGAAGCTGTAGCAGATACTGCAAAAATAACGGCTCTAACCCAAGCAGTGCACGTGGGATATAAACGTTCACAGGACATTCCTGGAACTTTAGCATATCCTAAAGACATACCTAGGACTATATGTGCAACTAGGAAATATCTACCGCACGTTCACACATATATCTCCAAAGTATACGCACACGAATCCGCGCTCATCAGCTGGTCAGAAGTGGTACCTTGAAATTGTTACCCTTTAGTCACACGTCTCCGAAACGGCACGCACATACAAGGGACTGAGGTTGTCACACACATAAAGAACAAACGAAAGGAATAACTCCGCCGTTTTTGTCACTTCAGATGTGATAGCAACATGTCTCGACGTAGCCGAATACGAATACAAAAACAGCCCACTTCCTTCAAATTACGAAGATGCCTGCAAATTGGCAGTCTTTTTTGATTCGGCTGTGGAATGTACGCAGAACTTTATGCTTGAACTTCTGACACAAACACAGAACACCAGAAAAGGGAAGTTGACGGTGATTCAGTCCGCAAACAACCGGAACACAATGATCCACGCACCGGAAACTACTATAGACGCGGCCATATCTCTGGGTTTACTTGCCTTTGTGCCGAATGCCAAAGACTCCCGAAACCAAGAAGGCCCGGCTGGCGTGAATTCGCCTCAAAAAGTCCCAGGAAATGTAGTCTCAGTCCGGACGTTATCACACTGGCAGCGGTCGTTGGTAATACACTTTGTGCATCCACACAAAAACGACGTGTTTCACGGCGCATCCAAAGGTACCGAAGCCAGCCAGACCGAGTTGATCGGGCGGGCTGCGACACGAGCGCCGCTACGCGGCAGTGAATGGCAGCGCGCTCCTTTTTTCTCCGAGCTTCTTAACATAGCCAATCCAGTAACGTTGTAAAGAATGTGCAATTGTATTTTCATCAATCGATCACACGATTATCTGCAGAATCGCGTTTTATAGGGAACGCAGCGGCCCTTGACTCCAGTCTCAGCCTGCCAGGCACGTGACGCCTTGTCTAGCGTCACCGCGTCATTCTTTTGTACCGTTAATTTTTTTTCTTGCTGTTGTCTTCAAAACTTTTAGCATTGGCCAATGGAGTTTTTAATGCGAAAGCATTAACTGGGGGGGGGGGGGGGGGGGGTCACGCGGAGCGAAGCCGACATTGTACATCCAGCGAAAACAGCACCTATATAAGCTCCCATTGGCTGCCACGCGTTGTATCAGATGCTTCGTCACGGAAGCCAGCGGGGCCGCTCAAGGTCAAAGTGGACGTGCCTCAGAAATAAAACGCAAAGAAAAGCACAGCGGCGCAGATGCATCGCCACGGAAGCCGTGGAGGCGGCGGGTGCGCCGCGCCTGCGCAGTGGTGGAGCGTGAGGTCACCGCCGGCGCGCCGGGTGAAAGAGGAGGATGTCGCGCGCTGTTTGTAGGAATGCTTTCGCAATCCTACACGTAAGCGGTCTCTCTCGAGTGTTTCTGCCGAATTTTGTTTTTACGAGTGCTCGTCGAACGCTGACGCAGAACTCGTCTTTGATACGAGCTGAGACAAATTCACACCGTACGATGCAAAAAAAAATCGTGTCCAATAGGTGTTTATAGTACGTGCTCACAATGGTGCGCACTTATAAAAATGGTCTGTTCCTCTCGTAGCATCACAGAATCTTCACTGCAGCTTCTATGTTTGTTGGTTTTTTGCTTTGTTTTGTTTATGTCGATTGTTTTTCTTTTTCATCACAGTTGCCTTTTGCCTTTGGCGGAGCACGTCGCGCAAGTGTTTCGTAGCCGACCAATTGGGTCATTTTTTTTTTCGACCGTGTCATTCCATTTTTTTTTTAAGACTAGATCAAAGTTATCTTTAGTAATAAAGCTATTCAACGTTGAAAGGAATTTTTTTCTCCGATCGCGGAGTGGTTCTCCCCCAGATCTGACTCAGTTAACACTCTACATTGTTTTGCGTTTCATATTTCAGTAGCACCTTTTTTACGTTGCAGTGTCGTTCTAATGGCATGGGCTTTGACATTACAATCTCCAGCGAAAGACTAAAACGTTCAGGTGACTGCGGCTGAAGTATCTGATTTCACGTCTCTAATAACAAACAAGTACCGATAGGCGTCCTATGTTTTCTATAAAAGCGTACATCGTTAAAAACTGCCCATCGTACGCTGCTGGAAGAGAAACAGACGTAGAAAAAAATTATGGGACAGCTAGATAATGCTGTTATTTTTATCATTTGTTGAAGGCGTTCCGAACATTTGCAAAAATGTAGCGATGATATTACACCACTGCAATGGCGTCATCATCGGTTTGACGCGTAACCTATCAAAAATTATTTTCGTAAATTGCCTAGTCTTTGCACGCACCATGGTGCACAATATTTAAGCAATAATGTTATTCGTAGCTCTTCCCGCAAACTTCTTATAAACTTTATCCGAGAAACAAAAATTAAAGCCGTTTACAATTCTCGAAAATGCTGAATTAGAGCGCAGCTCCTGAAAAAAAGGAGGGGAGGGTATGCCCCCTCCCCCTTCTCTCCTTCTCTTCTGCTCCCCTCCCATTTAGCGGAAAATGTTCGGAGAAAATTTTTCGCTAATCATAAAAGTTTCTCCGCTAAAAATATTTTTCGCTGAATATAGCGGGCACATTCTTTCGCTAAATTTAGCGGAAAAAATTCTCCACTAAATTTTTTCTCTCTTCCGGTAAATTTAGCGGGGAAACGTTTTCCCATAATGCAACGCACACGATTACGCCGAGGGCGACGGCGACGGCGCTCAAGCCCGAAACGGGCGCCGAAGAGCAGCGTTCTAAAAATATTTTGGATTTTTTTTCGGATTCAATCGAGCACACGGAAAGTTATAGTTACAGCCCACAATAACACTGAAGAACGAATCAAGAAGTCACAAAAATGAACCTAATAAGCACAACCAGCGTGTTTCAAACTGTTAGTAACTATATTATCTTTGGCAGTAGGTTGCTGGGCGCATGAAACAACGGCGAAATCCTGGATGTCGCTTCTTCCAACGAACTGAGACCAGCTCTACCTTCACAGCATTCTCCCACCGTTCTCTTTTTTTTTTTTAAGACACGAGAAGTAATTGTTTCGAAGACAAGGACCCAGATTTTTGTAGCCCGGAAGCAGAGAATAATTACATGTATAACTCTTTAGCATCTGTTAAAAATCGAGGTCCTCAAAACCAAAAAAAATGAAAGCCGTTTACAACTCCCTGTAACACTGAATTGGAGCGCAGCTCTTGAGGAGGAGGAGGGAAGGGTACTGAGGATCACCTGTTCTCGGGGTGGGGGGAAGGGGGGGGTCATGTGACCTTGGGGGGTCACGTGACCCCCCAGCAAAATTTTTCCGCTCAATATAGCGGGGAAGTTTTTCCGCTAGATTTAGCGAGGAAATTTTTCCGCTAGATTTAGCGGGGAAATTTTTCCGCTAAATCTAGCGGGGAAATTCTTCCGCTAGATTTAACGCGGAATTTTTTACGCTAGATTTAGCGGGGAAATTTTTCCGCTAGATTTAACGGGTTAATTTTTTGGCTAGATTTAGCGGGGCATTTTTCCCGCTAGATTTAGCGGAGAAAATTTTCCGCTAAATTTAGCGGAGAAATTTTTCCGCTAAAGTTAGCGGAGAAATTTTTCCGGTAGGTTTAGCGGGGAAATTTTTCCGCTAGATTTAGCGGGGGAATTTTTTCGCTAGATTTAGCGGGGAATATTTTCCGCTAGATTTAGCGGGGAATTTTTACGGGTAGATTTTTCCGCTAGATTTAGCGGAGAAAATTTTCCGCTAGATTTAGCGGGGAAATTTTTCCGCTAAATTTAGCGGGGAATTTTTCCCGCTAAAATTAGCGGGGAAATTTTTCCGCTAGATTTAGCGGGGAATTTTTTCCGCTAAATCTAGCGGGGAAAATTTTTCCGCTAGATTTAGCGGGGCAATTTTTCCGCTGAATCTGGCGGGAAAATTTTTCTGCTAGATTTAGCGGGGAAATTTTTCTGCTAGATTTAGCGGGGAAATTTACCGATAATGCACCGCGCGGTTACGCCGACGGCGACGGCGACGCCGACGCCGCTCAAGCCGGAAACGGGCCCCTAAGAGCTGCGCTCTAAAAAAAAACGCCACTCTTTTGCTTTGTTTTGTTAACGAAAGAAGATCATTATTGCGATGTAACACAAAGAATGTTCTGCAGTATGAGTCGCTTTAAAGTGTTTATTTTCTAACCTCTCTTCCGCGGCCGTATCGATCCCAACGCGTTCGCCGTAAGCTGGCGGCAAATGTGCTTGAGCGGTGCGCGGCCCGAGCGACTGAAAAGGATTGCTCGTGTTTATACTCTGTTTCATCCTTGCTGTACAACCCTGTCAAAGCTGGTGCCAGCATGGTGTCTGATCTCGCAGATCATTTGCACGCATTCTCGCGCAAACGAAACCTGCCGCAGATGAAGGGACGCACTTGCGCCAGCAGCTTTGGCAGCTTTTTACGGACGCCTTGCAAAAGCTGTGCATGGATGCCACCCCAAACCGACCTTCAGTTTTTGTCTTATTTTATTCAGTTTACTTCACTTTATCATTACCAAAACATTAGAGGTTGTTGCCATTCTAGGTTCCACTCTGTCCTTCTCGCCGTTGGCTATATCGGAATGCGTTTAGCCGGACCTAGTTTGAAGTGTGAATTCGCCCTGCGTGGCTGCTGGGGATGTCTGCTTCTTCAAAGCTTCTTCAAAGAAGCCCAAGAATTTTTTTGTGATCCGTTTAGTGTTCGGTTCTACAAATGATACATTGTGCTACATCGTGTTGAATCTTCCTTCTCGTTTTTGTGCTTGAGTGGTGGTTTTGCCGTGGCCGTGTCGACATCATTCTCGAATTACACCTGGTCAACGTAAGTGCGCTGCAGCCTACTTCGCGACAATTGATCGTTTTCCTAAAGGTATTACTCCAGATTACCTCTAGAATTAGGCAGTGTTTATCTCCTGACAGCCGGGAGAATAATTGTGCAGAATGTGTCGGCACTGGTGCGATTGCGCTACAAGCAGAAAGTTTCATATGCCGCCGATAAAGTTTTGACGTGTCGCTAACGAACAGCAACAACAAAGACACTTAATTACGCGTTCTAAAATTTGACGAGGAGCTTTAAGAGTCGCTTGTAGAAATGTTGTTACGATTTCGCGAAATACTGGCAAACGACGCTAGGTTAGCGTCATATTCTAAACCCTGAGATAAGGATAAATCAAATAACAGACAACTCTCATTGACTCAGGGTTTTTAACATGATGTTCCCTAACCGGCTTGCCTACATACATTCGCTCCTTGCAAAGGTTACCGTTACGCAGACGGCACAAACCGATCCCCTGACGGCGGCGTTTCGGCGAGCTTGCGCACGGGGTCTGCCGCCGACCGATCGCCGTCTGGCCGGGCTCGCGGCGCGACAATCGCCCGTACTCGGCCGGGAGCACCGAAGGTGCCCTCGAAGCGGGGAAACGGCGTTATGTAACGAAAGGCAAAGGGCATCTACACCACGAATGGGCAAAAGCCGATCCAAAGGCGAGCGCGAACGTAAACAACGGTAGAAAAGTGCAGTTGCTCGCCGCTATAAGATACGTGCCGCAAACTCGGTCATCCGCGGACGTATCCCTCTCCTGCCGCTCGTACTTTCTCTAACTTGACGGACAATCGCCTCGCGGTTCATGCCGACGAAATGATCTTCGGGATACCGGGTAATTGCTACAGCCGAGCGCGGCACAGTGTACCATTGCTCTCGCGGTGAAGCGTCGAAGAGTCAACCACCAGCATGGTGGATACCGCTGTTCGACGTAATAATGGGACGTACGTGCAAGGCATAGATACCGTTTTTTTTTTGTTCTTGCAGATTTGTTTTAAAAGAAGCCGTGAAAGCTACACTTATGTGGTTTGTTCGAGTGAGTTGTACGCTTAGGGGGACATTATATAGTTTTCTAATCTTCGCGATGAGTCCGCTAATTAATTAAAATTCATTAATTAACTTCTACTTAGTAAAAATAGGCATATGGTTTCAATTAGAAACTTGCTGAGCGTCGTCCGAAGCCCCTAAACCAGTCAATTTTAGAAAGACTTTGAGCGCGTGTGATGCGCAGTAGTACGCTGAAGTTACCAATCATGGACCAGGTTCAAGGCTGGGGCTAGATAAGAAACGGAAAAATTGCGCGGGCGCCTTACCGGAACCGCTAGCCTTGTACCTGCTCCACGAGTGGTAACTTTAGTGCACTACTACGCTTCTCACGCGCTGCGAGTGTTTCTGAAATTGCCTGATTTAGGGATTTTGGACGACGCTCAGCAAGTTTCTTATTCGAACCATATGTCTATTTTCACTAATTGAAAAGTTAAGTACTGGATTTCAAATGATCAGCCGGCTTATCGCAAAGATTATCCACCCACATAATGTCCCCCTGGGCGTATAAGTCGCTCGCACAAACCGCATAAGTGTAGCTTTCAAGACTTTTTAAAAAACAAATCTGCAAGAATAAACGCAAAAAACCTATATATGAAAGTTGCCTTATTTAATTGGGGCATATCTGCCCTGATATGGGATGCAGGTATACCCTATTTGGCAGACCCAGATATGGATATATAAAAAATAGGGGAGATCTGGCTAGATAAGGCTTATATAAACTGATGTGCTTGATATGGCAAGATATGCCAAATTTTTGATATAACCATATTTGTTTATTTTTTATAAATAAGTCCAGATCTGCCTTTTTCGTAAGAGATCACTCTAAAGCTGTTTATTCCACGGCCCCTAGTTTTTGCCAATCCATCACAGGGGACATAAGTTCGGCCACTAAATTTTGTGAATTCCAGACGCCTGCATTAAAACTCTTAAGAACCGAAATTTTCGCTTGCCCCAGTGACGTAACTGCTGCGCCAATTGCGCCAAACTGCTCCAAGGGGATAACCCTATTATATCCTTCTTTATTTTGCCAAAATATGGATAACCTTTGCCAGTCCTGCGCCAAAAATAAAATAAATACATTTGTTTTTGGTTGTTTTTTTTGAAGCCGCAACTAAACTGAGTACTGTAATTAAGCACCTGTGTGTTTTGTGGCGCAAGCGGCTGCCCGACACAAAGTACCCTGCATCAATTGTCCCTCCTGTCTTCCATGGTTTTCGCGCCGTCTTCCGTTTTGTGCTCTCGTCGTCTCGTGGGTATCGTCTCGCGTCTTCTTTTTTATATTTCCAAAGATAGACGCGGGTAGCGGTGCCTTCCTGTCTCTTCGTGTCCGCCACAGGAGACACACACCCACCCGTTAGCCTTCACCATAGGAAAAAAAAAACATTTCATGCTTCATATATATGAAGATACCACTTTTCTAAATGAAATTTTATTCAATAATATCTCAGCGTCAAGACTAGAAGGGCCGCTCCGCCTATGTGCATATTATAAGCACGCAGAACGTTTGGACAGGGCACAGCCTTGTGCGTCTAGTCTTTCGTAATACACATCTGACTTCACGTGCAGCTTCACTTTTGGCAAAAGTGGACTGGAGGGTGGCTGCCTTGTTGTCACGCCACATTGCTGTTGATTCTTTCGCTCCGGACAGCTGGCACACGCTTTCTTCATATGTTTCTCTGCCTCTCATCTCACTTTCTTTTGGAAGTGTGCAGCCAAGAAATCGGTTTGCAGCACGGTGCCGAGACGGTGGACTCGCTCCTTCTCTAAAAACACTTGCACACGAACCAGCCCAGCTGTAAACGAGCTGTCGAAATGCAGCTGGTGGTGAATGTGTTTTGGGGTAGTGAGGGCCAGCCTAACGACTGCGTTCTGCTTGAAGTCAGGTTGGATCACTGATCTCTATGTCTATTTGCTGGATCGCGTTTGACCAGCTCTGCCTATGGACGGGAATGCGGCCACGGTCGGCCATCTTTTTGATAGACTTATATTATCTCTAGCCACCATAATAGTATAGCGGACAGTGCAATGGCGGCAGGCTGCCATAAAATAGCCGTGGATCTAGTACACTGTACCGTGGATGATATTTCGTGCTTGATTGAAGTTGTTCGACGAAGCAGATTCTTGAAACCCGGCGTGAACGGTAGCCTCATCTTTGAGTCGGGCTACCGCTCACGCCGGGTTTCAAAAACATGTTTCGTCAAACAATATTAATCAGGCACGAAATATCACCCACCCTATTTTGACGGCGGCCTGCCACCACACCTGCCAAATCGCTGTCTGCCTTGGATGGATGATAGTGGCTGCAGCAGCTGTACCTTGGCTAGAGGTAATATAACTCTACCAACAAGATGGCCGCCAGTGGCCACACTCGCGGAGCGGGTATATGCGATCCAGCAATTGTCATAGAGATCAGTGGGTTGGGTTCACCTGAGAGCTGCTTGATGTCCACGGCAATGCTGACACCTCAAATGTGTAGCTAGATTCTCCACTCAGTGCAAAAATGCGTAACCCCAGCGTTGTGGCTTCTCGGCGTTCCAGAGTTTCGGCAGGCTACGTTCCTTAAAGGGCATGACCTGTTCGTCAAAGCAAAGCTTATCTTCGCTTCACACTCAGCTTATCTGCTAATGTAAAACTGTAGAAGTAGTCTCGGTTTGTGCCACTTTCATGCGTAGCTTCAGCTGGAGGTACACATTTTCTTTGTTGTTGAAGAAGAGAAACTGCTTCACTTCTCCCAGTGGTTTAGGTTCACCACTTGTGAAATTTTGTTTTGTCCAATGCTAGAGCTCCAGTATTGACGAGTGCTTGGGAGGCGAATAATTGATATATACAGCGCCGTGCCTAGGATCCTTTTAGAGCATAGCTCTTAGTCGTCCGTTTCCGGCTTGAGCGGCTGCGCCGTAGGCGCATCCGCACGTTGCAATGTGGGACGTTTCTCATAATGACGTCACATGTGACGCCATGAGGGTCACGCGGGAAGAGGAGGAGGGAATTTCGTCCGTTAAATGTAGCGGAAAAAATTCACCGCTAGATTTAACGGAAAATTTTCCCGCTAAATTTAGCGGAAAAAATTCCCCGCTAAATTTAGCGGACGAATTTCCCCCTATATTTAGGGGGAAAATTTCCCCGCTAAATGTTACAGAAAGATTTCTCCACTAAATTTAGTGAAAAAAATCCGCGCTAAATTTAGCGGGAAAATATCCCCGCTATATTCAGCAAAACAAAAGTCACCGCTGAATGTAGCGGAAAAATTTCCACGCTAAATTTAGCAGGAATATTTTCCCGCTAAACCAGCATAATTTAGCGGAAATTTAGCGGGAGAAATTCCCGGCTAAATATAGCGGAAAGTGTCTCCCCTAAATTTAGCGGAAAAAATTCCCCGCCAAATTTAGCGGAAAATTTTCTCCGTTGAACTTAGCGAAATGATTTCGCCGCCAGATTTAGCGGAAAAAATTCCCCGCTAAATGGAACGAAATGTTTCTTCGCTAAATTTAGGGGGAATTTTTCCCGCTGAATTTAGCGAAGAAAGTTTTCCAGTAAATGGGAGGGGAGCACGAGAGGAGCAGGAGAAGAGAACAGAAGGAGGAGGGGCATACTCTCTCCTCCGTACCCTCCCGTCCTCCTCCTCAGCAGCTGTGCTCTAATTCGGCATTACAGGGTGTTGTAAACCTCTTTTGTTTTTTTTAAGTTCCTCTGCATTTGTTGAGAGGGGCTTTTCAGGGTGGAGAAGGAGGAAAATCCTTATCGCCGAAAACATACTTATTTTAGGTTGGCCCTATTGCACGGCTCCAGTGTATCTCCCGCGAGTCTTGCACACGGCTCCAGCTGGCGCTCATCTTGAGCCGACAAGACGAGCAGCTCAGCCTCCCAGGTCTCACGTGAAGGGTCGGAGATAGGGGGGAGGGATGGATGGGTTGAGTTCACAAGCCCGCGTAACGTGGAAGAGCGACAGAAACACCGCAGTGCGGGCACCTATCCGGGTACAATTTATGTAGATTAGTTAGCTGTGTGTATGTACCTGTCCGAATCTAACGCGAGGCTCCGGTCTGCTCTCGAGACAGGGACCGGTCCGGGGAAGGAAGGGGGGGGGGGGGGGGGGGGGGTAGTGGACAAATGCTGCCGGCCGCGGAGGTGGGCGACGATCTCAGAGTACTGGTTCGGGACCGGGTTTGGTTTGTGTTCGCGTGACAACGCACGGAAGATGCAGGCTCGGGCTACGCCGTGTGCTTGCCGGTTTCCGTCAACAAACTTGTGGCTACGGGTCGAGACCACTCCCACGCTAAGGATCTTGTGGTTCTTCCAGTGGATGCAGAAGGCTTGCATGGAGAGTCGTTTTTCGCAAAACCGTCTAATGGCAGCTTTCGAGTCTCAACGGATGGTCACGTGGGCCGCCTCCTGGGGGAGGCGATGGCCAGGGCGATCCCGACCTCCTCCGCCACCACCGGCTGGATGGTGCAGACAGAAGCCTTGACGCCTGTGTTAAAGTCGATGTCCATCACGCTCACTGCCGCAGCGGCTTGGCCGGTGTAAAGTGCGGCATCCGTGTAGAGGACGTCGTCCCGCTTGCCTGAAGTCTGTCGCAGAGCCTTGGCCCGAGCCTCCAGTGACCTAGATGCAGAAATGGGTTCACGTTCCGCGGGATTGGTGCCACCTGGATTCTTTCCCGTAGGGCCAGCGGCAACTGGATAGTCCCACATTGCGATTCGGGGAGGGGGATGCCAAGCAAGCTCAGCACGTTTTACTTAGTCAGGGTGAGGGCCAGGCGCCCCCCCTAACTGGCTAGGTGCACGTCGATGAGTTCCTGTAAGGTGTTGTTAACGCCCAGCCCAGCCGCAGGAGCTTGTCGCTTGCCGCGTACGGCGGCACCCCCAGTGCCAGCCTGTACGCCATGCGCGTGATCATGTCCATCTTTCCCGTACCTCTCGATAGCAGGTTGAGGTACGGAGATACGTAGGTGATACAGCTCAGGACGAGTGCTTGGGTCAGCCGGATCAGGTCCGACTCCATGGGCCCGTGTCTGTGACTCGTTATCCTGCTCATCATGCGCATGAGTTGCGTAGTTGTCTCGACGGGTCGGTCGACCATGTACATGGCTCCGCCATCCCGCTGGAGGTGTAGGTGCCGGACCCGCTCCAAGACCGAAACGGGGGTACCGTCGTTAAAGGTGAGGCGAATGTCCGCCTTCTTGCTCTTCGGCGATTGGCTTGCCAGCGCAGACGAGCAACAGCTGAGACTTATCGGGGGCGCACTGGAGGTTGCTGGCCGCGAGGTAGTTTTGCACGGCGTCGATGACCTCTTCGGGGAAGTTTTGCTTCTCACCGTCCGATCCCGACGTAGTCCAAATCGTCAGGTCGTCCTCATAAAGGGTGTGCTGCATCCGGGGAATCCGTTTCAGTAGAAGAGGCGGCTTGCAAATCGCCAGGTAACAAGGTAGGTGACAGGATTTAGCCTTGCGGGTTGCTCGGGAAGAGGTTGGTGCACGTGCGGACGGGCTCGATGCCGATGGTGACAGTGCAATTGTTCAGGAAGTCCTGCACATAATCATACTTCCGGGTTTTGCACTCTGTCGAGGTCAGGTTCTTGAGCATTACCGTGAGGCTGGCGTTGTCAAAGGCGCCCTTCATGTCAAGGGCCAGAACCACCTGCGTTGTCGTTTGGGAGATTCTGTTGAGGATATCCTGCGTGGATAGGTCCGACCGGAACCCGAACAGAGTGTTCAGGGTGGCATTGAGTTGAGTACAGAATGGTTCCCTCAAACATCACTTGAAAACCTCATCAGGGCACGGGAGTTAAAAAAAAAAAAAAAAAACTGGAATCGATTATTTAGGTCTGTGACGCTCGGTGGTGGCTCTATATACCTGATGAACCCTATTTCATTTAGGTCTCTTTAAAGGGTGCATATTTTCCACTTTGGGGCACTTTTCTTGTTTCTGGCACTTACAACTGCAGAAACTGCTTCATCCTCACTTTCTGCTTTGCTTTCAGACCACTCGTTTGATGTAAATGTGCAAGGGAATTGGCCGGATTCCCCCCTTCGTTCTTCGGTGAAATGTGCTGGCGTCCAATACGCCTTATGAAAAAGGGTAATTAATGTTCCAAAAATGACCAAGCGTGTAAACAATACGTGATTCCGGCCTTTCTTTCCAGTGAGCAACATTGTATATAATGCCGAAACTTCCCTTAACTCTACAGTGTATCTCACAGCGCGCTAAACTCGGCAGGGAAGATCGGCACTTGCACGCAACGGGCGTCCGGTTTCCTCAGCAGTGTATCTTAGGGTGCACTTTACCTTGTGAAATTTTAAGGCGCTCCGCTGTTTTGCAAAGTTATAACATTCTTTAGAATATCGAAAATGCGTTCGCTACGAACGATCGAGTTTACAGCTGGCAAACGCTGTCGTCTGCATTGGATTACAGAGGAACGGAGCTGAGCCTCACTTTTTACAGGAACGACTTCACGCCTTGAAATTTTACGAAGTAAAATGCACCAATAGAATAGTACACTTCTGGTTATATATAGGCGCCAATTTTTCCGAGCGCTTTCCCATACCTTGAGTCACCCAGAAACACCGCGTCGCCTTCGTAGATAAAAAAAAAAAAATACAACGGCATCACGTTAGATTTATAAGTTTTTTGTTTACTTACCAACTTTGTGCGTGGAACGCGCCAGGTTGTGCTGCCTGACGCTCGCGCGTTTTGGAACAAATTTAGTTGACAGTTCCCTCCAAAGACGAAGCCACTGACGCCACGGCGGTATTTGGATTTGTAGGTTGTTTCCTATTGAACGGGCGGAAAATAAATTTACGTACAGCTTCCGTGTGCGTCCTTGCCTTATATTGCATTCTGCCATGCCCAGCTCCTGCCCCCCCCCCACTCGCAGAATTTCTTTCTCCATGTCTCCAGTCGGTCTCTCGATCGCGTTCCCGGCGTTCACAGTGCACTCGGCCGCTTCCGAACCAGCTGTGTCCCCACCGACAGCATCGCCATAGCAACCACTCCGCGAGTCCGATTGCCAGACAGAGTTCACACGAGCTTTTTTTTTTTTTTTCTTTTTACTCATATCGAGTTGAAAGAAGTTAGGCGCGTATCATTATAATTCACTATAAGGTAAGGAGTTAGTAAGGAATATGTGCACCTACCGAAGACAAATGTAGGAAAATATTATTAAAGAATATTATTGGCTTCATCCTTTTATATCTTTGTTAAGACTAGCATGGTCACTGGGCTAACCAATGTGCGAAAAGGGACGGCATATAAATCGATCGGGGCACTGCTTAGGTCATATGGGTAGGATTACTGATGGGTTACTGTGCTCTGATGCTTGTATTCGCGTGCGTTTGCATGTGCAGTTATAAGAAAATGATAGGTGCTCTTAGCGGAAGTTTTCCAACTGTTTTTTTTAATAATTAAGGAGGAAAGAGAATGATAGAGAAAAGGAAAATAGAAGAAAACAAAATAATTTACAAAACTTGAAAGTATAAAACAGAGAGGACGAGGACGGGATCAGGACATCTTTCATTTAGCAACAACATAGAATGGCACAACAATAAAACCGCCCCCCAAGGGTCTCAACGTTCTCAAAGAGGGAAAGGAGATACTAGTTATAAAGGAAAGTTTTCAAAGACTGTGCGGCAGGGCTTACTTTTACCCGGGAAATTCCTTCAGTGGAAGGATAACAATTTCTGGATTTACGATTGCATCCTCATTCCTCAGGTGTTTGTTGGGCCTTCCAGCAGAGGTCGGAGAAGCCAGTCCTCCCTTTCACCAGTGCTCACTCCAAGTCCGTTAAGCATGGAATAGTAAGGTCACTTTTCAAGTCCTCATTCTCCAAGTCGTGCAAGCATTTCTCGGAAAGTAGCCTTAAGTTGCAGCAGCAGAGGTTAGAAAAAGCAGGCTTTCCTGCTGACCCACTCGTCCACCCTTGAGAGGTTCATTATCAAACCACAACTTCCGCAAGTTGTTTCAAAAAAGAAAGGTCGTTTCGCTGTGATTCTCTACATGCATAATTCCGCGCACCGTTTAAGGTCTATTGCGTCCAAGTTTGACACGAGTGTGGTTTTTTCTTGTCGTATGCGCCTCAAACAGATGTGCAAAAAGGTTAATGGCAGCGACAGTCCCCGAGGGTGCAATGTAAAACATGCAAAAAAGTTCGTAGAATGCGAAGAAAGGAAGGTTTATTCGATTCCACTAAGCTGTGGCAGTCAGTACATTGGACAGACTGGGAGATGCGTCAACCACCGACTCAGAGAACATAACTTGGAAGCATCAAAGGCTTCAACTGAGTCGTATCACCCCATTGTCGTTCACAGCCGCACATGCGATGACTGTACACCTCATTTTTCTAATACTAATATACTGGGCGGGCACAATAACAGATTTGGGAGAGAAATCATCGAGTCATTTGCCATGGGGACTGTTAACAACAGCATTTCTGCACCGTCATTATCATTGACAAAGACAGAGGTCGAATTCTTAACACCAAAGATGACTAGAATATTGACACCTCGTCGTGACGCTACAGCTTTTTAAACTTTCATATTTATAGTACAATTCCTTTTTTAAACTGCAAACAAGAATAATTCCGCATTATCACTGACAATGACCAAGGTAATTCTAAGTAATCGAAAATAACTAGATTACTGATGCGCTTTTCAAACTTTTCTTTTAGTGTATTCCCCTTCCTTTATAACTAGTATCTCCTTTCCCTCTTTGAGTACGTTGAGACCCTTGGGGGGCGGTTTTATCGTTGTGCCATTCTATGTTGTTGCTAAATGAAAGATGTCCTGTTCCCGTCCTCGTCCTCTCTGTTTTATACTTTCAAGTTTTGTATCTATTAACCAACACGCTGGTTTTCAACTGTAAAATAATTTCAAAAAGTGAAGAGGAAAAAGCGTAGACAAAGAAAAGGGAAAAGATAAATTGAACTCCTGTTAGGTGGAACCACATTCAGTTAATCGGCATCGATTGACTCGTAGAGTTCCTGTAGATAGTACTGTATCTTCTGGCGACTGCGGTTGAAGCCATGGGGCAAAACAATGTCCTCTTCTCAAAGGTTTCCAATTTCAGTCGCAAAGCGCTCCTCCAGCAGGGACGACGGGCATTCGAGCACTTCGGGCACTGTAGTATGCTACTATGTGACTTTGATCCAGAGTGTCCTAGAATCTGGAACTGCGGTTCATGTGTTGACAATTCCTTTCTGATGACAGCAAAACAAGGAGGCAAACCTGCGCCGTCACATTTTCGAACTTAAGGCATGTTTCACTAAGTTTAACAAAATCCAAAACACACGCGTAGATGGCAACTTCAAAAGCATCGACTTCGTCCCAAGCCGGAAATCATTTATAGTTAGTAGATTTATTCACATCTTTGCTGGATTGAAGCCAATCCATTGAGCGGAACTCTGCCGGAGATGCCGTAGATTGACTAATAGAGACACGGCTATTCAAAGAGTCACCTCCTTCGTAAAGTCGAGTAGGCCATTTTTTCAACCAGGGTTGCGAAACGCCTAATTATGAATGCCAGCATCTTCACCTCCACAAGACAAAGAGGAAGAGAAAGTATATCAGCCGCATAGTTCATGCGGTTTCAGCGTGTTTTTGATTGAGTTCACGTTCAATTTATACAGTTCTGCGTAAAATGTACGCTCTTCTGGTCATCTGGCACTGTGACCCTTATATCGTTTTAAAATAGGGGGTCACGATTTTTTGATACACCAAGCAGCGTGGGGCGTCGCAATATGCATGCGCGGACGCTATGCTCATGTGCAGTGAAATGGCCTAAGTTGTTTTTAAGGGCCCGAAGCGTTGGAGCACTTTATTGTGAAATCCCTTATTTTCTTCCTACACCGTTCTGATGCAGCCCGCTGAAAAATATCAGAAATATGATTTACAAAGAAAGTAAATCCCCAACCCCCCCCCCCCCCCCCAATCTGTTTTACTCGGAAAGTGTTTATTTAAAATAAATTACATTCACACCGAATATGGGTCAGTGTTAGACAAGATACCAAATGGAAGTATTTAAGATAAATTATTAAATACAGGCTTCAAGGAGTATTTAGAGGAGTCCTCAAGTTAAATTCCGTGTAGAGTAGAGTACAAATGCCCAGTGATGCAATTCGATTACTTTTTAAGATACTTCTACATTGCGTTTATCGACTTCAGTGACATCAGAATGCGATATTTGCAATCAACAGCAGAAAACAAAACAAAATTGCAGTGCTCTTCTATTCGGTCCAAGTACAAGCAGTTGTATCCCTCCCGTGAATGTCACAACAAGAAAAATGGGGTAGCTTTAAGTATATTCCCATCTCAAAAAATATTATCGTGTGGTGGTTGTATTACGCGCGCCTTCGACGTATCGTAATACTAGGCGCAGAGGGGTGATTCCACGAGAGATCGAACCTGCAGGTCCACTCAACATTTTCACTTTTTCTGGTTTGTTTATATGTGATGTACACACAAATGAATCGTACGAAACTGAACTTTCTTTTTTTTTTTTTTTTTCGAACACTTGTTTTCACTACGAGAAAAAAAAATGTTTCAAGATTGCGCGGCGGCACTGCTCCCACCTCGGACTGCATTAGTTGCCACATTTGCGGTCCTGTGGAAAACAGGCAAAGAGTGGTAGACAAAAAATGTTTCTTGTTTCACGAAGTACACCAAAGTGTTAGTCAAGTGCGTGCAATTAGTATGTCCTTTATGAATTATAAAAATATATAAAAAATCCATAACTTTAAACCAGGCACAACAAATACACTAAATTTCAGGCCTTTTACTTCAATATGTATGGCATTAGCGACTTGGAAAACTATACATAATATAGCCCAGGGCGTCTAAATTATACCTGCAAAATATGAACTTCCAACGAAAATATAACATAAAAATATATTTTGAAAAGCACATTTTCCAAAAAATACTTATATTGAAAAACAAATTAAAAAAAAAAAACAGTCTCGATTTTATTAAAACTCTGGGGTACAACTCTCATTAGGCCAGGCAACAAGAATGTACAAAAACATGTTGCATCAATTGATTGGTACAAAAATTGTCAGCGGTCAAAGTGGCGCTTGCGAGGCGTCTCGACTCCGGCGTTTTTCGCCTCACCCTGCTGAGATTATTTTTCTTTTTTTACCACTCTTTGCCCGTTTTCCACAGGACCGCAAATGTGGCAACTAATGCAGTCTGAGGTGGGAGCAGGGCCGTCGCGCAGTCTTGAAACATTTATTTTCTCGTAGTGAAAACAAGTTTTCAAAAAAAAAAGAAAGTTCAGTTTCGTACGATTCATTTGTGTGTACATCAAATATAAACAAACCAGAAGAAAAAATAAAAATGTTGAGTGGACCTGCAGGATCGATGTCTCATGGAATCACCGAGAGGTCGATGTTTATAAGGATTTTGCGTTAAACAACTACGCAATTATGTACCCAAACGCTGAATTCGTATATGATCGAACTTCTAGCAGGAAGGTACGAAGCGACAAGAGGTGGCACGTCGGATTTTTTCGAGGTTCTCACTGTCTTCATTCTTTTCCCTATATTTCGCGTAAAACAAGACTAGCTACGACTTAGGAAGAGCTGTTTTTTTTTCGTGCATTTTTAGAGCTTATTTTGCTTTTAGCTTACCGCCTGGCCTGCTATTGCAATCTATGCCTTTACGAAAAGGCAGGGCTATGCCCGTGTGCCCGAAAGTGCCAGAGTAGCGGAAGAAACTGACTTTTTTTTTTGCTGTAACAAAGTCAAACATAAAAAAAGGTTTTTATGGGTTGCCTTTTTTATATCTTTCTATTGTTCTTTCCTTGACGTATTCAGCCTGCATCTTTGGTCCTCGATCATTTGTTGTACTGTGTTGGTTCGCTTCCGCTTCAAGTTTGCAACCGCTCAACTTTGTGCAGGTGTATGCTGCTTCCTATGGATCGTTTTAGAAAACCGCCGATTCAGAAGGTTTTGGTACGAAAGTACTGAAACCTGTGCTCAAGCGACTGCGGGCACTCCCACGATCAAGGAAGGTGCGGCTGGCTGTATTGAGCTGCAGTGACCTATAGATTGGGCTCAACGAAAACAATTTGGTTCCAATAGTGACCTAACTTTTTCGCCCTCAAGTTCACCCTAAAATGATTCTTCCTACATCGTTCTAATCCATGCAATGTTTCATTCTCACAAAGCTCGATCCCCGTTACGGAGTAGCCGGTGCCGTTTTTGGGGCCGCCAATCTCTCCAAAACAACCATTATTTTTTCTGCTCTCTCTTCTCTCTCTCGAACCCCAATTTCTGACAAGTGGCGTGAGTTATTTCTGAAATGTTCGATTTTCCTCACACATTCCCCCGACATGTATTTTCTTTAAATATTGAAAAATGCATTTGGGATAATGAGTACAATAAGATAGTGAGAAATGTAATTAATATAGAATAGCACGTTTTTTTCGATTCAATTGTATATTCAAGATACCAAAATACTACTAAAGGTATTTTAAATAAATTAGATTGAGTAGAGTATTTAAAATATTATAAAGTCTTCTTCGGCTTTCATCTTTTCGGCATACACAATATTTAGTTTCGTAATATCCTCTAAGTTTTACACCTTCACGCTTGCATGAAACAATACTATTCGTATCTTCACAGTTCCTGCTCGTTTTCTGCTCAAGTGGCTATGCTCTCAATATATGAATTAAGCTGTTGATGTTTCAAAAAACGTTGTTCAGCAAAGTGCGTCGTTTAGTGGCCGAAAGGAATGAAAATCTAACGGTGCAAAGAGAGCATTACAGAGAAGACTGCGGAGTACAGCCAGACACACGTTATCGATTGCCTCCTGGGTTTTGAGACGTTTTTGTGGGGGTGGCCATGCCGCGCTAAGGAAATAAGGTCGTTGGATTTAACTTACGCCGCACACTCCGGTAGTGCCTAGAAGTGACATTGCACCTACTTCGCCGATTAACATCCGTGGGCCAATTGTCGGCTTGTGATGTGCCGATTCGAACGAATAAATTCATTGGCTCACTGCAACGTGTCCTATTACTGGTACACTCTTAGAAAAAAGGGTCAGTATAGTCCTCCCTAAAGGGAGGAACGCTCTTGACACATATGTTCCTTCAGAAAGGGAGAAACTTTCGTCCCTTAAGCAGGGGAGGAAAAGTTCCTCCGTCGACTGCATCTCATTATGGCGGCCACGAATCGGGCAAATCGAGCTCGATAAGGCTTAACGAGAACACCAAGTCTATTGCACGAAGCGAGAGGAGCAGGAAATAAAAACGTAACACGAGCTTTCCGCGAACTGTATTTATTTCCGAAGTTCCTTTACCCCTGCGGGTAAAGAAACTTACGTTTCGAAAGCAAGCAGTCACTGCAGTCTTCTCATCGTCAGCACTGCGATGTTCAACGGAGACAACCGGAACCCAGTTCGCGCACTTTATGTCTTACCTTTGCTATTCCTCGAGCCACAATTCCTTCGTCAACCGTTGCGTCAACCTCACATCACGGACGAGTGAAAATCATTCGCCCGCAAAACCAAGAGCCGCTCTCAAAAAAAGCAAATCCGAAGCAACCTCTTGGCTTACCTCAGCACGATAACACGAAATTGGCGTAGCCGCGTAGCATAAAAGGATGTTAAATCGCTTGCCACTAGATGGCAGGATCAAGCAGAGTAATCGCACGTAGCTAGGCTAGGTGGCGCTAGGTACCGCCCAATTCATGTTTTACAAAAAAAATATTTTTATTTTCTTACGCCACAATTGCGTTTCCTTTTCTTCGGGAGTCTCTAACACATATCGACACGTTGCGCACACTACAAGCATCAGGTGAACATACATTGAACGCATACACAGGTATCGCACATACAATGATCAATACAACAGCACACTACCCCTATCACTACTCACGAGCCCCGCATTTCCGTCTTTTATACTGGTCGTTTTGAACGGACGGAATTTTCCGGTGACTCCCTAAGCAATAAAAAATATTCCGAACATGTTCATTTCTTTTCAGCAATGTCATACATCTGAGGCTATTTTTAATAGCTCAGGGGATGAATCTCTTATTGAAAAGAAAACGCTCGATCATGCCATAATTATCTGAAAGCCAATAAATCGAGCCGCTCCAATGTGGTTCCAAGCCATGAGTTTGTTTTCCCGCACGGCCCTTCGTAGCCAGTATTTATATTGCAGTGTTTGTTTTTATATTTGTGCTGTTCGCGCACGGCTGCAATTGCCGTCTTGAATTAATCTTTGTAGAGCGGATATTCACTCAGCTGGAAGTGATGCTTCACGGGCAGAGAAATCGCTTTTCGATCAACTTGAATGCAGTCAAAGCCGCGACTTGCGACAACTGTTAAGTGTACGGAGCTACGCCGCTGCGAGCTCGAAAACTTCTATAGTCAGTTACAGGTCAAGAAGGTAGGAGAAGCTCCTCCCATAAGCGGTGATGCGCCCGTTTCAAATCTCTCCGCAGTCGAAAGAAGAGTTTACTGGAAACGCTCCTTGTTCCGCTTCAATGGATTCCAACTTGTCTCCGATCTTACTTTTCCAGAAAGCGACCTTTGTATTCATTGAAGGGGGAACCGAGCCGCTGAAAGCAGCCTTTGTATCCATCGGAGGGGGGAAGCTAATCCCCGAAAGTCGTATTTGTTTCCGTCGGTGGGGTAAAACTCTAATCTCCCTCTCGTGGCTTCTTCAATGCTAAGTCAAGCAAATATATAAAGCAAATATGTAAAGCAAATATGTAAAGAAAGGCAAGACCCTCCTCGCGCGTTGGCCGCGACGTCACGGAAACGGTGGGACGCTATTGGATGCGGGGGTGGCGGAGGGATATCTGATTCCCTTTGAGGGGCATTTGCCGCTACCTTCTTAACCTGTAACTGACTATAGCGCTCATCCCAGCGCGCCACTTAGAGGGCAGTTTCTACAGGAGCCGTAATATATTTAAACAGTAAAATAAAGGATAGCGATTTTTTTTTCGATTTTACCTGTTTTTTTTATGCTAAACTTCCATTGTAAATATACGTACTTTCCGTCATACTTTCGTAGTGTTCAGTCTTTTCCCCAGAGCGCAATCGCTCCCGGGGACCGACAGTCACATTGGCCACTGTACGATAGGAGCTTACCGTTCAGACCAGCGTTCCAACATGACTATCCACACGTCGATCGACTGCACCTAATCCCTCAAGTGGTTTTAAACTCTTTAATGTGAAGCGGAATGTCATCCTGCGACACCCCGCCCCCTCCGATAACGGCCCGACCAGCGGCATCAATGCCCGACAGTTTACGTCATCTCATCTTGTTGTTACACCACTGATACGCGAACACACGGTCACATCGGCGATAATTCCAGTCTTCTGTTCACAACCCACAACACTGCCATCACGATGTCGCTGACACGCAGAAATACAGAACCACGTTGACGATGTTGCTGACACGCAGAAATACAGAATCACGTTGAACGCCGGTTGGCACTCGGCACGGGACAACAGAACCGAACTCAGCATGGAAGGCACCCAGGCAGCCGGCAGGAAAACTTGCCTGCCTTGGACGCAGTTCCCGCGATTTCCATAACGTCGAAAACGTCGCCACAGTTCCTCGTGGTTTCGCTGCCGTAGATCCGCGTGTGTCCCGCAAATTGGAGACGGCCGTCTTACCCAGTGTACGTAGCGCTGCTGGCACTACTCCGGAACTTCGCTGTTTCTAGCGGCTTCGTTAGCTCGTTTGATAAAATTAGTGGTAAAAACGTCAATGCAACCGAAATGTTCTGCACGTTTGGACTAGAAGACGGAATTACAGGGGGCCTTCGCTGCCGCTGAAGCTCAATGAACTCAACATTAATTTATTAAACAACGTGCGCGATGTGCTCGAAAAACGAAACCGAAAGAAGATGGGTCGGGAGGGCGAAAGCTTTCTCCGGTCTGCCCGGAGGAGGAAAACGTCTCGATGAATAATAAGGACTTTAATTTTCCTTTCATCGGTGTGGGTTTGTTTATGCGTGTTTCGGTAAATAAAAAAAAAAAAATAATAATAATTTACGAAAAAAACAAAAACAAAAAAACCGCTCCTCTGGGGATCGAACCTTTGACCACTTGGTCAGTAGCGCGATGTTTTACCCCTGCGCCAACTGAACAAGGAGAAACTCGCCCTCCTCCTTTCAGCCGAACTGCTGTTCCTCCCTTCTCAGGGCAACTTGTCCGCAACAAGGAGGAACAGTCGCTGTTGCTACCTTTCTCCTCCCTTTTTTCTTAGAGTGTAGTGGCAGGACGCTCCGATTGCGGGCCGATCATGCAGCTACGAGTTTTCACATTCCGTGGCCTTCATTGTTTTACCTAACATTCAACCGTACTTTTATTGACAGTACAACTTCCAAATGCAGCACACAAATGGTTATCGATTTGTTTCATTGTTTTTTTAACCGCCAATGGGAACTCAATTGCAGTTTGTTACTTGTGACGCATGTCAGACAAAAAACGCCATCTTCACAGTCCATTACAACCGCATTTCTTGTGTGATTAACGTGAAATTATATCATACATATTAATGCAGAAAACAGCAATATCGCAACCTGCAAATATTTATTTACCTAACTTACCTTTTGGTCCAAAAAAATAAACGTTGAACATTACTTTTCGAGCAACACTCGTATGACTTTAGAGTGAATAGGGGGGGACAAATAAAACAAAACATTGTTTCAACAGTCACGTAATTCATTCGCCAATGTTTCGTTTATAGCGCACACACATAAAATTAGATGTATCTGAGGAGCTCAAGGAGTCTTGCAATTTCCATTGAGCTTGAAATGTAATTTAGCGTGAATGCCATTTTCAGACGTCAAGAGGTGGAGTATAACCACATTTAGTGCAGGCAGCGTTACATTTCAATGGGCTCGAAATGCCCGTATGTGTTCCCTTTAGACATGAGCCTATACAACTCTTGCAAAATCATTGCGTTTCCACTTGAAACTTTTCCTTGTTTCTTTTTCACCTTTCTTTATTGCCTGGTTTATGTTGGAGCCCCTAAATAAACCAAGTCTGATGCACTGGCAGCTAGCTGTTCCCTGATCATGCTGCTGGAGCCGCCAGTTTGACGATTTGGGGAGAATGTGAGCCGAATAACCGGTTTGAGATGAGCTAGTTAGTACATTTCCATAAGAAGCACTCGAACATTTAACACTTTTACACAGACTGGAGCAGACGTACACAGAGCTGACTATCAACTATTTAATATTTCTTCTTCCTCCACCTCCCCTTCTTCTTAGTCCCTTCGGGCATTTCAGAATTGAGAAATAATATGCACGTTTTAGTATTTTTTTCAAAAAGAAGAAAGCATTATACGATGTACATATAAAGACAAATCATGGACGAAACGAGAAAAAAAAATAAGATGAAAAATATATTACATAAATGAAAATTGAAAAAAAAGTTTAAAAAAATCTGCAAGTGCTCCAAGCAAATCCCATATATTTCCACTTCGAGTCACTGACATCAGTATCCCGTGGATGTTTTGAGAACTTCTACCCACGACTGTCCTCACGAGTCACTGCTCAAAGCCGCAACACACCGTAGATATTGTTTTTTCTTGCTGTGCAGCGTGATGGACGGACTTCTGACATATTCCTCTCCACTCTCTTGAACATCTCTTGCGTGTGTGGATTCTTTTTTTTTTTTTTTTTTTGCAATAAATCTCACGTTGCTAAAGGCTCGGTAGCATTCACATGTTCAACAGTGGGCTAACAGGTGGCCATCTGATGTGCACTTCACTGCCGCTGCATGTTCTATTGTTCTATCGTTGATACATCGGCCCGTTTGGCCGATGTAACACTTTCCGCAGAAAAAAGGAATGCTGTAAAAATTATCTGTTTCACACTGGCCATAAACAAATCGTGAAAACATCAGATTGCGGCAAGTTTGGAGAGACAAGTGTCTCGTCTAAAAGGATCCAGATATCCTGACGATCTCCTCGTAGGCGTGTGTGCAACTTATGTACAAAAGTCTGGAACGCATGTCATCAAGAAGGAAAGACAAAACTGAGGAAGACAAAACTCAAAACAAAATCGCGGTCATTCCATACATTCATAGAATCACTCAGAAAATAAAAAGAAAAAGATTGCAAGACGCCAAAACATTAACGTGGTATGCACTGTCCTAAACGAGGCGTACTCCATGTGCCACCGAGTAAATAACAGGAAAAACCAGAAAAAGGCATGCAACATTGCTCACAGGACACGATATGCCCAGAGTGAAACAGGTGTTGTTTACATCACCGCTTTACCTTGCGAAAAGTTTTACGTCGGCCAAACGGGCCGGTGTATCAACGGTAGAACAAGAGAACAAGCATCGGCAGTGAAGTGCACATCAGAAGGCCACCTGTCAGCTCGCTTAGGACATCTGAGTGTACTTGCAAAAAACAAAAATCCACACGCTTGAGAGGCGTTCCAGGCACTAGCCGTTAAAGAGAGTGGAAAGGAATGTATCAGCAGTTCGTCCCTCACGCTGCACAGCAATGAAAAGCAATATCTACGGTATATTTTGATTTTTTGGGCCAGTGACTCGTAAGGACAGTCATGAGAAGAAGTTCTCAAAACATCCACGGAATACTGATGTCAGTGACTCGAAAGTGGAAATGTATGGAATTTTCTTCAGCATTTCCAGATCTTTTATCAATTTCTTTTTAATTTTTGTGCATGTAGTATATTTTTCTTCTTTTTCTTTCGTCTATAATTTATTTTTATATATGTGCTCCTTTTTCTGCTTTGTTCTTTTTGCAAAAATCCTAAAAAGTGCGCCAAATCTCGCAATCGTGAAATGCTCGAAGGGACTAAGGAGAGGAGGAGATGGAGAAAGAAGAAGCATTAAATAGTTTATAGCAGAACGGGCTTTATTAGGGGCGACCAGGACGCTCCGCATTTCCCTAAGTTAGCGCGCGGGCCAAGAAATATCACGTCAACGGCTTGGAGGCACCGAGTGCTTCGCTAGGCGCCGCCATAGCTCAACACCAAAAGCGCGGCGGCTGCTATGGAAGGCAATGGGAAAGTGTGGAAATAACGTTGGTTTCAGATGACTTGTGTCGCATTTAATAGGCAGGTGATAATGCTAGTACCTAGTGTGTATGACTTAGGATAAAATGAGTCACTATTATATAGTTTTCTCGAGCAGAATAGTTAGTATAGTGAGCTAATAGTCAGTAGGGTGTATGAGAATACAGGGTGGTGCATCCAGTCCACTTGCTGGAGCACACTCCTGTGACCGGAATAAGAAAAAAAATGAAAGCCGTTTACAATTCCTGTAACGCCGGATTGGAGCGCACCTCTTGAGGTGGAGGATGGAAGCCTACTGAGGAAAATGCGACACCTTGAGGTCACGTGACCTCAGGAGGGGTCGTGTGACGTCAGGAGGTCACGTGACCTCGGGGGGTCGCGTGACCTCAGGGGGGTCCCGTGACCTCAGGGAGATTACGTGTCCTCGGGGGATCACGTGACCTCAGGGGGTCACGTGACTTCAGGGGGGTCACGTTACCTCATAGGGTCACGTGGCCACAGGCGGTCGCGTGACCTCAGGGGGGTCACGTGACCTCGCGGTTACGCCGACGGCGACGCCGACGCCGGAAACCGGAAAGCCGGAAACGGGCGCCTAAGAGCTGCGCTCTAAAATCGAGTTAGATGCTCCGTAGGTGGGACGTGACGCTCTTGGTGAGTGCTTGAAGCGAGACACTGTCGATTGGTGGTGAACTGGTGACTGGTGTGTGTGTGTGGGGGGGGGGGGGGGGGGGGGTGGATCCTCCAAAGCTGCATTGCACGGAATGCGAAGTGACGAGTTGAAGGGGGCTGCCGTTCACCAGTGCGAGTACGCCGCAGGAGGAGGAAAAAGGGAGCGAGGAGTCCGGTAGGTAGAAATGTGTCTAGGAGCCGCGTGGTGGGTACTTGACGTCGATGTTGAAGCGGGTCCCTACCGATTGAACGGAGGAGGTGCAGTGCTCGATAGGATGGTGTTCGGGGGCCAAGTTGGCGCCTCATAATAAGGTAGGAAGCGCGACGTTGCACCGAGTTGAGGGAGGCAACAAGTTTCCTGGTTCCCGAATCTTACACCGAGCATCAAAACTCCAGGATGGGCAACACCAGTGCTGTGAACAGCAATCTGGACACTTCGGGACTGGCTCTTCTTGTGAACCGAACGACGAAGCCAAGGAGTCACCTTATCCGGACACGACGTTTGGACATAGCGATGGAAATCGAAATGCTGGTCAATGATGACACCTATGAGGTGGATATGCGTTGTTCTTTGGATCTCCATTCGGTTCAGGAAAAGCGTTAGAGCGGTCGAAGGTTGGCGCGATGCAGTGATGTGCATAGTAGCGCATTTAGTTTAAGTTTAGGGGAAGTCTGTTATTTCTTGACCAGAGAAGAATGCGATCTAGATCAGCTTGTAGCTTTTTTTCCGAACGTACAATCGCAATAAGGATGAGAAAAGTCCTTAAAATACAGCCGATTAGCCCCAAGACGTCGCCGGTCGTGGAGCGGACGCACACAGATACACACGATAAAGCCTCTGCTAGTGTGTTAAGCTACAGCGCGAGAAAACGCGGTGGCGGTTCAGCGAACTAGAGGAATTACTAAATAAGCAAAAGCAAATGCGGCGCGCTCGCGCTGCCTCGGGTGACCTGGTCGTGGTTGATATACTCCGTTTCACATTATGTTGTACCGCAGAGAAGGCTAGAAGCGCGAGCTCAGAGCGTTGGGAGCTGCTCTTGACGCACGAGAGCTTGTGCCGCCGAGATGTGCCCTAGAGCAAGGCGCTCGCCCTTGTAGCCTTTCTTGCGGTACATCATAAGGTGAAACAGAGTATAGTCAGCTCTGTGTATGTCCTGTCCTCTCTGCGTGTAAGTGTTTAGTGTTCAAGCTGTTTCTCACAGACACAAGCCGGAGCAATTGGCGTTCGTTACCATCTTAATAGGCGACCTTGAGCTCTAGGTACGGCGAAGGGAAGCTCAGGCGATGTATTTCACTTTTTAAAAGGCAGAAGAGAAATTAAAGTGATTAAGATAAAGCTATGCAAGCCACGTACCCCACCAATGAAGAAGACGCTGCCACCGAACAAGAGCATCGCGATCAATATGACTGACATCATGCGGCTCGGAGTCTGCCGTCACCGACGGTCGCAACAATCTTTTTGACCATCGCCACACAGAGGTCGATCTCGCCTACAAAATGATGGCCCGGAGATGTATGCCAAGTGCAAGTTCGGACTTTCTTCCTCGAACTTTGCGGACATGGGGTGGACAAGCGAAGCATCCGACCACTGCCGGCGAAGACCAAGGCCATCGATGAATTTCCTCGCATGCTTCCGGCTCAACTCACAGCACAATTCGCTTCGCTTGCGTTGTTCCAGATAACGGCAGCCATGACTTAAGGCGGCAAGATTGCTGGAACGTCGTCACCCTGAAGCACTCCTTATTTTGTTTTGAAGTTTAGCAGGTCGTCCCGGCACCTCCGAAGACGAAACCCATAACGATAGAATGCATGAACAAAGAAAGGTGTCTGTGGAACATTGGGTATCGCTATCGGAGCTATCGGAACGATCAACTAAAAGTCCCTAGTTGCTCTACCGGGATTGATCGAGATAACAAAAGCTGCCTTCTCGGCCCACATAAGTTAACTACGCATTGCAAGAAGCTAGAAATCCGGGGGATCGGTGATTGAGCGGGCTTGCGTAGAGCCACTGTATATGGCAGCGTAGCTGCCAGAGTAGTGACACGAGGCAAAATTTTCTATATACACGACGTCAGAAGCGCCGATAGTGATCTCCCTTCTGGGCCTGGGAGGTTGTCACGGTATCCGTCCTGCTAGCGACACCGGCCGGCATTTTTGTGCTAGTTGATATCTCCACTCGTCTATTGAAGAGTAAAAGACACTTGGCGGTACAGGACAGGCCTCTGGAGGAACGGTGCCTGTTACTTCTGGCAAGTGAAACAATTTGCAGCCCGGGGACTGTCGGGCAACGAGAGCAGCAGCTCTCATCGCCCGACAGTCCTCGGGATGTCGTACGTCCCACGTACGTACCGTACGTCCCACGAAGCGGCCACCATCCCGGCGGCGCGGAAAACCACTGGCCTTGTCCGTGCACCTACGATACTTACCATGCCAAATATCGTAAGTGCACGAACAAGGCGAGTGGTTTTCCGCACCGCCCGGATGGCGGCCGCCTCGTGGGACGTACGTACCATTCTTGTACTTTCGGACTTTGCTCCTATGAAGCAAAGTCCGGTTACGCCGGCCACGACAGGACGATTGCCTCGGGACATGACTGTTGCTCGACTGCGAATGTATGCTTAGCATCATGCTTTTTCAAGACCCAATCATTCATTAAAAATTAGATGATCTCACCGACTGGCAAGGAGCGACGTCGACGACCGTCTCACCCTCGTTTGGGTGATGAACAGTCGACGTTGTTGAACCAAGGACAGCATGGTGGTCTCCAGAATATTGTTAACGCCATCGAAAGAGACGGACGCCGGATATGAGGTGTTCTTGCCGACAGGCGTAGGGGTCGTCCGGAAGTTTACCGGCATGCAGAAAGTCAATATTTTTATCTGGTGTAGCACACATATCCGTGTTAAAGGAACCCTGAAATGAATTTTTAACTTCTCTCTTAGCTGTAATCCTCAACTCAAAAGCGAACCGAGAAATCACGCGGTTGTGACATGCTAGCGCACCGGTGCGATGACCCCAAGCATTCACCGTGGTTTTTATTCACTCTATAGAACTTGGTATTCGCCAGTGATGATAAGTTCCGTCAGTGCACTCATTGGCCACGAAGGCTAATTCAAATATTTGTTGACGAATTGATTGTTGACGAGCGTATGCGTCCGGGTGACGCAGTTTTCGTGCCCAATGCGTGAGCTGGGTTTGGCTGACGTCATGTTGGCCTTTGTAAGCACTGCAAAGAAATTATTTAGAACCACGCACAGATGATGATAACATCATAACACACTGACAATAATGAGCACAAAACTGGCCCACCTACAGAAAATAATTATTACACTCGTAAGATATAATTATGTCTGTAACTTTTTAATTACAAAGACGAACACATGTTTGAGCATCTAAGTTGAGTAGTATGTGTTGGTGCATTGTTATATAGCAGGTCATTTCATATACGTTATTTGTACAAACGCAAGCTTGTGACTTGAAAAAAAAAACCGAAAAACACTGCGATCAAATACAATCCATTGCAACGAAAGCACGTTATATGTACCCAAGTCTTCAGAACTGCCAATTTGTAAAATCTTCGATTAGTACAAAAGATTCAAGATCGCAGGCGCTTCCTCACTACAAGTTGCTGTGATTATTCGATGACCCAGGTCTGAAAGATATTTCCCTAGGCCCTACACGCGAGGTATACCTTTCGTTTCGATTCTCCAAAATTGAGACTTTCAAAGGAAGCTAGAAAAATATGAAAATTTCTTCCTAAAAGCTACATCATAAAATCGTTGACTAGTACAAAACGTAAAGATCGCAGGAGCTTCCTCGCTAAACATTTCTGCGATTATGTTGTTACCAGGGGATGAAACAACTTCCCCAAGGCCCAACTTGCAACTCATACACTTCACATCGGTTCTCTGACATTCCAACGTTGAAACAAATCCAAGAGTATGCGAAAATTGCATGCTAAAAATCTTATCAGTCCTGAAACACATCCGGGAGACCGAGCACCACTACGGCGATATGACTGATTCGGTCGCACAGATGCTAATATCCGGAGGAATCTTGCACAGAAAAGGTATAAAGACTAATTCTTTCAGATCTTCACATTAGGTCTGCATCAAAGAGCACAAAGAAGTCCGAAGTCATCGGCAAGCAGCTGCACATAACGACTCCGCACACCAAACAAACTTGCACCCACCAGCTCTGGGCGCTGCCATGTTCCCGATGACATCACGGCTCTTGTGAGGCCACGTGACAAGTAGTCAACCGGTTGCTATGAAAACCGAGCCTGCTCGGTTCGTTGCTATGGTACCGCGTGTGACCAATCACGGTGAGAGGCGGCACAGGGAAAAGCGTGGCGGCACTCTGACAGCTACGCTGCCACATAGAGTGGCTCTAGGCTGTACTTCGTTTCACCTTATGTTGTACCGCAGCAAAGGCTAGAAGCGCGAGCTCATAGCGTTGGCAGCCGCTCTTTGGTCGCGAGAACTTGTGCCGCCGAGATGTGCCCAGAGCAATGAACTAGCGCTTGTAGCCTTTCCTGCGGTACATCATAAGATGAAACAGTATAGCGCGCACCAGCTCGGAGCACGTGGAGCAAATGCTCGCGCTGCAGAATTCAGAGATCCTGGGTTGAATCCCCACACCTGCCCGTTTCTATCTGGATAAGCATCGAAACGGCGTGCGGTCGTGTACCACTACTGCGTGGTGCACGTTAAAGACCCCAGGCTAGCGGTTGTACTGCACTGGCTAAATTTCTCACCTACAGCGAGTGACTCGTAGCGCGTTTGAAATCCCCACAAGCAAAATTATTTAGCTGATAATTTGTCAAAATCTTACTCTAGCTTTGGGAATAGGATGAGCGAAATATTGAGAGCGTGTCTTTACCTAGATCAAAGATAAAAAGAAAAGAGAAAATTTCTCAATGGGTCGCGGTTCAACTAAGCCTAATTTCGTCAATACAAGACGTTGGGTGCGTGCGGTATATATTTTAGTAAAGCAGACTTGTCAGCCGGAAAGAAAATAATATTGTCTTTCTTGCTGGGAAGCTTTTTCTAACTGAATAACCGCAACAGGAGCCCACAGCTTTGTTTAGTGCAATCATACTTAAAAAAACAAGCGAGCTGGTGGTGATTAATGGTAATAAAACCTCGAGACTGGGGAACACAGAAGGGGTCGAACACAACACCGTTTGACAAAAAAATGTAAAAATGTCAAATTAGTCGTTAGTTGTTTATACAGTAGGAGTTTAGTCTGCCAGAACATGGCGAGATTGTTACTTACTGTAGATAAGCAATTTAACCAGTCCAGTACGACTGCTAGCTTGGGGTCTTTAACGTGCACCACGCAGTAGTGATACACGACCGCACGCAAGTACGATGCTTATCCCGATCGAAACGGGCAAGGGTGGAAATTAAGCCCAGGATCCCTGGGTTCTGCAGCACGAGCTTTCGCTCCACGCGCTCCGAGCTGGTGTGCTGTAGCCCACTCTGCCACCGATCCCCCCTGTTTGACGAAACTAGGCCTAAGTTGACGTCGGCTCGAAGAGAAATTTGCTTTTCCCTCCAGTGTTGTACACGTTCCTCAAAAAAAGGAACGAAAGCTCGTTCCTCGTTCCTTCTGATTTTTGGAACGCGTTCCCGTTACAAGTTCCATCTGTGAAAAAGGAACTCGTTCCCGTTACAGTTAAAAAAATGGAACGTATCGTTAGATATAAACGTTACATTTGTATTTTGCTGATTTATCATATTTGGCTAGATCAAGCAAAGTTTTCTTTTTTTTTTTTATCTATCACATCAAACGAGAATATACGAATTTATATCTCGTGATGGAAGGGCACCAGGAGAAGAAAACAAGCGGAATCAAGGTTTTATTTGTATATAAATTCTAGTTGAAAAATCTCAGCTTTTAACCATATTCATGTTTGTGGTGAACGATTCAGATGAGCCAAATCTGCTGTCACCCCACATTGCACGAGAGTTTTACAAGAACCTCACAAGTTTAAATCTAACAAAGACCCTTTTTCGAACTTTACAACAGTTGCTCCTCGATGTTGCTGTCCGCAAGATGAACAAGTGAAGGGGAGGGTATGCTTTTGGAAGCTCAGTCTTGAAAACTACAAGTAGTTCTTTGTGAAGGTTTGACTCGTTCTTCAGTTTGAAGGTGGGGGACAAGGGGAGAAGGAATAAAGGTTAATTTTTGTGTATCGTTTAAGTGACCAATATTCGGGATACAAGGGTGCGTTCGATGTCTGGTAACCTGGGATTTTGTCGTAACTGTAGGTCTCTTTATGAAAGTTCAGGAATGGCTGCAGTCGGCCTTAGATTTCTGGGTGTATGAGGATTCGAGGAAGCAAAGAGAGTAGCTGAGTTTGAAACGTCCCTCTTTGTATCTTTTCGTTCGACTAAAAGTTTTGCTTTCTTCACCGCAGTCTCGGGCACTCAAAAAAGAATCATTCATGTCCACTAGCTCTCCTGCAAATGACTGTTACCAAGCGAGGACCACACAATATAAATCCGAAGATAAGTAACCAAAGAGTTAACGAGTTATAACGATATTGTCGTAAAGATTTAGTTTTTTATACTTCAAATATTTCCCTCGTAAAAATAAAATACAAATTACCCCACTGAACGATGAGAGGAACGCCGTTACTCTTTTCGTTCCAGTAAAAATGTAACGCGTTCCCGTTCCAGTTCCAGGGATGCAAAATGGAACGGCGGCGTTTCTTCGTTCCTTTTAAAAGGAACGCGTTCCAGGAACGCCGTTCCTTGGAACGCCGTTTCGTACAACACTGCTTCCCTCCCTCCCCCCCCCCTCCCCCCCCCCCCCCCCCCCCCAACTAGCATTGTATTCCGACGAAGTTTAAGTTTTCTGCAATCCGTTGTTTATTTGAACGGGGGTGTATAAAAATCAATCCTATTTTAAATTGTGAGACAGTCCTACTACGTTAAGTTAAATCAAATCTTTCTAAACAAATCATCACCATACCTTTTACCGTTTGTCTATCATTTTATGCATTCTCTGTGAATTTGTTTTGTATTTAAATACAATAATCATAAAGCAAGAACGTTTCACAGCGGACTGAACACAAGGAATAGGCGGTACTCCTTGTAGCAAACCGGAGCATTGCGCTTTTACTTTCCTCTTCCTTCGTCAGTTACGTAATGGTGTAGTGCAAGAAGTTTGGAATGAAAAAGAAAAGCGAAAAAGGCTTTTCACTAACTAAAGAAAAATTCAAGCTGGTTTTATTTTAGTATGGTGAGGTTTACAACAAAAACTGCACGTGCTTGAAATGTGGACAGTATTTTTTTGCATTCTTTTCAGTAATTGAGTAGTTGATCGACCAATCTGTCGTGTTTAAAGACGTGTCTAATAATAAAAAGTCACATTTTAGTTTCAGTAACATAAATATAAAGGAACTGAATTAAATCAAATAAATCTGACTTAAATGCAATGATCCTGTTTTACTTGATTTGTTTATAAATCTTGACTTTTTTCCACCCACTTGATTTATTCGGGATGGTAAAACTGGGTTTTATAACTCCGGAAATTCGTGACAACGACAACAAAGGCGCCCAAGACACTTCTTCGTTACGGAGAAAGATCACAAAGTACCTGTGATGTTCACTCTAATGGCACACGAGGTTGCCTGGACGCCTTCGCCGTGAGATGGGTAGGGGAAGCGACGGCAAGCTCATCGATCCGCTTAAAAGCCCCTATCTCGCGTGCAAGTCACGGATCCTAGCAATTAGCCCACACCGCTTGGTCCTGTACCGGCAGCGCCGCAGAAGCTACACACTCGCCGGACCGCACACCAGTCTCGCTTTCGTCACCTGATCCTGCTCACTGCGCGGAGCTATGGGCGGGACCTCGGTCACGTGGTAAAAAGGGTGATCGTACGACGCGCCCAACGAGCACGTAACTGCAGCCCCACTGTCAGCTCAGGAGTGAACGTAGTATAGAGTGCCGACACGCCGCCTTCCCTTAAAGGGTAAGGACGAGGGAATGAATGTCAGTGCAAGCGGAAGGGAGGGCAGAGGCCTCAGGAGGTGACACGCCTGACTTCCCCAGTTACCATTTTTGCACCGCCGTTATCCGTATCACCACTTCCGCTCTGTTGCGGACTCGCCACCGGAAGTTTTCTTCCGTTGAACACGCTGATAGCTTTTTGTGTGCCAGGACATGGGAGCGTGTGCTTGAGCGCAGATTAAAACTTCGCAGGCGCACTCCTCGTTTCGTCGGAACTGCCGCAAAATGTCCTGCGATTACAGCTTCCGACACGAACCGCGGTTGCAAGAACCGCGGTTCTTGGAGCGGGTAACGTAGCGCAAAGTCTTTTCTATTACCACACTTCCGTACCCTCTACTTTAACCTGTTCACAGTCGTTGCGAGAACACTGCATGTCACTCGGTAACGCCATCAAGCTCGACTTCAACGCAACGGGGCGTGCCAGGACTGAACGGGCGATGGGGGGAAAGCCGATTCCGAGAGTGCGTTAGCGGTGACTACGCTTGCGTTGACGGAGGCAGACGTACGACAAATACCGCAATGGGAGGATGTGGCGCTGTCGTGGCGCTGTCTAATGCATATGAGCACAGTGGAGTGTGGTCTTCCTAGTAAAGTATTTAGCGTCATCAAGAAAAAATATTAGGTGTTCTCTAGGGGGACATAATACTAGCAATAGTGGAGCTGCATTTCAATCCCCTTCGTCCTTAACCCGCAATGTTGTTGATATTTGCATAAAAATTAAAAAGAGGCTCCATTGGTTGTTCCTTGTGGAATGCGTTACTATGACCCGTGGGAAACGCCAGCGGCATCAGCTGCCTGAAGCTGCTCCGTCCGTCCATTGGCCTCAGCAGCCCGTCTCCTTCGTTTACAATCCGTCTTTTTTGGCCGCCTACTTGGGCCAGCGCGGGTACTTGCTCCACAATTCATCTTGTAGCAGAAACCAAGGCATAGGGGGCTCCGCACACCTGCAAGTTCAGACTTGCCCCGGCATCCGCGCGCGCATTGGCTTTCGCCCCGTGACGTCGCCTTCCTTTCG
The DNA here is from genome assembly GCF_016920785.2 of Ixodes scapularis. NCBI lineage: Eukaryota > Metazoa > Arthropoda > Arachnida > Ixodida > Ixodidae > Ixodes > Ixodes scapularis. Next base: position 55,280,756 of record NW_024609879.1, read on the forward strand.
CCTTTGTCCTTTCTTTACTTTGCTCCCATATAAGCGGCGAGCTTCCCTTTCCAGTGTTTTGTCCAAACATGGACGCCATCATCTTTTCCCTATTATGTGAGTAGTAATGCTAACGCGAATATATATATATATATATATTCGCGTTATACAAAATTTACATCATAAAGAATGGTACACTATACTGAGCACCAACCCAGAAATAATGACAACGAATAATAGCTTCAACACAAAACATTATATTCTAGGTTTAGCACGAAACATTCAAATAGCACTGGCGTGTTAGAACTCTCATATGCAATATTTCGTATTGTTTTGGCGGTTATTACTTTACATTTTCATGTCTGTTAATGGTTGTATGCAGTGACGCTTAGCTGGTTATTTGTGCTGATGTGCTGCTGAACTGTACCAGAGGATGGAGCCTAGTCAGGCGAGTCTAGTCGAATTTCCCCTCATGCTCGTATACGCTCGTCGAAATACATTTTAAATTTAATTTCAGTAAAGGTACGGGGGCGATCTTGAGTAGCAGGCACACTCTAGTAAGCAAGGACGTACAAAGAACACTGACCAGGATACAGGCATTCGCCTGATGGTAGTACGAAGGATGGAGTGTCCTAAACCGCTCCTGTCCTGCGGTGTCCCAAAAATCTGGAATGAGGAAACGGAAAAGCACTATATTGAAAGGTCTACGACTTATCTGTTTCAGGAAATCAAAATTATGAATCCACAATTCCAGCATGCAGATAAAAAAAAAATTAAAAATACTTACTGAAAAGAAAAAAGAGAAAGAAGATCATAAAAGTTTTAGGGAGGTTTTCGCTCGAGCGTGCATTATATATTGATTCCAGGCACACTCGATAGACAGACGTGTTTACCAAAAAGTTAGCATTTTATTTTTATTTTTTTTTTATATACAGGGTGTCCGTCCCAAAAAAAGTTTACATGGATTTTGTTTCACCGCAAAAATGAACTACGCATTGCCGAGCCATCCTTCTCAACGCCAAACGTAGCGCTAAAGGTCAAAACCAGATGCGAATGATTCAGCACAAACTCTATCTTCTGCAAAACTTATGAGCGATTTGCTCAAAATTTCAATGGAAAAATGGCAGCCGACGGAACTCCCGAATACATGGACCTCTATGTGGCCGGAAACCGAAAACGGACAAAAAAGAGCTCTTCTTATTAAAATTTTAACAAAACCACTTATAACTTTTGAATAATACATAGGTTCGTGCTGAAACTTTGGCTTCAGATTCGGACCGGACGCTTTTTGGGACGAGAGTGAGCGTTAGGCGATGCGTAGTTTATGTTTTCGGTGAAAATAAACCAACATTTTTTGGGGTGGACACGTTGTATACAAGCCACTTTCACGCTCATGTAGTCACAAAAGTTTACTGTCCAGATTGCTTGAAAAGGGGAATGTTTTTTATTTCCTTTACCATGAAAGTATTTGCATCGACGCTGAAATAGGATTTTGAACGAAAAATTAGCTTCAAGAAATTACACGGGAAGGGTGCTCAACCGACAATAAAAATCTGCCTATTGATAAGCGAACTCTGGCAGAGGTTTTCTACAAAAACTGAAGCACGGCAGTTCGGCAGCGGAATTTGTGCACAGGCCTGGAAATCGCTCGTTTGGAAAAAAATATCTCGTCATGCTGCTTACGGTAAAACAAGCCTGCACTCCCCCCCCCCCCCCCCCCTTTTTTTTTTTTATTATTTTCTTCTTCCGCCTAAAACAGACAATGGGCTGTAATCGGTGCTTCTGCCATTGTGATTTTCAAAGACGCTCGCAATTTTCGTGGTGGTCATATGTAACAAAACATGATGAATGATGTAGCATTCCAGCGCACTCCGCGGGGTGAACATTCTCGAAACCCTTATTTTCTCTGGTGAAAGCAGATCAGGGTCACCTAGCGCGTGCACGGGGCGCATGTAGTTAGAACCCGGTGAGGACCAAAGCATCTCACGTGCACATTTTGCAATTTGTATTGTCAGAGATGTACAATCGCCTTTCGTAAAAGGAACCATTCGTGTTCAGATGTGCTGGTGGGCCCTCTTGGCTGATTTGTCAGCGCATTCGTTACCCCGTATACCGGAATGTCCTGGTATCCATTCAAAGGTAATTTGGTGACCGTATTTGAATGCTAGGTGGTGGTACTCAGCTATTTCCAGGGAAGAAATCGAATACATTGATTTCTTTCCAATAGGACTGAGCGACTCTAAAGCGTATTTCGAATCTGTAAATAAGGTCCATTTTTGTGGTGGTTGTTGACATATGTACTTGATTGCTTCCTTAATTCCGTGAAGCTCAGCGGCTGTTGATGATGTATGATGATTTAGACGACAAGATTGAGTTGCTTTAGTGACAAGCAGTCAATGCTGCAAAGCACGAAAGCACGAGATCTTGGCTTTGAAACGTTCGTCCATAAAACGAGCGCTTCTGATAGAAAGGCACGTCTCAAAGCCAGCAGCGCGGGCTAGCGCACGCTCGAAGCTTTGGCTGTAGTCTCACTGGCAAGCTTCCAAGTCAAAACATCAGAACTAAAGCCCCTCTATCGATGCAAAGCAAATTGATGTGCGTATGTTTATACAGCCGGAAGTTAGTCTGCCCCAGTGGGGGTCTGGTGTCTCAGCTGTAGATGAGCAATTTAGCCGGTGCGCCCTCGATCGATGTGTTTTGATGTGTTTGCGTTTGTCTTACAAATAGCATCACATGCGCCAGTGCACAAGGTCCGTGTAACGAGCGGCCCTTGGACGCAAATGGCGGCGTAGCCAGCGGAGCACTGACATGAGCAGCCCCTTGGAAGCGAATGGCGGCGGAGACCCGGGCATGTGTCTTGCGCGTTTCCACAGTAAGGGTTAGCGGTACTTGTAAACGTGAATTTTATCAAGGGGCTTTAGGTCAAAACAGCCAGAGCGGTCGACAAGCCAATCCACCAGCGATAACCAACTCCCTCTAACCAGGCCAACACAATCGATATGAAAAGCGTGGTGCTTGCGGGTGCTGCCGCCTGTCGCTCTCGGGGAGCCACTCACAGCCGCCATGATTTTCAAAAAAAACATTATTATTTTTGAATACAATGTTTATTGATTATAAAACAGTTTTAAAGCTAACATATATTCAAAAAATTAAAAACTAAGCGTGATTAAAAAAAAAACGATTGATAAGAAAGGCGCTGTGCTTCCACCTGGCGCTTTCGGATGGCAGAGCTGTCGTTCCAATTTTCTAAGAGCATTGCCTTTTCTGGGTATGCCGCGCATTCGCTACTTAAATAGCTCAGAAGTATATCCAATATCTTACTCATCACAAAAAAAGAGTCTAGTTATAAAACAAGAATGCGGCTACATTGTACCGGATATGACGTCACGGGTGGCAGCAAGAATTTTTTTCCGATAGTCGTTGCTACCACCTTGTGGCAGCAACGTCGGCCTTTTCAGAAAGGTCACCAAATTACCTTTCAATGGATACCAGGACATTCCGGTATACGGGGTAACGAATGCGCTGACAAATCAGCCAAGAGCGCTTACCAGCACATCTCAACACGAATGGTTCCTTTTACGAAAGGCGATTGTGCATCTCTGACAATACAAATTGCAAAAAGTGCACGTGAGATGCTTTGGTCCTCACGGGATTCTAACTACAAATTTCTCTATGACATAGACCCTTTATTAACAACAGAAGTGCCAAGCGACCTACCACGATATTTAGATACTCTTATACATAGACTTCGCCTCAACTCTCATGTTTTGACTTGGATCAACGCCTTTTTAACTAACCGTTCTCAATTTGTTCATGTTAATGGCATTAACTCGCACCCCTCTCCTGTGACTTCTGGTGTCCCCCAGGGTTCAGTACTCGGCCCTCTTTTGTTTTTAATATATATCAATGACCTTCCTTCGCATATCTCATCCTCAGTTGGTCTCTTCGCAGACGATTGTGTCACCTATTCTGAAGTAACTAACGATTTTGACGTTCTTGCACTCCAGTCTGACCTTGACAGTATTTCTCGTTGGTGTGATAAATGGCAAATGGAACTCAATATTAACAAGTGCAAATCCATGAGAGTATCACGTCAAAATAACACCTGTCCCTCGTACCATATAAGAACTGTTGAGCTGGAATCCGTGTCCTCATTTAAATATCTTGGTGTTCATATCACTAACAACCTCTCATGGAACATTCATATTGAGTATATAATTAAAAACGCTAACCGCATGTTGGGCTTTCTAAAAAGGAACTTCTCTCTTGCCCCACTGTCCTTAAAACTAATTCTTTACAAATCATTGGTCCGCAGCAAACTTGAGTATTCTTCCGCTATCTGGGACCCCGGTATAACGCTTGCATTATCATTAGAAGCTGCTCAAAACCGTTCTGTTCGTTTCATACTGCGTAACTACCATCGCACATCTAGCGTAACAGCAATGAAAACTACCCTAAACTTGTCTGACCTCTCCCTACGTAGAAACATATCTCGTCTATGTTTATTTCATAAAATTTACCACCACAATGCAAATCTTCGTCAGCATCTGTTAACACAACCATCATAAGTCTCATCATGTTTCGACCATCAAAATAAAGTTGGGATCCCTCAGTGTCGCACCTCAAGCTTTCATCAGTCTTTCATATCCATGACATCACTGGACTGGAATCGCCTTCCCGCACCCGTTGCCAGCATAGCCGAGAATGCCGGATTCAAAGCTGCACTTTGCGAATATTTTTTTGGATTTTGGTTGACAGTGTTTTGTTTTAACAATGTTCTGTCTTTGGATTTTTATGCTTACCCGCCTAATTACTGTTTGTCTTTGTGTGCAATTCGATGTCTGTGTCCACTCCCCTCTGTAATGCCTTCGGGCCCTGAGGGAATGAATAAATAAATAAATAAATAAACTGTGCGTACACGAAGAACTATCGCTTTAAAATAAAACAACGCGCGACTGCGGGCTGTGAGAAATGCAGTGCGCCGGAAACCATCAGACACATTCTACTCACATGTCAAGCATATGAATATGAACGAAAAGTTTACAAAAATTCTACTAATGCTCTGAACTGTAGACCTTTTGATCTACCAAAGCTTCTCGGACCTTGGCCTGCTAAGACACATCGAGCAGCCTTAAAAGCCCTCTTTAAATTCCTCGAGAACATTGACTTGCTGACAGTGCTTTAAATATTTTTCTCATCTTTCTCTCATTTCCCATCCTGAAACTATACACTATAGCGTGTACATATTTTAACATTTCATCTCATCATCATTGACCCTTTGTCGATCGTTTTTCTTTCCCCCCTCTCCTTCCCCACCACACAGAAGCGTCTTATAGCGCAAAACTCAGAGTAAACTCTCGGTTTATATATATTCTCTCTCTCCTCGTTGTGCAAGTTTAGTTTAGAAAGGTTGATGGGGATAAAAGTGCTGACTCCTTTTGAGTTGTGAGGATAATTGAGTAATGGACAAGTGACCATGAGGTCCAGACAAGGTGTTGCCATGTTGGTCCCGATTTCGGTGGTAGAGTTTCGCCTTAACGATCCCGTTGTCCCAAGTTCCACCCAGTTGTGGGGCGGTGTTCTCACACACTTCACTAAACCTGCTCGAAGTCCCAGTTACAGACAGTTGCAGCTCGTCAGCGACCTTACCCTGATTACACCACTGTCAAAACTACCGCCGCGCGAGTGAGTAGCTTCCTAGCGCGTGGTCCCGATGTTTCATTGGCCCTAGAATTGACGGCCTGTTAACGTGCCGCGCTACAATTTACTTCAAAAGTTCGTTTAGATGGTTAGCAAGCATGAAGACACGAGCTACCCGGAGTTCAAAGAACATAGATTTTGGCTATCTTGTATCTTGCCGAGCCTTTTTTTTTCTTTCTTGAAACTATGAAATATGATATTTTACCATAGTTTTGTTTAACCCGAGACTGGGGTATTTCGGAAAAGGGACGAGAAGAAAAGAGGCCACAAGGAGGCGACGCCTCCTTGTGGCCTCTTTTCTTCTCGTCCCTTTTCCGAAATACCCCAGTCTCGGGTTAAACAAAACTATGGTTAACTTCCACCAGCTCGCCTGCACCCTTACAATTTTTTCATGATATTTTAGCCATTGTGGCGTTTATTACGAAGAAACGACGGGTGATATGGAAATAAAATAATATTGATTTAGATATTAACGCCATCATTTTTCCAAAATAAGCAGCACGGGCATATATATATATATATGCCCGTGAGCGAATATGAGCAGATGAATGAACCGTACTTAATCCAATGAATCAAAGAATCAAAGTTTTCAGGAACCCGCCGAAAGCCAAAAAACGGCGGAGCCAGGATTTGAACTCTGGGCCTCCCAATGTCCGGTCGGGCGTGCTAACCACTACACCACTACCTTGGCTTTCTGGCGTTTTTTTTTTTTTTTTTTTTTTTTTTTTTTTTTTTTTTTTTTTTTTTTCTTGGCTTTCTGGCGTTTCCTACCTGGCATTTCCTCGGAGACCACGTACGATGGTGTGAAGTGCCCGTGTTATATATATATATATATATATATAATGTATACGCTGGTTCTTTTTCTTTTTACTTTT